>NC_056739.1:1356264859-1356969859 GCF_019279795.1 Protopterus annectens
AAATATCAAATTAATTCATCAATCAATAAATTAATTCATCTGTTAATTAATTAAACTTAAATTATTAAAAAAATAAACATTCCTCTTTCTCTGCCTTAACCCAGCCACTGGGGATGCACAAGCTAGTGCATTTCTTTGTGCCTGTCCCAAGCCCGGATAAATGGGGAGGGTTGCGTCAGGAAGGGCATCTGGCGTAAAACTTCACCAAATCATTTCATGCAGTCACCAGTAAATATTTCCATACCGGATCGGTCGAGGCCCGGGTTAACATCGAGCACCACCAGTACTGTTAGCCAACAGGGTGCTGGCGGAAATTGGGCTACTGTTGGCCGAAGGAGGAGAAGAGGCAGAAGGCATGGCCGAAGGCAGGAAGAGAGGAGAAAGGCTAGGACTGTGGTAGTGAGGGTCAGAACTTTGAATGTTGGCAGTATGACTGGTATAGGGAGAGAGCTAGCTGATATGATGGGCAGAAAGATGGTTGGTATATTGTGTGTGCAAGAGACCAGATGGAAGCGGAATAAGGCTAGGTGTATCAGAGGTGGGTTCAAATTGTTTTATCATGGTGTGGATGGGAGGAGAAATGGCAGACTTATTCTGAAGGAACAGTATGCGATGAGTGTTTTGGAGGTGAAAAGAGTGTTGGATAGAGTGATGTTTATGAAGATGGAAATTGATGGTGCATATGCTCCACAAGTTGGGTATGCAATGGATGAGAAAGAAACATTTTGGAGTGAATTGGATGAAGTGGTGATGACTGTATCCAAGGGTGAGATAGTGGTGATTGGAGCAGATTTCAATGGGCATGCTGGTGAAGGGAACAGAGGGGATGAGGAAGTGATGGGTAGGTATGGTGTTAAACAAAGAAATGCAGAAGGTTAGATGGTGGTGGATTTTGCGAAAAGGATGGACATGGCTGTGGTGAATATGTATTTTAACAAGAGGGAGGAGCATAGGGTGACATACAAGAGTGGAGGAAGATGCACACAGGTGGATTATATCTTATGTAGGAGGGCCAGTTTGAAGGAGATTGGAGACTGCAAAGTAGTGACCAGAGAAAGTGTAGTTAGGCAGCATAGGATGGTGGTTTGTAGGATGATGTTGGTGATCAAGAAGAGGAGGAGGAGTGTGAGGGCAGCACCAAGGATCAAATGGTGGAAATTGAAAAAGGGTAATTGTGAGGTGGAGTTCAGGGATGAGTTAAAGCAGGCACTAGGTGGCAGTGAAGAGTTAATAAATAGCTGGGTAACTACAGCAGAGCTAGTAAGGGAGACGGCTAAAAAGGTGCTTGGTATCACATCAGGAAAGAGAAAGGATGACAAGGAGACATGGTAGTGGAATAAGGAAGTACAGAAGAGTATACAGGCAAAGAGGTTGGCAAAGAAAAAGTGGGATTGCCAGAGAGATGAAGAAAGTAGAAAGGAGTATAAGGAGATGAGGTGCATGGCAAAGAGAGAGGTGGCAAAGACTAAGGATAAGGCATATGAAGAGTTGTATGAAAGGTTGGACACTAAGGAGGGAGAAAAGGACCTGTACCGATTGGCTAGACAGAAGGACCGAGCTAGGAAAGATGTGCAGCAGGTAAAGGTGATAAAGGATAATGAGGGAAACATACTCACAAGTGAGGAGAGTGTGTTGAGGAGATGGAAAGAGTACTTTGAGGGGTTGATGAATGAAGAGAATGAGAGAGAGAGAAGGTTGGATGATGTAGGGATAGTGAATCATGAAGTACAATGGATTAGCAAGGAGGAAGTAGGTATAGCTATGAAGAGAATGAAGACTGGAAAGGCTGTTGGCCCAGATGACATACCTGTGGAAGCATGGAGGTGTTTAGGTGAAATGGCAGTGGAGTTTTTAACCAGATTGTTTAATGAAATCTTAGAAAGTGAGAGGATGCCTGAGGAATGGAGAAAAAGTATTTTGGTACCGATTTTTAAGAATAAGGGTGATGTGCAGAGCTGTAGTAACTACAGAAGGAATAAATAGATCAGTCACAGCATGAAGTTATGGGAAAGAGTAGTGGAAGCTAGCTTAAGAAGGGACGTGATGATTAGTGAACAGCAATATGGTTTCATGCTGTGAAAGAGCACTACAGATGCGATGTTTGCTCTGAGAGTGTTGATGGAGTAGTACAGAGAATGTCAGAAGGAGTTGCATTGTGTTTTTATAGACTTAGAGAAAGCATATGACAGGGTGCCTAGAGAGGAGTTGTGGTACTGTATAAGGAAGTCAGGAGTGTCAGAGAAGTATGTAAGAGTGGTACAGGATATGTACGAGGGTAGTGTGACAGCGGTGAGGTCTGCAGTGGGAGTGACGGATGCATTTAAGGTGGAGGTGGGGTTACATCAAGGATCAGCTCTGAGCCCTTTCTTATTTGCAATGGTGATGGACAGGTTGACAGACGAGATCAGACAGGAGTCCCCATGGACTATGATGTTTGCAGATGACATTGTGATCTGTAGTGAGAGTAGGGAACAGGTGGAGGAGACCCTGGAGAGATGGAGATACGCTCTAGAGAGAAGAGGAATGAAGGTCAGCAGGACTAAGACAGAATATATGTGTGTGAATGAGAGGGAGGATAGAAGAATGGTGAGGATGCAAGGAGTAGATGTGGCGAAGGGGGATGAGTTTAAATACTTGGGGTCAATAGCTCAGAGTAACAGTGAGTGTGAAAGAGAGGTGAAGAAGAGAGTACAGGCAGGATGGAGTGGGTGGAGAAGAGTGTTAGGAGTGATTTGTGACAGACGAGTACCTGTAAGAGTGAAAGGGAAGGTCTACAAGTGGGTAGTGAGATCAGCTATGTTATATGGGTTGGAGACAGTGGCATTGACAAAAAGGCAGGAGTTTGAGCTGGATGTGGCAGAGTTAAAGATGTTAAGATTTGCACTGGGTGTGACAAGAGTGGACAGAATTAGGAATAAGTATATTAGAGGGTCAGCCCAGGTTGGAAGGCTTGGATCAAAGCCAGAGAGGCAAGATTACATTGGTTTGTACATGTGCTGGGGAGGAATGGTGAGTATATTGGGAAAAAGATGCTAAGGATGAAGCTACCAGGTAACAGGAAAAGAGGAAGGCCTAAGATAAGGTTTATGGATGTGGTGAGAGAGGACATGCAGGTGGTTGGTGTGACAGAGCAAGATGCAGAGGACAGGAAAAAATGGAAACAGGTGATCCACTGTGGCGACCCCTAACGGGAACAGCCGAAAGAAGATGATGATTTCTCTTTCTTTGCCTTGGATGGTGGGATATTACAGTCCATTTCTCGTTGGCAGGTGTCTGCCATTACAATCATTGTTTTGGTTCCAACGCATGCCTTTAATTTATCTTTGATTACAACATTTAATTGCATTCAAACATTTGTTAAAGGTATCTGTTTTCCTGCCATCCCTTTGGCCCTATGACTATGGTAGCTTGTCAACTAATAAATTAATTCTCATTCCTCCTTCATTTTCCCTCTACTCCAAGTTTGTGCAATTTAATCCTAATTACTAAATAAACTGCAATTCCACCTCCCTGCTTACATCCTCCATTCATCTTGATGATTGCATAAGAGGATTTTTTACATTCCACTCTCTCATAAATTTTTGTTGTTGCTTGTTTTCTTATTGTGAAACATTGCCAATAATACTGTTTTATCCATGCTTTCTCATGAACTGCAAATTCTGCAACTGCATATTCTAGCTTTCACATTGTCTTCCACTGTTTGTGAGACATAACAAAAGGTAGAATTCCAACTGATCTATAACTCTTAATTTGAACTTCTCTGCCTTAGGTCATGTAAAAATAGCACAGTGCAAAAGTATATTCCAGAACAGTTGAATAATCTGCTAGGACAACTCCAGTTTATCTCATTTCATCAAGTGGTCTAAACTGCAATGCTAGCATCTGACTAAATTTGTAACACCCCCACACTCCCCCAGGGTACTCTGGCATCAATTTAAAACACCTATTATTATAAAGAATGCATAGTAACATGCTTTGTTTACACTATATTTAATCATGAATATCCGCTGCTTTCTGTCATCTGCAAAACTGGAAAATACCATTCATTTTGGCTAAAAAAAATTAATATGCAAAAAAAGAAACTACAGTATGACTAGAATCATCAATTGGCTTATTTAATGCAGATATCTGGAAGAAGAAAATGATAAATTATATGCAAAAATATTTCTGACTTGCATGGTATTAAAAGTTGTGAATGAATCAAACAGCAAGTTTGGTCAATAGGGCAAAAACTTTCAATAAACATACATCCTTTGAATCATCAGGACATAAACGTTGAACATTTATTCTGGGGCAGAAAAAAGTGTGCATTCCTTACAACCAAAAAAAAGAAATAGTAATCCTAACTAGGTCCACATAGTCACAGGTATTTAAAGGTGGAGGTATGTTCCTACAAACAGAGCAGCCAACATAACAGATACATCCATTTTTTTATTCAAAGGAGTAAACTGTTAGGTGCTTTCATCCCAACAACTCCGGACTTCATCAGAACAGTTCCTTCAATTAAAGCACTTGCTTAAATACAGCACAAAATAGTGAGTAATTAAAATTCTGATTAATTAATCAATAAACCAGTTAGTAATAATGTGATTAATCACAACATAAAGGAAATTGCATGTATGGAAAGATATAAAAACATAATGCTTCTCATAATTCTAAGATCTCCCTGGCCTAAATATTAGCTCAGTATAATTGTGGGTGGCATCCCTGCAAAGAATCTACATGGCTGTGAGTGTCTATAAGGCAAATTTTCACTACCAAGTTTAACAGAGAAAACACAATTAAAACAAGTATCCCTGAAATATCTCACTGACCTAAATATTAACTCAATGCAAGGGGAATTTAATTTTCCTTTTCTGTTATAATCTCATTTATGCTGTCTTCATAATAGTACCTCTAAAAGTTTAATGTCTCTTTCCTGGTTTGCTTGTGCTTAGTGGTCTCCTATTGGCTTTTTTACAACATTAGAATCAAAGATCACCTTCACTATTATTCTGCACCTTCAGACCCCCCCCCCCATAATTAATGAGCCTTACCCTGCTCTAGCATGTGTCCTTCACATCTTCATCTGCTCTTTGCAGTTACGGCATTAGTAAGTCTTCCTCTTTTCTATATAGGCAGATCTGTTCTATTTATCTGTGTTTTTTTCCTCCTCGATTCCATGCCCTGAAGATGTCTCACTGATGACTAATAAACAAACAACTTACACTATGAGCAAAATCTAAGCTTTTTCCTACACTTGAAAAAAGAGCCCCAAACAGGTACTGTGATATACCATATCACAGACTGTTTCTGGATATTAATAGTTGTATCCACTGGGGCCCACTCCCCAATATAACTTCCATTGTTCTAGAGGGTTGTAACACTTTCCTTCTGAATTCTCTTTCCTACTTAATCTGCTCAGTAGAACTTGTTTTCACTTGTCAGTGTATTTGCTTCAGCTATCCACCCTTAGCCATTTGTACCAGCCAGTTAATGTAGGAATTTGTTTAATGTGACTAACTTTATCAATCTCATATCAAAGTCCTTTTTTTCTTGCTCAGTTCAAGGTGGGTGAAATGCATTCCATTCACCCTTGCCATCACTTTGCTTTACTTTGCTCACCTATCTTACCCCAATTCTGCCTGCCTTGCTCTTCACTACTAATATATCCCCCAGTTGCAACTCCCATAATCACATTGCTACCAATCAAAATGGAATTAATTAGCCTCCACAAATCACATGATTTCCCCTAAGACATCACAATCCCCTCATAGCTAACAACTACCAAATCACTTTTCCCATCATACCTAGCAGGAAAGTCCACTTTTCCACTTATTTCCATTCCTTTCCCAAACCTACACCCCGTCTTTTAAACACTTGAACCACTCAAAACTCTAGTTTTTCTGATGCACGCACTTTCACATCTAATGCAAACCGCTTCATAAATTCCATCATTATATGTCATCTATTTTATCAAAGACTCTCCAACTTTCAGGTACAGCTCCTCTATATCATACATTTAGTACTCAAATTCCAATGCTGCTCAGTAGCATCCTCCTCTATGTGTTGCTCCAGTCTTTTTCTCATCTTACTACATACCACTCCTTCTTACACAAAACAAACAACCCTGAATCTAGCGTACACAATAGCTACACTAACATTCTCTATTCCCCAAAAAACACATTGTCTGTAGCATTTCCACTCCCCTCTTTTTACACTCTTATATCCTTCTACACAAAATCTACTACAAACTACATAATACATACCTGCTATACTTTGGTTTTAAATACAGATGCGAACTCCAATATCCCATCACTTACCCAGCTTCTGCCAAACAATTAACTTTCCGTGGTGATAGCCACTCAACCCAGGGCCCACTGCTCATCCCTCCACTCACCCCTATAATCTCATCTCCACCACCTCCCCAAAATTAATGGTCTTTGTAAAACAAGCACCTTAACCTCAGACTTCTACTTAATCACACAAACTGCCAAATCATATTCAATAGAATACATGAGCTACATGCATGGGTTACTCTCTACATCCCTGATTTTAAAGCTTTAACCAAAATCTGGCTATTGCCCAACATTAAGAATGACAAAATATTTTTTCAGGTTATAATATCTTGTGATTAGATAAATCACACAAAAAAATCAGGAGGAATAGCAGTTCCATACAATAACTCACTGGTGCTCTTATTATACCCTAGCTGTCCACTCTCCATCAAAATGGTGAAATACATCTTTCCCTCTAAAAAAATCACATATATATCTGTCTCACCACTGTTTATATTCCCCCTCGTAACAACATCTCAACTTTAGGGGACCTTTTACCTTAGTTGCCTACCAAAATGCACAACATATCAACATCACTCACCTATACACTAATACAGACTCCACAATCCTACCCTCATAGATTCATAGGTGAAAACTAGGCTAAAGAGCACTAGGGCCCATAAAAGCCTAGCTGTGCAACCCAAATGTGACCCACAAATTTGAATTATATTTGATTTATAGGGAGTGTTTTACTGAATAATTCTGTCCATCAGAGACAAAGGAGCCAGACCAGAGATGAATTTATGATCACCCATCCGTTGGTCCAAGTTGCACTTAAATAGAGATATAGAGGAACTCTGCTTCACGTGGAAGGGGAGTATGTTCTAGAGAATAGGAATTTTCTGAGAAACATATCTGTTTCTCCAACGTGTCCTATTTATGCTGCAAGACAAATTTAGGTCTTTTAATCTAACAGTTCAGATGCTGTTTATTTGTGGAATGGGAAAAGATTAATCAAAACTGGGTCTAAGGATGCCTTGTATGCCAGGCAAAGATCACCTGTCAGAAGTTTAAACTTTCCCTGGTAATAACATCTCAATTTTACTAAGTAAAGAGAGAGGGTTTTGATGTGATAAGTACAGAACATTGTGCTTTCTATCTGTACTCTTTTTGTAAGGAGCCTTTGCGGATTTTTCAGTTGCTGCATGTGTCTGGTCAGGTATGTACTGAAGGGGGCAGTATTCTCTATGTTGGACCTTATGACAGTTAATTATGGTGGTATTGTGGACCTAGATGCTATAACTTTGCTTATAAGTTGAGCAATATTGAAAGATTTTCTTACTACCTTGGACACATGCTGGTTGAACGCTAGGTTAGTATCTACATGAGTTCAGACTGAATCGACTTTTAAGAGTATTTTAATAATGATGTAGTTACTTGGGGTGGCAGACTTCCCAAAAGGTACTATAATGCATTTAAGGCAAACCAGTAATCCAACAAAATGGCGAACAACTAGCAGAAAAAGCAGCAAGACGTCCAGCACAGATAAAGTTCCTTTAGAAGGTTTATTAACAAATTCACACTTAAAAACAATAAAAAGTACCATTAAATAAAGTGAGATACTAGTGCTTTCATCCTGGTACATTCCAGAACGTCCTTAGATAAATCTAAACAGACCACACCCAATTTAGCCCTTAAATAACCTCTGTTGAAGCCACAGTTTCCTTCTCCAGATTTAAAGAGACACTGTAAAACATTGCATATTATAACTTTAGCTCCTAAAATCTAACAAACATAACATTAACTTTTAATTACTTAAAAACAATTAAGTACGCAAAAATAAATTTATAAATAACATATTTAAAAATCAAATGGACACCTATATAAAATATATTACTACTAATAAACCATAGGTGAAATTTAAAAACAAGCATATTTATAAATTCAATCATTTCCTACCCCATCATAATATGTTAAACAAGGTGTTGCAAGTATTATTCAAAGATACACAATAAAACTTAAAAAACAAATAAACATCAAAAACTCCAAATCACCTCCACTGGGAACTGATTGCAGAACCTTCTGCATATTAAGACAGATGTAATAACCACTACACTACAATCATCTTTCAAGGGTTTTATACTCAACAAATATTTTTTGCTGCTGCTTTTTCGGCTGGTTGTTCACCATTTTGTTGGCTTACTATAATGCATTTCTTGGTATTGAGTTTTAAGCTGGCTTTGGTACCAAGTGTTTGCCTGTATTAGATCTTCCTGAACGGTGTTCTTGTCTTGAGGAGATTCAATGACTGCTCACAATTTGCAGTCATCTTTGAACTTGTTAAGTCAGAGGCCTATAACATTGGCTTTGCCATTTGAGTAGTAAATGCCACAGAGCAGTGGGCCTAACACCGAGCCCTGTGGGACTCCACTGGTGGCTGGCCTCTTTGTGGAGGTGGCCTCACAGATTCTAATTTCCAAGGTACTATCAGTGATCCAACTAGCTATCCAGCATGTCATAAAGGGGTTCATACCTAGTTCTATAAGTCTTTTGAGAATGTCAGAATGGGGTATTGTATCAAATGCCCTAACCAGATCTAGGTAGGCAGTATGCACCATTTTGCCCCCATCCATTACCTTAGTCACCTTTGCAAAGAAGTCCACCAGATTGAGTAAGCAAGAATTTCCATTGACAAGGCCAAACTATGATGGATCCAGTGTCTGGAGGTCTCCTTTGTCCTTGTTGATAGTTTCCATGATAATTCTTTCCATGGCTTTGCAAATAAAGCTATTCAGACTAATGCATCTGTAGTTTCCAGGATCTGTTGAAGGTCTTTCTTTCCTCCATTCACATGACACAAAATTTGTTTTAAGACTATAGTTTAATAATGACACCAGGGGTCCTGATAAGTCATACTTTAGACTATTCAGGAGGTGTCCTGGGATGTTATTGTGGACCACTGAGGACATGTTTTTCACTTTACTGAGTGGAGCCAGCACATGCTCCCTAGTTAACGTTGGAGGAGTTCTGGCTGACAGTATTACTGGGGGTGGTTGAGGGTGAGAGGTGGTAAAGCTGCAAATGAAATTTGTCTGCTAACAGGTTAGCTATATCTCCACGCTTGGTGAATATGGCACTATTAACCTCCAGTTCAGCACATTGTTGAGGTTTCTGACATCGTTGTAGAAGGCCTTATGGTTAGCTGTCACATGGGAGGATATGTTAACCTCAAATTTGTCTTTCCTTGACCTTTTTACCTCTCATTGTTGCTTATTTAGTTTGATGAGAGAGTTTTTATCTTTATATGAATTATCCTTCCTGACTTTAGCCATATTTTTTTTCTTTTGTTGTATATCCTGATTAATTTGTGATACCACCATGGCACTTTGTTTCTGGAGCTACTTCTCAGCAGCCATTGACATGATTGTACAGAATATCTGTATTCAATGGGTTTGGAGGGGCACTGAATTTTGACAAACTGTCACTTAGTAACAGGTAATTTGCCTTGGAATAGTTCCTGACTGTTATTGGTTATAATGGAATTATGGAGTTGATTTTGATTTCAAAGGAGCCTACTTTCTAGCCGGATCTTACCAGGGAGGATGAGACACTAGGCGGTGTGGTATACTCCCTTTGTGAGCATGAGGTCCAGTATGTTGAAGCCTCTAGTTAGCATATTTACTATTTGGCCAAGGATTTTGTATTTATGAATGCCGGTAATCACTATACCTGCAGATTTGGGGCTGTGTATGATTCCTGGTCTACAGAGGGGCAATTAAAGTCTCCTATGAGTAGGGTGTTAGTTTGGATTGTAAATGCCTGTAGTAGGTCCAAGTATGCATTGTTAGCTTTTTGGGACATGGAGAATGACCTATAGATGGCTAGGATATGGTACGATATTATGTCTGTATAGTGATCTGCACATCAAGGAACTCCAGCACAGCATCCTGTTTGACCACCCTAGAGGCATGCTTGTTATTGATTCATAAAGACACTTCCACTTTTAGCCCTGTCTGCGCAGGTACTGGGTCTAAAAGTGTGGAAGGCACTGACACCTTGCACTGCTGGAGTAGTCTCGGCCTTTTTAAACCATGTCTCAGAAACTGCATAGATATCTATATAATCAAGTGGAAGGAGGGCTTGCAGGAGTGTAGTTTTTTGTTTAGGACCCTGGCATTAAGCATTACACCTTGAGTATTTGTTGAGTTGATTTTACTATGTAGGTTTGTCAATGTGGTATTGCCTAAAAACGGCACTATGGGGGTGGATAAAGTTTTAACCAGTATTATGAAGGCTAGAGGGGAAGGGTTTGGCTATTCTTGGAAAAGCAACATGGTCTTTTGACCGTGTCCTCCCAAGCTGACAAATATTGAATCCCCTTAGAATGATACTAGAAAGACTGTCAGTTGTTGAAATTAATCATTTTTTGCTGATATTGTGCCATAATCCTCAGTGATGGTAATATGCTGTTCAGTGCTAGGCTTATACCAGCCTGAGACACATAGTCTGAGAGCTTCATAATGTCTCTCATCATATAGTCCATGGAGGTACATCTCAGGTCATTTGCACCTACATGGACTGTGACTGCATCATACTGGTGTGTGGTGTAATGACTTGAGTGTGTGCATAATTTGGCATATTCTGCTCATATAAGCAAATAACATTTGTCTTCTCCTTGTTCAGCTTTGTTAGAGGGGCATCAGTACATTTTACAATGGAATCCCCTATGATGAGTGTCCTGGGAGGTGTGTGTGCTTGCCTTAGGGGCTTAGTGTTTGGGGCTCCACTGACAGTGACAGTATGTGTGGTGTTAGGTGTTGTTTATCCTGAGTGCCTTTGGATGTTCTGAGGCACAGCTTTAACAGCAGGTGGTCTAGGTGATCTTTGTTGTTTGGGAAGCTAGCTTTCAAATGCCTCCGCATATGCTAGTCTATGTGTGTTGTGTGTGGGGTTTTGAAAACTGATGTGGACTTTTATGTGAGACTTTAACCTCCAGTGTCATTAGGAATACACCTCCTGCATACTGTGGTTGTCCGTAAACATTAGACAATTGCTGCATTATCCAAAGATGCCCATATCCACCAAGCTGGCTACAGACATATCCATGCTGTCCAGTTCTTTGATTTTTGAGTTACAAGGGGGTGGTGTATTGGAGTTAGAAGGCTATTAAGGGTGCTTTGTTTGTGCAGACTAATACGTGTGCTTTATTAGGTCAGAATATGCTAAACAGTATTAATGTTAACGTTTACACAATACTGAATTCTTCTAAATTTGTAGGTATTGCCACTCAACGTCCATCTAGCTTCTCTAAACTTGTTGAAGCACAAGGTATTTGCACTATACTGCTGCTTTACATGTTACAATTTTATGAACACTTCTACAATGAAAATTTGCTTTCTCGGTATTTGCTACTGTACAGGATACTGCAAACCCATGCAAACACGCACAATTTATTGTAGTAAAGAAAAAACAGAAAACTAAATAATGAGTCATCTGGCCATTGAAATGACTACACTAGGAGTCCTTTTGTGTATTCCCAACTCAGACAGACCAATACAACATCTCCTGCAACAAATTGAAAAACTCCAGTCCTCCTGATTTAAATACACTGTAGAAGAGACCAACAAGTGCAATCCTAGCACAAACCTCTTAAACAACTAGCTGGAAATCCTTTGTTGAAAGCAATTTCAAGACAGTAAGAGTGAGAGGAAGAGCATTTGTTTACAAAAACTTCAGTGAGATTCACACATAAAAGCAGGAAACAAAAGCAATCACTCAAATAACGTAAGTATGATTTAGTAATCGAAGGTACTTAACTTTGTATGGATGGCACTGGAAACAATTCTGGAATGCAGGCTAGGACTACAAGCTTTGCTGAGCTCTAGGAGAATGAGCAGAGGACAGTATGTAGTAGCAGAGGTTTACCCAGGAACAATACTGGTTTGCTGGGTGGGCACTCAGCATCATGGGACTGTGGAAAACAATTGATTAATTTAGTTGCATTTTGTTTACCAGGAAAGTCCACTTGGACATAGACAACCCATTTTCAGTGATGGCCCGGGGAGAAAAGCTCCTCATTATAAGAAATTAATAGTTTGCATTACAAAATTGAATACAATGAATACAAAGAATGAGTATGTACAAAAAAAAAAACAGTTTGCAATATAAAAAATGAAAATCAGTACAGAGAATGCAAAATAATAAGTATGCAGAAAGTATGAGAGAATTTACAGCAGTATAATCTGAACAATGGTATAGATTAAAGATTCACAAAATGTATTATCCTTATAAACTCTATTTACAGAAGTATTATCTCTCTAGCTACTGAAGGATTCTCACACAGAAAGAAGAGAGGAAAATAGAAAAAAGTTATGGTTGATAAGAAACAGGTGTACATTTTGTAGGGGGGCTTGGAGCAGGTACACTTCCAGCTTGACGATAGGTGGTTGCGAAGGGAAATCTTGAAAGAGGTGAGATTTTGAGTTGTTCTAATGGATAAGGGCAGACTGTTCCAGTTTTTAGCTATTGAGCAAGAATAAAGAAGTTCCGAGGCGGGAGGTTAGGTTTGTGAACCTGCAAGAGCTTCTGTTCCCCTGATGTAAGGGGTCTGTTTGGGTGGTAGTAGCTGAAATTTGGGTTTAGGGCAGGACAGTCTTGGGGTTTAAAGAGTATTTTATGAGCAGTACATAATTGCAAGTAGGAGACATAGTTTGGAAGTAAGCCATTTCAGAGATTTAAGAGCACATCAGTGATGGGTGGAATATTTAGAGTTGGTTGTGAATTTGGCGATTTTATTGTAGCATGTCTCAAGTTTGGATTTAGTAGTGTTTTGAATAGTGGTAAGTACAGGATCATCATAGATGAGCGAGGGTAATAGGTTGTGACGAGGGTTATTTTTGCAGTTGGACATCGATAATGCTTATGTCAATAAAGGATTCCAAGTTTAAGGTGTGTTTTCCGAATGTTGTGTTGTATACGCAGTTCAAATTTTATGTGTTTGTCAATAGTGACTCCAAGGAGTTTTGTGTGGGTGAGGACTTTTGATTATAGACTTACTGTGAGAATAGATTGTGAAGTCTAACTTGTATAAGGGGGTTGTTTTCTTAGGGCTAAATAGCATGATTTTGGTTTTCTTTGGGTTCAGGGCTAGGTAGTTGTGTGCATCCAGGATTTAGTGGAGGAGAAGGCCTTTTGGGTACATTGGAGTTGATCATAGATAGAGTTGGCAGAGCAGACAATAGTAGAGTCATCTGCGTACTGAGTGACAGATCCTTGAGTTAGAGATGAATGGAAATTTTTTATGAATATGCTAAATAGGAGTGGTCTAAGTATGGAGCCTTGAGGAACAATAGTGGGGGTGATGAGGAAAGAAGCAAAGGAGTTATGCCATCTGACAGCCTTTTATTTTATTTATTTTATTTTTTTTTTATATTTGTTGACTGGATTTGTCCAACTGAGCTAAGTATCCCTTTTTCAGAGAATCCCCAGGGAGAAATGCTCCAAATGTTCTACAGATTATCATTTACAAAAATAAGTAAACAATCAACAACTGGTTTACAGAAAATATTCAAAGCAATATATACATGAAAAACAAGGATATACTATAGTAAACTAAACATTATGTCTGTCAGATTTAAAATCTTTCATCATTCAGAAGGGCTAACAATAGTTTTGTAACCAGATGTAAAATCTTACATTATGCAGATAAGAATGTATGTAATGTGCGTAAATAGAGAAGTTAATGTGAGACAAGGTCTAGAAAGTTAGGGAAAGTTACATAAGTTGGGAGCAGATAGAGGTGTGCAGTTAGGGTTGATAAACTGTTAAAGGGGGGTGGGTACAGTGGCAGCTCCATTGGCTTAACAGGTATTCTTTACTGGCTAGCTTGAATTGACTAAGTTGGTTGAGTGACCTGATCTCTAGTGGGATTGTGTTCCAGGCCTTGGAAGGATTATAGCCATAGAGAATACATCCTTTCTTTGTTTTAGGTTTGAGGATTTGTAGCAGATCTGGGTTACAGCTCCGGCGGGATCTAGCAGGTGAATAGCAGGAGATGACAGAGGATAGGACAGTAAGAAGGCTGATAAAGGATAGAGTGGATGATCTGGAGTTGAGGGAGAAGAAGCTAATGAGGTAGTTCAAGCCAGTTAATGTGTTTGTTTTGTCTTTTGTTTTGTTTATCTTTTGTTTTATCTTTCTTTTAAGAAACTAGAGAACCAGTTTAGAGTGGAGGGGGAAAAGTCCAATCTTAGAGAGTTGGGTGAGAAGTAAAGGGTGAGAAACAGTGTTGAATTCTTTGAAAAGGTCAATGTGTGGGAAAAGTACTTAAATAGCTTATACAACTATGAATAGCAATGAAAAAGGAGAGGGAGGGACTTTGGAAATCAGATAATCATAAGGGGTGGAGGGCAGAGACACAGCCTTATTAAACAACAACAGCAGAAGGGTGAGTGGGTTAGGACATTTTCAAAGACAGGCATGTTAGCTGCAGAAGTTGGCAATCAAATAAAGGCACTATTGGAGCTCTTGAAGAAACTTTAACTTAACTTAATGTGCTAGTGGGGGATGCGGCAAACACAGAATTTAAGCAGGTAAATGTTAAGCATAATATAAAAGCACCGAAGCACAAACTGGAGCAGAGACGATTCTCTAACTATTGAACTTATACTAAAGTTTAAGGCACCAGAATATGCAGAAATTTAGCAGTAACACTGTTTATGGAAAAAGTGCAGTAATAAATAATGAATGCACTCTGCGCCAGCTATCAAATACATACATACATAAATGTAACAAGGTAGGTATGTCTGCAGGGAAGAATCTCTTCATATATTATAAATGATAGAACCCAGAACCTGTCTATAAAACAATTTTTAGGTTCTACCTTTAAATGCTATGCAAACAATATTAACATATTCGGTTTGTCTGACATTAGCTTTTATTTCTCAGGTGTATTTACAAATACTCTTGACTCTAACATATTTGCATTTCTTAGAATGACACAAACCTTTTATCCATTTTCATTCAGCACCTAGCAGTGCTGTAATAACAGATGGATGGTTATGATTACAACCAAATAAACCAAAAGGCATTTGTTAGCTCACATCTCACTCATACTGAAAGTCTGCAATGGAGTTGTCATACATAACAGTCTTTGAAGCATGTACTTATCTCTTTTGTATAATAATTTAGTAATGACAAACTTTTTCAGATGAAGATGCTATACCTATAAGTTAGCAGGCATACAGAGCTGCAGTCGATAATTAGATGTCCTCCGTATGCAAAAATAATGCACAGAATACATAAGAAGTACCATAACTTGATTCCTCAATGACAATTTTAGTATAACATTAAACTGCCTAGAATTAACCAGTCTCCCATCCAAAAACTGGAAAACCAAACTACTGGTTTTGCTGTGGTTGCATCATTGCACACAACAAAACTTTACAATTCCTTTTCAACACCACCTGCTGATCTTTGCCCAGCTGACTAATTTTGAATGAACTTAATCCATCCAAAACAATTTCTTTAGTTGCACAACTCTGACCACTTAAGCCTCCCAGCAACTTTATAATATGAAATGCTCCATCATACAAAAGAATGACGAGTCCTATAATACATATAAATTATAACTAGCCAAAATCTCATACAGAGCTTTCAACACTGAATCAACAATCTGCCTGCCTATGAGTCTTTCATAATCCCTCAGCATCTGCAAAATCAACAAATACTTTACAATATTCAAATAATACAAAACATTAGCGGATGCTTTTAAAACTCCTAAATGCACATGTATTGTTTTTACAGCCTGACAACCTTCTCTCTTGCAAAGGCAACCCTTCCACAAAAAGGTGAAAAAACTAATCATAGCTGTACTATATGCCCTCCTAGTTGTCCAAGACTAACCACCCTGCTAGAATGAGTCAATATTCCAGACTTCTTCCAGTATAGCTGATGATTTTCCTCTGCTTCAGGATCCAAAATCCCAAACCCTATGGACTGAAAATGGGAAAAAATATCAGCTAACAAACTAAACTTACCTGTAATGTGCTTAGATGAAATAGACAAATTTATCCTGAGACAATGCAGTACTATTGTCCACAACAAAATCCAAACAATATCTATTCTGACCAATTTATTTAGTATCACCTGCATCACTGCTTCATTATCAGAGTGAAGCATATCGCCTGCATCATTGCTTCATTATCAGAGTGAAGCAGCACCTTTTTGTTGCATAATTCCCTTTGCCATATTAATATAGAAGTCCAAATTGACAAACTTTCCAAAAAGGCAATGTCCTTCCTCTTCTCCACTGGCCAGTCACTTAGTCAAGACACCATAAAACATCTGCTTTTGAAATACACCCAAAGACTAACATTCTACCTGCATCCATATACAGTTGTGGATCAATAGATGTGACACAAGTAACTATTTAAAATGTTGGGATCCAGATAAGTGAGTCCTGAAATAAGTAGACAGAATGCCCCCCCTCCCCAAAAAAAAATGGACTTGTATATACCAAGTCCAAGATAGCCATTTCTAAGAATATTCACTTTTCTCCAACATACAGTGAACACAGAGGTGGTAAGTTTGGTAGTGTGGGTGCTTGCCTTTCCAGATTGGGGAGCAAGTTTAATATTTTGCTCTTCTCTTACATTTTCAGTCATTTCTGCCTTTTTTTTTTTTTTTTTTTTATTGGTGCGTCAGCACTCAGCATTATGAGTGCTGCATTTTGAACAGCAAGCAGAGATACAATCATCATGCCTCAAGACCATTTCATTGAAATACAACATGAATTCTTTCCAAACAGCAAGTTATTCCTTACCCAGCTTATTCTTTCACTCTAATTTTCTGATTCTTCCACCAGCCTCTCAAACAAGTTAGCAAATTGCATGTTGAATGCCCCACCTTCTCCTACTGCCATATGAACAAAACTCAGTAAACTCAGTAAATTCAATAAACCCATAATATATTTCATCCTGACTTTAGATTGACCCCCCCAAAAAAAAAACACATTTTTTAATGTAACTACACCAGCTTATCCTGAAAGAGGTGATAAAATCCTATGCTTGCATCCATTACCAAACCTAGAAAGGTTAGCACCTTTGTTGGCCGGCACTCCTGGTTATTAACTTCTAGAGGCACCCTCAACTTGACACACAAATTCAAAAAACACTGAATTCCCTCCTTGGCACCATCCTTCCCTTCATCAACCAAGAAGACATCATCCAAATAAAGCACTGTCTTCTGCCAAGGGTCTTCCATGCCAAAGCCAATCCAGGGCCATGTTAAAAGTTTCAAAGGTAGCACAACTTACCTCACAGCCCATGAGCATGGCTTTGTCAAAATAAAATCTACATTTCAAACACATCTCCAACATTAGCCAATCATGAAACCAAATGGAAAACAAAGAAAAAGTGGACTTAATATCCAACTTACCTAACCAAGGATCTTTAGAGCTGCAAATTGCTCTAAATGCAAAGTCCAAAGAGACGTACTGTATTCGTATCTCTCCCTCATCATTATGATCATTTGATGAATTAACCACAGGGAAAGAAAGATAGTGAATCAGGCAAGAATTGCCTGGTCTCTTCTTGCAAACCAAACCCAATGATGAGATTCTTTAGTTCTGAAAATGTATCTAGAGGACCTAAGACCCTACGTGTCTGCATATTCTTGTCTACCAGTGTGAGCAATGTATTCCTTCACTGATACAGACTTCAGATTCCAGCATACTTCACCAAAACTCTCCAGTTAATTTAATTCAAAACCCTGTGTTAAATATTTGTATTAAATTTTGAGCTACTTTCTTATTCAGGAAGTGTACCGACTATACTTTTAAAACATTTACCATACCGAGGACTAAAATGGCTGGTCAACAGGTCACTCACCAAAAGAGCAAAGAACTTCTCAAGCCACAAAAATCGCCCTGCTACATTCTGGGCCCTATGACATTCCAAGCCTGTGTTCTGCTGCACACGATGGTTGGCCACTCAAGCAAGCTCTGTTTTTTACAAACTCAGCACACATTAGTCCTAGTCCTTCCTTTTCCTGAGCTAACCCTAGCTAACATCACTATCTATCATGGTAGCCATTCATGCATCAGGATGCATGTTCTCCCACCACAGTCTCTTATCAACCTTTTTTAGCTTCCAAAAATATTGGCCATACCACAGCCATTACATTCTCTCCTTTAATCTCCAGGCCTCCTGTATCATATAAATGTATGTTAACAATGGCAGGCCTTCCTTGGAATCCTTTTACCATCAGGCAAATGTATCCCCATACCCAATTATCCCATTACTTTACTTAGTCTCCTTTAGCCTAAGTCTACTGACATTGAGGTCAGATCAATACACCCTCTGTCTTCTGACTCTGTGATCTTTAAGCCCTACCCACATCTATCAAATTAAAGATGTCTACATAATCCCCACAAACTTCTCACAAACACATCCTTACAACTAAAGGAATACGAGGTGTGATGAACGCACTGGCTCCACTTAACAAAAAGGATAAAACACCGTGCAAGCCCAAATCCTGTTTATAATGACTTGGCTTCCCAACACTTTCAGGACAAAGCTTCTAAATGAAAGCTGAGGAATCCTCATCCCAAAGGCCCCTGGACACCCTAATCTGATTTCCTTCTTTCTACTCTAATGGGCCCGATGAGGCATGATTCTGATCTGCATTCCTCAACAAGCACTGCAATCTGAAGCATCAAGATCATGCAATAGATCCGCTAAATACTCATCAGCTAACTGACAATGCCCTACCACTCTAGACTCAATAAGAAAATGAGGATCACCTGGAGCGAGCTTGTGCTTCAGTGGCACATCCTTGGTATACACAACTTGCTGAGTGTGGTACCTCCTTCCACAACAAATACACATCTCTGCCAATGTGTGCTCTTCTTTGGCCTTTTGCTTCCCTCCTCCTGTATTTATCACCTCTGAAACTTCTTCTGCTGACTGCAGTTGCTTTGCCAGGTTGTAGAAGAAAGTTACCACGTGCAAAATGATATCTGAATCTCATGTGCACCCACTATCCTGCAAGAGAAAACACAATCTTATTGAGTGATGCTTCAGAACTGTATGACCCACCCTGCTTTCCCTTGGGTCCTGTCATCCCTTGTCTAGCTCCCATGTCCCTGTCCAACACCCTTTCACTAACATGGCTCTCCTCCATTATCAAACCTTTGTGATAACCACCTTGTTCTTAGATCTCACTCAAAGCAAACAATGAAGGAAGGACCCCCCCCACACCCCCAACAAGGACATGCTTTACAATACTAAGAAAACACATTTAAACATGAATACTACCTGGAGTGAGCAAGTGCTTCAGTGGCACATTGTGGTATACATAACTTGCCAATTCTGGTACCTCCTTCCACAGCAAATAGACATATCTGCCAGTGTGTGCTCTTCATTGGCCTTTGCTTCCTTACTCCTGTATTTGTCACATCTGAAGCAACTTCTTCTGTTGACTTTAATTGCTTTGCCAGGTTACTTTTTTATTTGTTGTGACTGGATTTTTTTATTTGTCACTACTGGATTGCTGATTTGTTTTTACATGTAGCCTGATTGTTTGTCATGTAAGTGTAAACCACTCTTTGTATATACTTCGTATTTAATATTACCAACGTATAAATTCAATGTTTATTCAGGTACTGAGGAGCTTTTCTCACTGGGCCTCCACTGAAAATGGGCTGTGAATTTTCCAGTGGACTTTCCTGGAGAACAAACTGCAAATAAATAAATAAATAAACACCAATCTTGTCACTACATGTCCTAATTAGCAGTAAGTATACCTCTAACATCTTGTATCATTGCCTGCCTATAATACCCAGGTCATTAAGAACTGCAGTCTTGATTCAACTACCATTATAACATCTTCAAAGTATTGGTCTGCTACCGGGCATTAATCATCATGCTAATCACTAGATAAAAACTTTATCCCTGCTTTACACATCATCATAAGATAGAACGCCCTTCATCACTAGTCATGTAGATTTTGATTTTACTGGGTTTAACATAACACTTTCCATAATATTAACTCAGAACCTTGCCTGGGCTGAAACCACAAAGTTCCATCCATCCAGCACACAAGGCTTCTGCCTGTTGAGCCATCTCACCACTTAAAGTGAGTCTCCATTGCATGACCGTGATAGTAATTGATGCAACAATAACCTCAAATCTTCTACTAGCAACATGTGCAACTACATCAGAAATGCTCAGAGACAAAAAACACTCAGACTGAAACCATGCTAAATGTATTAACTATATCTCTATTGCATTTACTTGAATGAACTATATCCAAAGGAAAAACGATCCCCATAACATTTTCCCAGCCCACCAACACAGACTGAAGTAACCTATTCAAGGTTGCACAGCTCTCATTCATATCTCACATCTTTCTCTGTTCAAGAAGTCAACACACACCAAACATAAATGGAGGGAAAAAGATCAAATGAAGACAATGATATTTTTATCAATCATTTAAAAGTTAATAGAATAATACATTTCCATCAACATGTGGTGTCCGAACAATACTAAATATACCACTCTAATGTCAGAAATTACTCACTGATTGCAGTCCTCAGCAACTTCCAAGAACATCAACAGATCAAGAAAGACGATATCTGTACAAATTCACTTAAAAATAAATAGAACAAGCTTTGCTTCAACATCCATTGTCCAAACAATAAGAGGTATGAAGCCCTAGTGCCTGGAATTACTAACTAACAGTAATCCTCAGTGATTTACCAAAAAAAATCAATGTGGTACAGAAAACAGGGTATTATGCTCTAATTCTCTTAAACAGTAAATATAAAAACAGATTTTGAATTGTCAGAGCAGTAAGAAGTATGAACCTCTAATGTCTGCACTGCTAACTGAATACATTCCACAGTAATTTAGCAGCAAATCAATGTTTTATAATATATCACATAAAATTATGAGGCCAAACCAGCAATATCCTGTAAACATTACTTACTTACAGGCTGAACCACAAAGAGCTCCCTGCTCCATTCAGTCTATCTTACCAATACTATTAAATGCTGAGCTGAATAAGCAACTTTAAGACCCACCATCTCATCCAGTTGACCTTCAGTCATGAGTCATTATGTCACACAGCCTCCTGCTGCTGTGACTGATAGGCAGTTCAATGCCTAACCACACTACCAGTGGATTTTCTCTCTTCTGCATTGACCACCATGGGCTTCAACCTCCTGGACACCCAGCGCTACTACCTATACCCTCCATAGGAGCAAAATGGGACCCTGGAATCTTGACACTTTATGCCACCTGCCATACAAAGAATAAGCTGGCTGACCAACTCAGCAACCCATGCAACTACTCTACTAAGGTAAGAAAGCACACAATCAAGGAAACCGTTCTTACCCTCACCAACATACCTTCACAGAGCATCCACCTCTAGAACCACATCACAGCCACCAGATCCTCAGTCTTCCCTATATTGGGAACTCTTCACTAACTCCCTTTTCCCTTCTCCTTTTAAGCTTGGCCCTAATGATCCCCTTTACTGTTCATATTTCTCTTCCTTAGCAAAAACAAATCCCATAGCTACAGCACACCTCTTCTTGTTTTACAAGAGTCAGTGTTTACCTGATGACCTAATATATATACATGTTGACCAGATGTCTCCTGGTCTTCAGGATGCTGACAATTGTTTCACTTTCTTTAGTTCCCTATGCCAAAGAGACCAAGACCACAATGAACTGCACCTAAACACCCAGTCCCACCAAAACCTACTTTACTTCCTCCTTAAACTGCATTTTAGGCCCGTCCTGAATTAATTTATTCTTCCCAGCCACTCTCTATTCCTCACTACTAACAGGCATTTATCTCAGATTTTACTTTAATACCAGACAGGCATCTATAAACAATAAACATCTTCCCAGCAAACATTCTTTTTAATCCATTTTGCATTTTACGTTTTGCACCCATAAAATTCATATGAAGTGTGGTACCATCACTTACCTCAAATAAACCTCTATTTCATATTTTAATGACATTTCTTGCCAAACATCTGAATTTTTTTACATGCCAAGAAAACACATTTCCTCAGTTTGTACAGTCTTGTCTTTCTAATGTTTATACTGAGTTCCAGTTATTTCTGTTGATATAGCTCTTTGAACTACTTTTGGAACTGTGCAGGTTGTTCTTCTCATGGTAACCTTTGTCAAATCTTTGTACCTCTGATGTTTTCTAATGGCTCCCTGTTGAAATGTCGGCATTCTAAATGTTGAGGGTTGATGCTGACTAGCTGAAAAAAAAGACCAGAAATCCAGGAGAAGAGCAAATCTCAAACATTACTCTTCTCCTTTAAACTTATTTTTTGTATGGAAACAAGCCCCTATGCACTCCCCCAATGTGTTTGGGAGGGCCAAGCACTCACACAACCTAAATTTATAAATACCAACTCCGAGATTGCCATACCTTGGATAAAAGGGGATATTCTGAGAAATAGTCATCTTGTACTTAGAATATGTAAGTCCATTCTTTTGGCCTTCAGTCTCCATGATTTTGGATTTGCTCTAGTGGGTCCCAACATTTCAAATGATTGCCCTTCATAATACTATTCCTTGATCTTTGTTGGGCTTACTTATCTTTATGAGTGTGTGTGGTGATTGCCTGATACCCTTTTACAGGTTAGGTTTATGTATATTATTTGTTGGTTCCCTTTCTAGGGCGGCCACGGTGGTGCAGTGGTTAGCATTGCCACCTCACAGCAAGAGGTTCTTCGGTTCGATCCTCGGCTGGGGTGCCTTCTGTGTGGAGTCTGCATGTCCTCCCTGTGGTCGCGTGGGTTTCCTCCGGGTGCTCCGGTTTCCTCCCACATCCCAAAGACATGCTGCAGGTGGATTGGACACTCTAAATTGGCCCTAGGTGTGCGTGTGAGTGTGCCTTCTTTGGAAGGTTGGGCGCCGGGCTGGCAACTTGACACTGTAAAACTCCACTGCCATTCAATGTGTGGACAAGGTGATCCGCTGTGGCGACCCCTAACTGGGAAAAAGCTGAAAGAAGAAGAAGATTTGTTGGTTCCCTTTCCAACACTGATACAGCTGTCTGTCAAAAGAAGTGCCTTCTTACCATTGTATTCACAAGCCTTTAAGTGTGAAAAAGCTTTCTATTATTGTATGGTGTGTAAATCTGGGAATGAAGTAACAGTGAGAAAAGTATCATGCAAAACACAGGCTTGCATTTTAAATTGAGTATAGGGTCACTCTTCTATTCATGTAAATGTAAATTCTTTAATTGCTTTTTTTTATTAATTATTTAACATTTGTTTACCAGGAAAGTTTGACTTGGAACAACGCCAATTTTCAGCAGAAGCCCAGGGAGAAATGCTCCAGACTCATGTCTTTGCAACATGGGAGGAAACCATACAACACAGGGAGGTCATACAGACTCCACACAGAAGGCACTCCACCCAGAAATCGAACCAGCAAACCTCTTTGGGGGAAGGAACAACACTACCACTGCACCACTGCATTGTTTTCATCAACACATTCTTTTTACACACATACTGTGACCTTGTAGGCATGATCATACTGCCTGAATTTAGTAGACCATGCAACTCCCTGTCATTAAAACACTGCACATGATTAACTCTAAGATAGCATAACAATAGAAGTCCACTTCTTCCATTTTTTTCAGACAATTCATCAAATTCCATTGGCTTATAATTACTTGTAGCACTCTTTTACTAGTTATAAATTTCGCAGGTAGTACACTATTACTATTTATATCATTTAATCCAGCTATATAGCCCTTTTTCTGACATTATAAACAGTTTGCCATATACTCTACCAAAGTCTAGCTTGTTCAGTTTCAAACATAGTTTTATTGCACCACAATTTTTTTACAAATATAATAAAAGACTTGGTATTCTTAACACCACTTTGAAACACCCTAAAGTAAATTTATCAATGGCTATGATGTCTTTCATTTTATTTTTATAATGCTGGCCTACAGGCTCTAACCACAGTTAAAGTACATGGTTAAAATAACATAGGTTCATAGATTTATAGGTGAATACTAGGCTAACATAAATGAGCTCTTAGCACTTTTACAGAAGAATGATCAGCTATGAAATGTTTAAGCTTGTGTCCTATAGTTGACATTAGCTTAGTATAAAAATGTCATCATATTTTTCAAAGCCCTGATAATCAGTCCCCCCCAATGTACATGAAGGCCTTTAAAGGTTCCCAAGTAAGCCAAACTATGAAGATTCTAGCCCAGTCGTTAATGTCTTAACATTCTAGGTGAGCATACCACTTAAAGGTTAACAGGTATGCCTCAAGGTCATCCTCACTGACCAATTTATTAATGAGAAACTGTATCTGACTCTGACGTGTCTCTGTCAATAGACATAATACCTTCAGGAGCAGCAGCAATGGTTTGCAAGAGCTGATCAACTATAACAATTTTGGCATCTAGTAGGCAGCTACAAAAACACTCTACTCAACACCAGCTCATCATACACCACAGGAATGGCCAGATGGCCAATGCACACAAATACTTTCTGTTCAAGTGGACAAACTGGCTACAAATAGTATGCAGGTAGCAAAAAAAAAATTGTGATCTTTTGGCATAAATACTGGCACCAAAAATTAGCTCTATACACAGCAGTGTTTTATGTTAAGAAGCCAAAAGTCCATAGACTATCAAAAGGTTTCAGCTTCACAGTGCAGAGCCTGTGGTCACTTTACCCACATCTAATGCCAGTATTGCAGGAGATCTGTCACAAAGACCAACTCTCAGACACTTTCAATGAGAATATTATCATTGTGCAATAGTTTGTGGCCAGCTCACCCCCCCCCCCCATTTCGATATTGCAGTAGCTCTTCCAAGAGGCACAACTCTTGAATATTTTCACTGAGAATATTGCGATTGTGCAAAACCCTGTGATCATTTCATTCACTCCTGACACTGATATTGCAGGAGCTCTGCCACAAGGCCAAGCTCTGGAACATTTTTACTGAGAATATTGTCATTGTGTAATAGCCTGTGGTCACTTCATCCACCCCTGACACTGATAATGTAGGAGGACTGCCACAAGCCAAACTCTCAAGCATTTTCAGTAAGAATATTGTGATTGTGCAATAGCCTGTGGTCATGTCATCCAACCCTGACTCCAATACTACATGAGCTCTGCCCCAAGATTCAACTCTTGACCATTTTCATTGCAGATATTATCATTGTGCAATAGCCTGTGGTCACTTCATCCACTTCTGACTCTAATATTGCATGAGCTCTGCCACAGGCCCAACTCTCAAACATTTTCACTGAGAATATTGTGATTGTGCAATAGCCTGTAATCACTTCATCCATCCTGACTCTGATATTGCAGGAGATATATTACAAAACCAACTCTCAAACATTTTCAGAGAATATTTTCATTGTGAAATATAAGCAAGTATAACACAAAGAGCTTTGCTGTTTCTTAATTGCACCTAGTCAAATACATGCTTGCCCAGCAGAGGAAAGAGGCTGTGACATTTCCCCCAAAGCAGTAGTTCTTAGATTTTTCAGAACCACTTAGTAAGTTGACGACTGGTTTCCCTTCACCAATAAATTATAATGTCTATACTAGTTATTTACTCTCACTGGTTTCCTGGGTTCTGCATTCAGTAAATAAAAGAAAACCTGTTCAGCTTTGTACCTCCTTGTTAATTGCCCTGTATCAGCTACAAACTGATTCCTGCCTGTAATAACTAGCCTGAGGAAGAGAGCATCACTGTAGTCAGTGGCGGCTCGTGATATCGGACTGCAGGACTGCAGCCACCCCAGCTGTGAATCACAATAGTACAGTCCTACAAATCCTCCTAACTGCACATAGAAAGTGAATCCGGACTGCTGCCTTACCTGTCTGGATTCAGGAAGAAAGCAGCAGACTGCTGATTCCACAGAAGTCTATGCAATGCTAACCGCATAGACTGGAAGGGGATCAGACTGCAGAGTTAGCAATCTTGAATTCACAGGAAGGAACAAAGAGACAGGAAACCAGAAGTATGCATTCTGGTGTGAATGCAGACTCAGGATGATGAAGCAAGCTGTGGATTTTATCATTATGTAGTGGTATATGAAGAAGCAAGCTGTGGATTGTATTGTTATGTTGTACAGAGCTGTGCAGACTCAGGATGAAGAAGCAAGCTGTGGATTTTATCATTATGTGGTATGGAGCTGTGTATATTATTGCAGTACATAGCTGTGGATGTTATGTGTGTGTGTGTGGATGTTATTGCAGGTACAGAGCTGTGGAGTGTGTGTGAAATGCCCCAGTTAATTTATACTGGTGGCTAGAGAGAACGCAGGATACCTGCTGGTTGTGGTTAGAGATTATCTTAGGCTTGAACCCTGTACTTTGGGTGCAGGTAACAAGAGCCTGAATTCCCTACCTACCACCATTTGTAAAACTTTTGCAGATTTTTGCCTCATATTTGGTTCTCTTCTGTTCCTTGTAAAATTTGTGGTTCTGAATGTTTAATTCCTTAAATAGTTGATGGTGCAGTGGTAGCATTATTACCTCACAGCTAGAGGTTTTCTGTTTTGATTCTTGGCTGGGGTGCCTTCTGTGTGGCATCTGCATGTCCTCCCTGTGTATGTGCAGGTTTGCTCTGGTGTTCTCCCATGTTACAAAGACATGTGTCTGCAGTATTTCTCCTTGGGTCTCTGCTGAAAATTGGCTTTTGTTCCAAGTCAGACTTTCCTGATTAACAAATGTTAAATAAATAAAATTGACAGGCATTTGAATTTCAGACTTCATATTCTTCAGAAAGTACATAGTAACACAATACCTTTATAAGATGAATATTTGAAATGTGTCCCTATTTTTGGGACTGTATTCCCCCATTATTGGCTTCATCCAGGTTTTTTGTGCTAAGGTTGAAAGCTATGGTGAGAACTGAATTCACTGAATATCTTTGAGGGCTGTATTCCCCCATTAGTGGCTTTGTCCAGGTGTTTTGTGCTGAGAGGTTGACAGCTATTGTGAGAACTGAATTCACTAAATGGTAGCCATTTAAGTTTCAGTCTTCCTCTCTTTTACAAAACAGGTGATTTGTCATAGTGGTATGTTACTCTGATTGTTTTGCACAGGGTCCTGGGTTCAAGGCTTGGCAGTGAAATGTATGGTGGTAACACAGTATTTTATTCTAGCAACTTTCCAAGATTATACAAGCAATGTTTAAAATGTGTCCCTTGTATTTGGGCTTTTGTCCCTCCCCAATATATTTTGGCTTTTTCCAGATTTCTTGTGCTGCAAAGTTGAGAGATACAGCTGAGTGTCGGGTAGATTTTACAAGGAGCTGAGAGCTGCAGGGGAAGAGAAGTTTAGTGCTGCTTATACTAAGCCTGCTTGCATTGTTAATAGCACAACAGGTACTGTACTTGCTTTTGATGTAGAAGGCTGTGGATTCTACTCCCACAGTATGTAGATGCATTGCTGATATTGTACTGTATTGTCAATGGGGTGGATTCTGCCATCTTGAGAATGTCCTCTTTGGGGAAGATACCTAGTAACTATGAACCCGTCTGTTATTTGCCATCCATTCCCTACTGCAATATTACTAGCTTATTTTTTAATGTAATATAGGCAATTAATTCCTCAAGGGTAACAGGCACTTTATTTCTAGATGAAACAATGAAATATAAAGTTGTTTGCTAGCAGCAACCTCTTCATTAGTTACAGATCTTTTTAATGTGGAATTATTTAGATGACTTTTAATTCTGCAGAGGTTTTGCATATTTACTGATACTGGTGGATTGTAGAAGTTTGAGTAGACTTTTATGATGGAAATGTTCTTGGGGAGTTTTGTCATTATTTGTGCATGCATTTTGTTTCATTGTTTACTGGAAAAATGTTCAAAACAATAAATTTAAAACACCCTCTAACAACTATACTGTATTATACAAGGAATATAATTTAATACAATCAGGAAGGTGCATCACAGAACACATGTATGTTTTGTGTGCAATGGGCTTATCATTTAAAAATAGCCCAAAGTTAATCTTTATCTGCCACTAGCCAAATGTATTTTCTTTGAATGTGGGTTTCAATGCTGTTTCAATGAATGTGAGTTTCAAGGGCAGCGAAGTTTTAATGCTAAGTCTGTTTTCATTGTGAGACTGCATTGCTTTCTTTAGCAGACGTCTTAGTGTTTGTGCTGTAAAATGAAAAATAAAACTTTCAAATGAAGTCCAAATCATCATAGAAGTAAAGCAGTATGCACATTAGTGTTTATGGTAAATGGGGTGAAATAGCAAAGTAATGGGACATCGGAATGGTTGCAGGGGGAGGCTCCATTCGACCATGATTTTGTGAGGGGGAAGGGTGGCAAACTGAAAGACAGCCCCAGCTGAACTATACCTCTTAACTGTCCATATTTTCACAGAATGAATAGATTTTTGCTTCTTATTTTTGGTTTGTCCCTCATAAAATGTGTGGCTTTCTGGCAAATCATTTAGGAATTAAGTCACTTACCAATGACAGACATTGAGTTTCAGACTTCATAACCTTCAGAAAAATGCATGCTAAAGCAAGACCTGTTATTCTATCAACTGCCTCTGTTTATACAAGAGCAATTTTAGTACTGTTTGTATGTTCCCCCAATATATTTGGCCTTGTGCAGATTTCCTGCATTAACATGTTGAAAGGTACTTGTAAATAAATTGCTTTATAGGATTAGGCATATCCAAACCTCTCAACTGTCCCCGATTTTGGCTCAAAATGTTTCTCTTCCCATAATATTCCCTCTGCAAAATGGCAATTTTGGAAGAAAATGGGGAGGGTTTACAATTAATAAATAACTGTAATAATCAGAGTTATAGATTACTTTTATTTCAGAAATGCATGTAGATTCTTTTATTTTGTCAGCTGCTCAAGTTAGCAGTACTAATATTTAAAAAGTGACCCTTCTTTGACAGGTTCCCAGCTGTATTGTGTGGCTATTTTATATTTTTGCATCACATTTTTGTTCCATTTTTCATAAAATTGTGGTTTTCTGGCAAATTAGTAGCAAATCATTAAAGACTGAAGTTAGAAACTAATGACAGACATTTGGGTTTCCAGTTTCATACCCTTCAGAAAAGCCATACTAATGCAAGACCTACTATTCTATTATTTTTCTAAGTTTATAAGAGCAATATTTAAAAATTGTCCATATTTTGGGCCTTTGTTCCACTTCTATGTATGGCTTTGTCCAGATTTCTTCCTCTGAGGTTGAGAGGTATGACAAATGTGTCAGGGTCATCACAGTCAGCTAGAGACATTTCATATTGTGACATACTTGTTGCACCCCACTTCCCCTTGTAGTGACTCTGGATGTGTCCAAGCAAGGTAAGGATCAGTTATGCAGTGTAAGTGTGCAGAGTATCCCCC
The DNA here is from genome assembly GCF_019279795.1 of Protopterus annectens. Taxonomy (NCBI): domain Eukaryota; kingdom Metazoa; phylum Chordata; order Ceratodontiformes; family Protopteridae; genus Protopterus; species Protopterus annectens. The sequence goes on from NC_056739.1 coordinate 1,356,294,517, forward strand.
CATCCAAGGTGCACACAAGTACTACAGTGGCTTTTGATCTGTCCTTGATTTTGCAGAATGTTCTAGTTATTGTCATTGTAAAGACTGGGTAGAGATGGGTGAAGACTGCCTGTCTAGCCAAATAGAATTTGATACATAATTCTGGCATTTGTAAATACAACTGTAAAATACAGGCTTGTTTCTTAAATGAAAGAAAAATACTGCAAAATGTTGAACTTCAAGTATGTAGCAACATTGCCATCTGCTGTAAGGAAAACTAAGTCAAGCATTTCGCATCTGTTCTTTGACATTAAAATCATGTCTTGTATGTTCTTTTGATCTCCAGAGCTTGGAGTCATTATGTATGGGCTAGCACATTCTTTCTATTTTAAGGCTAAAGTTAATTACCAGAATTTACATATGGAATGTCCTTTATTGCTTTAAGTGTAAAATAATGTAAATGCAGTTTTTGTGTGGCCTGGGAACCAGGAAAGTGTCAAAATGATGCAATGTGCATACTGGGAAACCTAAGTGTCAAAAAAACATGATTAATTTGGGAGGGCCCAGCACAAATGTTTGTTCGTGATTTTAAAAACTATTGCTCAGATAGAGACTGCAAGCATTTTGATCTTGGACATCTAACTTAGCACTGCCTGTTGTCTTATGTAAGTTATCATAGAAGTGTATTTTCTTGTAGAAATAGCTAGGGCTATAAAGATAAGACTAAGTGTTTTTCTGTTATGTCAGAACTGTACTACTGAATTATTTTAAGTTTCTGTGTGATCTATGAACTCTTGAATAGCACTGTGGTGTAGTAGTATTGTCTTATGTTTTTAGTATTCGTTATTTGTTTGGAAAAAATAAAATAAAGAATTATTATTGAAAAAAAAAAAATATTTTAAATCCTAATCAGCTGTGGCTGGTTTATGTAGAGATAATTTAAGCTGTAGAGTACATTGCATATTTATAGAGTTTACTGTCTAAGTCACTCCAAATAAGCTTTGACTGAGTAGTCACACTTACCAGTTGGATAATAATATTGCATAGTAATAATTGGACACCCTTTTAAGGGCCTTTGGGGTAGCTGATAATTATTAGCTGGTGGTGGCAGGAATTACTACTGTATAGTCTGGGCATAGGGGCACAGCTGGAGAATCTGCCTTTCCCAGGAGTGTCTGTGAAGTTGTATAAATACTTATCTGAAAGTGTGTGTGTGTGTCAGCTACTTGGGCAGGGACATGAATCACTGGCTGGACAGAGAGAGTACTGGAGGTTGGCTTGCCAGCTAGGCTGAGATGTGGACCCTATAACTGTGCCAGTGGGGAGTCTTACTGGGGACCTGGGGAACAAGGGAGCAACCAGCCCCAGACTGACTGTGATCTCTGTGTGTATTTGTTATCCTTTCCTCTCATATGAGATGCCCTCTATGGTGTTAGTGGTGAGGATTGAGGCTCCTTGATTGCTGGGCCAGGGCACGGGCATCACATTGTGGTTTGCAGTGGTGGGATCCACTTCACATAAGGATATCTACATCACATATTAATTAGCTGGCAAATACTAATTGGCTTGTAGTGGTGTGGGTAGAGTGAATCCAGCAGCTTATGAAGGTGTTTTGTACTCTAAATCAGCCACACAGTGCATACTGAGAGTTCAGATCACAATTGTTTTATTTCTTTTGTTAGCTGAGTTAGTCAGGGTGAGCAGGCAGCATGTCAGCAGAGGAGTATGGAAAGCTGACAAGGAGCCAGCTGGTGGAGATGTGCCAGGCTAGGGGACTGGTGCATGGAAACCTGAAAAAGGCAGACCTGATTGCAGCCTTGGTTACAGCTGCATCAGAAAACAGCATCCAGGAGGATGATCAGACTGGCAGTGGAGTTTCAATATCCTCGGAGAATGGACAGCTCAACCTTTCTGCAGTGGACTTAAAGATCCAGCTAGTGCTAAAGAGACTTGAGTTGGAGGCCAAGTGTTTGAAGATAGAAGCTGAAGAAAAGGAGCATCAGAGGAGGCATGAGAGGGAAATGCTGACTCTTCACCAGAGTCATGGAGGTAATGGGCAAGGGAGTAACTGGACCCCAGAAGCACAACAGGTCAGTAAATTTCTTCCACAGTTTAAAGAGGGGGATAATTTTGATAGTTTCATTCATATGTTTGAGAGGGTATGCAAACAGTATGAAGTTGACCAAGGTCTCTGGGTACAGTTCCTGACCCCCTTACTCTATGGTAAAGCTGTAAATGCATTGGCTAAAATGTCTGACATTGCATATTTTGATTAGACTGCTGTAAAAAAATGTCATTTAGAATGTTTGCAGCTAACACCTGAAATGTATAGGAAAAAGTTTCGATAGCAGAGATGCAAGGCAGGTGAAAGTGTGTGTGAATATGTTGCTGAACTGAGCACTTATTTTCATAGCTGGGTAAGTGGTTGTCAGGTCACCACTTTTGAAGGGCTGGCAGACCTTCTGGTGTGGGAACAAGCCCTTAGCACTTTGCCGGAGGACATGAGGATCTGGTTAGCTGATAGACAATGTGCTATTTCAGATGAGTTGGGGAAGAAGGGAGAACTATACCTGGCAAGCAGGGCTGCCCTGCACAGGAAGGGGAACCCAGTACTGCTCATGGGACAAAAGGAACCCATGGTGGGCAGCACATACTGCCCCAACAGAATCTGCCAGTAACAGGGGAAGCCACTAGTCCAGGTACATGTCCAAGAGCTAGAAATAAATGTTTTTAATGCCACCAGTGGGGCCATGTGGCATACAGGTGTCCACAGAGGCAAGGTGGAGAACCAAAGGTGAGGGAGCCAGTAAGTGGGAAAGACAAAATGCCAATAGTAGGTTGTCTTGGGACAACAAGGGTACCAAACTACCTCCAGAGGCTGTATCCCATTTTAATGAATGGCAAAGAGGACATTGTCAAGAGAGACACAGCCTCTGATATAACCATTGTAAAGTCTGCAATGGTTACAGAGGAGCGCTACTTGCCTATGCAATCTACTCCAGTCAGGGCTTTAGAAGGGATCCCATTCAAATACCTTTGGCTAGGGTTCACCTTGAATGGGAGGTTGGAAAAGGAAGCCAGCAAGTAGGTGTGTTTGAGGATATACCTGCAGATGTCCTGATAGGGAATGATTTTGATAGTGCAGTACCCTGTGCTTGAGCAGTTACATGCAGTCAGGCTTGGAGACAAGCATGTGGATCTGGTAGCCTGGGGAGACCCTGATAGACAGCATACTTGCAGCCAGGACTGCTGAGGTGGTTACTTCAAGGGGAGAACTACTCTGTAGCAGTGAGACTGAATGTGAGCCACAGCTGCTTGTGGGTACTGATGGTCCCTTGGACAGAGTGACTGCAAAGGTAGAGGTAAATAGTAGTACCCAAGATGACAGTGAGGCACCACTGTCAGAGGATGCCAGACATCCTGTGGAGGGTGAGCTGGGAGAAGTTACAAGGAGAAAGTTGAGACAGGCTCAGCTCTCAGACCCTACATTGCAAGGCCTGAGGCAGGTAGCTAGGGAGGCACCTGATTCTTCATGGAAGGGGGAATCTGTATACTGGGACAAATGGTTACTGTACAGAGAGTGGACCCCGAGGGATGGCTAGAAGGAGAGAAAGTACAGCAGTTGGTAGTGCCTAAATCCTATCATCTGGCACTTCTAGCCATAACCCATGATATTCCCTTTGCAGGTCATATGGGCATAAAACATACAAAGAGGCATATTATGCAGAACTTTTATTGGCCTGGAATTTCCAGAGATGTAACACGGTATTGCAGGACCTGTGAGCAGTGCCAAAAGGTAGACAAGACAGAAGACAAGGTGAGAGCTCCTTTGATGCCTTTGCCTGTGATTGAGGAGCCATTTCAGAGGGTATCTATGGATATTGTGGGACTTCTGAGTACCCCAAGTTCCACAGGGAAAAAGTATATTCTAGTGGTAGTGCATGATGCTACACAATACCCTGAGGCAGTGGCATTGTCCTCCTTTGAGGCAGAGAAGGTGGCAAATGCTTTGTTAGAGATTTTCAGCAGGGTGGATTTTCCAAAAGAAATACTGACTGACCAAGGTGCCAATTTCATGTCAGACCTGCTAGCTTGTCTGTAGAAGTCCTGTGGGGTGAAGCACATGAAGACAAACCCCTACCATCCCCAGACTAATGATTTTGTTGAGAGGTTAAACTCTAAAATCAAGTCCATGCTATGGGCATTTGCAGATCAGTTTAAGAGGGAGTGGGACAAATATTTGCCCCATCTGTTGTTTGCTTACAGAGAGGTTCCCCAGGAATCCGCAGGGTTTTCACCCTTTGAGTTCCTATATGGGCATAGGGTGAGGGGACCTCTAGATTTGATTTGAGATGAGTGGGAAGGTGAGTGTGAGTCTCACAAGGAGTCTGTTGTGGCATATGTCCTAAACCTCAGGACAAGGCTCAGTGAACTCATGGGCTTGGCCCTGGAGAACCTGGCAGAAGCCCAACAACAGAAGAAAGTGTGGTATGACAGGAATGCTTGAGCTAGAGAGTATGCTGTGGGGCAGCAGGTTCTCATTCCTGTCAGACACAACAAGCTGCAAGCAGCTTGGGAGGGTCCCTACAAGATGGTAAGAAAGGTAAGTGATGTTATCTACATGGTGGAACTGCTAGGCAGAGAGCAGGGACACAAATTGTACCATGTTAACATGATAAAACCTTACCATGATAGGGAGGCCCTTGTGCTGAGCATTAGCAATGGTTTACAGGAGGACTCTGAGGGAGATCTGGTGACTGATCTTCTCAGCGAGGCTCGGGCTGACACCTCAGTGGAAGGGGTAGCAATGTCCCAGCAGCTATCTCCTACCCAGGTTCGAGAAATCTGAGCAGTTTTGCAGGAATTTGGGAACATGTTCACTGGGAAACCAGGGTGCACCCACCTGGTGCAGCACAAGGTGGATACAGGACCCCAAAGGCCTATTAGGCAGGCCCCTTGTAGGGTGCCTGAGAAAGTCAGATGGACTCTGAGAGAGGAGATACAGGAGATTTTGGAACTAGTGGTGATTCAAGAGTCCAACAGTCCCTGGGCCTCCCCAGTGGTGCTGCTGCCAAAGAAGGATGACAGCACCAGATTCTGCATGGACTACAGGAAATTAAATAGTCACACAGAGTTGGATGCTTACCCCATGCCTAGGACAGATGAGGCCCTAGAGCAGCTGGGTGGGGCTAAGTATCTTACAACCATTGATCTTACCAAGGGGTACTGGCAGGTGCCCTGGACTCCCAGTGCTAGAAAGAAGTCAGCCTTTGTGACTCCATTTGGCTTGTATGAGTTCACAAAGATGCCCTTTGGGATGAAGAATGCCCCAGCAACTTTGCAGAAGCTGGTAAATTATATCCTAGCAGGAGCAGGAGGGTTTGCTCTTGCTTACCTGGATGATATTGCCATCTACAGCCATTCCTGGCCAGCGCACCTTCAGCATGTCAGGGAGGTGCTGGGCAGACTACAGAGGGCAGGGTTTACCATTAAGCTGAGCAAATGTCAGGTGGGTATGGCAGAGGACTCCTACCTAGGACATAGAGTGAGGAGTGGTAAGATAAGGCCAGAATCTGCCAAAGTGGAAGCCCTTCAGGTATGGTCTGCACCTGTTACTAAAAAGCAGGTGAGGGCATTCTTCAAGACAGCAGAGTACTACAGAAAGTTTGTCCCTAGTTATAGTACCATAGCTGCTCCCCTTACAGACCCGACAAGGAAGAACAGGCCAGATAAGGTAGTGTGGACCCCAGCATGTGAGCAGGCATTTCTGAAGCTTAAAGAAGCTTTGGGAGGACCCCCTGTGTTAGCCAGTCCAGATTACAGCAAAGAATTTGTCGTACAAGTGGATGCCCTGAACTATGGGGTGGGGCTGTACTTAGCCAGATTTCTTCAGAGGTGGAAGAGCACCCAGTGGTTTATCTCAGTTGTAGGCTCCAACCAAGGGAGGAATGCTATGCAGCTGTAGAGAAGGAATGTCTAGCCATAGTGTGGGCACTGCAGAAACTTCAGCCCTAACTGTATGGAAAGAAATTCACTGTTATGACAGATCACAACCCTCTAACATGGTTAAACAGAGCCAGTCAGCAACATGCCAATTTGCTAAGATGGAAGCTGGGGTAGCAGGCATATGATATGTCATTGCAGCACCACAGTGGTATTAGCAATGCCAATGTAGATGGGCTCTCAATGCAGGGAATGGGGTGAGGTACACGCAGATAAACCTAACCCTCTCAAGCAGCATTTCTCAAGGTTCACTTGAAAAACTAGCTTGTGCTCTCTGGGGGGGACCCTAGAGCAGCATGTGAAGATTGGGTAGAGATGGGTGAAGGCTGCTAGCCTAGCCAAATAGAATTTGATACATAATTCTGGCATTTGTAAATACAAATGTAAAATACAGGCTTGTTTCATAAATGAAAGAAAAATACTGTAAAATGTTGAACTTCATGATTGCAGCAACATTGTCATCTGCTGTAAGGAAAACTAAGTCAAGCATTTCACATCTGTTCTTTGAAATTAAAATCATGTCTTGTATGTTTTTTTGATCTCCAGAGCTCGGAGTCATTATGTCTGGACTAGCACATTCTTTCTATTGTTTTAAGGCTAACATTTAATGACCAGAATTTACATGTGGCATGTCCTTTATTGCTTTAAGTGTAAAAGAATGTAAATGCAGTTTCGGTGTGGCCTGGGATCCAGGAAAGTGTCAAAATGATGTCATGTGTATACTGGGAAACCTAAGTGTCAAAAAACATGATGTAATCTGGGAGGGCCCAGGAGAAATGTTTGGTAGTGATTTTAAAAACTATTGCGCAGACAGAGACTGTAAGCATTTTGGTCTTGGACATCTAACTCAGCACTGCCTGTTGCCTTATGTAAGTTACCTTAGAAGTGTGTTTTCTTGTAGAAATAGCTAGGGCTATAAAGATTAGACTAAGTGTTTTTTTGTTATGTCAGAACTGTACTACTGAATTATTTTGCGTTTCTGTGTGATCTCTGAAATCTTGAATAGCACTGTGGTGTAGTAGCACTGTCTTGTGTTTTTAGTATTTATTATTACATTTTTAAACCCTTTTCAACTGTGGCTGGTTTATGTAGAGATAATTTAAGCTCTAGAGTACATTGCATATTAATAGAGTTACTGTCTGTCACTCCAAATAAGCCTTGACTGATTAGTCACACTTACCAATTGGATAATAATATTGCACAGTAATAATTGGACACCCTTTTAAGGGCCTTTGGGTAGCTGATTAGACCTTTGGGTGGTGGCAGAAATTACTGCCATATAGTCTGAACATAGGGGCACAGCTGGAGAATCTGTGTCAGCCTTTCCCAGGAGTGTCTGTGAAGTTGTATAAATACTTATCTCAAAGTATGTGTGTGTCAGCTACTTGGGCAGGGACACAAAGCAGAGGCTGGACAGAGAGGGTACTGGAGGCTAGCTTGCCAGCTAGGCTGAGATCTGAACCCTATATCTGTGCCAGTGGGGAGTCTTATTGGGGACCTGGGGAGCAAGGGAGCAAACAGCCCCAGACTGACTGTGATCTACGTGTGCACTTAAGGGAAATTGTACTTTACTGTGTGTATTTGTTATCCTTTCCTCATATATGTGACATCCTCTGTGGTGTTAGTGGTGAGGATTGAGGCTCCTTGATTGCTGGGCCAGGGCACGGCCATCACAGTCATATTTTTATACTATTGATTTATGCTTATTATTATTCAGAAAGTGCCTGTTGCTCTGTGTTTAAGTAGCAATGCTTTAATAACCATCAGGTAAGCTTGTCTGAGATTGTAAGAAGCAAGTAAGCTTTAATAAGAATACTGTTAAAGAACTGCCAACATTGAATGCCTTTCTGTTTTTGCCATGCAGAGAATACTTACATAACTAGATAATGTATAAACCTTGGGTATTGAAATGCATATGACAGTATTTGTAATAAAGAAGAAGATTACATTATTTTAAGAAGCTCACTACATTTGTTGGAGACTTGCAGTCATCTTTGCAGGCTTTACCTGTAAACTAAACAGAATGTCAATCTATCATGTGTGTTCCATAACCTGTGCAGTAATCCTTTAAGTAATGGATCTTGAGCTTGTTTCTTGTTTGCTTTTCATATTTTACTTTGATCATGTTTTCCCCATGAAACAAGTAGATAGTTATCAGGCAGCAGGTCTTTTTTGGATACAAAACATTTTTACAAGTGGGAGTATCACAAAGATTTCTACTTTTAGCATGTTACTTGGTACTTTTATAAAGCTGAATATAAATTATAATTAGAACTGCAGTGCAAGGAGAAGTGATTTGAGTTGAGTGCTGCTTGTTTTTCTTATACTTGATTTTGACTGGTATTCCAGTAATGTATTTAAAAAGTAATTTATTTTTTTCATGCCTCACAACCTTTTTGTTTCCATCTAGACTTTAAGTAAGCTGTCATGCAGCCAATACATTGAAATATATATTTTTTTCTGCATTTCATTTTGTTTTGATTGGACTTTCGGAATGATGGCTTGGCACCCAGGGCAGCATATTTAATTAAAGTTACAGTTTTTGTGGTTTTGAGCATAGCTTCTCCCCTTTCTAGTTGGTTGCACCCCTTCCCATTGACCCCACCCATTCAGCTGTCTCCTGCAGCCCCCCTTTGATTTGAAGTCACCAGCTGCCACTGAATGTAGTAGAATGTATTGCTTAAACTCCCCTCACTTTAGTTTACACTTCCACTCAGTCACCATCTTCCTTCACAGTGCAGGCATGTGTCATTTGTTACTGCATTTCTATTTGTTCTAAGGCGGTGCCGAACAATGTAAAGATCTTGTTGGTGTGTTGCTTTGTATTAACTTTATTCAAATCACATAAGCTTTTTTCATATCGTGCCTGTGCCCTTTAACAAGTAGATATGCAATTTTAGTTCCTGGATTATGATATATATATATATATAAATTTGCATGGCCTCTTTGGATGAAAAACTGGTCGAGCTGAAGGGTTTTCTTACACAAATGCCAACAAGAATAAAGGTATAACTTGGGGTGAAGACACTTTATTTGAATATTTGGAAAATCCTAAGAAGTACATTCCAGGAACCAAAATGATCTGCGCTGGCATAAAGAAAAAGTCTGAGTGACAAGAACTGATAGCTTACTGAAAAGATGCTACTTCTAAATAGACAGTCGTATCTACTGCCTTATTTATTGGAGTTTTACTCTGCCATGGAGGACAGCTGTATTTTAAACTTATGTCCATCTGTATGTCTGACTTGCCTAATAAGATTTTTCTAGAAACACTCATTCTGCTGGATGGGATGCAGCAAGAAATGTTTCCTCCGTGGTATTATCTACCTAAATTGTTCTTTTGACATAGTGGTTAATTCAATGAGTGCTTACTAAGTGTTGGTTTTATATAGTATTTATCATTGTATTGCTATTTTCTGATAATTTACTCTATACATCTCAATACACTGTATTACTGTGGTTTATCTATCAGTATATTCCTGCTAAACCTATTCTGACCTGACATTCATAAACTATTACTATCTCTCTACTCTTACAATACTCCATATTATCTTGCTTTGACTCACCATTCTCCTCTTTCATCTACACTTTATTTCAGCTATATAATATTACAGTTTAATAGAGTTTTTTGTCTTTTCTTTCCTTTCAGAACCTGTTGTCAGTTCATTTGCCCCTAACTCCAATATTACATTAGCTCTGCTGCAAGGCCCAACTCTATTAAACATTTTCACTTAGAATATTGCCATTGTGTAATGTAAGCAAGTTTAACATGAACACTCTTGGTGTAAATTAACTGTATCCAGTCAAATACATGCCTGCCTTGTGCTGGAAAGTGATTCTGACATTCCCTCCAAAGCAGCAGTCCTTCTGTTTTTAGGACCACTTAGTTAGTAGGCCACTGCCCTTTTTCTTGACCAATATACATGTATATGACAGTTACTTAATCTCTCTAGTTTCTTGGTTTCTGCATTCAGTAAATGAAAGAAAACCTGTTATACTCCCTGTTAATTGCCCTGAATTAGCTATAAACTGATTGCTGTCTGTAATAATTGATTTGAGGGTGGGAAGGACACTATGCTCCACTTCCACTGATCTTCCTTTCTTCCTTCATTTTGCTCCACTACCTTATCCTCAGTACTCATCCACTTCTCTTAGTCTACCATTATATTTCTGATATACACATTTCATCTATGACACCATAACCCTCCCCAAACAACTGTCTTTACTGTCATACAAATACTCTTGTTGCTATTTTCCTACTTTCCAACTTCTATCTTACATTTAACATCATTCCTAACAGCCTTTCTTACTTGCATACTGCTTTGCACTTTATCCATTCATGCTCAGACTCCTCCCCAAGTGTACCTATCCATTATTCTACATTTCAACTTCTACCTCCGAAAAAAAAATCAGTATTTCTCATCTTAACTACATCTTCATCCTCTTTTCTTTCAGACCTTTCTTTTTCTTACATTTCAGAAACATAAGAGAAGATACTAGGACAACCTAACTCTATTCCTTCATACGAAATACTTCCTTTTTACCTACCTTACACCAGCTTTCAGACTTCACCACCACTAAATATCCTGCAGACCTGCAAGTTCTTGCTTCCTTCTTTATTCCTACTCCCCTGCTACCTGCCATCAATAATAGACAGAACCCTTTACTTTGTCATGATACACTTCACCGTATCCTCTGTCGTCTCCTATTGAACCATCTCTCATTCTATCAAGATTCAGTTATAGCTTTTGACATCTCTACAACTTTTATCCCCATCACCTATCCATACTTCCTCTCTAAACTCTCCACACATCACACCAAACCTATTTAATTACAACCCGTACCATTACCCCAAATATAGACTAATTAACTCCATTTCTACTCAAATCATAATAGAACTAAGTGGAAAATGCTCTACAAAAAACAAGAATCAGTAATACGCCAATAAAATGAAATCCTACTAGGAAGAGACATTGACCCTAATCCTGGCCCATTCTATTCTAGTCAATATCAAGTCAACTCCCTTCTACATACTTCTGTAACCCCATAACTATCTACCGTAACCTGGGTAATCTAACTTTTGCTGCCATAAATATTAGAAACATAAGAAATAAAACTACTGAACTACATGTCTAGATTACCCAACACAAGCCTGATATTCCTGGGAAAGATGAAACTTGGTTTAAACCTAGATTAAACTACTCCATAATCACACCCCCAGCTATAATATCATCCAAAGTGACTGTATACAGAGGACAGGTGGTGGTATTGCTCTAATATTTCTCAAAAACTACCACATTAGCAATAACAACAAACCAATACCAAATTCAATTCAGCAGAACTCATTACTTTTCTGAAAAGAAACAAATATAAACAAATATGTATTAACTGTCCTTTACGTACCTCATGGCAACAGTACAGATATACTGAAACATATCCTACATTGAATATTGTAAGAATTTATATGACTGTAGGATACTGGAATTAATTGGATATAACTGTAAGGAACTGGAATGAGACTGGGATGAATTTCTTTATCTTTTAATTAGCCATACTCGTGCTGAACAGGTACCAGTCTCTCTTTTATGGGCCAAATCTTCAGAATAAAGTCGGCACACGCTGCAGCTTGGTTAAGAATGCTTTATTACGTACAGTGGAAGTAGACGTCAAGAATATCTAAATACTGTCTCCATTAACAGTGCTGATAAACCTAAATATTCCTTAGCTACTGCATTTATATTCTTCATATTCCTTTCCTCCTGAATGGTATAATTAATATTCTGGAATGCTGGATATTTGACCTGACTTCTCCACTCATACTTCAGTGTCTGTGCAGCAACAACTTTCTGCATATCAGTCCAAACAAACTAACTTAACTAACTGTGTCTGAAGTATATCCTGATAATACCAAAACCCATCACATCTCTACATGCCTCTTCAGCTTTGGTTCCCAAGCCTTGTACCATACAAACTAAACATGCTTCTACTTGATGTACTGCACATTCTGTTCTTATCAGTAGTCTTGACTGAAGGTTATTTTCACTGATTAAAATTGCATTCACTGAAACTGTATGCACATTGTAAAAGCCTGCTGTAATACAGCTGCATTTCTAAACTTACAGAAAGAGAATACTGTACTTTTGTAGATTTAAATGATACCTGATCTTAAAGATATTCATAACAAATCTACAAGAAAAAATACTATTAGCTGATATCAATATGACTTGGTTGAACATAACCTCTAACTCCGTTACATATAGCAAGAACTTAAATGGTTTTGCACAACTAATACATAGCCCCACACTTATTGCATGACATCAAATTCCTTATTAGACTGGATCCTAGTATCAGGCCCTAGAAAATTTACCACCACAAGTACAATATCACACTGTCTTAGTAGCCATTTCCCAATGTATGCAACCAGATATCTCACACATTTACTCAAACTGCATGATTATAACACAACATGCAACCTGTCCAAGTTTAATACAGAAAATCCATCACTACCCTATCATCTATTAAGTGGAACATCCTAAAAATCTTCCCCTTAGATAATGCTGTAAATTAATTTAATACAATATTTTAAATATCCTAAATAGTCTTGCACATCTAGAAGGAATAAACTAAAAGCAAATAATGCAATTTGGCTACCGAAAAGACGCAGACTGCTAATGCAGGATAGAGTGAATGTATAGAAATAATGGCCAACATATGATATACTGCAGTATCTCAAAAACTTCAGAATGTTGCTCAATCATACTAAAAAACAAATAAATGAAGACCAAAAAACTATAGGGTAATAATTTTCTGAACAATAGTAAATACAATTCTAAAAAAATTCTGCTCAGCTATTAAAGTAATTGTATATCCATGCCAAAAATTCAACACTAATCCCTCTCCTAATACTTTGCAACTCAAAACTGCAATAGAATTCAACTCTTATTTCATGGGCATGTCGGTGAGGGGAACAGAGGGGATGAGGAAGTGATGGGTAGGTATGGTGTTAAGGAGAGGAATGCAGAAGGTTAGATGATAGTGGATTTTATGAAAAGGATGGACATGGCTGTGGTAAATACTTATTTTAAGAAGAGGGAGGAGCATAAGGTGATGTACAAGAGTGGAGGAAGATGCACACAGGTGGATTATATTCTATGCAGCAGGGCCAGTCTGAAGGAGCGTGAAGACTGTAAAGTGGTGACAGGGTAAAGTGTAGTTAGGCAGCATAGAATGGTGGTCTGTAGGATGACATTGGTGATCAAGAAGAGAAGGGGGAGTGTGAGAGCAGTGCCAAGGATTAAATGGTGGAAGGTAAAAAAGGGTGATTGTGCAGTCGAGTTCAGGGAAGAGTTAAGAAAGGCACTGAGGCACAGTGAAGAGTTACTGAACAGCTGGGTAACTACAGCAGAGCTGGTAAGGGAGACAGCTAGAAAGGTGCTCAGTGTGACATCTGGACAGAGGAAGGAGGTCAAGGAGACCTGGTGGTGGAATGAGGAAGTACAGGAGAGTATACAGAAGAAGAGGCTGGTGAAGAAGAAGTGAGATTGTTAAAGAGATGAAGAAAGTAGACTGGAGTATAAAGAGATAGGTGCCTGGCAAAGAGAAAAGTGGTGAAAGCTAAGGATAAGGCATATGGAGAGTTGTATGAAAGGTTGGAAACTAAAGAGGGAGAAAAGGACCTGTACAGATTGCCTAGACAGAGGGACCAAGCTGAGAAAGATGTGCAGCAGGTAAGGGTGATAAAGGATAGTGAGGGAAACATACTCACAAGCGAGGAGAGTGTGTTGAGCAGATGGAAAGAGTACTTTCAGGGGGTGATGAATGAGAGAGAAGATTCAATGATGTGGGATAGTGAATCAGGAAGTGAAACAGATTAGCAAGGAGGAAGTAAGGACAGATATGAAGAGAATGAAGAATGGAAAGGCTGTTGGCTCAGATGACATACCATTGGAAGCATGGAGGTGCTTAGGAGAAATGGCAGTGGAATTTTTAACCAGTTTGTTTAATGAAATCTTGGAAAGTCATAGGATACCTGAGGAGTGGAGAACAAGTGTTTTGGTACCTATTTTTAAGAATAAGGGTGATGTGCAGAGATGTGGTAACTACAGAGGGAAAAAAATGATCAGTCACAGCTTGAAGTTATGGGAAAGAGTAGTGGAAGCTAGGTTAAGAAGGGAGGTGATGATTAGCGATCAGCAGTATGGTTTCATGCTGGGAAAGAGCACTACAGATGTGATGTTTGCTCTGAGAGTGTCGACGGAGAAATATAGAGAGGGTCAGAAGGAGTTGCATTGTGTCTTTGTGGACTAGAAAGCATATGACAGGGTGCCTAGAGAGGAGTTGTGGCATTGTATGAGGAATTTGGAAGTGGCAGAGAAGTATGTAAGAATGGTACAGGATATGTACGAGGGTAGAGTGATGTGCAGCAATGTAGTAGCTACAGAGGGATAAAATTGATCAGTCACAGCTTGAAGTTATGGGAAAGAGTAGTGGAAGCTGGGTTAAGAAGGGAGGTGATGATTAGTGATCAGCAGTATGGTTTCATGCTGGGAAAAAGCACTACAGATGTGATGTTTGCTCTGAGAGTGTTGGTGGAGAAATATAGAGAGGGTCAGAAGGAGTTGCATTGTACCTTTGTGGACCTAGAGAAAGCATATGACAGGGTGCCTAGAGAGGAGTTGTGGCATTGTATGAGGAAGTTGGAAGTGGCAGCAAAGTATGTAAGAGTGATACAGGATATGTATGAGGATATTGTGACAGTGTTGAGGTCTGCAGTGGGAGTGATGGATGCATTTAAGGTGGAGGTGGGATTGCATCAAGGATCATTCCTGAGCCCTTTCTTATTTGCAGTGGTGATGGACAGGTTGGCAGACAAGATCAGTCAGGAGGCCCCGTGGATTATGATGTTTGCAGATGACATTGTGCACTGTAGTGAGAGTAGGGACCAGATAGAGGAGACCCTGGAAAGGTAGAGGTATGCTCTAGAGAGGAGAGGAATGAAGGTCAGCAGGACTAAGACAGAATATATGCGTGTGAATGAGAAGGATGATAGAGGAATGGTGAAGGTGCAGGGAGTAGAGGTGGCAAAGGTGGATGAGTTTAATACTTGGGATCAACAGTTTCAAAGTAATGGTGAGTGTGGAAGAGAGATGAAGAAGAGAGTACAGGCAGGGTGCAATGGGTGGAGAAGAGTGTCAGGAATGATTTGTGACAGACGAGTACCAGTAAGAGTGAAAGGGAAGGTCTGCAAGAGGGTAGTGATTTCAGCTATGTTATATGGGTTAGAGACAGTGGCATTGACAAAAAGGCAAGAGTCAAAGTTGGATGTGGCAGAGTTAAACATATTAAGATTTGCACTAGGTGTGACAAGGATGGACATGATTAGGAATCAGTATATTGGAGGGTCAGCTCAGGTTGGACGGTTTGGAGACAAAGTCAGAGAGGTGAGATTGCGTTGGTTTGGACATGAGCTGAGGAGGGATGCTGGGTATATTGGGAAAAGGATGCTAAGGATGGAGCTGCCAGGCAAGAAGAAAAGAGGAAGGCCTAAGATAAGGTTTATGGATGTGGTGAGGGAGGACATGCAGGTGGTTGGTGTGACAAAGCAAAATACAGTGGAGAGGAAGAAATGGAAACAGATGATCTGCTGTGGTGACCCTTAATGGGAATAGCCAAAAGAGAAGAAGACTTCATAGGCAGTAAAGTGTCCCTAACCATGGATTCCCCAATATCTAATCCCAACTTTGCCTAGTAGCCATGTCACCACATCCACTTTCACCTTCAAGCCTGTGCCCATATCCTATATAAAACTACTCTTAAACAAACTCAAAACATGCTCTACTTCAGTTGACGTTAGTACCTTAAAATAGCAGCCAATACTATTGCCAGTCCTATCTCAATACTTATAAATAGATCAATCCAGGAATCCCAGGTTCCCTCTCTTTGGAAATTCAACAGACATCCCTAACTTTAGACCTCTAGCAATCTTATGCAGGAAGAAGTCCTACCCCTCATCACACACACACAAACACACAAAATTATTGTTCTTAAAATGTTTTTGTAATACTTTGGGCATCTACAAATATGGACTTTCGCTGTGATCAAATGTCAGTAAATAAAATAAATAAATAAAATAGACAGTGGTGCAATTTCTTTACTACATAAGCAAGTACTTATACAGATAGGAACACATATATATATATATATATATATATATATATATATATATATATATATATATATATATATGTATATACAGATATATATATATATATATATATATATATATATATATATATATATATATATATATATATATATATGTCTCTAGGTCTATTCACTGAAAGCACATTTCACTGAATCACTTTTCACTGAAAACACATTTCACTGAAAGAAATGTATATGCCCTTCTCCCCACTGTGGTGTGACCCTGGAGTTAGTATAATTAGTTAGGGGGTGTGTGGAGGGTGAAGCCCCCCATTAATTATTATTTATTCAGGAATCTAATTTCTTTCAGTGAAATGTGCTTTCAGTGAATAGTCCTAGATCCATATATATATATATATATATATATATATATATATATATATATATATATTAATCTATACATAAATATATACATGGGCCTTCTTGAAACTGTAAGCTGCACAAATAGTTGACTGGGAGAACATCACACTCAAAATGTAGAACATCTGGAATATTGCAAACTAAAAGTAGCTGTTTGTCTGACATTGTGGTACAGTGGGGAATGAGTTTTGCCCTTTCCAGCAGTAGTGTGATCTGGAGCCAGTTACAAAATAATTAGTAGCGGTGTGGTGTGGGTAAAGGGAGATTTGCCCCCTGCAAAATAAAAAAAATATAGATATTATTTAGTTTTTTTCTGGCTGTTCAATGTTCCAGTTTGTTGAATTTTTTATTCAGTTTTGTAGGTGTTGATTATTTCTGTAGTCAATAATATGTTGTAGATCCACTAACACACACACACACACACACACACACACACACACACACACACACACACACACACACACGGAAATATAGATATGTACATAAATATCTTTATAGACAGATAGATATAGAGATAGATATGGACACAGCTATGCATATACATATATAGACAAGATATAGAAAGGCATAGTACACATTCTCATCTGTCCAGCTATATCTGTCTAGCTATCTTCTACTTTGATGATTATACTATGACTTTTGAATCTTATTAGATAAAAAAAAAACATTGCTCGGTTATGGTGAAACCTCCCTCAGACAGCCTCCATGTCTAGACACAACTTAAAATATTAGCTGTAGGTATTGTGGGGAGCCTCACCCCCCCACGTCCATGTTATACATAAACAATTGCTGAAGTCACACAACACTAGGGAAGCATAGAAATATAGAAGTGTTCTGGGATGGGTTTCACTTGGTTTAATTTCACCAAATCTTTTGGGTTTCTAATACCATGAGGGGAATAGAACCCATTCCTTAGTCAGGATATAGTTAAAGTTCATGGCATTACTATTGTTTCACTTGTTGATGATTTGCCAAGTCTTAGCGTAATGTTGTCCTTCTCAGGGTAATCCATCTTCTGCTACAGTGCAGTATTTACCCCATTCACCAATACCATTATATAGTACCACTTTGTGCAATTCAGAGGGGAGAGCTATGGTTAGCATACAAGGCATTTTTGGACGCCACTCATATGGACCTCTATCATATCTGCAAAACAAGCATCACCAGAATTACCCACTGTAAGGACATAAACCTTGTCTATGATATAAATAGGATCTGCTGGAGAGACAGATATTTTCCCAGAGACCACTCTTCTCTGGAATAGGCTCCCCATCCATGTGAAGCAGAGTGCCTCTGTAACATATACCCAAATCAAGTGTAACTTAGACAACTGGATGGGAAACTGAAAATTCACTCCTGGTTTGGCACATATATCTCTAATGGACACAGATGGCCTCTGATTGTAAATGTTTCATTTTCCAAGGGTACCAGAACTTGTCAGAGATTTAGGATGTATGGCTTGGCTTAAAACGGTCCCACTCGTTGTTAGCCTAGAATGCACCTATGAAACTAAAAGCAATTTCTGATGTGTTGCTTTCTTCCATTGTGTTTTCTGACATTATCTACTGCTCTTCCTGTTATAGAATTTCTATATCAACATGGATCCTTTTTTTTCACTCAAAAAGAACTCTATATATTTCACCACTCGGTGACAACAATGTGTGACATGCTATAGCGTGTCCTTGTAATCCTCATGTGAATCTTACTGATGATAAGTTTTTCTTTTGTCTGTCAGGAATTTTCTGGATGAATATGAATCCTTTGTTTTCTGTAGAAAGAAAATATATATATTTTTCTAGTTAATAACAGCAATGTCTGACCTCTTATCATTTCCCCAGCTTTTATTAGCATTGCAATGACCTAAATCGAAAGGCACCCTTCGGTACTTGCTGCCAACCACCCACAAATTTACCGTGTCTTCTCAAAAATGTTTCTGTCTTCACCTGGGCACTTTGCCTTAGTCACACAAACAAACAAACAAACAAACAAACAAACAAACAAACAAACAAACAAACTTCCTGCACCCCAGACACACAGATCCTTTCTCTGCATTTCCACACCTGATGCAAACATGTCTGGTCTTATTTATTTATTTATTTTAAAGAAAGAAAGAAGAGATAAGCCAAACAATCTTTACTGTGGGTCATATATTGTAGAAAACTGAAGTGACATAACCCTTTATTCATTTATTTAAGTTTGTTTACCAGGCTAGAACATTAATCATAATGCACCACTTGCAGGCACAGTTCTCATCTCCTGCGAGTCTCCCATCTCTCAGACTATTATTGCTCTGGCATCACTTTCAGCTGTGCTCATCATCACACCCTTCACATTGAACATCTGTTTCATGGAAAAACAAAAAAAAAGTTCCTCAATTTCCTTTCTAACTCCTCATTTCAAGTAAAAATAGGTACCCCCATTTCCCCTTGGCCATCTTTAACATTAGAGAGTACTCAAGGATCTCTACTCTCACCATTTAACTCACTCCCAAGAGACATTCCCTTGCTCCCAATTATATTTTATGCAGTTAACATCATTATTTATAGAGCTAGTCCCTCAAAGTAAAGTCCTAGTTATAACAAGATCATGTAGCTGTCACTATCTGACTAAATTCTAAAAAATGAATCCTAAACCATCTAAAGCCAAAGTCTTGCTACGTGGAACCCATAACAAACTAAGGACTGTGCTCTCAAACTGGGCTATCCTCTCTGTCAAGACTCACAGTTATATTTCATGTAGATAACATTATTTATAAATCTATCCCCTCACACTCTGCTATAAACTCCCAGCTACAGTATGCTCTCTTAATTGTGACAATCTTATTAAGTTCTAGAAAATGAATCCTAAACCCAACCAAATCCAGAGTCATACTGTTTGGAACCTGTAGCAAATTAAGTTTGCAGTCTCAAACTGAGTAATCCTTGACATGAACATTATTATACCTTACTAGAGACCACTACATCCCTCATATACCTAGGCCTATGGTTAGACCAAAGTCTATCCTTCCAGCTGCACAATAAACAAATAAGTCAAAATAGAAAAACTTACTGTTTTTGCTTGGAAAATGCAACCCCTTTTGTCTTGTACAAACTGGAAAGCTATGGCCAAAAGAGTCATACAAGCCAAACTGCAGCATAACACCAATTGTAACATCAGCTAATAAAAAGGACAAAGGTAAAATGGATGATCAATACTATAAGAAGAGGTACTGATTACATTCTGCAAGTGAGATGTTCAAATGCTCACTTATTGTTATAGATCAATAGTTCTGATGATCATTTAAGCAGCTATGATTAATACTGGGGCTGCTTAAATGATCTAAACGATTACTTACATAATGTGTGTGTGTGTGTGTGTGTGTGTGTGTGTATGTGTGTGTGTGTGTGTGTGTGTGTGTGTGTGTGTGTGTGTGTGTGTGTGTGTGTGTGTGTGTGTGTTTGTGCATGTGTTTATGCATGTGTATAAAGATAGGAAAGAGCACCTATATAGAAACATAGTAACTCTTTCTGCTTAATGCTGGAAAACTTTTTTTTGGCCCTCAATTAACTCCTGACATTTAAGGATGCTATTGCATGAACTACAGCTCTGACCTTCAGGGTCCTCACCCCCTGTGTGCCCCATACAGTCCTATTGTTCACCCTGGAGGTGATAACCCTGCTCATTACTCCCCATGGTGAGATCCAGGTAGTGGAGAGCATTGCCATCATATATCAAAGGTTCAAAGGTTTTTGCACATTTGTTTAGTAATCTCACATGAATGCCCTGTATATCTCATAGTTTTGGCATGCATTGGCCATATCAGTGAGAGAATGCCACTTTTTCTGTAAGTGACATAACCTCTCAAGAGTTCCCTATCCCACTCTAGGCTTGAACTCCAGTATAATCTCCTTTTTTTCCATTGGGAATTCTGCCAAGGAAATGAGCACCCAGACACGTGTTCTCACTAAAATGAGTCAATTCAGCAAATCCAAGCCACTCTCCCTTCCCCACACCATCTCCAATACATAATTGTTCTACTATTCAAACTCTGGTCATTTGGTCATAGTCAGTACTTTATCCTCTGTGGTATCAGAGCTGGATTCTGTTTTAAAATTCTTAACCTGAATTTCTTCACTGACAGAATCACATAAGAGCTAGAACATAATGCCTGCTATCTCTACGTCCCATACACTAAAAAGATGCAGTAATGACAACTTTTCAGTAGTAATGGCAAAAATTTGGTAAGCCATACCACACTGTATTATTGATATAATTCATTACTCCAAATTTAGGGAAAACCTTTAAAAACTCCTGGTAAAAGCCATTCAATGTTAAAGTTTCAAAAACACAACAATCATTTAAAAAAATAAACATCTCCAGCATCAGCTTCTAATTATTTCATTTTAAAGATGAATACGATTTTCCACTAACAAATAATCAAATAACAGTACATTACTCAAATGTCTTCACTTCCCTCTACGTCTCTGACTTTAGCTTATCAGTTCCCCCTCCCCCCGACTTCTCTGTAGTCTAGTTATTCCTCCTTTTTAGATAATATCATGTTCAGATTTAACAACCTTGTATTTCTTTCCAAAACTCCTATATATGGAATTTTTAAATGCTCATTGTCTGATGTAACCATGACATGTTTACTGCTCGAGTACTTATTCAAATTCTGTGTAGCAGAAAAAGAGACAGAAAGGAAGAGTGCTTCCCTTTTAGTATCATTTTGTCTTACTTCCAGGGAGATTTTGGAATCATGGTATCTCTTATATTTTAGAGTAATTATTTTGTTAGCACACTAATAGCAGTAACACAGTATTTAATTTGATACAGTACTGAGAGTGGAGTATTTTTTTTAATTTTAAAATAATAGTTGTTGCAGCTTTAATATTAAACTAAATAAAATAAACTAAGCTATCCTGACACCTGATATTCTTTCAGTGCTATCAGATGCCAGAGTAAGTCATTCATTAATCATATAAAATGGACTAATGTCTGGCCATGTACTTCTACTTTTCTTGTTTAAAGAATATTATGCGTATCTTTCACTGTACAGCATGACCGCTTCCTGAACATTAGCCCCTGCAGAGTTACAGATCTACAGACAGAATGGTTCCTTTCATGTATCATAGATAGTTCACTATTACTATCACCTTTAAGACTGCTTGTTTTCTGGACATAAACAAAAAGCTGGTTAATTAGCTTGTTTCATTGTATTCCGAACCTTTAAGACAGTAAAAACGAAAAGAAAAATCTAGCCACTCTATAAAGTTTCCACTGTGTGATTCCTTAAACTTCTTGTATTAGAGGTACATGGGATATATTCAAATGACCCTTTAAGGACATCAGGTGTTTCAGCTATATGGCAATTCTGAATGCCCATGATTTTTTTCTTTTTTCAGAAATGTTTCATTAATTTTCAGAAGTAAAGGGATTATTACATGTTACTGCAGCAACTTTGATAAACATTACACTTCTTTGGGGTCAAAAGCCTACTTCCAGATTATCAAGTAAGAAGTAAAAAGTAAACAATAAAAGACTTCAAAAAGAGTTCTGCTTAGAAGTAAGCTGAGGTATATTAATAATAATCAATTTTTATACAGTCCAAACTGCACAGTAAGTTAAAAACCCCAAGTTATATTGAAAATCAAGAATATACTGGCAAGTTTTGCTTTTCAGCATTCTATGTGAAACAAGGAAAGAGTACTGTAGTAGCCGTAATAAATCAGTATTAGATGTCTTGCTTAAATGAGATGTGATGGCCTGTTCTGTTCTAAAAAAGTTTCAAGCAATCAAAAGTACCTCTGCTTTAACGTAACTTCCTACTATTTATGTTATTAGGTCCCAGAGCATGATTCTTGTAAATGTAACAGTCTAACTTTAATTAACTATTGTCTTAGTGGAGAAACCTGTCTTGTACACTTCAGCAAGTATGTAGTATGACTGACTAGCAGTTGGTTACGGCTATGAGCTGTATTTCCTGTAGTACAGGGTTTGATTCTCTCAGCCTTCATTTGCCCACTGTGTGCCCTCGAGCAAGTCACTTAGCCATACAGTACTTAGGGGCAAGTTGGAATTTAGGCTAGTCTACTCGATGGCCATGTGAACTTCAAGTTTGGTAACTTCCTATAAACTATGATGCCCAGGCCTCATTTGCTACAATAATTTTGGTCTTGTCATTGCTACTAATATTGCCTTGCTCTGTCCCCACATTCATATTTATGCTCCTTTTTGGCATTTTGACATTTTGCATAGCAAATGCTTACTTCATTCCTTGATACCTGTTTGTAAACATCAATATCAAGTAATAAATTCATAATTTTAGCCGAATAGTCCAAAATGCCAATCAACACCACTCTCCCACCCTTCTCAGGTTTCATTACCCTCACGTTTTTATTGTGCGTTAAATCATTCAACAATCATCTCACATCCTGAGACAGGTTGTTGTGATAATATCTTCTCTTGTGAAGTAATCTGTCAAGTCTCATTCACAATACCTTTCCAAGCACACCACCGGTTGACAAAAGGGAGGATTAAAAGTATTTTTTCAGGCCATTATTTTCATTCCATATCAACATCACCATTACTTGTGTTCATTTTCTTTATCAAACATTTAAGAGAAATTAAGCTTATGGCTCTACAATTTTAAGACTGCTGAAGTTCTAGCTAAATTGTCTCTCTGTGTTGGCAGAAATATAAAGTCTCTCAAATACAGCCAAAAATGATATTCCATAATTTCCAGGTTGCTATAAGAAAACTGAACCTTTGGCTGTTTTTGTAGATAATAAGTTGAAACAGACATTCTTAAATACCAGTTATATTTTAAAGACTCTTGGCATTTTCTTTACTTGCTGAATGATGCGGAATTTTCCTCAGATGATTGATTGATTTGCTTACATACATTCTATATAAAACAGCTAGACTCGTTTAAACCCATAAAAGGGATGAATGTTTTAGTTATGCTTGTAATCTCAAAAGCACAATGCAACAATGGGCTAAAGTGATTGTTAACAATGTTACCTACACTGAGGCTGAAGATATAGTGAACCTACTGGCAGATAAATTTAGCTCTAGTCCCTTAAGACATACCTGTACCTGGCTTACCTCCAGCTATCACACAAGACCAAGTCCTAAAAGTGCTATCCAAAGCTAAAAATATTGCATTGATGGGTCCTGATAGTATCCGTGGATGCATCTTAACTGGCATGAGGCATGATTTAGCCACCCCTAACAACACTATTCAAGCTCAGCCTACATACAAGTTTTGTATCAAGTGAATGGACAGCATTTACGGTCATTCCCCTGCATAAGGGAGGAACTTCCACAGACCCAGGTAATTACAGACCCATAAGTCTGACCAGCTTCATATGCAAAACATGTAAAAACTTATCATGGAACTAATCAATCAGGACATAGGGAATTTACAAATGCTAGACTCATCTCAATCTGGATTTTGTCAACGGAAGGTCACTCTTACTCAACCTGATGGACTTTTATGAAAAGGTCACCAAATCAGTGGATGAACAGTATATACCACAAACTTCAAGCTGGCCAAAGTTTTTAACACAATTCCCCACTTGAGCATAGTAGAAAAATTAAATAAACTGGGAATAAACCCCTCTGTCACCAGATGGATTGCCAACTGACCCACAGGATACAGGGAATTAAAATAGAGGAAGTTACCTCCTTGAAGAGACCAGTCATGAATGAAGCCCCCAGGGTTCTGTGCTGGGACCTCTCCTGTTGGGCATCTACATTTCAGAAGTAAATGCCAATAACAAAGGACTCTGGCTGACTATGTTGGCAGATGACTGCAAGCTAGGAACAGTCACTGAATCTCCAAATGACTTAGCCATCTTGTAGAAAGGTTTGTCTCAAATAAATAACTGGTGCCAAAATCATGGACTGAAATTAAATGCTAAAAAATGATTATTGTATCCTTTGTGAAACTATCTCTCCCAGGGAACTACCACATTGACTATACCCCACCGAGCGTTAAGCCTGTTGTTTGAGATTTGGAGACTTATGTGGATAGTGACTTAACGTTTGACCAATATGCGTCCAATGTTGCAAGAAAGTCCTTCTATATTGCACAGCTTAAAAACAAAGGAACTGTGTCAAGATCTAGGGATGTCATTGCCCCCTTTACTCAGTCTTCATTAGGCCAATCATTGAATATAATGCCCCCTTTTGCATGTATCTGCCTAGACACATGCAACAACTGGAACACCAAGAGAGATACCTTACAATTCTACAGATTGCTAAGAGGTAACCTGTATTTGGCATACAAAGCATCCTCCAACCCATTACTGATGGATTTACCACATATCAGCAAGTCAAATGGCATCAAAATTACTCAGACTAGGGATCTAAACCTCTTCTGCAATATCAACAAAATAGTTTGGAAGGACATGTATATCTTGCAGAGGCTATCTAGCTGCTGTGAAACAGACTCCACATCAACATAAAATAAAGATCATCCTTGACCATATTCAAGGGCAACTTGGATTATGGAATGGAAACAGAAAATTTACTCCAGGACTGCCTCCTGTCTCACTAATGGATAGTGTCAGCACCTAAATGCTGTATCCCATGCATGAGTCCCCTTAAATTATTTGACTTTCTGCTGTCTAAGCATAACTAATGGTAACTCACACTAACACTGTTCACTAATCAGATTAGTCTTATACAGTCTTATGAAGGAAATAATTTCCATGGACAATAGTCAGTCTTCCTACATAAAGCATTTGCACTGAGGTTCCAGACTACCAACTTCATTTCAGATGAGTATCTGTCACATGGTTGTGTTAACATGTTGCTAGATTTGCCTCTTGCTGAAGGACAATGTTACTTACTGACCAAATTATTTTATTAGCAATATGTTGATTGCCTTGCACACCACTACTTCTACTCCAACTGCCCACTGTTTGGATGTGGCTCATTGGCAGCAGAGTCACAGCCAAAGCCTCCACACTTGCTTAACTAGATTTGTCTTACTTACTTACTCATTTCTCTTTTATAAAGCAACAGTAGTATACACACACACACACACACACACACACACACACACACACACACACACACACACACACACACACACGCACACGCACACACACACACACACACACACACACACACGCACACACACACACACACACACACACACACACACACACACACACACACGCACACACACACACACACACACACACACACACACACACACACACGCACACACACACACACACACACACACACACACACACACACACACACACACACACACACATACACACGACAAAATATCAGATTCTGTGCATTTCAATATACAGCTCTTGACTTTCATGCCTCTAATGTGCAGTATTGTAAGAAGCAGGATGGCACTGGGGATTTTCTCCAAGACCAACAGAATGTTATGCATATGTACAATGCTGAGATACCAACCTTGGCATAGTTTCAGAGACTTCTTTGCCTGTGCTTGAAAGGGTTGTGACCTATGAAGAAAAAGTAATAGTTTAGTAAGCTGTCTGCTGGTCTATGCATGCACAATAAAATGTCTCACTTCAATTATGAGGGGAGAAGCCATGTTAGTGAAATGCAAAAATGTGTACAGGAAGTATTTAGTGAAATAAATTTTGTACATGAAATATATATCTTAAAAATTCAACTTTTGTCTGAGTGTTTATGTCATCACAGAAGGCAGTAAACCGCTATTCATGAGGAAAACCTGCAGTAATTGTTATATATACAAAGCCATGATTTTCATTATTATATATCTGCACTACCTGCACATGTTGCTGTATCTGGTATTATCTGGTTTTGAAACCATTACAGAGGTGTTTTAATTGGAGACCTGTTTTCATATTCCGATCTAAAAGATCTATGCATTTATATATAAACATATATTCTTCATGCCATCAAGATACACAATGTGCAGGAATAAATTACTTTTTCAGTGGAAAATTTTGTTTGACTCCTTTATTAAAGATCTCATTAGCATGTAGATGGATAAGCAAACTGCTCCTCTGGTAGTTCTGTAAAGAGCACAGTTGTTACAAGAAGAGGTCTAATCAAGAGGAGGTATTTCAGTTACATGTGGTACTCCTTTCTTCCTGAACATGATTTGCACTGATAACCAATTTGACAAGTACGTAGGCATTTGGATCTCTGTTTTCAGCACCTCATGCACGTTTATATTTTTATAGAATATTTCAAAATGCTAAACCTCTACCAAAACAGGTATGGTTATTATGAGTGATTATTAAACATATTTTATTTTCACTTATGCAAGTGTCTATTAAGCAATCAGATGTGGAAATGCAGCCATTATGACTATTATATGACTCAGAATCAGTGTCAGGCACACCTTATATTTGAGAGTACTTTGAGATGGCTTGAAAGTGCAAATTGTTTTAATTCTACCACTCTACCTTCCACTCTTGTACATATGTCAAACTTT
Source organism: Protopterus annectens (assembly GCF_019279795.1). Lineage (NCBI taxonomy): Eukaryota > Metazoa > Chordata > Ceratodontiformes > Protopteridae > Protopterus > Protopterus annectens. The sequence continues at coordinate 1,356,321,503 of NC_056739.1, forward strand.
TAAGTATGGTCTGCATTTGTGCTGTCCTATATCTGTGAAAAACTGCAAAGCATAAATCTGTATTTATTTTAATTTTATCATCCATTGGAAGGCAGATGCAGTCTAAGCCACAGTAGTGCAGCGGTAGCATTGTTGCCTCACAGCAAGAGGTCCTCCCGTTCGATTCTCGGCTGGAGTGCCTTCTGTGTGGAGTCTGCATGTCCTTCCTGCGGTCGTGTGGCATTCGAAAGACATGCGTAGAATGGGTGTGCATTTGTTGAAGGTTGGGTGTTGAGCTGGCACCTTGACACTGTAAAAATCTACTACCAATCATTAGTGGACCGGAGTTCTGCTGTGGCGACCCCTAACCGGGAAAAGCCAAAAGAAGAACAACATTGGAAGTCAGATACAGCATATTTAATTGGGATTATCTATGTATCTAGCTGTCTATCTATCTATCTAATACCCAAATGTCAACATTGCTAAAACAATGACATTGTAGGGCGCACTCTCCCAGAAATTACTTTAAAGCATTTCTAAAAAAAAAATAAAACCATGTTTTGTGCAGGGGCAAGCTCCCCATACATTCTGCTAAATATATATATTTAATTCTGAGATTAAGCAATACTGGAGAAAGACATATTTATTTAACATTTGTTAACTGGGAAAGTCCAACTTGGAATGAAGCCAATTTTCAGCAGAGGCCCAGGGAGAAATGCTCCAGAAACATGTCTTTGTAACATGGGAGGAAACTGGAGCGCATCCACATGAAGGTGGGGTGGATATGCAGACTCTGCACAGAAGGCATCCCAGCCGAGAATCAAACCTGAAAACCTCTTGTGACGAGGTAACAGTGCTACTGCTGCACCACTGTGCCATCTGCATATTTCCTAATCCTGGTAATGTACTGCTGTCACTCAGTTGTAGAGCATTTGTTTTGTTGGCCAAAGTAGTATGTTGACGAAACAGATGTCATCTTTAAAAAAAAGTTGACTTGTTTAAAGGATCCCTGATGCATATACCCAGCTGCATCACACACACACACACGCGCACGCGCGCACACACAAACACACACACACACACACACACACACACACACACACACACACACACACACACACACACACACACACACACATTCAGACCTAACAGATCCATGCATGTATATATAATGAATATATATATATATATATATATATATATATATATATATATATATATATATATATTCTCTTCTTAAGATCATATGTGTGTTTGGTCAATAGCTGTTTAGTCAATCATGGCTGAACAGCTGGCCAAAAGGTATCCAACACTGAACAATTCCCAGGGTTGGGGAATATGCCCTTACCCTTTATTTGTAACCATCTTGGAGTTAAAATATACAATTAGTGGGGTGGGGGCAGTGAGGCACAGCACCCCATCTCCACATAGGAGATGCAGTGGAGGACAAAAAGTGATGTTTTAATTTGTTTTCGCATGTTCCAAGGCTATTTCTCTGTGTAGGTATCATTACTTGTTAACAACTGCACTTCAGCATTTGTTCACATGGTATTAGAGTTATTACTTCAACAGTGGCAATCATCTAGAGCCAAGGTTTACACCACCAGTTGGCTAGCCTGCTAGGTAGTTCTTCGACACCACACACTCACACCTACAGCCAGTCCACTTACTGCATGTCTTTGGGATGCTGAAGAAAACCAGAAAACTCACATGAACACAGGGAGGATATACAGACTTCAAACAAATGGCACCCCAGCCGAGAATCAAACTGAAGACCCTCTAACCATGAAGCAACACTGTTATCCACTGTGCCACACATACGTTGGTGTCCTTAAAATAATCTGAACAGCACAATACTGGCAGCAAAATATTACAATATCTAAACTCAGAAGTACTATTGAAGGGTGTATCCCCTTTCCCACAGTTGTGGGATCTCAGAGTGGGTATATGTATTTATCAGGGGGTGTTTGGATGTAAAAAGGGTTTGTTCCCTGCAAAAACATTGGTTTTAGATATGGTTTCATTTTGTCACTATATTGTGTTCAGATATTTTTGAGCTTAGATATCTTTATGTCAGTATTATGCCGTTAAGTGTATTTTAAGTATACCTATATATATATATTTATATATATACACATATATATATATATATATATATATATATATATATATATACACATACATATATACACACACACACACACACACACATATATATGTGTGTGTGTGTGTGTTTATATATATATATATATATATATATATATATATATATATATATATATATATATATATTAGATACAGATATAACTATATAGCTACAGATATATGTACACATATGTGTGTGTATTTCCATCAGCTAACATTTTAATCAACTTACATTCTTCCTTTAACTTCAGTATTTTTTGCATAGGCTCATAGATGATTACTAGGCTGATGGCACAAGAACCTTTAAAAGTCTAACCAATAATACTCAGGATAAGACAGTAATATATCTTAATTCCCCAGATATGGGATGGGGTGGTATCAAGGTAGTGGGTCTTTGGGTTTTGGATCCCTGAGTCATTTTACAAACTGCCTCTGTCCATAAGGGAATACACTGCTCCCCATCCATTTATCTAAGTTCTTTTTGAACAGAGTAAGGTACGGGCTTTGTTTTATGAATATGGGAAGTTTATTCCATAGACAATGTATTCTTTGGGATACAAATCTGTCTCTCCAGCAAGTTCTATGAATGTCACAAATAAAGTTCAGATCCATGGAATGCATAACCCTTGTATAATTTTTCTTGCAAATGTGTAACATTTTCATCAGGACTGGATCAGAGGATGCCTTGTAGGTTAGGCATAAAACATGTCTCAATATACAATTTGAGATGGAGTAAAGGGATAGGGCCTTTGGTCGGTCTGAATAAGACATGCATCTTATGCTTTCTAGGGCTAGTCCAGTTGGTGTAAGTAGCTGGTTAGGTACATGCAGAAGGGAGCATTGTGCTCAATTATGGCCCTGATGAAGGCCAAGCACAATGGAATTATGACTTCCTTTGATTTTGATGCCATGCCTTTACTTATAAGGTAAGCCACATAGAAGGCTTATCTCGCTACTGTAGCTAACTGGTGGTCAAAGTTTAGACTGTTGTCTATCTGTGTTCCTAGGTCCCTCACCAGTAGGTCTACATTTAGGGGTGTGCTATCAATATTATAATTTGCAAGGATATCTGAAGGGTATGATTATGCATCTTTTGGCATTTAGTCTCAGGCCATGATTTTGGCATCAGCCATTTGTCATTTTTAGGCCTGTTTGTAGGATGTCAACAACATTTGGGAATTCATTGATTGCTCCCAGCTTACAGTCATCAGCCAGAGACCACCAACATTGGCCTTTACTTCAGAGAAGTATATACTAAACAAGAGGGGTACCAACACTGAGCCCTGTGGGACACCACTAGTAACTGGTTTTATATGGGAGGTGGAGTCACCTATCTGGACAACATCTCTCCTGTCAGTGAGCCAGTTTCTATCTGCCTGATGATGTAGGGGTTTATGCTTAAATCAGAAAGTTTATCTATGATCCTGGAGTGGGGGTTGGGTTGAAAAATTTGGCCAGGTTTAGATAAGTGGTGTGTACCATTTTACCCTCATCCATGGCCCTGGTGACCTTCTCAAAGAAATCCAGCCGACTGAGCAGGCAAGACCTCCCTTTGACAAACACAAATTGGGCCTTATCCAGTGATTGGAGAGTTTCTATGTCATTATTAATCATATCCATAATAATTCACTCCATGGCCTTGCAGATAAGACTGGTCAAGGTTATGGGTCTGTAGTTCCCTTGGTCAATTGATGGGCCCATCTTGTTCAGAGGGGCAGCTGTTGTAGTCCTCCATTCTTCTGGAACAAAGCCCATCCAGAGGCTGTGGTTAAATATTGTTTCTATTGTATCTGATAGATTCTGTTTTAAGCTATTTAAGAAGCATCCTGGCACGTTGGTGGGACCCGTGTATGCTGTTTTTGGCTTTTGTGAGTGTAGTAAGGACCTGTGTCCTTTTAATGATTGGTAAGGTGGTGGTAGTGGGTACTTCTTGGGTGTGGTAGTAGGTGATTGGGGGGAGAAGTTTGAACTGAACTTATAGGCCAGGTTTGCTATAGTTTCAGGCTGGGTATAATTATTGCCATTAATGATTAACTCAGCACATCAGTGAGCATTTTCCTTGAGGTTCTGAACATAATTAAAAGAAGCCTTATGGTTATCTTTCACCTGGGAGGCTATCATTGCCTCATAGTTTGCTTTGACAGATTCGATCAGCTCTCTAATTTTTTTCTTTTTTTTTTTTTTTTGGACAGGAGAGTGTCTTTTTGTACTATTTTGTCTGTTCCTTCTTGGCTTTGGAGAGGATTTTTTCCTTTTGCTGAATAGCCTATTTATGCTGGGGGTCCACCAGGGTGGTTTATTTTTGTCACTAATCACAGGTTTGGCTTGAACAGATACTGCCTCCTCTACACAGCCATGAATGTGGTTGTGCAATGCCTTTGTGTACAGCTCAGCATAGGCCTCAGTATCATCCATGTTTGGAGGGGCTTGGAAGTTTAATAAGCTGTCACTTAGTTTGAGATAACTGGCTTTATTAAAGTTCTTAATAGATTTGGAGTTTGATGATGTTCTAGATGAGTTTTATTACTAAAGGAGACCATCTTTTGTCAGATCTTACCAGGGAGGAGTTAATGCAAGGGAAGGGAGCAGCATCCCCTATGTTCGTGATCTCATTAGTATGTAGGTGTTGGATATTTGTACTTCTATGTAGGGAGCTAGTTGCTCCAGGGTGTTTGCACTGACGAAGTGCAAAAACCTCTGAACAAGTGAATTATGGGTCATATAAGTTTCACAGTTTATGGAGGAGTAGTTGAAGTCACCCATAATTATGGTGTTAGGCTGAATGTTAAGAGATTCCAGGAGGTTAGGTATGAGATGTGGCTTTTCAGACTCATGCTAGGGGATCTGTAGCTAGCAAGGATATGATAGGGAGCCACACCTATTGTTAGTTGGGCATGGAGCAGTTCAAGTGAGTCATGTTGCTGGACCAGTCTAGCAATGTACTTGTCCTTTATGAGTACTAAGACACCTCCTCCATTTGTTTTGCCCTGAGCTGAGATGGATCAAAAAGTATGAAAGGTACTGTAGCCTTTGATAACCAGTGTGTTTTCCATGGTTATGAACCATGTTTCAGTGACTGCATATATCTCAAAGTGCCTCGAGTGAGTGCAGTTTTTTTTATTTAAACTCCTAGCATTGAGCAGCAGTACCTTTAAGAAGTTGTGAGTGATTTTTGTTATGTTGGAGGGTTTAACAACTTGGTGTGTATGAAAAAGGCACTGTGGGGATAGATAAAGTTTTTGCCAATATATGGAAGCCAAGTGGTGACAATTGCAAGCCATCTCTGGCAAAGCATCATAATTTGTCAATCATGTCTCCCCAGGCTGACAGATAGTTGATACCCTTGCTGTGACACTAGAGATAAAGCCAATTGTTGAAGTCAATCATTTTTTACTGGTACTGTGACATCAGCATTGGTGAATGTAGGATGCTACTCAAGATTAGATTCATACCCTCCTGGGGCACATATATAGGAAATTCCATCATGACTCTCTTCATGTAGTCCAATGAGGTACGTCTTAGGTTGTTTACACCCACACTGACTATGACCATTTCATACTGGTACTTGTGGTTTAAAGACCTAAGTGCATGCAAGATCTGGTGGATCCTGCCTTCAGACAGACAGCTCACTATGATTTTCTCCTTGTTAAGCCTAATAAGGGGGGATGAGTATGTCTTAGAATCGAATCCTCAATAACTAGAATGTTTGGCTGTGTGGTGTGTTGCCTTATGGGCCTGGAAGTGGGGGCGACTAAGATTTTTAGAGTTATATGTTATGTGAGGTACTGCTTTTTTGAGTGTGTGCAGTGCCACTGAGAAATGTTTTTAGGAGGTCTGGAAGGTTTAGGTAGATTACAAGTGCATACCTCTGCATATGTAGGTCTATGTGTTTGTTCCTTAGTGGTGGTAGTGAATGAGTTGGGTGTAACACTAACAACCTGGTTTGCATTTTTCATATGTGTATGTGAGAGCTGTGCCTCCAATGACATTGTGCATTTATATCTATCACACACTGTGTTTGTATGTTCAAAAATTATGTTATTGAATATGAGGCAATTACTACACTGCCACAAGATGCCCATATCCACCAGGCCAGAAACAGAGATGACAGGGAAGAACCTATTCATTATTCCAGATTCTTAATAGATGGGAATGAGTAAGGGAGAGTCACTTAAAGGTCTAAGTGAGAGTGTGCAGTAGTATACTAATAAATGACCTACAGTGGGGCTGTGATCTGCAAAAACTGGCAGCGCTTCGAGCGGCTTTGAACAGAGGGAGACTAAGGAGAGCATTTCCTATAGAGGATTTTAACCTGGATAAATGTTTACTATACATGGTATGGGTAACCACATTTGCACGATGCGCAAATGCGAGACTATTATACCAGCATGTGATCTTGGTGTTAGTATGTACATAGTGGCAGGGATGAGGAGGTGCCAAGGGGCTTGCCCCCACAAAAAGCAGTTAAAATGAAATGTTTTATCACTTTCAAAGTGCATATGAACAGTTCAATTAATTTGTTTTCCCTTTTGGATAATTTATGATTAAGGCATACTACATTCTATTAAATGACAGTTTGCCAAAATTCCTGACTTCCCATAACCCTGAGAACACAACTATCTATGCAGAATTATTCACACCATCAATATACAAACATGTTACTGACTGCATAGAGACTGCCATTCCTTACAGAAGTAAACTCAAAACAAGCACTAAAACCAAATCCCACTGGCGTAATCTTCACCTAAATAGGGCATATAATAAAAGAAAAAAAACTCATGGCCAAAATCAGAAAGAGTAACTCCCTTAAAGACAAGAGTTCTCTTAAACAAATAAACTAGAATCTAAGAGGTCTATTTAAATCAAACAAGGCCAACTACAAGGTCAGAATAAACGTGTACGCTAAGGACAATAAAAAGTCCTTCTTCAGCTATGTCAAGAATCTTAACGGTAAAAAAGAGCAGTAAACGGTACCACCTTCAAAGATCAGGGTGACATAAATCTACTGGCTGATAAATTCAGCTCATATTTCAAACCCTACTGCCCCCCATCTTCATCAGGGGAAATCTCCTCCAACATACTTCTCCCAACTACTACTAGGGGCCAGATGCTGACAGCACTCGCTAAAGCTAAGAACAATGCCTCTATGCGGTCCTGACAACATCCCTGATTGCCTACTGAAGAGTCTAAAACATGGACTATTAGGACCACCTGAGGCCCTCTTCAACTAAAGCCTTGAAATAGGCTGTATTCCAAGTGAATGGAGGACCACAACAGTTATACCCCCCCCCACAACGGCGTACCATCTGCTGACCCAGAGAACTATAGACCAGTCAGTTTAACAAGTCTAATATACAAAGCCATGGAATTAATTATCATGGAATGATAAACAAGGATGCTAACAACCTACAGACAATGGACCTATCCCAGTTTGGCATTGTTATGCCTACTTAACCTGACAGAGTTCTTTTACAGGGTCATCAAGACAATGGATAAGAGTAAAAGAAAATACTGTGTAACTTGATGTGGTCAAAGCATTCCATACAATACCCACTCAAGCAATGTTGACATGCTTTCTGAGCTAAGCATAAATCTCTCCATAACTCACTGGATTGCTGACAGGCTAACAGACAGTGCCCAAGAAGTCAGGATCATTGAGACTACCCCTACCAAGAGACCGGTCAGCAGCAGAGGCCCCAGGGATCCATGCCGGGCCCAATCCTGTTTGGCATCTAATTTTTGGAAGTGAACGCTAACATTCAAGGCCTCTGGCTCACAAGTTTGCAGATGATTGCAAATTGGGAGCTTTTACAGAATCCCCCCAATACAACCACATCTTGCAAGAGGGTTTAACACAGACGAATGACTGGTACAAAAGCCATGACCTTACACTCAATGCCAAAAAATGCATCATAATGCCCTTTGTGAAACTATCAACCCAAGTTAATTACTTCATCTCTAAAACACCCCTAAGAACTGACCCAGTAGTAAGGGATCTGGGAACATATGTAAACAAACACAATAAAATAATGCCAAAGGAGGTGGATCCCTAAGCATGAGACTTCATCAGAATAAAGATCTCTAAGTACACAGTTCCTTTTATATACACTTACCATAAAATCATTGGATAAATGAATAATTAATACATTTTTACCATAGAATCATTGGATAAATGAATAATTAATACAGCATTTTTAAAGACTGAGCCTTTAGTCCAAATGGTGACCAATGATAACACATTTGTAGTGGAATGGGGAAAATTAAAAGGCATGTAAAATGAGACGGTATCCTGAATTATTTTTGAGAGTGATATCTTTAGTGAAGTTACAACGTAAAGTCACAAACTGTCTAATAAGTGCCATGGCTCATTTGTAACCTTGCGCTGTCAAAATAACCACAAAAACCGCAAGGTAAATCCAAATGGAATTCAGCAACAAGTACCAAAAATGAGGAATCCTGGTGGAACAGAATACTGAAGAATAAACCCCAAGCTGATGTGAACTGAACAAGTAAATCAATGTCCTTTATTCCAAGAAAGAACAACGATACAAAATGGTAAATGCACTTAAATAAAATAACAAAAATCAATCCAATAAGGTTAAGCGCTTTCACCCACTGCAACTCGTGGGCTTCATCAGAACCTTTTGAGTAAAATAACAGAGTCCTTTTAAGAGAAAAAAGGTGCCAAAAGGAAGCGGAAACTGATGTAACATCCTGTATAGCAAATACCACCCCCTGCACTTATACACCAATCATTAAATTTAACATTGGCGCCAACAGGAAGCTAAAAAATACATAATTTCCTGAATTCTATTCTATGCTATACTCCTCCCCTTAAAGGCCTCACTACACTTACTAATACTTCAATTTATACAAAATCTATCAGTGTAGTTCGTGCAAAAAATTCAACAATAAAATTCATCACTAATAACCATACTCAAGCATCCATATCAAATTGATTAAAATATTTAAAATAAACACATTGTCTAATGATAATAAAATATTTACAATATTCCTATAATAAAACAATGTCTCAAAAGATGCCTAACAATCTCATTACCTATACTACCTGACGAATATGTAAGTATTGTGTTACCAATATATACCTATACATAATACAATAATGTGGAATTAATATATGTAAAAAATCCACAATAAATATACATATAAAATAGTTAATAATTAATAAATAATAAACAATCATATACACTATTCTAAAATTGGTTTACAAAAAATAAAATCATTGAGGCCAGGGTATGTGGTGGCATCTAATAAAAGTTGCCACCAAACCTCTTTAAAACTCAACACTGTTTTGCAATCACCACCTATAGAATCAGCAGTGATGGTTTCAAGAATAGCAAACTTAAAAGTATGTGTTTCATCAGTGGAAATTATATGCCAATATAGGGCATTTGTTACATCTTTTTTGTGAATACTATAGATATGGTCATAAATGCGTTGTCGAAAACAACACTCAGTTTTAGCTACATAAAAACCTATGCACTCACTACATTTAGCAATATAAATTATCATCTTAGTCCTACAATTCCCATATTTGGGTTTAAGGATTGTGCGAGTCTCATTTTGGATAATCAGTTTTTTGTCTTCTAGAATATACTTACACTGGTTACATGAACCACATTTATAGGTATGGATTAAATCATCGGTCATCCTATCCCTTTGCTTTTTCCTGGGAATCAATACATTTTTAATATTTTTGCCCATTTTGTATGTAATTCTCATTTTTTCCCCATTGTTTGTATCAATTTAGGATCCTGAGAAATCAGGTACCAAAATTTGTTTACAATGTAAATAACTTTGTCAACTACCAGGCTATATAATAATATTAAGGATCTATGATGACCGTTAGACTGACTTCCATCTCCTTTATCATCTTTAATCATATGTCTGGATTCAAATCCCTTTCCCAATAAAGGACGGTATTTCCTGTCCCTTTCTTGAATGACAAAATTTCCTATAGTAGATAAATTCTTTTCAGGATAATCTCTCTCAACAAACAATTGCGTAATAAACTCAACTTCACCTGTCAATACCTTCACGTCAGACGTCATACGCGCGGCTCTGATAACTTGTCCTTTGTAAATGTTATGTTTAATATTTAAAGGATGACAGCTGCTATATTCCAAGTAATCATTGGTAAATGTGTTTTTCCTATATATTTTTGATTGGAATATTGAATCATGCTTATAAATATATGTATCCAAATATGCAATCCCCTCAGTATTATATGTATACGTGAATTTCAGATATTCACTGGTGGTATTTAGATACTTTAAAAACTTGTCTAATTTTTCCACACTGTCATCCCATAAAATGTACATATCATCCAGAAACCTTGAACAATGTCTGACATTTTTGAAATATTCACAAGGAAAAAGGGAGGTGAGTTCCCAATCAAGCATAACCAGGTTGGCAAAGATGGGTGCACAAGCAGCACCCATCGCTACCCCCTGGTTTGTTTGAAGTACTCCCCTTCAAAATATATAAAATTGTGTTCTAACACTAAGGTCATCAACTCCATAATAAGACTTATCTGTTCCCAAGTAAGATTGGCAAAGGATGTAATACTATTACAAAAAGCATCCAAACCAGCATGTTTTGGTATGCCTGAATAAAGATCAACAATGTCTACAGTAACAAAAACCAAATTATCCATGTTAATATTCATAGGAAACATTCCCAAAAATTCCCAGAATATTTTACCATGTGGGGAATTTTACTATATATATGTTTTAATGAGCAATCTATATATTTTTCCCATAGGGAATGTTTTAGATTTGCTACCAGATATAATTGGCCGGAAAGGGGGTCCAAGGTATTCTTATGTATTTTGGGAATATTGACGATGGTTGCTAGTCTAGGATATTTCACTTGTAAAAAATTATAAGTTTCCTTATTAATTCTACTGTCTATATAAAATTCCTCCAAATAGGAATCAATACATCGGTAACCTATGTTTATCTCATTAATAGAAATATTTTGGTAATTCCCTGTGTGATATAAAATATCATATATTTTTTTTAAATATTTTAAGTTATCATATATCACTATACCACTGCGGTGGTGGTGCTGCGGTAGCATTGTCGCCTCACAGTTAGATGTTGTTCATTCGATTCTCAGAGTGTCTTCTGTGTGATGACATGTGTGAATGGGTGTTCCTTCATTGAAGGTTGTGCATTAGGCCCGGCAAGCCAGCACATAAAACTCTACTGCCAATCATTAGCGGACCAGAGTTCCGCTGTGGCGATCCCTAACCGGGAAAAGCCGAAAGACATAAAATATGTCGCTATACCACCCCCCTTATCCGGCTTCATCACTCTAATATTGGGATTATCCTGTAGGGACTTAAGTGTCTCTCTTTGTTAGATAAATTGTTGGTAACATTGTCATTTATATTTCTGGATACCTGATAAATGTCTCTAGTTACTACTTTCTCATATAAGTCTACCTTAGGATGATTGGGGGGTATGAACAATTATCATAATTTTTTAATGTGTTTTTTTTCAATATTATTTTTATTGTTAAAGAAAATTCCTAAATTCATCTTTCTAATGAATTTTTTAAATTCACATAAAACATCAACCACACAAAAATGGGTATTTGGAATAAATTTCATACCTTTGCATAACAACTCAAAATGAGTCTTGTGTATATCCAAACTAGAAAAATTATAAATATTGAAATTTTTGTATGTATATCTATTGTCCACCCTGATAATATCTGAGCACACTGGATCAATTATTTTTTTTCCCTCCATGGTGTTTTGCACCCCCCCACTGTCTCTGCCTGGGTTTCCAAGTTGACCAATGATCTTGTTGGTAAATATTCTGATACAACTTCCCTTTTTTGGAATCCACCCTCTGAAAATGGGAATTTTATTTCTTATAATCCTCTTGATCTATCTCATGTGGATGATCAACTTTATTGCCTTGTAAACTACTATTTCTATCTTTATAATTATACCAATTATACGCCTTACCATTTTTGTACTGTTTGCTATCCCTTGTTAATTAATACAATTCCCATTTTCAGAGGGTGGATTCCAAAAAAGGGCAGTCATATAGGAATATTTACCAACAAGATCATTGGTCAACTTGGAAACCCATGCAGAGACAGTGGGGGGGGGGGCAAAACACAGTGGAGGGAAAGAAATTAGTTGATCCAGTGTGCTCAGATATTATCAGGGTGGACAATAGATATACATACACAAATTTCAATATTTATAATTTTTTTAGTTTGGATATACACAAGACTCATTTTCAGTTGTTATGCAAAGGTATGAAATTTATTCCAAATACCCATTTTTGTGTGGTTGATGTTTTATGTGAATTAAAAAAATTCATTAGAAAGATGAGTTTAGAAATTTTCTTTAACGATAAAAATAATATTGAAAAAAACACATTAAAAAATTATGATAATTCTTTGAAAGTCAAAAGTATGTTCATACCCCCCAATCATCCAAAGTAGACTTATATGAGAAAGTAGTAACTAGAGAAATTTATCGGGTATCTAGAAATATAAATGACAATGTTACCAACAATTTATCTAACAAAGAAAGAGAGACACTTAAGTCCCTACAGGATAATCCCAATTATAGAGTGATGAAGCCGGATAAGGGGGGTGGTATAGTGATATATGATAACTTAAAATATTTAAAAAAAATATATGATATTTTATATCACACAGGGAATTACCAAAATATTTCTATTAATGAGATAAACATAGCTTACCAACGTATTGATTCCTATTTAGAGGAATTTTATATAGACGGTAGAATTAATAAGGAAACTTATAATTTTTTACAAGTGAAGTATCCTAGACTAGCAACCATCGTTGGTATTCCCAAAATACATAAGAATACCTTGGACCCCCCTTTCCGGCCAATTATATCTGGTAGCAAATCTAAAACATTCCTTATGGGAAAATATATAGATTGTTCATTAAAACATATATATATAGTAAAATTCCCCACATGGTAAAAGATTCTTGGGAATTTTTGGGAATGTTTCCTACGAATATTAACATGGATAATTTGGTTTTTGTTACTGTAGATGTTGTTGATCTTTTTTCAAGCATACCAAAACAAGCTGGTTTGGATGCTTTTTGTAATAGTATTACATCCTTTGCCAATCTTACTTGGGAACAGATAAGTCTTATTATGGAGTTGATGACCTTAGTGGCATATATATATATATATATATATATATATATATATATATATATATATATAGTGGGGGGGTGGGGGTGCAGCCCACCACAATAGGAAGTTTGAGGTCAGGTACGTTCGATATTATGAGCGTTTGCAATTTGTGTGATTCACTCATATGATATAGACCCGTTAAGAGAAGGGGATAGATTTATTCTGTGCATAACTGTAAGTATTTTAGGCTTAGGTTAAGGGTTAGCTAAGACAATAGATTCAGTGTGTGGTGGAATATGTGCATTAGGGGTTAGATGCAGTGTGAGTGTTCACATGTGCTTGTGTGTGTGTGTGTGTGTGTGTGTGTGTGTGTGTGTGTGTGTGTGTGTGTGTGTGTGTGTGTGTGTGTGTGTGTGTGTGTGTGTGTGTGTGTGTGTGTGTGTGTGTGTGTGTGTGTGTGTGTGTGTGTGTGTGTGTGTGTGTGTGTGAAAGCGTGAAGTGCCTGAGCTGTCTTGTGTAGAGATAGTGTTAAAGAAAGGGCTTTGTTAAGGTAAGTTGCATGTTAGGGTTAAAGCAGGGTCAAGGTTATTGTAACCACATACTGCTAACATGGAGCAGTGGTGGCAAATTAAGCTGAATATGTGGTAGGTTATGGGTAATCCATTGGAAATTAAAATTTCTTTTTTGATGCACTGTGTATTGCTACAATGTGTTGTCACTATAATGAATGCTCAGTGTGTTTTGGTCGATGTTTTTTGTGATGATCATAAAACAGTTCAACCATTCATTTTATAAATACATATATATATATATATATATATATATATATATATATATATAGATAGATAGATATAGATAGATAGATATAGATAGATATATATATACACATACAGGTTTGCTACTGAAATTCTGAATCCGCTTCGGTCAACCATTCAGAATGTTGACCCGAAATGGTGAATTCAGAATTGCAAAACAGCAACCAAGACGAAAATGAATATATCGACATCAGTAGTTAAATGTATTTGACATAGCAGGATGTAACGTCACTCACCTGCTATGCACATTAATGTGCACCCCCACACCCCCTGCACATTAAATATACCAACTCCAAGATTGCACTACAGTGAGGAAATGGGCTAATTCCCAGTTCTTCACTGAACTGCAATCTCCCTGGACAATGTCGAACCCTAAATACTCGAACTACACTACCTGCTTGCTCTAGTGTAGTCGATACACTTTGGTTTGACATTCTGCTGACTTGAAAACTGCCATTCGACCACATGCCAGTCGACCGATGCAGTTTCAAGGTTATCATAATTTCAATAGTCTTATTATTTGATTTGATATTTCCTGTTTCTAAAGTCAAAATCTGAGTCCTTCATGATGTACGCATCAAGTTTTTCATTAAAAATAAATCCACTTTGTATAAGAACTGCCTACTTATTGAACCATTTTATCTAATCTATTGCCCTTACTCATCTCATGTTTATGTTTCAACTTGAGCACTGGTGGTTCAGTGCAATGTTAGCTATTTTATTCCAAGGCAATCCTGCAAATATAGATTTGTAAGAGCACTATATGTTAGCAATAAGCCCCTTTTGCTGCTCAGAAAAATGATTAAGTTAGGCAAGTCTAGCATGGTATTCCAAGTGCCTGTGCCATTTTATTTTCTTTGACAGGTAGTTCTGTGTTTATTCTATTTAAGTTACTAAACATGCTCTAAAGGGAGACAACACCATGTGTGAGCATTTAGCACATGATCAAATTACAGCAATAAAAAGTGGTATAAGTAGCGATGGGGTGTGTCCCTATAGTACATCTCCTACCAGTTAGTTGGCTTTACCATCATTTGTTCAACACGAGTATCAAATATATCACCTATCACCTCTGCCTTGGTCAGGGAATGTATCAGCTACATCAGTCATTTTTCATCAAGTATTTAATTACTCTCTGTTTTACAGCTACCTATTTCAACGTTCATGAAGGCTAGCCTTATGGTGTTTGAAGTAAGATTATTTCAACAGAATCAACAAAATAAAGTCTCTAAACTACTTTAAATAAAGTATTTTCCCATACCATCAACAATGAATCTTGCAGATCTCATACCATATTTATATTTGCAGATAGATGGCCCAGAATTTGTAGCTATTGGCTGTTTGGGCATTTTTTTCCATCTCTTTCAATGTTCTGGTTTAAAAGCCGCACTTGCACTTGTTTCCCACCTTTCCTGTAACTAGCCTAGTCCAGATACAGAATTGCTGTATCCAGGACTGTTGGTAAGCTTCTGAGCCCTGCAACCCTTTCTGTGTTGGAAGAAAGCCTACTAGCTTATCAGTGGGAGTGGTAAGCACTAGGTAGCCTGTCTACAATGAGAGGAAAGGTTCTTGGCCCAGAAATTGTAGTTTATTGACCATTTGGACAGTTTGTCCGTCTCTTTCAACTTTCTGGTTTAAAAGACCACATCTGCGTTTATTTCCCATCTTTCCTGTAACTAACCTACTGGGTAGTACTAGAAAGCCTTAAACTGATACAAGCCTTCTAGCTTAGAAGAGAGACTTTGGAGTGATTAAGTATCAGTTTTCTGTACTTTCTTGCTGTACTTAACTGTTTTCTGTCTAAATGCAGATTTTCCAGAGTTTATTGTGATTTAAAAGCTTGCTTTTTTTTACATATTATACTTATTTGACTGCCTGCACTTTTAAAAAGTTGTTTTTTGTTTAAATAATTTGTTTAACTGTTGTAGGCTACACATTAAAGTGCGATAGCCTTTTCTGGTCGTTTATAGTCGTTTAAAGCTGTTTTAAATGTATTTTTTACTGTTTTTGCCTTATCTTTTCAAAAAAACAAACAAAAAAAAATATTCCTTGTTTCCCACCTTTCTAAGCTAGTATATTCCAGTTTTCAGGCTAGTGCTGAATTCAGGACTGTGATACTAGTTTCTGAGTTGCCCATACCTTACTTGGATAGAAGGAAGTTTCTCTGTTCACCTGTGAGAGAGGGGAGCTTTGAGCATCCTATCTGTCCCTGGAGGAGTGGTTCCAGCCCAGATGTTAGTAGCTTATTGACCATTTTGGGCTAATTTCTATCTCTTTCATTTCCTTACTATAAAAACCGCGTTTGCACAGTTTTGCACACCGGGCAGTGCCGGTTAGCTACGGTTAAATTATTCCCGACTCCACTAAGTCTCCTCTTCAGTTTTTCCCTTGAAACTAGTCTAACTCTCAACCTAAGCAGTTAAAAAGCATCTTACAGCCCAGCCCTTGCTCAGACCTAATAACAAGCATTAATATACCCTGACACTGATTGCCCAGCAGGGCAAGGCTCTTTATTCACCCCTCACCAACCAAGCAACTAAGCAGCTCACCCTACTATTCAGGCATGACCAAAGGGCAACTTCAGGTGCACTCTCCAGTCCAGCTGGTGAATCTGGGTATCCTGAGGCAATGTTACAACTGCCTCATGTACACAGACAACCCTCTCCTCCTACCACAAAACATTAACATATGCGAGAGTTGCAGTTATACAGCCAAACTGGAAGCTAAGCTGTCTCCACCCAAGACTGGAACAGACAGTCAAGAGGAGAAGGTTAACACTTGCATCACAACTCCAGCCATACCTCTCAACCTTGAAACATCAAAAATCTGGACAAGGCCCATGAAAAATAGGTACAAATCTGTACGGTGATTAACATAAAATTTGCATAAATAATTACATAACCCCACCCACTCCAGTGGAATTGTGGGATACCAACTTTCAAATGTAAACTGAAGAACAGCACCAAAATATAGCACCAGAGTCCCCCTGCAGCCATAACCATTCCAGTGTCCCATTACCTAGCTATTTCACCCCATTTACCATAAACACTGTCCGCAGTGCACCGCTTTATTTCTACAATGACTTGGATTTTATTTTTACATTTTATATTACAATGCACAAACACCAATAAATATCTGCTAAACAAAGCACTGTCTCACAATGAAAATTGACTTGGCATTAAAACTTACCTGCCCTTGAAACTCACATGCATAGAAACAGCATTGAAACCCACAGCCAAACCACATCCAAAGAAAATGCATCATTCTGACCAGCGGTGGATAAAGATAACTTTGGGCTACTTTCAAATCATTGGCCCCTTGCACACAAAACAAGAAACAAAGTTGGAGTGCATTTTAAATTTATAAACATTTTTCCAGTAGGCAATGAAACAAACTGTATGAACCAATAACGACATCTGCCCTATTCAGAACATTTCCATGATAAAAGTCTACTTCCACACACTATGTATGTGTGTATATACACACACACAGACACACACACATCTTGCACAGCTTCTCGCACTTATTTTCAATTTCAGTTTTTTTTTTGAGGGGGGACAAGACCAAAAACCAGGGACACGTTTTAATCATTGCTTATATAAATTTGGAAAGTTGCTTGAATAAAATGTTGCGTAACCACCTCGCATTTCACTGCCAAGTCCTGAACCCAGGCCTGTGCACTATAGTCAGAACACACCACTAAGCCAAATCAGCAGTCTCCCGAGAGATAGGAAGACTGAAACTTAAATGGCTTATCATTCAGTGAATTCATTTCTCATTTCTCACCATAGCTCTCAACCTTAGCACAAAAAAAATGGAAAAGCCAATAATCGGGAAATACAGCCCCAAAGGGGGAGAAATTTCAAATACTGATTTTACAAACTTAGAAAATAGCTTGTGTTACCATTTATTTTATGAAGAATATAAAAAAGTCTGAAATTCAAATGCCTGTGTTAGTATTTAGTGAATTCAGTCTGTTTTTTTAATGAGGAACAGAAAAAAGGCATAAACTCACAAGTGGTGGTTAGGGACTTTATATTCTTCATAAATATAAGAAAACATTTCATAAAGTCCCTAGCCACCATCACTTGTGAGTTTATGCCTCATTTTTGTTCTGTTCCTCATTAAAAAAACACTGAAAGACTGAATTCACTAAACACTGACAGGCATTTAAATTTCAGACTTTATATTCTTCATAAAATAAATGTTAACACAAAACCTTTTATAAAGTCTGAAATTGAAATGCCTGCCAGTATTTAGTAAAGTCTGTCCTTCAGTGTTTTTTTTTTTATGAGGAACAGAACAAAAATGAGGTATAAACTCAAGGGGTGGCTAGGGACTTTAGACTCTTTTTACCTGTACCCAAGGTACAGGGCTTAAGCTTGAGTTCCTCTAGCCACCAGGTGTTTCTGTCGGGAACACACACACACACACACACAGTCGCAAAGACTTTACGAGTTAAATATGTAAACTTAAAACAGTTCAGGGTAAACGTAAATGAAGACCAGGCAGCAACATAAACTAACCACACACACACTTTACGAGCAGCAACGTAAACTAAACGAAATATGTAGACTTAAAACACAGTTCAGGTAAATGTAAATAAAAAAACAACTCTTCAACGGAAAGTCTATGTTCATTCACACACACACACCTTATTTTCCAAGACGAGCTTCAAAAGTCCCTAACTGCACTGCAAGCAACTCTATTCCATTTTAAACATAATAAAAGACCAGCAACTCTTCCGCTCAGGAGTCATACACACACCTTACTTTGTAAAACTGCAGCTCAACTTCAAAAGTCCCTAACTGTACTCCCTCTGTTCCGTTCAGGAACGAAATAAGTAAATCTAAATAAAGACAAAGTTATTTTCTAAGACGACTAGCTTCAAAAGTCCCTAACTGCACTGCAAGCAACTCTATCCCATTTAAAACATAAAGACTGGCAGCAATTCAACTTCAAAAGTCCCTAACTGCACTCTAAACAAAGACAACCAGCAACTATGTTCGTTCAGGAAAGTTTGTTCAAAGTCCCTACACTGTTCTGCTTCTGTTCAGTAAGTAAATGTGAGTAACTTACCCTGAACGACTACCCCAACTGCAACTCAGACTGCAGGAAAGAAATAAGTAAACTGCCAATGTTCAAGTAAACTGTCCGTCGCAACTTAAGTGCTGTTCAAAAATTCCAACTGCAAGTGCCATTCACCTGGTAAAGTCCCAATAAATAACTTACTCCATGATCCCATCAGGAAAGTAAACTAACGGTCGGTCCGTGGCAACAAGTGCTGCTATTGAAGACTGCAAGTGCCGTTCCATTTACAACAGGAAATAAGTGCTGAGTCCGTGCTTGCATTCAAACAGAATGAGCACCTGAGCTCAATTCCAACAGGCTGGTGGGGCTTGTGGAGCTGACATCATTGTGCGCGTGATGACGTCAGCTCAAAAGCGCGAGAAACAATATTTCAAACAGCAAAAAATCGGAACTCAAGGGGTGCCACTCGGGAATCGTGGCACCCCATCATTTGAACCCCAAAACTCGGTAAAAACCGAGCAATTTGGTACAGTTGGGAGGTCTGACTCCAGCCACACACAGACCTACTAAAACAGCACTGGCAAAAAATACACATAAATACACAAAATCATACTCGGAGGCTCTAAATAAAAACCTGCAAAAGGATCAGAGACTACCAAAGCAGACACCCAAACAACCTGCACTTCCTGTCACAAAGCAGACAACACATAAAACAAAAACACAAAATCATTGTGCCGCACAATCACAGCCCTTAAGGTGAAATAACATACCTAACACACTAGTAATAGGTGACTCTATAGTCAGCACACTGATGTCCTACTCACTAGGCTGGACAAGCAGAAGGTTACTGTTAGCTGCCTGTCGGGAGCCAGAATCCGCCACATGACACAAGCACTCAGGTCACTCCAGAACAAGTACAAATATGACTCTGTCATTGTTCATGTTGGTGTGAATGACCTGAGACGTACCTCCCTGGACTACATGAAAAGAGACATGGAAGAGCTCTCTGATCATGCAGCCCAGGCTGGCATGACCCTGACCCTGAGTAGCATCCTTCCTTCACCAAGAATTATACCTCAGTATAAAGAAAAAATGATCAATTTCAACAATTGGCTAAGCTTCTGGTGTCATTCAAATGCGATCCAGTGTCTGTCAGCCTAGGACGACATGCTCGACAAGCTGTGTTGCTTCACAGGAGATGGCTTGCACCTGTCACCCCTAGGCTTACGAATACTGGCCAAGACTCTTGCTGCCCCCCTAGTGCCTTTTTTTAGGCAAGGCTCAAAAGTCAAACCCACCTCCATAAACAGCACAATTAACAAAAAACTGAGGGTTATGCTACTAAACGCCAGGAGTTTAAATCTCAAAATGCATGTGCTCGAAGCACTCCTCAGTATGGAGAACGTCGACATCTGTGCAGTAACTGAAACCTGGTTTAAGGCTCCAGAGAGCACCCCAGCACTACCGGGCTACAACTAATACCACACATTTCGGCCACAGAACATGGACCGAAACACAAAAGGAGTGGGTGTATCCATATTCATCAAGGATACCTACACCTCCAAGTTAATGGTGCAGCATGATACCTCTGAGATCATCCATGTGCAACTAACATCAGGCAAATCTGCAGTGCAAATTGTGGCCTGCTATAGATCATCCTCCATGACCCAGGACCACCACTCCACCTTTCTGGAGACATTGGAAAACATAATGGTCTTACCGAACACCCTGATATTGGGTGATTTCAATTACCCTACCATTCACTGGGAAAACTACTCAAGTACAAATTCCCAAGCCCAGCACTTCCTGGAATTCATCAATTCAAACAGCCTGGATCAGCTGGTAAACTCCCCTACCAGAGGTGAAAACATATTGGACCTGGTCATCACGAACATGGGCGACAGTTGTGTCACACCAGAGGTCAACCTGTCACTGGTTAGATTAGACCATAAACTAATCACTCTGGATGTCCACACCCCACCAGCACCCCCAACTAAGGAAATCACAGTAAAAAACTTCTCTAAAGCAAACTTCACCTTACTTAAGACAGAGGTGGTAAGTTTCACAGCCCCCACTCTAAAGGATAACGCTGCCCAAGATGCAGAAACCTTTACAAATGCCCTCTATGAGCACCTATAAGGATGCATGGATCATGCCATCCCTAGC
This sequence comes from Protopterus annectens, assembly GCF_019279795.1. Classification (NCBI taxonomy): domain Eukaryota; kingdom Metazoa; phylum Chordata; order Ceratodontiformes; family Protopteridae; genus Protopterus; species Protopterus annectens. The sequence goes on from NC_056739.1 coordinate 1,356,342,800, forward strand.
AAAATCAAGACTAACTCCTCTAAGAGAAGGAAACCAGTTTGGTGGACCCCTGCAATAAACAGGCTATACAACAGAAGGAGGAAACTAGTTCAGAAAAAAAGCAAATCCCAAGAAGGAAAGACATCCCTGATCGGTATCAGTAAGAAACTAAGGTCCCTCATGAAATCATCCAAGGCTAACTTCAAAAGAAAAATAGCCAAGGATTCAAAAGATAACCACAAAGCCTTCTTTAGCTATGTTAAGAATCTAAGTGGCAACTTTCAGATATGCACTGAACTAGTGCAAAATAGCGCAAAATATACTGAACCTACTGATACTGCCAACATCCTGGCAGATAGATTCAGTGCAAACTTCACCCCCCTCTCTCCTCCAAAAGGGCTCACAACAATACCGGAAAAGTGTAGTGCCCCAGAAATCACAGACGTACAGGTGAAAACAGCCCTTTCAAAAGCCAAAAACACAGCATCAATGGGACCAGATGGTTTCCCCAGGCTGTGTCTTGCACAAACTACAGAATGAACTAACCCCCCACCTAAACACGCTGTTCAGTCTCAGTCTCTCCACAGGCTACGTGCCCACAGAATGGCACACAGCAACGGTTATTCCTCTCCACAAAGGAAGGGTCACAACTGACCCTGGTAACTATCACCCCATAAGCCTGACTAGCCTGGTCTGCAAGGCTATGGACAGCATCATCATGGAACTCATTAAGAAAGACATTGGGAACCTCAAAACACTTGACCCGACCCAGTTCAGCTTTGTTAAGGGCAGATCATGCCTACTAAACCTGGTTGACTTCTTCGAGACAGTCACCAAGGCCATAGATGAGGGAAAGGTGGTTCACACAGCCTACCTTGACCTCAAAAAGGCTTTCAACACCATTCTCCACTCGGGTATTACAGAAAAACACACCAGCTTGAACATAAACCCCTACATCATGAGATGGTTTGCCAACTGGCTTACAGACAGAACTCACACGGTAAGAATAGTGGGCTCCAGGTCCGACTCTAAACCAGTCACAAGTGGTGTCCTGCAAGGCTCAGTCCTGGGACCCCTACTGTGCAGCATATACTTCTCAGAAGTACAGGCAAACACAGGAGGACTATGGCTAACCAAGTTCACTGATGACTGCAAACTGGGAGCCATAATTGACTCTCCAGCTGACACGGACATCCTCCAAAAGAGCCTTACTGAGACGGACACCTGGTGTCAAAATCATGGCCTCAAGCTAAATGCCAAAAAATGCATAGTCATCCCATTTGGGAAAAACAAAATACCCATGAATTACCACATAGGTGGTAGCCCCCTTAATACAGAAGAGGTAATATGAGACCTGGGGACCTAAGTAGATAGTAATATCTCCTTTGACAATCATATTTCCAAATTAGTTAGGAAATCCTTCTATGTGGCCCATCTAATTACTAAAGGGTTCGCATCTTGAAATAAAGAAGTTATAGTGCCCCGCTACACGTCACTCATCAGACTCATCATAGAATACAATGCCCCACTTGGGATGTACCTCACAAGACACTTCTAACAGCTGGAGAGACCACAAAAGTGCCTCACCAAGAGGATTACTGGCCTCAAACATATGTCCAATGCAGCCCAACTGAAAAAACTCTGGCTGTACTCAGTGGCATATCACTAACTCAGAGGTGATCTCTGCCTGAATTACAAAGCCATGTCCAACTCAGAATTGATGGACATGCTGCACCTAAATTAATCCAAGTCACTGCGAGCCACGTGCTCTAGTGAGCTAAACCTCACCACAACAATAAATAGAACATGCTGGAGGAACAGATTCCTGTCACAGAGACTCCCCATGCTTTGGAACAAAATTCCAAATTACATCATGCAGAGCCCCTCACTAACACTCTTCAAGAGAAACCTTGAAGAGTGGATGGGTAACAGAAAATACACCACTGGGATTACTTCATTGGCTGTACTTGCCAGAGGATCAGTTAATTGATCAAAGGGGTGGCGAAAGACAACACACTCTGGCTAGGCTTATAAATGCCCTTGGGCAGATAGCCTAATACCTACCTATGAACCTGTGAACCTATAATGCTTTATCATCAATTTATAATGAGTATCACTGGGGCAAGATGTGATTCCTATGGCATTCATTTAGTGAAGTTCATTGTTCCACTCCAATTCTGATCAGTTTAGACAATCCATTCCAATCCACTAAATTTTTATCTACTCATAGGCTAACTAGCTTAGTAAACAGCTTGGTTAGCCATAGTTTATCGATATTAGCTGTCATGCCCGAGAAGTATATAAGAAAGAGGAGGAGATCAGGACAGAGTCACGTCAGACAACACAGATAGTGCTTTTCCTAACTAAGGCAAATACTAACCACATAACTGCATCAAATGGCGAGCATTACAGAGCTCAGTCTACAGAACGCCATGACACCCACTCAGCCTACTTGGATCTACTTGATTCAATCAAAATACAACCAAGATCCAAGATACAATCAAGATACAACCAAAAATCCTGATTTTGGGTGAATTTAATTACCCATCCATTGACTGGGTAAATTATATGTGTTCTTACTCTCTTGTCCAAAGGTTCCTGAACTTTATTAACTCCAATGCCCTGCACCAGCTGGTTGACACACCCACAAGGGGCTCAAACATCCTGGATCTGGTGCTCACCAACATGGAGGACTGCTGAGCCAACTCCAGTGAGTGGCCATCCCTGGTGAGATATGACCACAAATCAATCTCGCTAGAATTAACTATGACATAAGACCCCCCCCCCCCCCTTAGCAACAACTAGACTAAAAAAGTTTCCCAAGGCCAGTTACAACCTCTTGTGTGACAGAATAAATAGTTTCATAGCCCCTCTCCCCACTGATGGAACAGACATCAATGCTGAGTTATACACCAATGCTTTATACGAGCACCTGTACAATTTCTATTGACTCTGCCATACCTGATAAAACCAAAATCAACATCTTCAAGGAAAAATAAACCTTCCTGGTGGACAACTATCATTATTAGGCTATACAACAGGAGAAAGAAATTGCTAAGTGTAGGAAGGAACGGTCTCAAAACTGGAAACACTCCTTCAACTTAAACAAGCAAATAACACTCCTAGTGAAGTCATCCAAAGCTAACTATGAATCCAAATTGGTTTCCCTAACTAAGGATAACCACAAGGCATTCTTTAGTTACATCCATAACCTCAAAGGTAAGTCCCAGATTTGCACTGAACTGGTAATTAATGATACTACATATATAGAAGCTGTGGATATAGCAAACCTGCTGGCTGAGAGGTTCAGTGAAATCTTCACCCCCTATCCCTCTCACATGTACTGCAAAGCATCCCTAGCACCTGTCTCCCACCTAGTATTTCCAAGAAGCAGGTCTTAAACACCCTCTCCAAGGCCAAAATGCAGCCTCTGTGAGACCAGACAACATCCCAAGCTGTGTTCTACATGGGTTAAAACAGGAATTAGCATCACCATTGGGGATGTTTTTCAGACACAGCCTAAGTACTGGCTTCCTCCAAATAGAATGAAAAACAGCTACCGTCATCCCTTTACACAAAGGGGGTGCATCAATGGACCCTGAGAACTATAGACCCATTAGCCTGACCAGCCGTATCTGCAAAGCCATGGAATAAATCACCATGGATCTTATTAACAAAAATATAGGAAATTTCCAAAAGCTCAAATCCATCCAGTTTGGCTTTGTCAAAGGGTGATATTGCCTGTTAAACTTGATGGACTTCTTCAAGACAGTCACCAGAGCCCTAGACAAGGGCAAATCTGTGCATACTGCCTACCTAGACTTACCCAAGGCCTTTGATACAATCCTCCACTCATGCATCATTGATAAACTCACCCAGCTGCGTATCAGCCCATATATTGTCAGGTGGGTTGCAAACTGGCTCACTGATAGAACTCATACAGTAAAAATAGGGAACTCCACCTCCTCCAGCAGACCCATAAACAGTGGTGTTCCAGAGGGATCAGTTCTGGGACCCCTACTGTTCAGAATCTACTTCTCTGAAGTATAGGCTAAAACTAAAGAACTGTGGCTGACAAATTTTGTTGATGACTGCAAACTGGAAGCGATTATTGAAACCGCTAGTGATGTCAACATCCTTCAAAAAGGTCTTACTCACACTAATGACTGGTGCCAAAGTCATGGTCTTAAACTTAATGCAAAAAAAATGCATTATCATCCCCTTCAGCAAGGGTGATGTTCCTGAAAACTACCGGATCAATAGCAATACCCTAAGCACACAGTCAGCGGTGAGAGATCTGGGCATACAGATTGACAGCAACCTTAACTTTGATCACCATGTCTCCACAGTGGTAAGAAGGGCATTTTATATTGCTCATCTCATTAGTAAGGGCATTGCCTCCAGAAAAAAAAAAGTTATAACCCCCCTGTACTCTTTCCACATCAGGCCAATAATAGAGTACAATGCTCCCTTTTGTATGTTCCTTTCCAAATACCTGCAGCAATTGGAGAGCCCACAAAGATTCCTTACAAAGAAAATTCAAAATCTTCAAGATCTGTCTTATGTGGACAGACTGAAATAATTGTCACTTTACTCTATGTCATACAGACTGCTCAGAGGTGACCTATGCCTTGCATATAGAGCAATTTCTGACCTGGCTTTAATGGAAATGCTGCACATTTGCAAGTCAAATGGCTCACAGGTCACTCATTCAAAGGACCTTAACCTGGTATGTGACATCAACAGAACTTACTTGAGTGAAAGATTTGTCTCACAGAGGTTGCCCCACCTTTGGAGCAAACTTCCTATTCATGTTAAACAATGCCCCTCATTGGCCCTATTTAAGCATAATTTGGACAAATGGATGGGTAACTGGAAATTCAAGCCGGGGTTTCAACCTGTGTTCCTCTTGAACAGGGGTAATAGGTGCTGATTGTAGTGCCTGCTTGAACCAGACACCCTTGGGAACATGGGTTGAACTTGGCTAGGCTTGTAAGGGCCCTGGGACCATTAATCTAGTAACCTCCTATGATCCTATTTATGGGTAATGCAAGATTTACCCACAGGTGGTGTGATATAATCATAAGGGTAAAACTTGGGTGATAAAGACAACTGTCAGTAAATCCTGTGTTCCCATAGCCAGGCATGAATTATTGCTGGTACACAATGACACAATTCAAAGTGAAATGACTTCCTTTTTTAAATAATACCATCATCTAAACACACATCGCAAGTCTTGGGAACAGCTGAGCAATTTATTGCAGAAGCAGTGGTTACATACATGCAGATGTTTGCTCAGCATATCATTAAATGCAATTGCTGTAATTTTCATCATATACAGGAATCAGTACTGTGTGCACATCCAGCTGATTATAGTCAGATGCTTTGTCACACCAGATATGCTATAAATGAGTTTTCTTAATTTTTCTTTTTGGTTTTCAATTATTCTGCCTTAGGGATAATGCTGTATATAAGGGAGGGTTCATATTTTTACTAGTTTATATTCAGGTCTTTTATTTCAATCTTCTTCTTAGCAGTACAAATGATATGGTGGCTACAACTATCATTTTCAGCAGCTGCAGCCATGGACATTTCTGTTCTTTAGTTTCATTTTGTGGCCTGATTTATTCACATGGCTAATCCTGGATTTATCATGGGTATGCTGCCTTCTGTCTCCAATCATACAGCATGGTTTTGAATAATAATCAGTTAACTCTGTAATGTACAATATGATTCTGATTATCCTGAACAATATGAAATATGTCTGTGTGATTCTTTACCAACTCACTGTTATTATGTTATTAGAATTGTTTCAGTAGGTGTGGGACAGTGCATGGAGAACAGCCTGCCTCTGGCCACATTTCATAGACCATCATCACTGTGCCAACTTACATGATACTGTTCTAGTCCAGCAAGCATTATGTCCAGTGCTGTGCATTATATAGCAACAATGGCATGATAAGAGCAAGACTAGATGCTGTCCATTCCAGTGTGTAACCACTGGGGGGGGGGGGGTCAGTCTTCAGAGCATGTGTGCGACCAGTGTGATATCTTTTCTGAGACTGTAACTTAGCAACTATGAGATTTGTGTCATATGCAAGGAGACATTTTTTACACTTAGTAACTGTGTAATGAGTCTCATGCGAAAAGAGTAATATGTGTATAATGGTATACCTCAGTGACATTTGCTTGTCAGTAGCATTCATCCAACATCCCACTAAAAAGTGCTAGTCCACATCATTACCACCAAATCTATGTGCACCAAGGCTGGAAGCATGCATCTCTGAACCCTGTACATATGGACAAATTGTGTTAGTCACAAATGTCATCATATACCCTAGTAGGATACAATGGCAAGAGCTGCTTGAGTGATATAATAATACTTACAGACAACAAGTAATGCACATACTCAAGGTGCAAATACTGTTTATAAACAACTGCAGTGCACATGTTGAATAGCTGTAACACTTATATGCAACAGTGCAAGCACAGATATTTGCATGGCACACAATGATATGGTCATGTGGGTCGCATCCTATATATTTCAACATTTTAACAAAAGACTCTGGGATACTGACATTAATTACTACAGATAAAATGTGAATTTTGAGTGCTTGTATTGATGTGCAATTACTGTGTTACAATATGTGTACATATAGTATATGAAACAAATTACTATTTACAGTTCCTTTTGTCTTCTCAAAAGTTCCCTCATCAGAGTTTCCCTCATAGTATGAGGAGATAGCAAAGTGGAATAAAAGCAGTGCAATGACAGGGTTCAGTGATATTGGGTATATGTATTTTAAGTATGTATGTACGATGACTATATAAATAATAAGATGAAGTTTGTTGTCCCTTTCTATATGTATATTTTTGTTGTAGTGGCAACAGATTCTTATCAAGTAGTACTAACCTGAATTATTGTTCTGCAGTAAACTGTTGCATATTGTGTCACTGGCATGCACATTCCTGACATATTGATGCTTCACATATTGTTGCCTGCTGATGTGCACATTCCTGACACATTGATGCTCTCTGACATGCACAATCCTCACATATTGATGCCTGACATATTGATGCTTGCTGATGTGCACATTCTTGACACAATGTTGCTTGTTGACATGCACATTCCTGACATATTCATGCTTTCTGACATGTAATTTCCTGACATATTGATACTTGCTGACATGCACATTTCTGACACATTGATGCTTGTTGATATGCATATTCCTCACATATTGATATTTGCTGAGATGCAGATTTCTGACATATTGATGCTTTACATATTGATACTTCTATTTACTCCCTTTTTTATTTTGATAAGTCATCAAACATTACATAAATTCAAAAGGAAGGATAAAATATATATACAATTTTACAACGTATAATCTCTTAACATTAACTATATACATTAGTGTCTATACAGGCAAAACTATGAATACATTTAAATATAAAGAACAATAAATTATTTCATGAATCTTTGTCCATTTTCTCAAATATTGGTAAGATTTTCATCCAAGAGTTATAAAGTGATGTAGGTCTGGTAGTTCTGTTCTTCAATGTAGATATTTCCATATGTCCAACTGTCGATGACAGGTTTTTAAATTCCTTAAATGTGGGAGAAGTCATAGTTTTCCAATGGATGGTGATAATTTTGCATGCTACTGCCATCAATGACCATAGTATCTTGAAATCTTTTTTTGGCACACATTCCGGAATGGGAGAGTTGAACAGAATCATTGATTTTGTTAATTGATAAATATCATTAAAAGCTATTTGGAGAAAATAATTAATATTTCCCAATACAAAATGAGACACTCACATTCATAGAAATTATGAGTCCAGTCAGCCCTTATTTTGATTTGACATCTCCAACATTGATCTTCACTAGCAAATATTTTGGTTAATTTATGTAGTGTATAAAAACTTCTCTTTAAATATCTCCAAGTAAATAATTGCCAATATATTGATAATGTTGTTTGTTTTAATGATCTTAAAATAATATTTTTCTCTTCTTCACTGGGAGGGTAGTTATTTATCTATAAGTAACAATTCCAGTATGTGTCTGGATAATAGATTTTTGTTTTCTTAATAAGCTTGTAAATATTAGATAGGTAGCCTTTTCCTTGATAAAGTTGTGTTATGATTATAATAAAATAATCAATGAATTTAGGGACATTTTGTCTAATTGTTGTTTGCATTTGTTCTGTTTTATTTATAAGATATTGTCTTAGATTTTGCAAGAGTAACCATGAGTCTTTATTTATATTATACTTGTTAATTATTTGATCACTTATTAATAGTTTATCTTGCTCAACTAATTGATACCAATAGTTTATTGAAATTTTCTTTAATGTGTTTATTTTTTGTATTTGAAATGTATCAAGGATAGCAGATGTAAAGGCTATTGGTAGAGTAAAAAAAATTGATATTTGGGACTTTGTTTATACATGTTTTAAATGTTTTAAGGTAGTATTTATATATTTTGATAGTTGATACCAATAGTTTATTGAAATTTTCTTTAATGTGTTTATTTGTTGTGTTTGAAATGTATCAAGGATAGCAAATGTAAAGGCTATTGGTAGAGTAAAGAAAAACAAGAATTGATATTTGGGACTTTGTTTATAAATGTTTTAAATGTTTTTAAGGTAGTATTTATATATTTTGATGGTAATTTGCTGTTTTTATTTTTTGCCCCTACTAGGTGATTTTTTAACATCCAGATTAAGGGATGATGGTATGATAGTTAAATAGTCCTGTATATGGGTATGATTAAGTTCTACATAAATTTGTTCATGTATTTGTTTCCAAATAGGGATGTAGTAAGCATTCAACCATAAAGTTATATTTTTGATAACCGATGATAAAATGTATGTCTCAATGTCTGGTAAGTTAATTCCTCCTTCATCACAATTTGGTAAATGCTTATTTAAAGCAATTTGGGGCTTATTTGGAAACCATAAGAAGTTTAATATTATTTTGTTAAATCTTTGGATGACATATTTAGGAGGTGGCAATGAGAAACTTTGTATTATGTATAGTACTTTGGGAAAAATGATTGATTTAATAAGATATAATCTGTCTCCCATTGTAAACATATATTTGTTCCAGTTAGATATTGTTTTTTTCTATTTTGTCTATTTGTTTTTTAATTAAATACAAGTGAATCTGTTAAACCTTCAAGTAATTCTATGCATAAATACAATATTTTGTTGTCTTCTGCTATATATTTGTAATTTGTTTTGCTTATATATTTTTTTTTGGCATTGTATGGTAAAATGTTTGTTTTGTTTTCATTAAAATGTAAGTTTGAAATGTTTTGAAATTCATTTATATCTTTGAATAATGCCTGTAAAGATGTGTTAGTGTCTGCTAGGCTTAAAAGTATGTCGTCAGCAAAGAGCTGTATTTTAAGATTTAATGTTTTGTTGATGTGTATTCCTTTGATGTTATTGTTGGATCTAATTTGATTTGCAAAGGGTTCTATTATGAATGCAAATAGCAGTAGTGATAAAGGACAGCCTTGTTTAGTTCCCTTCTTGATTTGTATAGGTCCTGATTTATATTATTCTAATTTAACATATGCTATAGATTCTTTATATAATGATTGAATGAGGGTATTGAAAGTTATGGGAAAATTATATGTATTTAAAACTAATGTTAGAAAATCCCAGCAGATCAAATCAAAAGCCATGTTAATATCTAGGGATATTAAGTTTAAATCAAAATTGATATGTTTAGTATAATCTATGAGTGATAAATGTATTTTAAGATTATCATAGGTATTTCTTCCCTTAATAAAACCTGTCTGGTCTTCATGGATTAACATGGCAAGAAAGTACTTGATTCTGTCTGCAAATATTGCCATGAACATTTTGTAATCTATATTTAATAATGATATTGGTCTATATGATGAACATTGCTTCTCATGTTTGCCTGTTTTAATTATTGGAGATATCAATGACTATTTCCAAAAGGGTGGGATATATAAGCTTTGTTTAACTATGTTATATACTTTTAAAAGTAAGGTTATAGCCTGATTAGGTATTTATTTATACATTTCAGGTAATATATTATCTGGCCCAGGTGCTTTATTTACTTTAAGTGTTTTCATTTGTGATTTCAATTCCTTCATTGTTGATTTATGTATAGTGTCTATTTGTACTTTTGTTAACTTAGTAACTTTATTTTCAAGGTAATTTTTCATATCTTTGGTAGATATTTCTTGAGAATTTAAATAATTATCTGAGTTATATTGTTGTCTAAATGCTTCCAGAATACTATTTAAATTTGTTTCTTTTTTCTTGGTATTAGGTATATATATTTCTTTAATTTGTTTGGATTTGATTTTTTTTTTGTTCTATTTGCTAATTGTTTTTGATGCTTTGGATTAGTAGAATAGGAGTTTAGTTTTATCTTTTCCAAATTAATCATAATCTTATGATGTAATATTTCTGCATATTTATTGTTAGTTTGCAATAGTTCTTGAGGTGAATCTATGTTTTGTTTTTGAACTTCCAACTTCAATTTATCAGCCGTTTCTTGTAATTTTAACATATCTTTATTCCTGCTTTTTCTTTTATTGATGTGCCAAGATAATACTTTCCCATATATAAATGGTTTTAATAAATCCCAAATATATATTTTTGAAATGTCCTCTGTTGTGTTCAAATCAAGAAACGCAATCATTTGTTTTTCATAGAATTCTTTAAAGTCTGTTAATTTTGTTATGTAAGAGGTTATTCTTGTAATGGGATTTGTATCCACATGCTTAAGTTCTATCTCAAACAGTAGTGCATTATGATCAGATAGTGGACAATTTATTATTTTAACTTTATCTACTTTAGTTATTAAATCAATATATATATATATATATATATATATATATATATATATATATATATATATATGGGTCCATATGACTACAGCGACAAGTCATAACATCGACATTCAGTATACCGACACGAATTCACCGACAGATTAAATAACCGAAATCCCACTTCACCGACATTCACAAGTTCGACAACAAAGCAGTCAGGTAGGTGAAGTGAGTGTTGGAGCTTGGGCTAGGGGTGGGTAAGTGAGTTAGGGTTAGGGTGCAGGTAGGTGAAGTGTGTCGGAGCTTGGGCTAGGGGTGGGTAAGTGAGTTAGGGTTAGGGTGCAGGTAGGTGAAGTGTGCGATAGTGTTGGAGCTTGGGCTAGGGGTGGGTAAGTGAGTTAGGGTTAGGGTGCAGGTAGGTGAAGTGTGTGTTAGTGTCGGAGCTTGGGCTAGGGGTGGGTAAGTGAGTTAGGGTTAGGGTGCAGGTAGGTGAAGTGTGCGATAGTGTCGGAGCTTGGGCTAGGGGTGGGTAAGTGAGTTAGGGTTAGGGTGCAGGTAGGTGAAGTGTGCGATAGTGTCGGACCTTAGGGTTAGGGTTTGGGTCAGGGCTAGTGTGTATGCTATGTAGTGTAGTGTGTTGAAGTAGACCCGGTTTAGTAGGAGTTTTGTGCAGTGGTTAGGGGCATTTACTTAGTGACTGCTTCGTTGTCGAACTTGTGAATGTCGGTGAAGTGGGATTTCGGTTATTTAATCTGTCGGTGATTTCGTGTCGGAGTACTGAATGTCGATGTTATGACTTGTCGATGTAGTGATATGGACCCATATATATTTTTAAGCACATTGTTTCTGTCAATTTTAAAAGTGCCTTTGATATAGGTAATTTTCTTCTAGTAGTTTTTGAATCAGAGTCTTTATCATTTATTATAGAATTAAAATCTCCTGCTATTATCAGGCTGCCTTTAGCTAAATGAATTATTTCTTCAAAATGATGTTTAACTGTTCCTAGCCCAAGTCCTGGTGGGTCTATATTATAACATCGAAGTTCAAAAACTTTGAATGTTATAATATCAATCCCTTTAGAGTGAAAGCTGACAATAGCAAAGCCTTGGAACATCAAAAGTTTACCTAGGGTAAGATTTTGGTGGTCCGTGGCTTCACTATTTACAGCAGTGTGGTGCGATGGTTATGGACCGGGTTTAGGGAAGTGAGCGAACAGAGGTTACGGATTGGGTTTAGGTAAGTGTGCTGTGATGGTTATGGACCGAGTTAAGGTAAGTGAGTGAACAGACTGGGGTATGGTGAGTGTGCGGTAGTTAGGGACTTTAGGGTTAGGGAGCGGGTGAGGTGAGTGTGCGGTAGTGACAGACTTTAGGGTTAGGGGCAGGTTAAGTGAGTTAGGGTTAGGGCACAGGTCAGGTAAATGTGCGATTGTGTGGACATGAGGGTTAGGGTGAGGAAAGTGAGTTATGGTTAGGGAGAGGGTAAGGTTAGTGTGCAATAGTTAGGGACCTTAGGGTTAGGATTGGGTTAAGGTAAGTGGTTAGCTAGTGGTGTATGTCTGGTTTAGTGTAGGGTTTTGTGACATGTATGTGTGTGGATTATTTATTTTGGTGTGCTTAAGTTGTGTGCATGTTTGTCGGAGCAGCAAATTTTTTCCCTGGGAAACAATTTGCTATTCTGACTCTTCATTTTTCTGGTGTTTCGATTGAATGGGGTTGATATTATAACATTCAATGTTTTTAGACTTTGATGTTATAATATAGACCCAGTCCTGGTATCCAATATAAATGTATTAACATATAGACTTTTCCATTCAATTCTATAAACACTAGACAAAACACGCCTGATATATCATAATAGGTATTAATTATTTTGGGAGATATGATTTCATTACAAATTAATATGGCTACCCCTCTTTTTTGTTTATATTGAGAGCTTGTTAATACAGTGTAGTTATTAATATTTTTGCTATTTATATCAATATCTAACAAGTGAGTCTCTTGTAAGAATACTATTTGTGGTTTGTGTAAATTTATATATTGTTCAGACCATTTATATTTATGGATAAGGATTTCATATTTACTTTATGTTTGTTTTGTATATGACGTGCTTTTCACGGTCAATTGGATTGTCCTGTAGATTATCTCCTTTTCTTGACATTATCGTATGGGTATTATTGTTGCTCTTTCTCGTGTTTTTGCTGTGCAGGAATTACTTTTTGGAATATCTATTTTTTGATAGCTATTGGAATCGTATTGTTTGCGACCAGGCCGTTGGTGATTTGGACTTCTTGGATTTCCTCAAGTTCGCGGATCTACCTTCTTGGCCCAGCTGAATCTGGCCTGGACAGCAGGTCGTAACTTTGTTTCTGCCCTTGGATTTATTCATTGTGCTGGACATATTTATTGAACAAATTGCTGGAAGGATACGGGCCCTGATTTGGTACTTTTTTCAAGCATTCAAGCATATTTTTGTCAATTTTTCATGGTCGTTATACATCGGGGATTTATTTCTCTGTTTGGGCCGGGAAACTGATATTTGGACATATTTGGCATTATTTTTATAGTAATATATGACAAATTTGTGTACTGATTTTTTTGTGTTCAGCTTCATTCGGAATGACAAGAGCATATTGGGACTTGTATTCTTAACATCTTTATATGGTTGGGAGTAGTACATTATTATGAGTGTTTGTTATTAATATCAATCCAGGAGTGTGGACTTTAATGAATACTGTTTGCTGAATGCCATGCATAATATTTTGTATGATGATACATAGCATCAATTTCTAATTGATCTTGAAAGGTAATTTACGTTTTAGGCACTTTACAGACATATTTGTAGATCAGCAGATCTACATGATTTACTTATTATGGATGGTGTTGAATATTAATATCAGTGTTTACATTTTTTTATAATTGTATTAGAATATGAAACTATCCTAACCATTGTTTATGATACAATATATTTAATCAGGTACAGCACCTTTGTATGGTGTAAGTTAAAGGTGTCACTTGATCTTGGAGTTTTTTAGCAACCATTCATTTTCATTTTTATGCAACCTTACGGGCTTTTGACTCTGATGTTCTGGTCCTGGCTCATATTAGTTGATTAACATTAGCCATCCCTATATGTTACACTATATTTAGTGTTGGCGTTTTCTTAACTATTTTATGTGGTTTATAGTTTTGCCTGACATATATTCGTATTTGTTTCAGCTTACATTCATTCAGTTGTCAGCATATTATCGTAAGAAGGCTTGGGCTCCCCTATATATTTTTTGTGACATTATATTATGATCAATAATTGTTTTCTGCCTAAAGCTGAGTTTAATTCAAGTTATTTTTATATCCAGTATTTCTGGTTGTTGTGGGACATTTTGCTATATCAATACAGATAGTGTAACACCAAATACAGACAGTTTGCGCCTCATATTGGTTGACCAAGAGATTACGCTTTTTGGGGTGTATAGTCCCATTGCATTCTTGACGCTTCCTTGTGACTCAATTTGGTTTCCCGTCTTTTGTCTTGTGAAGCTCTTATTAGGTCTTTTAGGTTTTCTATTCTCTTATAGTTCTGCCAGACCTGTATCATTGGAATTTAGATAACAATTTTTTTGTAATTTGGCATTCTTTACATCACATTTGACCTGAGAATACTGGCAACTAATTGTCATGGATCTTAATCAGTTATTACAAGGATTATGTGCTGACAAAGATGATATCCAAATTTTTGGTATCAAATCTAGGAATGGATCCACCCCGAATAAGATATCAGATCCAGTTGACAGTTGCAGTCTGCTTTTTACACAACTTGGCAAAAAGGTCAAAACATTGCGAACCAATATTTGGCACTCCAGGCTTCTCAAGGCCTATCAACACCAAAATATTTCCCCTAGGGGACTTAGAACTAAATTACAACCACTGGTTAGCAAACCAGATGAGATATTACTTAGGGAATGGAATCAGGCACAACAAAATGCTTCTATGGCTTTTGTCAATATACTTTCTTCTTATTATGATAGAACTATACAGGTCAATATTTGTGATGTTAAAAAGGTATGTGAAGAATTAAAGAAATATGAGGATTCATCCAATTTTCAGGAGATTTTGAGCAGACTATCCAGAGAACTGGTAAGTTTTGAAAAGGGCCTAAAAGAAAAGAAATTACATAAATTCTCTAGAGATATGGAGGATTACGAGAGGGGGAGGCCTTTTGAGTCGCGGAGAAGTGTCAGGTTTGTGGAGGGTACTAATATTTCTACCCATACACGTAAAAAGAGGCCCAGGTCTATACTAAAGAAGGGTGCATCTCAAAGCACAAGCTCGGGGGAGGAATCTTCCACCACGGATACTGAATCCACTAACACCAGTGATTCCCCAGTTTCTAAGAAAGGTCGTAGTTCAGATCACCCTTTAGGAACAGAAGACACAGGGGGGGACGCAAACATAAGAACAATAGAACAACTTTTTCTGTCCATTGTCCAGGAGATCCAGATTGTTCCAATGTGCATAATATTTCTGGTCATGTTTTAACATCCATTGAAGAATCATTGTTAAATAAAGGCCTTGGCTTTATTCCGGGTTTCTTTGTGGACGAGAGTACTTTTGTTTCAGATGTCATGGCTTTTTGTAGAAAAATTAATCTTAAACTGTTTTTTGATCAACAGGAACCAACTCAAAGATCCACTGAATTTAGATTTTTAAAATCCAATTTCAGTCCACCTACGGATAAACATGTAGCCATATTTCAGCATGCTGTCATTAAGAATTTGCATCATCAACTGGGGTCATGGAATAATCTTAGAAATAATTTAAACAGAACTGAGCAACAGCCCTCATGGAACTTAAGGGGAATACTTATATTGTCATTCTTCCTGCAGATAAGGGTGGTGTCATAGTAGTCATGGATTCCAGTTATTATTGGGCAGAGGGAATTAGACAAGTCTCTAACACTCAGCATTATTTAAACATGCCTACTGATCCCACCCCCAATTTCAAAAAAGAAATTGATGATTTTTTACAACTTGCAGTTGAAGAAGGCATTATCAGTGAAAAGATCAAAATTCATCTAACAGTTCAGGATCCTGTCAAGCAGTATTTGTATTTATTGCCTAAGATTCATAAGTCTTACAATACACCACCGGGAAGACCTATTGTTTCAGGTACAGGTTCACTTACTGAACCGTTGTCTGTTTTTTTGACAAAACATTTAAAACCTTTATTATCTCATCTCCGGGCCAGATTGCAAGACACCACTGAGTTTTTACAGATAGTTTCTGAATCCCAATTAGAGTCACATTGGTTAATGTGTACTTTAGATGTTAAATCTTTATATACTAGTATCCCACATTGGGCTGGTTTGATGGCATTGGAATATTGGCTCAACAGAATCAACATCTACAGTCCAGGATTTAATACCCTGTTAATCTGCATGGCAGAGCATGTTCTTACAAAGAATGTTTTTTATTTTCAAAATCAATGTTACTGGCAGATTCAGGGTACTGCCATGGGTGCATTGTTTGCACCCATATACGCTGACCTCTTCATGGGGTATGTCGAAGAACATATCATCTATAATGTATCACACAATTTATATATGCCAGAAATAGACATCTGGAGACGTTATCTAGACGATTGTTGGCTTGTGTGGAAAGGGGGTAGTGAGTATCTTACGGAATTTATTGAATATCTTAATAGCAATAAATGGGGGGTTGAATTTACAGTTAATTACAACCGGCACAATATTGATTTTTTGGATGTTCATTTAAGTAGGGAACTGGACAATACTTTGCGTACTACAGTCTATAGAAAATACTCGCAATATAATAGCTTGCTACATGCTTCTAGTTTTCACCCTAAGCATATTATTAGAAATATTCCCAAATCACAGTTCATGAGAATTAAGAGAATTTGTTCATCACCAGATGACCTTGTCAACTGTCAGAATGACCTTTCAAATAGATTCATGCAGAGGGGATATAATAAATATGATGTTAATTCTGCATTACAATGGACCAAAAACTTATCCAGGGACAACCTGTTGACATACAAACATAAAGTTTACTCTATTCTGAAACCACACAAAATACCAGTGAAAACAGCTCTACTTTCCAAAATAAGAATTTAATAAAAACCTTTTAGTTCTCTCTCCTCTCCTAGCGCCTCGGCTGCAAGCCTTTACAGAGTAAAAAAGTGAAGCTCACTCACACAGTCCTTTTATACAGCTGCCATATCAATTAACAATTCATTACATAATAAAATCAGTTCCTAATTGTTAAGCTAACAATTAACCCATGAAATTCTGCCAATTGCACTCTTTATTCATTCCTAAAGGCTGCAAAGTTTCATATTTCATTATTAAAATTGCTTCCTTTCTTCTAAAATCTTTTTCAATACATTTTCATCTCCATGTCTGTTGTATACTTGTTCCAGAATTGTGACTTTCATATTGTCTATTATACCCCATGTTCTGAATGAAAATGTTCTGCCACTGGACTGCTCATCTTCCTGTTTTAACATCTCTAACATGTTCTTTTATTCTCTCAGCCAGACTTCTTTTAGTCTCCCCAATATAGCCTTTGCCACAAAAGCATTTTATAAGATATATAATCCCCCTGCTAGTGCAGTTAAATGTTCCTATAGTATTAAAGCTTTTCCCCTTAATATCTTCAGCTTCTCTGATTATGTAAGGGCATATTGCACACTTTCCACAGGGGAAAGTTCCTTCCTTGTTATTGCACATGCTAGCTTCTGTGTTGGTCTCTCAAACCTGCCTCTTACTAAAAAATCTTTCAAACTTCTCCCTCTCTGGAAAGAAATAGTAAGCTCAACATTCACCAAAGAAGGTACCTCCTTTCTTGTCTTGTTCCAACTATTTTTTATCATTTCATTAAATACTTTAGAAAAATAGTATATTTTGTGACAAAACATTTTTGAACATTCTCCCTTGTAATTTGTAACTACATGCTGACTATTTTTATCCTTGTTCCCATAATCTTGTTTTTTGCTACTTTTTCCAAATACTTTATTATAACTTAGTTTCACTTGATTTGGGTCATAACCTCTCTCCATGAATTTATTGCAAACCTTGTCACACTCTACTTCTGCTTCCCTAACATTGGTACATAGCCTTTTGACTCTTAACATTTCCCCATATGGGATAGATTTCAATGTATGTTCTGGGTGGCAGCTAGTAGCATGTACCATCCTACTCATTTGTTCGAACTTCCTATATATTTTAGCTTGAATTTTTTTGCCTACTTGCCCCTTCAAATTTATGTCCAAATAATTGATTTCTTCTCCCATTTGGATATCATCAAATTTGATTTTGTATTCATTGTTGTTCAAATATTGTATAAATACCTTCATTTCCTCTCTATCACCCTTACAAATAAAAATCAAATCGTCGATAAAACGAAAATATTGTATTACATGACCCCTGAAAAAAATATTTCTGTTGACATGTTCCAACTCAAACAGTCCCATGAACAAATTGGCTGCCCCCATTGCAGTTCCCATTTTTTGTTCATATAATGTCCCATCAAATTCAAAAATGTTGTTAACTAAACAAAAATTTAATAACTCCATTATATACTGAGTCCTTGGTGACTCTTTCAAAAAATATTGCACAGCCCTCAAACCCAGTTCATGGGTAATACTGGTATAAAGACTAACTACATCCACTGTGATGAAAAACATATCTTTTGTCCAGACTGTCTGTTTTATTTTATCCAGTAAATCATATGAATCCTTAATATATGATGTTAACTTGGTTACCTCTCCTACTAATATTTCATGCAAAAGACTAGCCACCTTATGTGTAAAAGAACCCTTTGCTGATACTATAGGGCGGCCTGGGGGATGGAAAAAGTTTTTGTGCAGTTTTGGGACACAAAAAAACTTTGCTATAGTACTATTTTTTATATACAGTTTATTATTTATGTCCCTAGCTGTAAAATAGCATAACCTTTCCCCTAGTTTACTCTAGTTCCAACCAAGAGAAGCCCAGGATTGTAACTACTTTTGGTAGAAATACTGATCAATTGATGGATGTTATTAATAAGCATTGGGACATACTCAAAACCAATACACGTCTGGATGACTGGTTAGGTGACAGATGCCTTTTTTCCTATCGGGGAGGCAAAACTCTTGGGTCTCACTTTTCTCACTATAAAAGAATTATATCTCAGGACACTGTATTACATCAAACCACCTTATCTGGGGAAAAACTAGTTTTGTTGTTACCCCTGTGGTATTGTTCTTTTTGTAAATATGTATTTAAGACCAACAATTTTACAAGTAAAAACACTGGTCAATTGTATAATATCAATTGTTTTGCAAATTGTAGTACAGATTGGGTTATATACTTGGCTACATGTACATGTCAAGCATTTTATATTGGACAAACTTCCAGACAATTTAGATTCTGTATGTCTGAACATCTGGGAGACATTAGAAATGCCAGACTCACTAATGCCTTGTACAGACATTGTTTGACTCACAAAACTGCCACGTTTACCTTCACAGTTATTGATAAAATTTCAGGCAACAGATCTTTTAAGACAGGATGGCATAACCTATTAAACATCAAAGAGAAGAGATGGATTGTAAAACTAGGTGGGCTCTTTCCACCTGGATTAAATGACAAATTATAGAATGTTATCCATCTTATAAGTTCCAAACATGTCAAATCTATTTATTCAATCTATGTGTGTTCCATTATAATTACGGGACTTTTTTATATAAGATGTTTTTGGGTTATTTATCTTTCACAGGAAATTATGTCAACACTGCCTTGATTGGATTATCTATAAATAAGCGGCTTTAGTACTGCTTTTTATGTTAAACCACTGATGAAAGCATTTTGCTGAAACTGGTCTGGTTATAATACACATTTTTGCTACTACCTTCCGGGTGCTGGATTGTTTTTTGTTTCATATCAAGTCTGTATAACAGTTTACAGAAATAACTTTCACTCTTGTTTTTATTTTATAGAATTGTTTTGATCTCATATTCTTCATATACGTATTAAGTATTTTACCTGTAGATGCCAAACCATTATAAAAAAAAACAAAGAACTTTTAAACTTATTGTTTAACTCGTATAATATATTCCCTATCAGTATGGGATAATATACTCCTTTGCCTAGTTAGTAATATTAGCCAAGCAAACCTTCTAACCTTGTGAATAGTGTTTGGATTAGTCTCTCTTTAACCTCACAAATAATATAATAATGTTTACATAGTTTGGAAAAATTATATAATCAGCTACATATGAATATGTAATGACATATGAAAGTATTGTTATGTACATATCTAATTCTTTGTAGCATATTTAAGATAGTAAATATGTTTTAGGTTTTAAATGTAAGTTTGTTTCCATTCTGGGTTGAAAGAATACAATTTCAAATTTAACATTGAATATTACTTCATTACCATATTCTAATTTACATGACATTTAATGCAATACAGTTTCAAGGCAATTTATATACCCCCCCAATTATTTGGGTACATTTAATTATCTCTACTTTGTAATTGTGACAAAACAGTATTGTATTGGTAATGATAATGTTTAAACAACAATTGTAATTCCAACATCAATTGAGTTTTAACTTTTTTCCACACATTTTCCTCAACCGCAAAACAAGAAAATAATCAAATCTGCAACTTGAGTGAATTTCTGTAGTTTACTGATGCAACTCATATTTAGAATTCAATTAAAGCTTAAGTTTCCTATTCAGATATTAGTGAGTTTCAGAGTAAGTCTATATATCAATAAATAAAACAATATCACAGATCGATTTAAACATTAAATCAATTAAGCTATATCAAAGCAATATTTTATATAGTTTTCTGTTGTAGTTAATATAGGGATATCTCAATAAGAAATTTGTAGTTATATATTTAGTAAATCAAAAGGTATGAATTTCATCTTTACAATGACATGAGCCAAATGATCAATAAATATCAACAACACTGAAAGGGCTAGGTTCTTAGAGCTAGAAATGATAATAAAAATACTAATTCATATATTTTTACTAAAATCTAAGTACTTTGACATAGCTATAATATATTCATATTATACATTTCAATCATATGAATCATTAATAATTAGATAGCATAATATAAGCCTTTGAGTTTTTGTTTTTTAAATAAATAATATAACTGGTCTAATGATAGTCCTCGATCTAATCACTGTACTTTACTTAGTAAATATCTGGATTAAAAGCCTAACCATAATCAAGGAAGGATGAATTTCAAAACCAAGTTAGGGCAGATACACATGCATTTATCTCAAAAAGTGTGACCTTGTATGAGTAACATAATACTTTTGAAAGTTTATATGACTTCCTATTGCAACTATGAGACCCACAATTATAAGCCCTGAAACTGTGAAAAATAAATAAATTGCAATTACATCAAAAATAATATAGTTCTTTCATATGTGGTTTTATGTAGCATCTAGATATAGTAAAAAATGTACTTTTCCGTTAAAGCCCCACTAATGTTTCAACATCAGATAAAATCAATGAATTGTGTTTTAATCTTTCACTGTTTGAGGATATTGCACTTTCCTCACATGTGTTTCATTATTGCAATCACAAGCCTTTTTATTTTCATTTACTTAATGGTAAGAATAGGCAATAACAGACCATTAAATGACATCTGAAGGCAATAACTTAAACAATCTCTAATTCCTAAACTCAGGACTTACTGAAATGCAAAACTTAAGTGACACAATGTGGTGATGGGGTCATTACAAATAATCAAAAGAGGTTTTATAGGCCTAAAATATTGACAGAAACAATTGTAAATGAAAAAAATGTTGGTAACTATATCAACAAAGCGGTGATAGCAGTGAAACAATACAATAATCCACATCACCGTGTAATATTTAACTGTTTATTCCCCCAGCACCTTGCTTGCTGCCTTCCGATCAGGCTGATGCACATTTATGTAGCTCTGTAAGTACAGGAAGTTCATCTTTACTCAACAATGACAAGCTTCTAATGTTAGTGCAAATGAGGCAGAAAAAAGGACACTACCCATCAGGCACTATCCTCCTGCACAAACAGGGTCCAGGAGAAGTAGTCAGAAACAGGAAGCACAGCCAGATCCCATCCTGTATATATAAACTGACCAAATGCTGGCAAATCTGAGTAGCTTGCACTGACAGGGGCAAATGCCACATTGTCACGCTCACCACTCAGCCTTCACCCAAAACAATGCTCCTGGATCTCAAAAGTTTACTGCGCATATACCTTAAACAAGGGTGATACCATTCCCAATCATTGCCACCCATCAAAGAAGCTATCTTTTAAGTACTGAGTTCCTCCAATCTTGTGTGTAGGAAATACAAATTATGAATTCATTTTTAATATGTGTCCAAGTTCCATTTCACGTACTCAGCTAACAGACATTACAGAAATGGACACATTTGCTATTTCTTTAAGAAGCAATGTAATATATGCCCTTAACAAAGAACATAACTTGCATCCAGTGTTACAATTGCATAATCGGGGCAGATCTAAATAATAATTATAATAGAGAAATAATAGCATGCATTAAAAATATCTATTCTGGTAGCATCACATGAAAATGAAGTTTAGTGCTGGAAGGAAGTTATCTGGAGAGCTATAATTTTAAGCTGTAATACAATTGAAGAAAAAGGGACAATATGATTAGTATTATAATGTCTTTTATGAGAATCTATAGAGGAAAGAACAGTTTAAAAACATGTATTTTTAATTTAGCACAGTCAGTAGGTGGCAGTAACTTGTAATAGCTCACTTATACGTTCAGACACTAGACGTTACTGCTCGCATGCTTTTCTTAATTTGCTGACCACTAGAACAGCTACTATTATCTGTTAGAGTTGGGTGGCTGGAAAGCTCTTCAATCGATGCAGAATTAGAGACTACATGTGCAAACAGTTATCCTGAGTTGTGATTTAAACAGAGAGTACACAATAAATATAGGCTATGACAGCCGGAAGTAAAATTTACATAGAGACACTAGTATATATACCTCTAAAATCGGATGCAGCAAAGCATGTAGAGGTAAGAGTCAATAAAAAACTCTTACTGTTAAAATAACAATGAGAAAGCAGGTACAATTAGAGATAAACATTTGTTTAGGGCACCCTCTCATCATCTTGGCCAGAAAAGGGAACAGGCATAAATTCACCAACATACAATAACAACCGCATTTGCAACAAGCAGACTGTGTATATTGTTATAATAAAACCCATATATATCATAGCAGAATAAATAAACATTATTTACAATTTCAGTTGTAACACAGTAAGGGTTCAATGGGAAAGCATCATGAGGGACTTTTATTATTCAGTGTTTGTCCTTACTGAGCTGTTGCTTTAAGAAGCTAGCTCATTTTCGTAGTTTGTGTCTCTGCTTCATGATGAAATTATTACATTTGTTTATGGGACGATAAACGTAAGCAAAGAGACGTCACATAGTGGATTTACTGTCTGTAGAGCTAATAGTGCATTATAACTAATGTAAATGGCTCAAGGACCAGGCGGGAAGGATAGTACGATTTTTTTCCCCTCTTTAATCAAGGTAAGGTTTGTGTAAGCTTAATAAACTCTTTGTAATTTAAAAAATAACAGTTGTAATTGGTCTGATGATAATTCTGACAGAAAAAAGGAAAGTAAAGCATAAAAGTAACATATATATTTATGTACTTGTTCCAATGAATAATTTCTTTTTCCTCCCTTCACAAATTTTTAATTATCTTTACTTAGAAAGGCTTATTATAATAGATTCTAATAATATTTTAGATTTGTTAAACTATCTTATCAATAAATATTAAAAACTAAGATATCTGTGACACTGTTCATATGGCATCTTTAGAACAGTAGTGAACATAAATGTTTACTATTTGCTGCTATAAAATCAAATTAATTAAGAACACCCATTTCCCGAGATTGAATATTTACTTTGAAACTGCATCTAGTAACAAACATTTTTACAGTTCACTTAATCTATTAAATCATAAATAAATCAATAGGAGTCTCTAGAAGAACATTCCTATTTGTTAATACTCTAGATGTGTTATATATGTATGTTATATCTAAAAAGTATAGAAAACTTATGAAATAACAGTAAAGGTGTACCTGTTTTAAGTTGTTTTTTTTTATACTTCTAGAGTCCTGTGTATGTTTCAACAGCATGTAAAAACATTTATATTTATTTTTCCTTCAGTTTTTTTTTTCTTTTGTTCAACAGTCTTCCAATTGCTTACTTCTGCATTTCTTTTTGGTGTACTGTTTGTCCATTCCATATATTCTTCTTGTGTTAGTATGTTGCTATTTGAAAGATATTTTATTGCTGAATCAACTGTTTCAAATATTTTTAATCCTTCTGGGAGAAAAATTCTCAATCTTGCTGGAAACAAAAGATGGGTTTTCAGTTGCTTCTTCTTTAGGATTTTTATTATTGGTAGGAATTTTTTTATCTTAGAAACCACTTTCACTGAATAGTTGTTGTCAAATCTGATTTGAGCATCTTTATATTTTAAGGGTGAGTTTGCCCAGGCATTTCTCAGGATAAGATCTTTGTCTTGAGTAGAAAAAAGTCTCACAATTATAGATCTTGGTTTATTTTTGTTTGAAGAGGTATTTCCAGAGGCAGTTAATGACCTGTGTGCACGTTCTATGCCATATGAAAGGGCTTCAGGCAATTTCACTATATCTGATATCCAGATGGTGAGAAAGTTTATTATATTGTCTCCTTCTGTTTTTTCTGGTAAACCATATATCCAGATGTTGTTCCTTCTTGTCTGATTTTCCATATCATCAAGTTTTTCTATTAGGTAGGTATATTTTTGTAATAAAAATGATGTTTGATGTTCCTCTGTTAGTAGTCTTGAATCAATGTCATTTAATGAATGTTCTATAAGTGAAATTTGCCCTTTCTGTTGAGTAAAAATTTCCTGAAGTTGTTCAAGTTGTTGTGAGCATTTTTCCTTAAAAGTATCTACTTTGTTGTCCATCTTGTCTATTTTGATTGTGAGTTCCTGTATATTAGAAATAAGAGAGTGCAGTTCCTTTTTTATGGTAAAGTCCTAGGCTGAGTTCTTAAGGTGACTCATGATGTATAGCTGATTGTAATGTTGTCCTTCCAGTAGTTAATTTGACAGATTTATTCAAAACCAGTCAATGAAATTTCTTCTGTAGATGCTCCAAGGCAGTAGAAAATAGATAGTAAAAGAAATGTCCTCAAATTGTTCCTTATTTTATAAAATTCCTGTCAGGAATAGTAATGAGGTAAGAGAGCTGAGAGAAAGTACTGTTACCAGATCAGCATCTTGGCCACGCTCCCCATATTGATACTTCTTGACATGCACATTCCTGACATATTGATATTTGCTGATATGTACATTATTGACATAGAGATGCTTGCCAGTGTTTGGTAGATGTAGTGCAGTGATATTTGGTAAGCAATCTTTTTTTACATCTATAACCTACTCTGTTGCCATATCAACATGATATTGTATTGTCTGCATGCCATTAACCATCCTTCCCGTAATAAGTTATCCACATTCTTTGCATCTTTGGTGTCTGACTTATGTGCTTATGCATACCTAAAGCTTGAACTCTTCGTGCCATACATGTGTACACTCTGTTTTTCGACAATGTGTCATCTCTTTAAATTTGAATTCTACACCTACATATTCTGTTATGAATTGATCTGACTGCATATGCTGTTGTCATTCAATTGACCCATACATATCCTCTGCCAGTTGCTAAATATTTAAGTTTTATCTGTTTAATTTTTCCTCCTTAATTCCTTCTGTATATCTTTTTTAGAATAGGGCTGACGATGGATGAATGTCATTCTAGTGTAACATGCAGAGTTGATCAACTGAACTGTGCATGTTTAATATGTGCTAGGACTGCCCATATTTACTTACAGAACAAGGTATTATTTATTGTTTGCAATGATACATGTGATTCTACAAACACACACATGAAAAACATGTATTTGACTGTCAGTACAACAAAGTGCACATAAAATATACTATGTACAGGGATTATTTTCACCAATCAGCATATACATATCATATGTAAATATCAGGTCTGCTTGCATAGTATTTTGGTAAACTACAACCTGTATCAGTTCTGTGTACACAGCATCTGTATAAACAACAACTCATACTGGGTTTGTATGCACAGCATCTTTGTAAACTACAACTTACATCAAGTCTCAGTGCACAACATCTTTGTAAACTACAATCCACATCAGATCTGTATGTATAACATCTGTCCAATATCTTTGCACTTGTCCTCATATTGTCAACTCCAGGAGTGTCCAATGTCCTGCCTCTGTTAAGGTACATGCTATTTTTCATGTTTGCATCAAGCATGTGTCTGAGTGTGTGTGTTACAAAATGGTGTAGAGATACAGGCAGACACACTACAAATCTTTAACAGAGGAACTGCATTCTCGTGTTTATGTCTGTGCCCCTGCAACTTTGTGTTACTGGTCACAGAGAATATAGTAGTTGTAACATGAATTTGCCTTTCATTCAGTTCTTGTTTAATGTTTTATAGAATTCTCCTTATCTGCATGCTGTCCCACACAATCTGTATGTCTAATATATCACTCTGCAGATGTGCTGAAATCTATATTGATATGAGTGGTATATTGTTAGCCTAAGGAAAGAATCCAACTGGACATTCCTAGATTTGGAGAAAGCATATGACAAGGTCCCTAGGAAGCTGATTTGGGAAGTCCTGTGATAGTTCATAGTCTAAGAAATATTGGTAGAGTTAGTGCAAGATATGTACAGGGACCCATTAACTCAAGTACAAATAGCAGGGTTCCCAGTAGAGTGGGTGTGTATCAGGTTCAGCTCTGAGAGCACTGCTGTTCATACTGGTGATTAACTACATCAGCAAACACCTAGGAAGGGGCAGATCAGCAAAGTTGCTGTATGCAATGTGGCATTACAGGCAGACCCTGAGCAAGAACTACAGTAAATGATGGTGGAATGGAATGCAAAACTGAAGGCACATGCGATGAAACTGAGTACAGATAAGGCAGTTGTAATGACTGCAAATGAAGGAAATCAGAAGACAATGAGAAATTAGATAGAATGAAAAATAGTGGAACAAGTTAACAGCTTCAAATATCTGGCAGGGGTAGATGAAGAGAAAGTAAGCCTGAATTACGACATCAAAGCTAGAATCAGAAGGGCTGCAGCCAACTGGCACAGAGTGTTATGTATTGTTTATGACAGAAGATTGTCAAAGAAGCTGAAAAGTAAGGTGTATAAAATAGTGGCTCGATCAGTACTACTGTACAGAACAGAAACCTGGGTAGTAAAGGCAAAGCAGTTGAGGAAGCTAGAGGTGATGGAGATGAAGTGCCTGAGAAGGGTGGTAGGATGCACACAGCAAGACAGATATAGGAATGAGGACATAAGAGCAGAATCTGGTGGTCCCCTGCCATAAACAAACTTTACAACAAAAGGAAGAAACTGTTGCAGAAAAGAAGAAAATCCCAGGATGCAAAAAACTCCCTTACCAGCCACAGTAAGAAGCAGAGATCCCTCATAAAATCCTCCAAAGCTAGTTATGAAAATAAAATTGCCAAAGATTCCAAAGACAACCACAAGGCATTCTACAGCTATGTCAAGAATCTAAATGGCAATGCTCAGATCTGCTCTGAGCTACAATAGAATGGCATGAAATATACTGATCCCAAGGATATTGCTAGTATCCTGACAGATCGATTCAGTGCCAACTTCACCCCCCTCTCACCCTATAAAGGGCCCATCTCAATACTGAAAGATTGCCAAATTCCAGTAATAATGCCATACAGGTAAAAAACACACTTTCCAAAGCTAAGAATACAGCATCCATGGGACCAGACAACATCCCGGGCTGTGTACTACATGAACTACAAAATGAACTGGCACCTCACCTAAGTGTCATGTTTAATCATAGCCTCACCTCAGGCTTCGTGCCCACTGAGTGGCACACAGCTATAATTATCCCACTCCACAAAGGGGGATCCACCTTGGATCCTGGCAACTACCACCCCATCAGTCTGATGAGCCTGATCTGCAAGGCCATGGAATGTATTATCATGGAACTTATAAACAAAGACATTGGCAACCTTCAAATACTGGACCCCACCCAGTTTGGATTCGTGAAGGGACAATCTTGTCTCCTGAACCTGACTGACTTCTTTGAATCAGTCTCCATAGATGTGGATGAGAGTAAGGTGGTCCACACAGCCTATCTGGACCTTGCCAATGTCTTCAACACCATCCCCCGCTCTGGAATCATAGATAAACTTACTAAGCTGGACATTAATCCCTACGTCACTCAATGGTTTGCTGACAGAACCCACACTGTAAAAGTAGCCGACTCCAAATCCAGCTCCAGACAAGTGACAAATGGAGTACCTCAGGGTTCAGTCCTGGGACCGCCCTTGTTTGTCATCTACTTCTCTGAAATACAGGCCAGCATTAAGGGACTCTAGCTAACAAAGTTTGCAGATGACTGCAAACTAGGAGCCATTATTGAATCCCCAAGTGATGTGGATATTCTACAAGAGGGACTTACAGAAACCGATGCTTGGTGCCAGAGCCATGGGCTTGAGCTCAGTGCCAAGAAATGTATAGTTATCTCCTTTGGGAAAAAAACATGTACCCATGAATTACCACATAGGTGGCAGTACACTAAACACCAAAAGTGTGATAAGAGACTTAAGGACACAGGTGGACAGTGGTCTTACCTTCAATAACCACATTGCCACAACCATCAGGAAATCCTTCTATGTGGCACACCTCATCACTAAGGGCTTTTCATCCAGAATAAAGGAGGTCATTGTCCCACTGTACTCATCCCTCATTAGACCCATTATAGAATACAACGCCCCATTTGGTATGTACCTCTCAAGACATCTGCAACAACTGGAAAGGCCACAGAAATACCTCACTAAAAGAATCAGTGGCCTAAAGCAGATGCCCTATGCTGGCCATCTAAAAAAACTCCAGCTATACTCTGTCACATATCGTCTACTCAGAGGCGATCTCTGCTTAACATAGAAGGCCATGTCAAACCCAGAGCTGTTGGACATGCTGCACTTAAAGAAATCCCACTCCCTCAGAGCCACACACTCCAGGGATCTAAACCTTGTCATCACAATGAACAAAACATGCTGGAGGGATAGGTTCCTGACCAACAGACGCCCCATACTCTTGAATAGACTGCCCATACATGTCAAGCAGAGTGCCTCGTTGGTCCTCTTCAAAAGAAACCTTGACGATTGGATGGGAGATAGGAAATTCACCTCGGGGATCATGTCAGTTTCCCTGCTAGACAGGGGTCTAAGAAAGTAAATAATGTGGTTAGAAATAGCCAGGGAATTGTTATGGCTAGGCTTGTTTAGGCTGTAGGTTTGATAGCCTAGTACCAACCTATGAACATATGAACTTATGAACCTAGGTCAAAGTAGCTCCAGTTGCAGAAAGGGTCAATGAGAACAAATTACTGTGGTTTTGACATGTGCAGAAAAGCAGGAGACAATCTGGTGAAGAAAACTTGGAACAGACCAAAAAAAGGCAAGAGGAAACAAAGACATCTAGCAATGTGTGACAGAAGACCTGTGGTAGTCAGACATGAGTGTCAAAGAAGGTAGGAGAGTGACATTGAATAGAAAGAGATGGTGACAGCTGACATGACTCCCCAACTTCATGTAGAAAATTGGAGAAAGGGGGTTGATGATGATGATAATGCAGTAATTTAAAAAAAAAACATTTGGGAGTTGCGCTGCATTCCTTGATTGGAAGAGTAACACACGAGTAAGGCATTTTTTGTGTCTTATCTATTAACCTGATCAGTAGTGTGTCCACATTTTAATAAGAAAGATTGCCTACTCCAATCTGGGTTATCACAATAACCAGAGGAGAAGCTAGGCCATTTGGAGTCCAGGGCAAGACCCTTATTTGGCTGCTACCACTCCCCCTACATCCAGAGCAAAAAACAAATATTTTATTTTTGAACAAGGGTGGGAAAAATGCTTTGACCATAACTTTTCACAAATCATAGACCAAGGGGCTCAAAAGCACATCCAAACAGGACTTTTTATTGAAAATGTAATACATTTTCAAAGATAATCATTTAATTGTCATGTGATGCATAACCAAACACAACACAGCTTTAACAATTTAAAGAAACCACACAAACATTAAAAATGAAGCAGAATTCAACACACTCCACATCTATTTGCATGTACGGTACAAATACCAACAGCAACATAACAAATTATACTGTTAGTAGCTTGGTAAATATGAAATGCAACACAGAAAAAAACATGAAATACTATGGCAATAGCACAGACAGAAAAATCATGACCAAGGGAGAAGTGGCTAAAATATACATCCTGACCTTTCAATATTATAATATGCAAATTACACAAAAAAGTTTAGTGTGCATTGTGACACCATTTGTAGCAGAAGTTTACATCACATTGAAAGCTCCTTGTAACACAATGTGGGGAATTTAATAAAGCCTACATGTTGTTTCCCTTGTAGGCATCATGCAGTGCTGCTTACATGGGCGCAAACATTTTTAGATTCAGTAAGTGCTGCTGAGCAGGGTCTATGTTAAATGTTCGAACATCCAAAATGTCGAACATTACATGGTCGAGACCAAATGTTTAAACATAAAAAAAAAAAAAAAAGAAAACACAGAAAAAAACACTTTAACAGTGTAGGCAGGGGGGCAAGCCCACCTGCACCCCCCACACCCCCCTACTTAAATATACCAACTCTGAGACCACACTTCAGTGCAGAAAAGGGAAATTCTCCCTATCTGCACCATATGGTGCCATTGAAAGTCTATCTTCGAGCACTCAAAATTTCGAATGTTTGGTCTCGACCATGTAATGTTCGAAATTTTGAGCGTTTGAAGATTTGACAGGTACCTCTGAGCAGTGCGTATGCACGTTACAACATGGAAACTTCTGTGGCATGCAAATCACCTCATAAGCAGGTGAATCTCATGAAAATGAGGCAGGTAGAGTGATCCAGCAAGCAGATAGGCACCTCTTCAGACCCCGTGCCAATGTCCATAGTGTACACTGAAACATTCTGCGTACAGGATTGTACACAGACAAAACGGGTTGTAAAACTGTAAGAGAAAAACAAAAACACCGGTACCAGACAAACAGCTCGGTCTTCACCTCAGAGTCAAGTATGTATATAAAAGCCGAACTGCCACAGTAGAAGAAAAATGCAATAAAGAATGTTCCTTCTACTGTGGCACTTCAGCTTTTTTATACATACTTGGTTGTAAAGCTGTAAATGTATGTACAGAAATGTCGTACCACATACACATGAATGAAACTATCATCCTGTAGGTTGGAAAAATTAAAGGAAATAAGTTAAATAACTTTTTTTTTTAATAATTTGGGCATGTTTACATAGCACACCATAGTGTGCAAATGTGCTTTATAGAAAAATTAAAAAAAAAAAAAAATTAATATTATGTGAAAGAAATATATTGCAGGGTCTTGGGTGGAGTCATAACAATGGTGCATTGGTGCTGTTGCTAATGTGGTAGGGCTATGAAGCATGAAGTTTCCAGGCTGTGAGCATGGATAACTATGCAAATGAGGTGGAGTTACTGAATAGCAGAAAGGAGTAATTATGTCTACATATCCCCTTCAAGGAGGCTTAGATCCATGATGCTGTTTACACAGTATGTAGCTGACATTGGGGGGGGGGGTGTGGCCACTAAGTTCTAAGCTTATTTCAGGTTAGGTGCACATGTTTGCATGGCATGTCACCTGGCTGAGAGTGTCCTTTCAAGGGGGTGTGTCCACTAACTTCTAAGCTGTATAAACCTTCAGTGCATGTGTTTGCACGGCACGATACCGTGCCAAGCATCTCTGCAAAAAAATGTATTTAATTAGTTTTTACCCTGTTTAAGCTAATATAGGCCCATTAAATGATGTTAATTATATCGTAGGCAGGTGAAATGCATTATGGAGGGCCAATCACACATTCTGCACTTACAGTAGTGCTCTATAAACTATGCATTCACCCTACATTCTGATTTTTCCCCAGTAGTCTAGACCACTGGAAAAGAAACTTAGGAATTTTAACTTAGATAATACTAGGGGCTGCCACAGCTCTGCTATATCTGTATGTGCTAAATGCTGAAGTCAATACTGCTGGTGCTGCTGACAATAGGTCTAAGCAGAGAAGGAAAAGAGTGTTCAGGCCTCAGGTAACCTTCCCAGAACTACATAAGCTGGAGATTGTAGAGCGCTACAGGGTGGACAGGAACATACTACAATAACTTACTGAGCTCTGCCACCCTCAACTCAGACCCAGAGCCAAGACAGGGGAACCCATCCCAGTGGAAACAAAGGAAAGTGCAGCCATTATGATACTAGCTACAGGTACTTTCCAAAGACCAACTGGGGACATGATGGGAGCACTCTACCAGTTCCTGGATGCCTTGCTATCACATGCCAGTGAGCACATTTCTTTTCCCCTCACAGTTGAGGTGAGGGCAAGCAATATGCAATGCTTCTACAGTGTAGCACACTACCTTGAAGTACTGGGTGCCATAGACTGCACTCATGTCCACATCAAGGCACCACCCAGAGAGGAGGGTAGAATCTACATCAACCACAAGGGGTACCACTCCATCAACTGTCAAGTCATGTGCAATGCCCAGGGGATTATTATGAATGTGTGTGCTGGCAGCCTTGGCAGTTATCACGACTCCCATATCTGGCATGCATCACAGCTGAACCAGATGTTTGTTAGGGGAACATCCCACGTGGCCATTTACTGGGGGATGCTGGCTATGCACCAGAACCGGGGATGATGATACCCATCAGAAATGTACACACACCCATAGAAGGATGTCATAATGAGGCTCATGCACAAACTATGAACATCATAGAATGGGTGTTTGGGCTTTTGAGTTCACTGTTCCAGTGCCTTGCTATATCTGGTGGAACCTTGCAGTACTCTTCAGCCACATGTGCATATATGTTCACAGTATGTGCTATGCTACACAATATGATCCTGCAGAAACAGCTGCAGAGGAGCAGCAAAGGGAAGGGATGCACAGCCCCCACTAGTGTCTAGGCCACCACAGCCACACTCAAAGGAAGACTGGGAGGAGGAACTCCCTTATGATGTCCCTGTAAGCAGATGTAGGGGTGCCCAGTACACCCTGGCTTTGGCTAAGAGATAAGGCATAACGTGTTCACTGACAACCTAGGGCCCTAGGGACTGACACCTTACTCCTACTCACATACGTACATACATATATTAAAAGTGATGTCAGGCAACACACACAACCAGTACCTATCCATGTATAGTGCTTGCATCAGACAGAGTCAGCCCTGAACTACAGTTCTGTCAACTGCTGCATTCGCAAAGTAAGTCTCTAACCTATACACTACTTGAAAGGATTATTATAATATTCTATTGTATGTATGTATCTACTGCATTTATGCAAGGAAATATAGTGGGCTATTTGGAGAGAAGTAACATCCACATGAGACTACAGATACCCAGTCCACTAGTATGTGTTCCTTAATATTCACTAGGCCTCATGGTTGGAATAGTTACTATATCAGTCAAGGGAGATGTTAAACAGTGGGGTCAAATGATATTTGTACTACTGTCCATCCCATCAGAACATGTGGTGTTGCTCCCCTACAGCCAACAAAGTAGTTTTCCCATATAACTGCTTTAACCGTAAGTCATCAATGGTATATCAGCAGTCCAGGCAATCTCAGGGCAGTAACACAGAAATTGATCACACATGGTATTTTTCACGTAACGCAGAAATAACAACATACATATGTATGCTGTTGATTGTGTGCTGAATGACTCCTCTGCCTGGCAGCTTGTGTGGCTCAGTGGACAGAGAAGTTAGCACAGTTAATGGTGTTGATAGTTAAAATGTGGAAGTATCCACGTCAATTGCATTTGAGGCATTATTATGCTGGTGTTTTCACAGATTGTCAGTCTGTGTGTGGTGTAACATTATGAACCTCTGCCACACATTAATTACATCAGACAACTGGAGAATGCCATGGACATTTTGAGTGAAGTGCAGAAACAGGGACAAATGTCATTGTCTGTAACACACAAAATCCTGGGCTGGAGTACAGGTAGGTGGGGGCTGGAGTCACTTTATAAGTACTGACAGTGGCATGCCAATACACTTAATTAAAATGAGCACAATTGTGTTGCCCCATCATCAAAATGACCTATGTATATATATATATATATATATATATATATATATATATATATATATATATATATATATATATATGTCTATACATACATACATACATGCATACATACATTTATGTATACATATATGTCTGTCACTATCTCTCTCTCTCACATATATAGTATATCTATCTCTATGTATTTTCAAATTGATATATAGCTATATATATATATATATATATATATATATATATATATATATATATATATATATATATATATATATGCATATATCTCAGTCTCTCCCCTTATATGTACATAACACATATACATATCATACATACACAGCTACATTTATATATACATCCCTGTTATATGCATAAATATGTATTTGGATGTCTGTATTGTCTTACATACCCTAATAATGGTGACAAAATCTGCTCTATCACACATCTATAATGTTGCTCAAAGCATACAAATAAGGGTCAGCAGTACATAATGCACTTACTTACAGATTCCTGTGCCTGCTGGACGTCACCACATAGACTGCAACAGGTGAGCAGGTGGTGTAATGTATGATGTTGTCTATGCACGCATGGACAGGGCAAATTGTTCCTGCCTACAGGCTTGCTCATCCAAGTACAAACAGGCAAATATGGACATACTGGTAACTATTTACAAATAACTAAGATACTAACAGTTATCTGACTGCTAGGATACTAGATGCAGATAACAGTATGAAGCAATATCACTCTAAAGGCCACAGATGCTGTTACCACTAGCCTAGTTTGTGTAATCTGGAAGTAGTTTGCCTGCAATCACATATAAACCAGATATCAGCCATGGCATCTGTAATACATACTGTGATCTATAGTGTGTAAAACTAAATAGGTAGGTGTTTTAATCTCACTCCAAGCCACTTAGTGGGTGGGTGTATATTCCCCTGCAAAACAACTGTGAAACCCTCAGTGGCTATCAAACTACAATGGTTATGCACTTATTGTCCCAGTAAGTTGCTGCTGGCTTCCAAACTGCCCTTTTCTACAAGGCCTGATTATGTCATCTACCTTAAGACTACCAGCTGTCATTGTGCTATGAGACTGAAGCTGTGGTATATGCAATAAATATTGTGATCTATTGTGTATAAGCCTAGATAGGTAGGGATTCTAATCGCACTCCAAGCCATTTTTTTGTGTGCATATATATTCATATCCCACTGTAAAACAACTGAGAATCCCTCACTGGCAATCAAACAGCAATGATTATGTACTTTTTGGCCCTGTAAGTTGCTGTTGGCTTCCAAATTGCCCTCTTCTACAATGTCTAATGATGTCATCTACCTTAAGAATACTAGCTGCTATAGTATTGTCAGACTTAAGCTGTGGTGTGTGCAATAAGTACTGTAATCTATAGTATTTAAAACTAGATAGGTAGGGGTTCTAATCTCACTCCAGTGCCACTTTTTGTGGGTGTGTATAACCCCCTGCAAAGCAACTGAGAATCCCTCATTGGCTATCAAACTGCAGTGGTTATGCACTGTTTGGTGCTGTAAGTTGCTGCTGACTTCCAAACTGCCCTCTTGTACAAGGCCTGATGATGTCATGTACCTTAAGACTACCAGCTGCCATTGTAGCATCAGAAAATTTAACCAACAAAAATTCAATCAACGAAAACGTAATGAATAAAAAGATTGAAAAGCAAGTTCCTATCACTAAAAATGTATATCAAGTAGTAAGACCAAAAGTCAGAAACACCAGTGTTAATGTAAATGCATCTCAAACAAAAAAAAGTGAAGCGATAGAACACTAACAGGTAATAGATGCGTATCAAAGGGTGAATAATCAGCAAAGGACTTGGGGTCAAGTTATGGCGAGTGGAAAGAGCAAAATATTTAATTATCAGAATAAGCAACAACTGCAAAAAAATGGATATGGTAAGATGGGCCAGAGGAGGAAGAATTGGAACAAGAGAGAACAATCATGGAAGACATAGATACTGTAAATTTTAAAGTCATCAACTTCTCCAACTATAGTCTTCTGAAGATGAATGCTTTGTGTTGAGCAAGGGATGGAACTTTGCCCCAGCTCAAAGAGCAAACAAGCTCACTATGATAAATGAATTAAGGGATTATGTAAGACATTTGAACTTAAATATTATGTTTGGTACACAAAATATAAGTGTTAGTAATGTGGAGCTTTATAAACCTAGTTGTTTTAACCCACCATTAGTCAAAGAAGTAGAAATATTTTTAAATGTCTGTGAGGCACAAATGTTCTAAGTTTTAGAAAATAAGGTTGGATTTAATTATTTTAATTTGACAAGAAAAGAAAAAGAATGTTTTGATGAATTGATAAAAAAATGAAGATGTACTGTTGCTTAAAGCTGATAAAGGTGGATCTATGGTATTATCAGACAGAAAAATATGAAAGAAAAATGGGTAAATGTTATCAGATGAAAATTTTATAAAAAAGTAACAACAAAAAAGGTTAAAAAAGGGTATACTCTCATAGATTCCTGTATAGAATAATGGTTCTATACATGAAGGATAGATGAAAGAACAAGAAAGAATCTGATTAACACCAACCCTAAAATAAGTAGGATCTTTGGGATACCAAAAATCCATAAAAACTTGGATAAGCCACCTTTAAGATTTATAGTTGCTAGTGCAAATAACCCAGCCACTGGGGATGCACAAGCCAGTGCATTTCTTTGTGCCGGTCCCAAGCCCAGATAAATGGGGAGGGTTGCGTCAGGAAGGGCATCTGGCATAAAATATTACCAAATCATACATGCGGGCAACAGTACAGATATACATACCGGATCGGTCGAGGCCTGGGTTAACAACGACCGCCACCAGTACTTTTGGCCAACAGGGTGCTGGCAGAAATTGGGCTACTGTTGGCCGAAGAAGGTGAAGAGGGGGAAGGCATGCCCCATAGGCAGGTAAAGGCTAGGACTGGGTAGTGAGGTTTGAAACTTTGAATGTTGGCAGTATGACTGGTATAGGGAGAGAGCTAGCTGATAGATGGACAGAAGGAAGGTTGGTATATTGTGTGTGCAAGAGACCAGATTGAATAGGAGCAAGGCTAGGTGTATTGGAGGTGGGTTTAAATTGTTTTATTATGGTGTGGATGGGAGGAAAAATGGCTTAGGGGTTATCCTGAAGGAACAGTATGCTAAGAGTGTTTTGGAGGTGAAAAGAGTGTCGGATAGAGTTATGTTTATGAAGCTGGAAATTGATGGTGCAATGATGAATGTTGTTAACGCATATGCTCCACAAGTTGGGTGTGTGATGGATGAGAAAGAAAAATTTTGGAGTGAGTTGGATGAAGTGGTGATGACGGTACCCAAGGGTGAAAGAGTGGTGATTGGAGCAGATTTCAATGGGCATGTTGGTGAAGGGAACAGAGGGGATGAGGAAGTGATGGGTAGGTATGGTGCTAAGCAAAGGAATGCAAAAGGTCAGCTGGTAGTGGATTTTGCGAAAAGGATGGACATGGCTGCGGTGAATACATATTTTAACAAGAGGGAGGAGCATAGGGTGACATATAAGAGTGGGGGGAGATGCACACAATGTGGATTATATCTTATGTAGAAGGGCCAGTCAGAAGGAGATTGGAGACTGTAAAGTGGTGGCAGGGGAAAGTGTAGTTAGGCAGCATAGGATGGTGGTTTGTAGGATGACATTGGTGATTAAGAAGAGGCGGAGGAGTGTGAGGGCAGCACCAAGGATCAAATGGTGGAAACTAAAAAAGGGTAATTGTGAGGTGGAGTTCAGGGAAGAGTTAAGACAGGCACTGGGTGGCAGTGAAAAGTTACCGAATAGCTGGGTAACTACAGCAGAGCTAGTAAGGGAGATGGCTAGAAAGGTGCTTGGTGTGACATCTGGAAAGAGGAAGGAGGACAAGGAGACCTAGTGGTGGAATGAGGAAATACAGGAGAGTATACAGAGAAAGAGGTTGGCAAAGAAGAAGTGGGATTGTCAGAGAGATGAAGAAAGTAGACAGGAGTATAAGGAGATGAGGTACATGGCAAAGAGAGAGTTGGCGAAGGCTAAGGATAAGTTGTATGAAGAGGTGTATGAAAGGTTGGACACTAAGGAAGGAGAAAAGGACCTGTACCAATTGGCTAGACAGAGGGACCAAGCTAGTAAAGATGTGTAGCAGTTAAGGGTGGTAAAGGATAATGAGGGAAACGTAGTCACAGGCGAGGAGAGTGTGTTGAGAAAATGTAAAGAGTACTTTGAGGGGCTGATGAATGAGGAGAATGAGAGGGAGAGAAGGTGGGATAATGTGCGGACAGTGAATTATGAAGTGCAGTGGATTAGCAAGGAGAAAGTACGGATAGCTATGAAGAGAATGAAGAATGGAAAGGCTGCTGGTCCAGATGAATTACCTGTGGGGGCATGGAGGTGTTTAGGTGAAATGGCAGTGGAGTTTTTAACTAGATTGTTTAATGACATCTTGGAAAGTGAGAGAATGCCTGAGGAATGGAGTGTTTTGGTACCAATTTTAAGAATAAGGGTGATGTGCAGAGCTGTAGTAACTACAGAGGGATTAAACTGATCACTCACAGCATAATGTTGTAGGACAGAGTAGTGGAAGCTAGGTTAAAAAGGGAGGTGATGATTAGTTTTCAGCAATATGGTTTCATGCCAAGAAAGAGCACTACAGATGCAATGTTTGCTCTGAGAGTTTTAATGGAGAAGTACAGAGTAGGTCAGAAGGAGTTGCATTGTGTCTTTGTTGACTTAGAGAAAGCATATGACAGGGTGCCTAGAGAGGAGTTGTAGTATTGTATGAGGAAGTCGGGAGTGTCAGAGAAGTATGTAAGAGTGGTACAGGATATGTACAAGGGTAATGTGACAGCTGTGAGGTCCACGGTGGGAGTGACAAATGTGTTTAAAGTGGAGGTGGGATTACATCAAGGATCAGCTCTGAGCCCTTTCTTATTTGCAATGGTGATGGACAGGTTAACAGACGAGATCAGACAGGAGTCCCTGTGGACTATGATGTTTGCAGATGACATTGTGATCTGTAGTGAGTGTAGGGAACAGGTGGAGGAGACCCTGGAGAGGTGGAGATATGCTCTATAGAGAAGAGGAATGAAGGTCAGCAGGACTAAGACAGAATATATGTGTGTGAATGAGAGGGAGGATAGAGGAATGGTGAGGATGCAGGGAGTTGTGGTGGTGAAGGTGTATGAGTTTAAATACTTGGGCTCAACAGTTCAGAGTAATGGTGAGTGTGGAAGAGAGGTGAAGAAGAGAGTACAGACAGGATGGAATGGGTGGAGAAGAGTGTCAGGAGTGATTTGTGACAGACAAGTACCAGTAAGGGTGAAAGAGAAGGTCTACAAGAGGGTAGGGAGACCAGCTATGTTATATGGGTTGGAGACAGTGGCACTGACAAAAAGGCAGGAGTCAGAGCTGGACGTGGCAGAGTTAAAGATGTTAAGATTTGCACTGGGTGTGACAAGGGTGGACAGGATTAGGAATAAGTATATTAGATGGTCAGCCCAGGTTGGAAGGTTTGTAGACAAAGCTAGAGAGGCAAGAATATGTTGGTTTGGACATGTGCTGAGGAGGGATGCAGAGTATATTGGGAAAAAGATGCTAAGGATGAGGCTGCCAGGTAACAGGAAAAGAGGAAAGCCTAAGATAAGGTTTATGGATGTGGTGAGAGAGGACATGCGGGTGGTTGGTATGACAGAGCAAGCTGTAGTGGACAGGAAGAAATGGAAACAGATGATCTGCTGTGGTGACCCCTAATGGGAGCAGCCGAAAGAAGAAGCTGCTAGTGCAAATAGTAACACTGAAGGGATGTCAGGATTTGTTGATAAGCATCTACAAAAAGTTGTCCCTAAAAGTAAGACATATATAAGGAACAGCTATGATGTTTTAAACAAAATAGATGATATTGAAGTCAACAAAGCAGACATACTAGTAATATTAGATATTAATTCTCTTTATACCATGATCCCAAATGCTGAATTGAACTTTTGAAATCTAAAATATTTTCATCCAGCACTGTGGAACTATTGATGGAAATGATTGATTTGGTATTAAGTTAAAATTTTTTGGAATTTTATGAACACATTTATGTTCAAACAAATGGAGTGGCCATGGGAGCAGCATTAGCCCCAAGTTAAGCAAATGTTTTTATTCAAGGGTGGGAAGACAGTAAACATATTAGAAAGTTGCTTTAATAAATATATAGTTAAAATTATATGTTTTATTGATGATTATTTTTAATATGGAGAGTTTCAAATGAAGAACTACAAGAATTTTGAAAGTATATAAACAATATATGTTCATATCTGAAATTTTTGTATAGTTATGATATGAATAGGATTAATTTTTTGGACATCACCATTTATAAAGAAATACCAAATGGAATTACCGCTAACTCTCCTAAAGTATCCTGCTGCAAATGCAAGAGCCAAAATCGTAGTAACTGAAACAGTAATCAGGATACACCACGAGAAGTCCGTTCATAAGAAAAAGCTTCTTTATTCCATAAGAAAAACAGAGATAAGTGCTTTCGCATGCTTAATGCACGCTTCTTCAGATCTACTATTATCATGTTGTTACATCTCTTTTATATAGTAAAAGCAGGCATTTAATTCAATACAACAATCAGCACATAATCACCTAATTAACTAATTAATTAATCGAATTAATCAAATGATTAAAGGTACAATTTAATCCAATTTAATACAAAGGCTTAAATTTTGTGCCCTCGCAACCAAGCATACCCTCTGAGACATTTACAGACTTGAGGTTGTTTGCGAGGAAAGTAGCCATTAAATTGTTCTTTAGAAACAATAATAGTGATTGTGTAATTAACACTATGAATAGTTTCAAACGAAATAGTACTTTTTGTCCACCTTTACCACCTGTTTTGGAATGTTTTATAAAATCATGTGAAAAGGATATATATGTGTTTTATGCTAGGAAACATGTTAAAAACAGATTTTTTAATTTAAGCAATGCTGAATATATTTCTTTGAATGGCTTACTAAGGAACACTAATGCGGTAGTATTGCCTGCTGATAAAGGGAGAGGGGTGGTTTTATTAGATAAAACTGAATATATTGAGACTATGGAGAATACGTTGAGAAGTGATAATACTTATAAGGTACTAACCCTTGAAGATGTCATGAAAATAATTAATAGTGTTAGTGATAACTTGTACGACCTTTTGATGTGTCAACAAATTAGTAAAGAAATGTATGAATATTTGTATGTTGAAGAACCCCTTATACCAACTTTGAAAGGACTTCCTAAAGTACACAAGGGAGCTAAACCATTACGGATGAGACCTATCGTCTCAGGTAGACAATGGGCGACTTACTATGCCTCTATATTTATAGAAAAAATGTTGAGACCGCTTGTTGACAATATCATTACTATTTTAAAAGATACACAACAGCTGCTGAATGACTTGGAATTTATTGAGCTAATTAAGACAGATACGAGTGAGTTAATACTAGTGACACTAGATGTCTGTAACTTATTTACTTGCATCCCAAATGAATATGGGCTGCAAGCTATTAGAGAGCTAATGGTCAAAGAGAGTAGCTTCTCGAGCAGTAGACAAATTTTGCTCAGTCAACTCTTGGATATGGTTCTTTACTATAATCTGTTTTTGTTCAACAACAAATATTATCTACAAACATGGGGTGTCGCTATGGGCACCCCATGTGCGAACTCCTATGCTAATCTCGTCCTACACTACTGGGAACAAAAGCATTTGTTCAATAGTGTATGGATGAGCAAAATAGGGATTTATAGGAGATTTGTAGATGATGTAATACTTGTTTGGAAAGGGACTCCAGAAGAATTAAAGAGTTTTGTGGACTATTTACATGGGACTACAGAATTTCTAAGATTTACTTATGAATTTTCTAGTGAAAGTATTAATTTCTTAGATATGACTTTATATTTCAATACAGATGGGAAGTTGGTTTCTAAATTATTTAGGAAAGAATGTTGGAGAAACACTATGTTGGAACACAGTAGTATGCATCCCAGGTATGTTTTCCTGGGATAGTAAGGGGTCAGTTCTCAAGAATCACGAGAATATGTAAGGACCCTTTTATACTACAAAAAGAAGCAGACAGGCTGGAATCCATTTTTGCAGAGAGAGGTTATAATTCAGCATTGGTCAAGAATATGAGGCATGACATTCTTACCCTTATGGGAAGTAAAAGTTCATCCTCTTTAGAATTAACTATTAATATGGAAGATGAGACACATTTTGAAAATAGGAATAGGCCAATCACCAACACATATAGAGTCAAAGATGCAAGGGTTAGTTATGTAATGAAATATACAAATGATAATGCTGAGATCAGAAGAATTATAAGGAAACACTGGAATATACTTATCACAACAGAAGAGATACGCATACTTGTGGGAGATAAACCTGCATTTGTGTTTTATACTTGTGACAATTTGAAAGATATCTTTTCTAGGTATTTGTATAACAATTCCAGCAGATTAATAAGTGAAAATGCAACATGTGGCACTTTTCCATGTTTGAAATGCAACATGTGCAAATATATTACATCAGTACAATGTTATCACCATCCCAACGGTCATTTTGACTTCAAACCTAAGTTGTACACTGACTGTAACACTATGAACCTGGTCTATATGGCGAACTGTACACTATGCCAGGCGTTTTATGTTGGACTTACTAAAAGGAAACTAAAAGAACGCATTTACAATCACATTTACGACATTCGTAAACAGAATGAGTTGAATGCGTTAGCTAAGCACATAAAACAGAATCCTATCCATGAGTTTAGGTTCAGGGTCCTACAAGTAGCAAGAGATAGTGTTAGAATGGGTGATAGAAGCAATCATCTACATAAATTAGAGCTAGACTGGATCTTTAGAACAGGAGCACACAGAGAGCCTGGCATTAATAATTATGTCTCCTTAAAACCAGTGTTACAACAGAAATG
Source organism: Protopterus annectens (assembly GCF_019279795.1). Taxonomy (NCBI): domain Eukaryota; kingdom Metazoa; phylum Chordata; order Ceratodontiformes; family Protopteridae; genus Protopterus; species Protopterus annectens. Next base: position 1,356,385,819 of record NC_056739.1, read on the forward strand.
AAATTTGAATTGATGTTTTAGGATGATTGAATATTATTAAGCTAGATGAAGCTTAATCAATGTTATTTTTAGCTAAACAAGTGATTATTTATTAAATCAGATCAATAAGTTTTTTAGTATTATTAATGGTCTTTGGACTTTGACATTAAGTGCATAAAACCCAGGTTAACACTTATATTTTAATTAATATTTTAGTTTGTCATATATATATGTGGGAAGTGTGTAGCTCGAATATCAGTATGGCTTCTAACCACACACCACCATTTTACATTTTATAACATACTATAGATCATACTTTCTGTTGATTTTATTATTTTTACTGTTTATTTGGCAGGCAGGTTGCATAATAGTATGGATGGTTTATTTGTTTATTTTTATTTTCATTTTCATAGGTACTCAGCACATATAATGTATTCATTATGAGTTATGGTACATGTTCACTAAGTTGAAATTCTAGTTTCATAGTTATGTAGTTTATACATCACTATGTCTATACACTTTGTTATAAATAAGTAAGAATTCTTAATGTAATATGATTGCGACAAGTTGTCATCTATGAAATTAGGAATACAATTTTGATTGTTTAACAAGACGCAATGTAAATAATATCGTTGCATCTTCACGTTACAATGTATTTAGCTTTTTAATTACCCTGGTATGAGGAAGTTAGTTAGATGCATAGCGTCATCATAAAATTGTACTTTGTCTTACTAAATCGTATGAATTAAGACAATAGTGAGACATTTTTAAAGCTATAGTTATATATACTCTCAAATATGCTGCACATATATTATATATTTCATATACAACTGTATGCTCTCATCATCTGATGTTTTTAGTGATTTTTTAGATGTATAGTTGCGTCAGTTAGGCAGTAGAGTTGTAAATAAGTGTATCTTAGATATATACTCTGTCTATGAGGGTTTATTTTGAAAGGAATGAATAAGGAAGACATACTATATGTTCTTAAACATTTTAAATGTTGCACTGATTCAGTAAGTTTTTAACTAGGATGTACCATTAATCATTTGATTAATTCGATTAATTAATTAATTAGTTAATTAGGTGATTATGTGCTGATTGTTGTATTGAATTAAATGCCTGCTTTTACTATATAAAAGAGATGTAACAACATGATAATAGTAGATCTGAAGAAGCGTGCATTAAGCACGCGAAAACGCTTATCTCTGTTTTTCTTATGGAATAAAGAAGCTTTTTCTTATGAACGGACTTCTTGTGGTGTATCCTGATTACTGTTTCAGTTACTACATTTATAAAGAAAGCAATAGAATTGTATCGAAAATACATAAAAAAGACTTTCAAAGCAATATGTATTTACATTATTCTAGCTTACACCCAAAAAGAACAAAAATAAATATAGTTAAAGGCCAGCTTAAAAGAATTAGTAACTTAACAAAAAATGACAGTGAATTTGTAGAGGAAGCCAAGAATTTCTGCACAAGGATGGAAAAAAACAGGATACCCTGAAGACATAAGAAATATTTTGGACTATAGAGCCACTGTAAATGAGGCAGAGAGGTGTAAAGTGGAAAGGATTACAAAACAGCATTGGCAGTTCAAAACAGTGTTAACCCTAAGGCTATAAAAACTATTGTAAGTAGGAATTGGGGAATATTTAAAGCTAAAAGTGACATCATAGATAAGATAGGTTTAGAACCTAAGTTTGTGCAGAAAAGAGCTAAAAACTATAACGATTTCTTTCAAAGCAAACTAAATAGGCCCATACCATTAGAAGGTAAGAAGGGAATGTTTAAATGCTTCAATTGCAATTTCTGTCAATATCTATATACTGAATCCAGTGAATTGGAGGTGGGAAATTAGTTAAAGTGCCAAGAATGTTTACTTGTAAACCAAGAATGTTATTTATTTATTTGTGTGCCTCAAATGTAGATCCTTCTATGTGGGATGAACAATGAGAGAACTATATAGAAGGATCTATGAACATAAGTATACTTTTACCAATGGGGATGTAAGAAATGCTATGAGTAAACATTATATAGAGAAAAATGTAAAATAAATTTTAAATGTTTAGTGTTAGACATTTTAAAGAATAATAGTAATATCGTAAATGTAAAAGAAGAGTTAGGCTGGCTAGAATACTGCTGGCAAGTGAGGCTAAATGCATGTTTCCCACCAGGGCTTAACAATAGAGAGGAATTTGTGATGTATTTGAAAAGGAAAGGGTTAAAACCTTAAAATGTGATTTTAGTAGGTGTCATTTTTTTCTTTTGGTATCATGTGATAGTATCATGTGAGAGTTGTAAATGTGTATTTATGTGTTACATGAAGTATTATAGCCTCAGTCTGAAGAAGTGAGTTGTAAGGAGACAAAAGCGCTAACTGGAGGCTCTTTTGCAATAAAAGTTGTTATATCCTACAGATACTGCATTTTTTATCTATATTGTAGGATCAGACTTAAGTTGTGGCACATGCAATAAGTACTGTGATCTAGAGTGCGTAACACTAGATAGGTAGGGGTTCTAATCTCACTCCAGGTCACTTGGTGTGTATGTCCCTATGGCATATATATATATATATATATATATATATATATATATATATATATATATATATATATATATATATATATATATATATGATCATCTCAGTAACTTAGAAAAAAAATTGTGTTTCCGTATTTTATTTGTAGCAGGTGATGTAATCCTCCAAATGCCTGATCACAACTAGGCCTGCTGATGTCATCAAGCACAATATGTCCTAAATCGATAGTACTAGCAGACAGGAAGTGTGTTGCCTGCATCACGTACTGTGATCTGTAGTATGTACCATTACATAGGTAAGTGTTCTACTCTACATATAGCCAACTTAGACTATGTGTGTGTGCCACGCCATGCACTGTAAGCAGTAATTGAAAGTGGTGCTATCCTCAATGTAGCCATGTTTGTGTGTATGGCTGTTTTTACATCAGCTTATGGAACCATAGGACGTTTGAACTTAACTAGCATAATGGTCATACAGCCATTACAATCTTAGACAACTTTATACACTTATTTACATGATCAGCACATATTGCCCCAGTCCAAGAGGGACACATACAGTAGTCCTTTGGTAAAATGATGGTCACCTAGCCAATTATACAGACGGCATGTGCCGAGGTGCACTGAGGTACTCTGTGTGCCATTAGGCAGGGTTTTGTTTCAAAGGTGTGTTAAATTCTGCTAGACAAATCTCTCCAACCAGCATGTATTACTAACATCACATAGTAGGTTAATGTCCTGCGAGTGATTAATCCATCTACTATGCCTCCTAAAGATATGCAGCATTTACAATCAGGCAGGGTCACACATTGCCCCATATGCAAGACAGAGATAACCTCTGAGTACTCTATACGCCATACACTGCAATGACTCATTTCAGATGATCCCCATTGAACACATACTGAAGACATGAAGTGGTGTATGCAATTGCCAGTACTGCTTGGAAAGGTACATTGCCAAATGGTGATTGTACTCAGATATTGGCATGCTCAGGGAAGAGTACATGGAGGTAATGAATATGTCACTTACAGGTAACTGTGCCCTCAGCTATGACATATGATTCCTGCCATACCACTGTGAAGCCATGGTGCTCTCAGGCACATTAGGTATAAACCTGTGTGGCCAAGTCTGTGTGCTCAGTTTTTTCACCACTGAGTATGTACATCACATGTTGCGACTGATGTACTACTTACCAGGTACATAGGTGTTACTGATTGGAATGATACTACGTGTATCTTTGCATGGGGTTTATGGCCATTAGTATGTCAACAGACATTTTCTCATCAATATGGTCTTGCTGGATATTGACAGAACTCACAGCCTCTATGAGTGCTCACAATCTGCAGGCATCAGCCAACATTTTTAGCCACAGATATGCAGTACTCGCTTGTATCATGGTTAAATGAATTCCAAGCAGTAGAAGACCCAGAATTGAGCCCTTTTGAACACTACTGCTTACAGACCAGCTATTGGAAGTGGATGTCCCTATGTTGAGTATGTCTGCCATCAATGTTCCACTTATTGACCCGTGCAATGACAGTACCACTGATACCTAAGTGGGTGCTTTGTAAATGATGCTTGAGTGGAAGATATCGTCAGATGGCTTGGCTCAGTCCATGGGGTTGTATGCACTGATGTTCCCTCAACCTGGTCCTTAGTGACTGCCTTGGAAATTTCCACCACATGTAACAGTCATGATCCCCCTGTCACACATCTAAACTGTGTACAGTCAACTGTGTGTAGAACACATATGTGCATGCTGATCAGCTCCATGATGACTGTCCCTACAGGCATACAGATATGGACACTCAGACAAAGAGGTCTATAGTTCTGTTGGTCAGTGGATGCACCAACTCTGTGCAAGGGTATAACAGTTGCTGTTGTCTAGTCAGCTGGTGTGCAGCCAGTGGTTTTAGAATGATTGCAAGGTATTCCCAATGGTGTTAGTAATCCTTGTCAGATACCATATAGGATGCAGCCTGGGATGTTAGCATGTCCAATAGATGCTGTGTATCCTCCATTGAGAGGGTCATTTATGACCTGCTGTGTAGATATGGAAATTATGGAACAGGTTGTAGGAATGTCATGTGTCACATGTGGTGGGAACAGGAGATTGAAGCTGATGCAGAACCTGTGGACTACAGGTTAGTTATGAGTACAGACCCATTATAAGTGGCATCATTATGTATGAGTTCACCGACAATCTGGGCCTGTCCTTTTAGGTTACACATGTAACTACACCATGCATTCACTGTGTCTACACAACATCACAACAACACTATGTGCTTCTTTTAGTTGAGGGGGTTGTGCCACCAATTTAGGGGAGGGGACCTTCTCTCCAACTGTCACACAGCAATGTCCACCTCTTATTGTATAGCCTGCTAATGGCAGTTGTCCCCAGTCAGGTTTTCTGTGCTATCAGGAGCCTGTGTCTCTCCTGTCATGTACAGTTGAGTTCATGTGGTTATAATACTGCTGGCATAATGCAGGGGTATAGAGCTCTGTATACTTACCTGTCCCATCTGAGATGGGAGCTGCAAACCATCCCGCAGGAGGCAATAAATGGTTTTGATAAAATATATGTCTGTATTGTCTGCAAGGGGGGGGTTAGTGCTGGTAGTTCTAATGAGACTGATCTGTGGCCAGATCCCACCAGGGAGGACCTCACATTGAGGGGCTACAGTCGCCACCCATATTGGTAAACACATGATACAATACATTGGTTCTCTTTGCAGGGATATCATGGCAATGCTCCAGGACATTGTAGTTAAGGACCTTGACTAACCTTTGGGGAAGTGAGCTGCAGCATGACTAAGCAACACAGTTGGTGGTCACTTAATGCCACCCCAAACCATGGTATAATGATATATCTTGATAGACACACGTACATACAGATATTAACAATGGGTGCCTAGATTCATGCAGCTGCTCCTGCAGCTGGCTATTGCTTGATTATGTGCCCTTCCAGTACTGAATAACACCTGCAGTGTTTTTGGGAAATTACAGTGTTTCAAAAAATCTTGATATGTATATATCCTTAGTGAGTATGTACACGTCAACTGCATTACCTAGAACACTGTCATTTTGAGGTCTGAAGATGTGGATGGATGTGTAGTCTGGTAGGGTCTATATTACAGCATTGAATGCTTAGGTTGTCGAACGCCTAAACATTGACACCTAAACACCGAATGCTCAAAACCACGACCAGCCAATTTATACAAATTTTTTCCCTGTGAAAAAATGTGCTTGGCCAACAAAAAAAAAACATACTCTAAAACCCTAATCAAGTGGAGGGACAGACATGTGCTTCAGGTATATAACTGTATAGCATGATATGCCTAGAACATCTGGCAGGTGGACACACATTGGCCAAAGGCGGCTAGTCCGCTGCAGTAGGCCTCACACCATGTCATGCAGATATCCACCAGTAATCTGTTGAAGGGCAGTTTGCAAGACTAGCTGTGAAATTGTCACTTACAATGGCTCACAGCCAGTGTGTCATTTGTTTCATCAAGACCTGGCATCTATGTCACTGGACATTTTACATTATGTTGTGGCACTACAGTAGTGCTCGTAATCCCCTGGTGTCAGTTCTCTACTGACATACCACCAACCCTGGAACACAAGGCATAACACATGCAAAAGTCAACTAAGTGCCCAGGTTGCTAATCAAGACATCTACCTGGAGAAGGGCATGTGAAGCCTACAGAGCCTTTCATGATGCAGGACAGCTATGTGGATGAACAAACAGGCTGTGTCCTGCTTGTCATCATGGGCTTCATAGCAACATTTTGTATGTGATGACAGAAAACTTATCCAAGCATTGTATCCTATGTAAGAGTGGTGTAGGTGAGACCAGCAGTAGTAATTGCTAGGCACGGGCAATTCTGTGGACTCTCATGCTTAACACAGTCTTCACAAGGTAATTGTGTCCTTCCAGTACACACTGCTTGGGTATAGTGTCCAACTGTAGAATACCTGTGTAATACCCACATCTTGCCTTCAGAAAGTATACATATTACACTTACCTAACGTATTTGTCTGAGAGAAGTGAGTAACTGCAATACTTAATTGCACAAAGGACAACTAGCACGTAGTGCCAAGCAGTGTCCCCATATCTCTGAGTCATGTGGCATAAAATACAATGAAAGGAGTTAGCATGGATAAGAGCAGTAACATTGTCGTACACCTACTGACAGTGGACCAAACACAGTTTATTTTGCTCAAGGCCAAGTCATGCTTACTGACTCTAACCAGCAGACCCCATTGAGTGTTACACTATGCAATGGATGATGGAAATATGACTCACTCCACCTACCATGGCCTGAGAAGGTGTTTGACAATATTAGGCCAGCAGGCCTTGCTGGAAACTGTGTATGTTATCTACAGAGTGTTATGTCTACTTTTGAATCGGCAAATGTCTGACATCCATAATCTGGGAATATAGCATGGGGAGACGTATGTTACAATGATGCCAGTCACCAGTGGATTTCCTCAGACATCATTAATGGCATACCACTTCTAGCCATTCCCACTCTGCAGTCACAGCTACTGTCAGTGACCTCTGACTGACTACATTAGTAGGTGATTGCATATTAGGAGCTGTCACTGAATCCCACACAGAACCAATAGTTATCCAGAATGTCCTGAGACACACATTCAGTTGTTGTCTGAGACATGTGGAAATACTAAATGCCAATGACTGCACAATGCTATTCTTTTGGTCATCCACCCCTGGAAAATATTGTAAAGTCTGCACACTGCACACAGTTGAGCTATTACTCATGGAGTTATGGGCACAGAGAGTAATGTAGTTTTTGACTTTCACTGGTTGGTAAGATCTGGGGATGCATTCAATTTTGTAGAACCTATACAGAAAGGTATGGGATGTAAATCCTAGAGTGTCATTAATATACTGAATGTGGCACTCATCACACCTATCATTGTGTGCAATGACACCCTTGTTATGTCACTGCACAGGCATATCTTACAACTGTAGCAGCCGCACAGGTTTCATGGTATATCAATACACATTGGTCCATTTCAAGACCGTACATGTGTAGTCTGTCTCCTAAATGCTTTGGAGGGGATGTATATGGCTGCCATACAAGGGTGTCAAATCCCACTATATACCTCCCGCATACCCATGACAGGACTAACAGATGTCTTACCTGTTTTATATACCTACAACGTCACTGTGGTATAAATAGTACATGCTGGAGAGACAGGTATGTAACACAGACAGTACACCCTATATGTAACAGGCCCCATGCTTGTAAAGCACACATCTGCTGTGACACACATCATGTTCAGGTTACACAATGGGATGCAGAACAAGACAATCATAACTGATGTTGGACAAATGTGTGTACTGGACACAGAAAATTTGTAGGTGGGTCATCTCCATCACCACAGCTTGTAGATGTGTTAGATCCCAAAACCCTGGTGACACTTATCAAGGGTATCAAATCTTTTTACAGATTAGGGATGCATGAGTACACTGAATGACACCATTGTCCTTGTTAGCCTGTTATACACATATGAATTTATGGAGCCATGCACCTATAATGCTGTACCTTGCTGTAGACATATTTCTTTTGTGCTGACATTCCATCTTGTGCTGAGATATCTATGGCTTTATTGCTACTGTGTATCCATAGATGCCCCAAACAGAATCCTGAAGCAGACACAAAAACAGGTCCATGACACACCATTACAACATCATACAACCAAGATACACAAAAGTATGTGGTTTATACTCATTACAAATGTTAGCATAAAGTATCTGTCAGTAACCACTACAAATGGCATAGCAAAACAACAATGCATTACACAAGTATATGTTAATTTATATAGTCACCATGTACATCAGACACAAAGCTTCATTTCCCCTGCATTGATGGCAAGGCTGACAGGGATGTGGCACATGTATCATCACTTGCACAGGGTGTTGTGTGGGGGTACAGGAGGCCTAGGCTGACACAAAAGGTTGACAGCATATGTGTGAGTCAGGAAGGGAAGCGGGTAACATGGAGCATGGAAACGTGTCATGTGTATCCATAGGTGACCTGCATTTAACAGTGATATGTGATTGTGTGTGTGTACACAGTCACCCTCAGTGCTAGCCCTACATGTGTGTATATTTTACAGCTTGGAACCATGCATGGTAGTGCTGACATTTCACCATCTCCGGCCCTGAACATGGGAACTGGCTCTGCTAGGAGCTGCACTGGCAACTCTATGCCCAAGATCAGAAGAGGTGCTAGTACTGGACAGTGACTGCTGTCTGCTGGGATTGTGTCCTCCATGGGAATGCCCAGGACCATGAGCCCATGGCCTGCCATGTCTTGGTGTGGACAGCACACTTCCCTCTGTAGCATTGGATGTACTGCCTCTACGGCAGTGTGATTGTGCATGACCAAGTGGACTCTCAACAGATGGGGTTGCTGACCTACATCCACGTGTCTGATGCTCAACTCCTGCCAGATGTTCCAGCATACACACTGCATGTTCCAAGACAGATAGTGTGCGATTTGTCTCAGCCTACCTTCTTTCCACTGCATCAGTGTACCAGTCCAGAGTGTCAGCAATGTGGTTTAGGTGTCAGACTGTGCTGCATCCATAACCCTTAGCATACTTCTAGAGTTCCTTTCAGAATGTACCTGTACCTCTGTAATGGCCCAAGACATGCACCGTGTGACCCGTGATCTGACACCTGCAACAGGTGGTGGATGGAAAACAGGTCTCCTACAAGCACCCCTATCAATCCACCTGTGTGAAGCCTCACCAACTCTGTGGCTATGGCCAGTGTCTACTCTTACTAGAGCATTAGTTCAACACTTTCTTGTTCAATGTCCCCACCTGCTGACTGTCCAATATATGTGTTCTCTGGGGACTGGGTATGTGTGGGCATACTGACTGTGTATGGTGAAAATGAGGGCAGAAGAGGGATGTCAACCTCTGGGACAGATTCAACCCCTGAAATCCCCACCTGTGCCTCACTGTGACCACCATTATCATCAGAGTCTGAAGAGACACTGACATCAGGTTGTGTAGAGGACAGACACCAACCCCCAGTCACCTAAGAAAGGAAATTGCAGTACAGTAATACCTGTACCATTATGCTCTGCAGTACTGTGTTGTAATATATATAAATCTCTATACACTGTTGTCACTCTTACAGACCTGCTGAAAACACAACCTCATATAGCAAGACAAGAGGACACTACTTTTTCCAATAACAACTGTAGTTACTTGTAAATAAAAGCTCTTTATGGAGCAATCTCTTCAGCAACAATAAGGTACACTGTTGACATTTGTGAAGACTCTGCACAGTCGACACATATGACAATCTGTAATATCCTGACAATACTGTCACATCTGCCAGTGTGGTCACACCTACAAGGCATACGTATGAGTCTAACATGTGTACAGTCAGAAAATTTCTGTGCAGTTGGCAATCATGCCGACAGTACAGCAATCCAGGCAGCAGTCCTGGGATGATACTTTAGGTATTACATTGATGTTGACCTACATCTGTAACAAAACAGTATCATGCTTACCAGGATCAGGACCACGGCCTTGTCCAATAACTGACAGACTTGTTAAAAGTTGGGAGAGAGGTAATGCCAGTACCACCACATGTTGCACCACAACAAGATAATCTGTCCATATACCAGACATTTGCAGTAGCTACTGTGTTAATTGTTATATTGTTCAAAATCTGAGCATGAGAGTCAAACTGCAGTAAAACCCTTCATCCCCCAAAGAACAAAGACCAGACACCCACATAAGAGTATGTACACCCTGACACACTGAATTCTACAGTATTGTGGTACTGATCAAACTAAGCTTACCTGCACGCACCTCTGCCATGTTAACTGTGGCACCCACATCCACTATGTACAGCGTGATGGATGCCAGGAAGCTGCTGTGTGGGTCTAGATTTGCCAGGAATTCCTCAGTGGCTGAGAGTGGTTGTTCTGCTGCAGGCCCTCTACCAGTGATGCCACATTCCCTGGCTACATCTGCTGCTGTTCTGTGTGTAGCATTGATCATGTTGGTTGCATGGTGTCAAACCTGCTCATATGTCCTGCTCTGATGACCTGTACATTCACATCATGGACAAAATGCAACCCACTGTTCCCTGTTGTGCCTCCCCCTAGACAGTAGGAGGTCATGGTGTTGATGGAGGCTTTCCAGTATTATATAATTCTCTGCATCCATGGAAGGTGCATGGCATATTGGTTACATGTTTTCTGAAAGACAACAAAATGGGAACATGTCAGGATCACATACATGGAAATACAAGTACACTATGTAGAGATACAGCAAGAACAGAATGGCTAGCAGTATTCACTGCTTGATCACACGTCATATTTGACAGTGTGCAAACATGTGGGTACAACTAAGAAACTAGTGATAGTCAACTATTCCCGTGTGTGCCATAACAGATACTGCTATATGATCATACACCCAACACTAGAGTCTATTGTAATGTGTTCCCTAGGGGCAATCCCCCTTATAATATGTCAAAACAACTCTGACAAACAAATAGCAGTGTGCTATTACAACCACTATAAAGGGACAGTCCTATGAGACAAGTGTGCCACATTGACAATAAACATTCCACCCTTGATACATTCCACATCCTCTGCAGATGTGACAAATCTAGAGATCACTGACATGTCAGTATCACAGTTCTAAGTAAGGCTTAATGCTATAATCCCTATTCCCAAGAAGTATATGCACACATCTCCATCCTGTTGTAAATAAAAATGTTACATACCTGATGGAGTGCAATGCTCCTCTGTTGATATGTGGTGATATTTAGTTGTTTGCAAACACATGTTCTGTGTGCAGAAAGTCTTATACAGAATGGTCCTCCATAGCCAACTACTTGCCTTTTTAACATGCTTCTCATTAGCAGACAATTGCCTCTTAATTATTCTGTGGTTTTGAAATGCTAATTGTAGCCAAAACAGCTGATTTGCACTATCATCAGCTAATGACATGCAACCACTGTTCAAGATATAAGGACTTAATATAGATTAGAAGCCCTTTCTGATATGTTCTGCTGGATATTACTGGGGTGAGGAGACTATGTCATCGCAGGTAGGTCTGTAGCAACTACTTTTAAATGGAGTTGTGTATGCTACAGGCTGCAGCTGCTGCTGCATGTAATAGGCATAGGCAGAGAGTGTGCACTTTGGAGGACAACAAGCTGTAGGAGTAACTAAGGGAGCTGTGTCAGCCTTATTGTAGAGGTAGAGCCAGAGTGAAGGTACCCATTCCACTCCAGTTAAGGCATGTGTTTAAGGTAAGTATGTTAGGCAATGGTATCACTAACAGAGTACTAGGCAACATGTTTGTTGTGTCCTTGAGCAACATAGGGGATAAATATAAGATTATGTCTACCATTTGGGTAACTGTCAGGCCAAGTGTTACAGCCTGGTACTAATTTGGAATGTGTATGCTGGCAGTCCTTGACACAAGCAAGGTCTTCAAATGTGTATGTTAGTTGTGCAGCTGTGCTAATCTGCACTGTGAGTTTGAAAAGACTGTGTGGTGCACTCTGATAGTAGTGCACCTCATTTGCATTACCTCACTTGAAATCCTCTGTGAATGCATATTAATGCATGACGTGACACTTTATGCACTTATAGTCTTGCTACAGGGATATGTGAAGCATGTTCCTATCTGCAGGCCTGTGACTTCCATCATTGAAAAGCAGACATTTCATTTGAAATGGATTGTGTGGATAAAGAGTGCATGACACAACATATCAATAACAGTTTTTCTGTATGTATGTATGGAGCTTTTCTCCCTGGGCCTCCACTGAAAATGGATAAGTATTCAGTTGGACTATCCCAGTCAACAAATGTAAAATGAATAAATGAATTAATGAATTAATTGATGGCTTCACAATAATGTAATTTAACTTCTACACACTGCTGGATTTGAACCCAGGACTGTGTGTGGCAAAATGTAGCATTCATATGGCATTTAACAGACTGAGCTACTGAGTCACTGTTGCATCACCTCTATTTGCAAAATATAAATGCACTCATACAGGATGTGACATATTTATTTTACATCCTTCATTATGTGCATGGCTTTATATGGATGTATTTCTGTGCTAAGGTCCCAGTTGAACATATATTTTGCCATTAATGCCTTAACAGGTGTATTTTTAAATGTTGCTGATAAAAGGGAACATTTACCTACTATTAGAGACTTCACTTATATCCATTATTTGGTGTTTGGCTTTCTAGTGGAGTACTCTTGCACCAGACTCCAAGGTACACTCCCATTTGTTGCATTAGTTTTTAATAAAGTTTGAGCAATGTGGCTCGATGTGCAGCTACGCTGAAACACACTTAATGACTGTAACTTGCAATTAATATGTTTTGCTTAAACCATGTGTTTTAATTAACAGCTGTGTGGCATGGCAGGTTAATGCAGTTGTCTGCAGGTGTGATGGTCTGGGGATCAAAATAGGGGACAGGTGTTTATTATGATTTAAAAACACATATATCAATATAGCTCCATTTAGCTGAACTTAACGATGTCCAAACAAAAAAACGCCAAATAACTCCAAAAACTGTGAAAAAACGAACAAAAATAGCAGAAGGTCGCTGGAAAACAGATCACAAACCACAGGTAATAGCGTATGAAAATTTAATTTCCACTTTCGTCACAACTTCATCAGAATACAACGAATACAAAGTTCAAACAGCTTAAATACCCTAATTAATTAAAACTCAATCAACCTAAATCAAAATACATGATTTGAAAATGCTTGTTAGTATTAAAAATGCTTATGCATTAAAAAAAGACATTAAGTCTATATCTTTATACATAACTAATTTACGGTGTTTTAAAAACTTAAAAAAGAACTTAACGATGTGGCGCTTCATGCAGTATCATACAAAAAATAAATAAAGCAAAGAAAAATGGGGAGATAGGAAAGTGGTGAAATGGGGTGCAAGCAGGGGGAAAACCATACTGAAACACAGGCAGGTATGTGCAGGAAGGGTGTAGGAAAGAACCATAGCTATTTCTTGCACAGCAACAACTGCGCACTTTGACAGCATTTGTAGATGACTTTGCACTCTCACTCCCAGACAAAGGGGTGAGAACAATATAATTGTATTGTTAATCCAATTGGATGAAATTATGTGTGTTCAGTGGACATGTGTGCAAAATGGAGAGCTATGTATGCTATTTTTTGGGGGGGGGGCAGGTACCCATTTTTTTTAAGGTGAGAGTGGAATGTTGAGGAAGGGACATAGATACATGTGGGGGAGGTAAGTTGGGTAGGTGAGGAACCTTCTGCAGTTAGACAAGACAGCAGACATGGGTGGTGTGTAACACAAGAGGGGGTGAACACCTTGGATGGGGAGGGTGTTGTAGAATCTCAGTCCAATGTTCCTTCACAAGGTAGAATCATGACTCACATCCCCACCCATGGGACTGTTGGCACTGTTCTGTCACTGCCCTGAGGGTGGCAGTGGTGGAGGATGTGCTCTAGGGCAAGCCTGCCGCACCAGGGTGGCCAGCATGCTCTCCATCTGATGCAGGCATTGTCTAAACCCATGGATGACAGCCAAGGGAACCAAACCCAGCAGTTCATCATGGGTGACAACTTCCCTTCCACCACCACCACTCCCAGAAGGGGGGCATGTCCCCGTCCCATGGAGGCACCACCAGGCAGGGTTGCAGATGTGCTAGGACCCACTGCCATGGCCAGAGGAGGCAAAGTATGCAGATCATGAGGAATAGGATGACCTTGACTCACTGTAGTAAAGTAGATATAACAATAAATTAAGGTTAGAAATAAACTAACCAATGTTGTTATTAACAGAATGGATTATAATAGTTATTAATCCAAGTACATATTAAGGTATATTATGTGTAACACAACATTAAGTAACATAACAGTAAGTATGCTAACAGCAAGCCAGTATGAATTAAACCATAAGGCCAATAAAACAGTTTAACAAAATATGTTAATATTGAGTCATAATAATAAATAACAATAATAAATTAAAGTAGATAAGGGGTGGAGAGAGAGAGAGAGAGAAAAACATACCATTAGTGACATACCAGATGATATCCCTGAAAACAGTGGTAAGACATACTTCTACAGGTGTGCAGTGTCAGTTGTGAGTACAGTAACTACAATTGCTCTTTAGCTGATGTAGGACGTACATACCTCTCAAGCTGTTAGTATGAGATATTATGGGCCAAGCACTAACAAATACAGGTACACAACTACACAAAACAGTTTCACATAATGTGGACTTACATAACTACCAAGGTGTTTTGTAAATGCAGTTGGTAATGCTTTGCATTCCAGGTAATCATTTATCTTATAATCATGTGACAGATAGATTAGGCAGCTCTAATTACATTACAAAAAACTGTGACAGTTGAGAGGTATGTTTGTGTACATTAAGTAAACTAGACAGCCATCATGCCTTAGTTGGCAGGCATGGGAGTAGAACCCAATAGCTGTGACTGCAGGAGACATCTGCAAATAATATAACTACTAACTGCAACAACTTAGAACAGACATGCAATGAATACAGCCCTAATGCAAATATTAAGACAGATTTATTTAGGAAACCACAATGCTGCTTAACACTTATTGGTATTTGTGATAATTGTCTGTGAAATCTACACACAATATCTTCTCATAACATGGGCTAACTCACCCATATACATTTTGCTCCTGGAGTGAAAAGAAAAGAGGATATTATCTGACTGAAATTGGCCTGGAGACAGCCTTGAACCTTACTATGAGTTGAGCAATACATTTTTCAGGACATTACTTTTGCATTCTCCAGCTGCAAGAGTTTTACACTTGACCGCAGCAACCTTATCATAGAGATGCAATGCATACAGCTCTAGTACAATTATGTTATGTCACCACAATCCTGATTTACACCTTTTGGCCTACTGTTATTGGTATTGCTTATTGTTTTTTGCAATACAGTTGTTATTGTTCATTTATTGCACTACAGTTTTAATTGCCCATTTATTGCACTAGAGTTTTTATTGTTTATTCTTTATTGCAGTACAGTTTTTGTTATTCTTTATTGCTTATTGCACTACATTTAGCATAATATATCTGTACTTACCTCACTCATGCACAACCTGGCTAGGTTCCCGGCATGGGACTGAATGTTGCGAGTCCTCTCAGCTGCAGCTGTTGGGAGAGAAGCACACCATTATGCATACTAGTTTTGCACACATTCAGCTTGCATTTTGGTAAAACAGTGGAAAAAATCAACACATACATATGTCTGGAGCATGCCCAGTTCTCACCTCTTGTACCCAGGTGTCCAAAGTTCCCCTCTTTCTATGCTTCAGGTCATCGTAGTGGTGATGAAACTGCTCACCAGTGCGGGGGATACCCGTAGCACTAGTAAGTTTCCTGGCCAACCAATCCCAGGACTCAGCCTTACAATCTAAGCCCTGGTAACTGCCCTGCAGTAGCCTAGGTTCATAACTGCAAATCAGGAACCCAACAAAAACCCTGAACACCTGCACACCCCATCTCTGCACCCAAAAGTGCGCACCCTCTCCAACACCCCGTGGCATACTGTCAGTTAGGTAGACTTCAATGAATGCTGCAGAATTCCCACCTATTGCTCTTAATATAGGCTGTTTTCCAGCCCTTACACATCATTCAGCAATATTCATAAAAGTGTTGTGTTGCTTAGCATCACGAAGAGCTGCTTAGAAGAGCTGAGAATCGCAAAAACTCGCACAACCATGGTTTTAGCAAAGCTTAGCAATGCGCAAATAGTAGTAGCCATTAAACATGTTTAAACAGTGCTTACATACCTCTCAACCTCTTAGTGCAAGAAATCTGGACAAAGCCCAACAAAATGGGGGTACAAAGGTGCAAAAATAGGGATATATTTTAAATATTGCTCTTATAAACTTAGAAAGTTGCTAAAGTAACAGGGTTTGTTTTAACATACATTTTCTGAAAATTTTGAAGTCTAAACTTAAATGTATGTCATTATTTAGTGACTTCAGTCTTCACATCATCCCAGTGAATTACCAAAAACCACAAGCACCACACATCTCTCCCAAATGTAAAAGTTATGTTTTTAAATTAAAAGATATTTTACATTGTATTAAACAAATATGTGTGCTAGGGATTCAAACCCAGGACCTACAAAGCTTTAGACCATCATGCTACCCATTTAGATACTTGGATAATATATAAACTGGTATATCTTCACATATGCTACTAAGATCCATGCGGCAGACCACAAACAGGCTTAAATGGGCTTAAACATAAGCAGATATACATAATTAATTACATCCAGTTTCTAGTTTTAGATGTCTGGCAGGTGCCAGCTGTCTATGTGTAAGCACAGCTTGGCATTGTTGCACTCCTCACAGTGATGCACAAACGGACATGCTAATTAATTAAATCCAGTTTCTATTTTTAGATGCCTGCCAGGTGTCAGCTGTCTATGTGTAAGTGCAGCTTGGCATTGCTGCACTCCTCGCCACGTCGTGCAAATGGACATTACAAAAAAAAAATAAGACAAATAACATTAGAAATTTAAAACACAAACAATTACTTCACAGCACATTTCAACAGTATCAGGGAATAATACAGGAAGCCTGTACATAATATCTGACCACCCGCTACACTTCTGCCTACACAGATTCAATATCGCTGTTACTATGCTTTCCCACGCCAGGCTGTCATGTATATTAATCATGGAGCGCTGCTGTGTACACCAGTATTTTTGATTTTATCAAATCCTCAGGAATGTTTTAATATTTACTTCTAGTTCAGTGAACACTAGATCTACACAGCAATGTGTGGTTTATTGTCTGATAACAGTATGCCCCAGTGGCATAATAAAATACTACTAGACACTTTCTGTTGAGCAACGTGGGCGTAATCTGCTAAACAATATAGGCTGTACCCCTGAGTGCCTTATTTCAATTATAAAATGAACCCCAAACATAACAAATAAAGATAATTGCAAAGTGTAAGCAAGTAAGCAACAGAAGAAATCAAAAGTTATTGGGAAAAAAATAGTCCCTTGGATTAATTGCTTCTGACAGTATGAGACATACTGGATTTATCTCATATGCACAAGGTACAGCATTTGACTCTTACCTTTGTGACGGGAAATTTGTCTAGGCTTAAAACAGGCTACAATGGTAAATAGCCTAGTACTAAGCTATGAACCTACATGCACATACAATTCTTTTGTTACTCCACAAACCATCCAATTTGCATGCTAGCCATCAATAAAGGAAGGGTCTGAGTTAACAATAGCTTAATTTTATTTATACCACACAATTCATAAAAGCCCAGTAAGTAATGGCTTTCGTTTTTTTCCCTGTTAGGGGTCGTCACAGCAGAACTCCGGTCCACTAATGATTGGCAGTGGATTTTTACAGTGCCGAGTTGCCAGCCCAACACACCCTACACCCATTCACACTATCACCCACCACCACTACACTTTAACACTTGACCACCACAACACAGGCATGCTACACACAAGATGATTCAGCCAGCAGAATCGAACTCCTCTTGAATGCAGGGTACAATGCGCTCACCTTTCATGAAGCTTTATATCCTGTCACTTTATATAGTATCATAAAAATGAATATATATATAATATACAAAATATATACATAAACAATTAGATATTTAGTTTATTATATTATTATTTATGCCCAAAATATTTAATCCTAAATATCAAATCCTATTGTATAACTATTTGTATACTGTATTTCATATACATATTCTATTTTATGATACACACCTAAAAACAGAAAAGGAACACCAAAGGAAGACAGCAGTCAAAGCAACAGTCTCTGGATCACCATACATATACAACTTAATACTTGGGCATTATATTTCTAAATCTACATAGTAATCATGATTATTTCAAGGTAAGGTAATAGAAATAAGCAGAAGCCTGTTAAGAATGCAAGTTGCAGAGGCATTTTTTCATATTTTTTTTTTTTTTCTCACCTGGGTAATAAACAGACTTTTAGAGTATTAAGTAACATGTTCTGAATATTCAGCCCTGGCTCTTGGCCATATGCCTCAAATGTCCAAAATTGTATAGACTGTCTTACAGAATGTCTAGATTTCCACCTCATAACATTTGTGTTTTTTGGCAAATCAGGGAGGATTGAACTCATCAAATAATAATGTATATTTGTGTTTCAGACTTCATTACCTTCTAAAAATGCATACTAACACAAATCATGTTGTTCTAGCAGCTTTCTAAGTTCAAACTTTATAAGAGCAATATTTAAAAACTGCCCTTATTGTTAGGCCTTTCACCAAATTACTTTGAGCTTTGTCCAGATTTCTTGTGCTAAAAGGTTGACAGGCATGCCCACACTCTGAGACTGCTTTAATGAGAGACAGAGACATATGTTACTTTTTAATGACCAGAAAATGACTAGCAACATAAATTTGGTGGGTATGGTTGATTTGCCTCCAAATTGGGGACACAGGGAAGCCTGCCCCCTAGCCCCTGCAAAAAACTCTTAAAGTTCAATGAGCCTGATCATCAAGGTTTAATCTTCGATGACTTATATTGGAAGGGTTTACCATATCCTTGTTTCAAAATCAATACATTAAAACTGTGCTTGGCTTTGCTGCATTGTTGCCTATCAAGGAGTGAAGCTGCATTGCTTGCTTTTTTTCTCTAAATGTCCAAGAAATTCCTTCAGTAGTTTGTCCATCTATGCACAATCCTTTCACTGACATCAAAACTAAACTTTTCCCCACTGATTTCTTCAGCAGTTTATTAATGTAGGCAAAAGGACCAAAGTGATTCATTTTCCCTAAAGACCCCTTCAGCAGCTTGTGCAAGTATGCACAAGCACCAGAATTAATTATTTCTTCCCCAAAGACCTTCAACAGTTTGTCCAAGTTTGCACAAGCACCAGAAACAATAATTTCCTCCAATGATTTCTTCAGCAATCTGTCCAAATATTTAAAAGCACCAGAATGATACAATTCTTACAACAAGCCCTTAAGCAGTTTGTCCATCTGCACACGCACACATAAATCAGTTCTCCCCAAAGACCCCTTCAGCAGTTTGTCCAAGTCTGCAAAAGCACCAGAGTGAAACTTTTTCTCTACAACCCATTCAGTAGTTTGAATTTGTCCATGTATGCAACAATCAACCACTCCAATAATACCAGAATGAAACATTTTCTCCAACAATCCTTTCAGCAGTTTGCCTGTTATATGCAATCTGATCCTACTGCTTACTTCTGACCCTAATGCTTACTTCTGACCCTACTGCTTACTTCAGTTCAGAGTTTAGACTTTCACCATTTTTTCTGCCCCCTCGCTCAGTCTCTCACTAAGCTACGGCTACTGCTGTCTGTCCCTGACCCCATGGAATTTACAGGAGAGAAGTGGCAGAAGTTGCCATGCTCACAGGGGGAGAGAAGCATTTACGGGTGAAAGAATATTTACTGGTCAGAGAAATTAAGAAGACAGGATATTGACAGAGTTAAAGAATAACATTTTAGAGCTGGTAGAAATATTGATAAGTACAGTTAATATGTTAGATGGCTGGGGTAATGTGGTTAAATTGTTAATAGAGTAGTTATTGTTACACTTTCTATAGCACATGGAAATTATGCCACAAGAAAATGTGGCTTCAGAAAAGCAGACAGAAGGGGAAAGATGGATGCATTGGGTACGGCAGATTGTGACCTCTGAAAAATCGGTCGGTTAGGGGAATACCAAACATTAGACTCTATGCTGTTGGAATACATTCATTTGGTCAAAAAAACTCAAAAATCTGAAACATAAAATGTTAAAAACTCAAAATATTGAAAACCTATTCAGTGCAGGAGGGCAGTCCCCTCTGCTTCAGCCACACCCCCTGATATCAAAAAGGCACTTAATAAGACTGTTCTTTTCATTAGTTTGCAGTGTTTAATCATAGAAGTCTATGCTCTAAAATGTATTTTAGGGTCAGAAAGCAACAGCTGGAATGTATACAGCAGTATAATAATACACAACACTGTGTGGGCATGTCCAGGGTGTAAAAAACAAATAAATAGACTTGGTTCCATCTTATGAGATTGCATGGTCTAATGAATGATGTGAGAGTTTACCTAGGCTAGTTAAAGAATTTAAATGTAGGTTGTTTAGTAATGCAGGCTTGCAACATGGGTTTGTCCACATAAAGGTTATGTAACTGATTCCAGGTAGTTGTGGTCTAGGATTCACCTGCTATATGATTCATACAAGGTCTATCAGAAATAGAAATATATCTGCACCATTGGACTGAAACTGTAAAAAAGTAGTGGGATTTTGCCAAGCAGAATTACTTGCTACCAGTAAATATTGATCTAAGCACAAAGTTTAATTAGCAAAGGTACCAACCTACAGGACTGTAAATTCCGGCAACTGCTTTATCAACATTTAAATGATTGCAACTGTCTGTTTTAATGTGGTCAATGTCGCAGTATATCAACAATTTTTTTGCACACTCTGTGGTGGTGACTACAAGTGAATATAAATAATATGACTTGGAGAAAAGAGAAATTATTTCCTGTCTTTCAGAAATTATGCAACTTCAGAGTAATTCGTATAGACACAGGGCAGAGATGCTGGAGGGGGTTACTAGAGGCAACAATATATTTAGTTTCAGTGTAGTATTTGTGGTTTGAGGTTGTGTAATCACTTTTTTGTTTATGATGCTTTTGGAGAGCAGCCTTTCTCATTTTGGATTTATTGTTATAGATACAAGGAAGAATAATTATAGGAAGAAAATATTTTGTTTGTGTGAATTAGAATATGTTTGGTTACTGTGGCAGGCTGCCTAACTAGTAACAAGTGATCACATGAGAAAACAAACAGACACTGGCACAAAAAGCTTTCTCGTGTATTTCCAGTTGATATCAATAACTCAAGCAATCTGTTTTAGATATGGAAACTTTTTTCTGAATTCACATTAAAAAGTAGAAGAGGGAATAAACACATTGGGCAGGATTCACGAAGACTCCGTGTAAGAGTTACAAGGCTTACACGGAGGCTACAGTTAAACGGTGTGACGTCAGCATGTCATGCATATGCATGAAGGCATGCTGAACCACACCTAAGGCTAACACGGTCCATGTAAGACAGTAGGGGGCGTGTCCGTAGGGTGAGCCCTGCAAACGGACATGCCCCCAGAAGAGTAAAAGTCCCGAAAGTAAACCCCCATGACAGAGTCCGTGTAAATGTGAATAAACACAACACAACACATGCCCCCACAGACTATGAACATAAAATGTAGAAATGAACATCTTATATATTTTTTTATAAGTTGTAAAGATGTCTGCCCGTGAGTACGCTCGTTTGCGCGGGTGTGCCCGGTGCTTAGCAACAGTTAGCAGTCAGTGGAAAAGCATATAAGAACTAAATATGCAAAGTAAACCAAGAAGCAATAGCGTAGCGGTAGAGATGTCGGCTGAAGAGGAGGCAGTCATGGTTCAAGCCCCCACAACATCAATTTTTATTTTTAGTGAAATAAGCACAAAACAAGTCCCTGACATATATGTACATATATAAAATTATATTTTATGTAAAATGTAATGAAATGGGCCATGTATTTTGAAGAAATGTGAGATAAAAAAATAAAAAAAATGTCAGATGTGCCTGTAGCTGAGCTACAGTCTAACAAGTTGAGGATATCTGCTTGTAGGTGAGCAGTGTTTTAACAGGTGTAAAATGAGTACCCGTAGGTGAGCAGTGTTTTAACAGGTGTAAAATGAGTGCCCGTAGGTGAGCAGTGGTTTAATAGGTGTAAAATGAGTGCCCGGGGTTGAGCAGCATTTTAACATGCTGAAACTGTGTGCCCATAGCTGAGCTGAGTGTAATATGCGTGCTGATAGCCAAACGACGCATAAACCAGCGTGATCTGTTTACGCAGAGCTGCGCACCGCGTCAACAAGCTAACCGGCAGGCAACGTTGAGCAAGCTGTATCAAAACTGCCTTTACACAGACACCCCTCCTAGCCTGTGTAGACAGTCATAAAATATAAAAAGCAATGGCCAGGTTCGAACCCAGGATACCATGCACCATAGTCAAAGTACTGAACCACTAAACCATGACAGTTGCACTTAAAAATGCAGTAATAGCATATATATAGGAATGAATAGAAAGAGGAGCATGACAAAGCAGGTTTTGTGAAGCTGATACAAGTCCAAAATGGCCAATCACAGATAAGTGCGGGAAAAATGGCATATATAAGCCCCATGGGCGGGAATACACAGCATAACCGATTGTGGGACCGACTTGCAGCCAGGATGTCAGGTGTAGGAGAGGTTAGTTGCTTCCGAGCAAAGAGGTGGGGCATTGAGGAGTCCAAATATATGGTTTGGCTCCTCGTCCATGATCATGAGGCCCAACTCATGCAGGGCCAGGTCCTGTGGGGAGCATATAGGGCTGAGGCGTGGGACCGGTTGGCACATGATCTCACCAGTGCCACAGGTATACCATGGACTGGTGAACAGGTCTGTCACCACCATGCGGACCTGAAGAGACAGAAGCAGGACCAACTGAACCATTGGATCCAGGAGGCCCAGCAAATGCCCAACGCCCCACTACTGAGTAAGTTACATGTAATTATTTATGTAAGAAATTAACCCAGCTGATATTATGGAGATGTGTATTCCAATATTACTTCATTTGTATTACAGCTGCAGGTGTCCGTTCCATGAACCATCGAGCCTATGCTGATAGGCTGGTGCGGTTGCGCCACCAGGCAGGTCAGTAATCCTCTCCCTGTAACTGTAAAAAAATATATAAGTATAACAGTTAGCAAAACAGTGCAGTGTCGTCACTTATTAATAAAATGTGCAAGTAACAGTGTAAGAGAGTTTGCAAGTATTGCTTGATTACAAAAGTGTGATGCAGCCTGTAATCCAAACATAAAAATGAAACAAGTCTGAAATAAAGATGTCCTACCTGTAATATAATAGCACATAACCTGCAGCAGGCTGAAAAGTACAGCTGCAGAAGCTGAGTAAAACACGTGTGAAATATATCCCTGTTGAAATTCTGAAACATGACATAAGTGAGACTGTTGGAAAGGATTGTTATAACTAAAAGTTAAACATGTCAATAAAGCCTAGAATTAAGTACCAACCTAAATTGTAAAAATAAAAGAAGTGAGAGAGTGTGAGAAAGAGGTATGAATCCATCAATAATGTAGTAATAACTCCTGAATAAAGTATACTGCAGTCAGTTCAGAATGAAATGAATGTGACAGGCAGAACCAAACAGCAACATGTGTTGAAAAAAGTACTGAAGCTGGAATGTGTGTCCCAAAATCTGGATATGTAGTTCTCAGTTTGCAATATGCAGATAGTATGGTTGTCTGAAATACCAAACATCCACAGTTGTCTATAGCCATATAAAGCAAATGTAGCAGGATGATGTAGCTGAACAGAGCCAGATATGAATGTGTATGAATAAATATGAAATGTATATTGATGTAGCAGTAACATTCCTATCACCAACCTGAATTAGTTATCACATAGGAAACTGTAGTCAGACCTGTAGTGTGTATATATCTGCAGCTAGTAGAAATGTACAGCATATGTATAGGTATCTGAAGTTGTTAATGAAATATTTCTTCACGCTACCCTATAACCACAAATAATCCATTCCACGTGCAATGGGTATGTGCATTCACAATTAACACCCCTGGACATTTGTCCTGTTGGTTCGTACATATTTGCATGTA
Source organism: Protopterus annectens (assembly GCF_019279795.1). Taxonomy (NCBI): domain Eukaryota; kingdom Metazoa; phylum Chordata; order Ceratodontiformes; family Protopteridae; genus Protopterus; species Protopterus annectens. Next base: position 1,356,410,106 of record NC_056739.1, read on the forward strand.
CGTTGATGCATGTGCCCTGTTCATACATCCAAACCTGATGGCCTGTTGCCATCAGTCAAGCCTGCATGTTATTGGATTGTGTATTGCTGTTCAAATTATGCATGTGTTATGCTTGCTGTTCAATGGCTTGAATTTATGGGTGTTTGGTTAATGGGAATACTAATGCATGCTGTGACAACTAATTGTGAATGGTATTGTACGTTACTAACCCAAACTGTCATAACATAATGCAAAACATAGGACGACAGGGAAGGCGGGTTCCAGCGGACCCACCTCTCCCACCTCAGCTGGCGAGTGCACCTGGCAGTAGTGCCCAGGCCGGACCCTCCTCCGGTGTCCCTGTGCCACCTGTGGGTGGAAGCGCTGCAGGGGATGCGGCTCGTCCCCCCTCTGCAAGTGTGGCCGGAGGAGAACATCCAATCACCTTCCGTGGTGTCCGGACTGTGGTGCGTAGGGAGATCCGGCATGCTGTGCTTGGGCCCCTACACTAGCTTGAGGCACAGGTGGCACAACTCACAGGCGTGCCTGCTGCCCGGCCTACACAGCCCCCAGCACAGCCCTGTCCTGGGCAGTGAAGGCACAGTGGCAACTGCCCATGGGTGGGGATCTCAGTTCCACTGTTGCCATCTGTGGGCTCATGGGCTTGAGATATCCAAACATCCGTCCCCGTCAATTGTGTAACCCCCCACACATGTGTCATACACCACCCCTGTATGCGTCTTGTTTGTCTTGTCTGTTAACCTCCCCTACCTACCTCCCCAGCTATACCGACTTCCTGTACCTGACATACCACTCTCACCTGAAAAAGAAAAAAAAGGGCACTCTGTACCCACAAAAAAATTACGCCCCATACATAGCTGCCCATTTTGCACACATGCCTGCTGGACATGTAAACTGGCAATTACAATTGGCTGTACAACAAATATTATTGTTGTCCTCACACCTCTCTCAGGGGTGGAAGGTTTCAAATTTCACACCAAATTACAAACATATGCACAGCTGTTGCTGACGAAGAAATGGGCAGCTATGGGCCTATCCTACATCCCTCCTGCAAAACCCAAGCTTGTTTTCCTACTGTCCTACCCTCTTTGTGCCCCCTTTTTCACCACTGTCCTATCTCCTCATTTTCTTTTCTATAAAAGAAAATAGCATGGGTGTGCGTGAGAGTAAGCACTTTTAAGCAGTAGTAAGCGGGTGTGCGTGTCTGTGCGCGAAGCTAAGCGGCAGTGCGCATGCGTGACCTCCACGCAAACCAGCACTAACCCGCTTACAACTGCTTAAAAGTGCCTTAGTCACTCTGAATGACAAGGCCTGTAGTTTTCTCAGCAGCAAAATAAAATACCTCCCTCAGTCTCGAACCCAGGACCTTGGAAACACTAGTTTGCATGACTTACCACTAAGCCATGACTACTATACAAGAACATTGTGCTGAAAGAAATATATCATAAAATAGTAGGAATTAATGTAAAGGGAATATAGCAAGTCTAGTACATAAAGCATGTCATGTATATTTACTGTCAAATCTAGTGGATTTGTAAAATAGTACTGTGTGCTGAGAAACAGTCATGCTAGTTGGTAGCTACTAGGTAATAATGTCACAGTAGCATCTGGCAAGCCACACACATACTCAGAGCAGGATAAACACTGCCATAGTTGAATAGTTAAGAAATCAGATATAGCAACTGTGACTGAGTTACAGGGATGTCCCTGATGTGAAAACAAATGTCAACTGTGCCCCACTGACACCCTGTCAAATGTACTAACAGTAGGCAGAAAGGTGTAACTACACATGCAATGGTAACTATGACTGACTGAAGATATGCACCACCTGCACGGCCCAAATAGTGTACTAATACATATGCTTGAAATAACCCACAGTCACAACTGCAGAGTATCAGAATATGTCATTGGAGTAACCCACTGCTATGTACCATTCCATGAGGCTGATAAAAGATGCACCGGAGAGTATCTGAGGCCTGCTCAGCAGCATGATCAAATACCCCTGTAAGTGTCAAGGCCCACACCATGGCCAGACCACACTGCATGCAGTAACACCCTACCACAACAAACACATAGGGAATTGCTGCCCAAACAGATTTAGCAAGCATTACAAGCTGTGAATGTAAATGGAAAATAGGAAAAGCCATAGCAACACATTACAGGAAAGACACCTAGCAGGCATACAAGGAGTGAACGTAAAGGCCAAATATTGAAGCCATAGCAACAGATTGCAAGAGCCACTGCTATATACCAGTTACACCACAATTCCCACAGGAAAGCACACACACACTCATATACACAGTATTACTAGTCATAGGTTTCAGTTTACATACACACGGAGAACAGGACACTGGAGGAAGGAATACTCAGCCTACAGAACAACATGCATTGCAGTGTCTACAATACAGCCTGAAATATGAGAGACATATCAACCCTTACACTCACAGAATAGTGTCCACAGCAAACCAGCATGGTCCCCACCCTGATAATCTGAAAGGGATACGCCTACCTAACAAACCTTTTTATAGCACAGTCCTGTAATCACAGTGAGAACTGCAATCACTACACAACAGGCTGCATGCAATTAGTAAATGCTGGCTAACAATTGGTGCAGAGGCCATCACATGGACATGTGCAGATACCTACAAAAGCATGCTGTACTCCCAGTCCACACATGCAATACTGTCATTGCACCCGCTGGAGGTAAAGAGAGAGGGAGAGAGAGAGAAAATAAATAAAGAAAGAAAGAAAGAAAGAAAGAAAGAAAGAAAGAAAGAAAGAAAGAAAGAAAGGGAAAGAAAAAAAAAACTGAAACAACAAAGCAAAGAGGCTGACAGCAGGCCAAGCAACTGCAAGCCTACACAAACAGCTGCAACATACACAGGTAATGTAAAGTACTACTATAATACTCTACATACTGTGAACCCTCCAGATGTGTTAGTGGTCTGTATCTATGTATATGAAGATGTGCATAGGGCCGGGGACATACTGAAACTGTCACTGAAGGCACCACATACATATGTATGTGACTGTAGCTATGAGCACATAGCAATGTAGGTTGTAGTGCAATGTACAAGTAGGTTGTACAGTAATGGATGTTCAGCAGTACGTTACTGTGTGTATACATATGTGGAACTAAAAAGGAGTGTATATATATATATATATATATATATATATATATATATATGGATCTATCTTAGTACATCGACATTTCACAAACAGTTCACAAACACACACAACATACCAACAAACAAAACACATCCCCTCCAACACTCACACACACACACGCCTAACCCTAACTCACTTAACCCACCCCTACCCCTACAAAACACCAACCACTCACCTACTAACCCTAACTCACTTATCCCACCCACTACCCTACCTACTAAACACCACAGCAACACCACTTACCTTACACAGCATCCCTATCTATCGTTCTACACCAGACTTATATATTTTCCCCATCGCGGCTTCTCTCAGCGTCGGTGTCTTCCTCCGTCGGTCTTCTGCCTTGTCGATCTTCTGGCCGGTAGCGCGGACTTTCGATATTATGGTGTATTGTGAAATGTCGATGTACTAAGATAGACCCATATATATATATATATATATATATATATATATATATATATATATATATATAAAACGTGTATACGTATGTATATCAAGATATGTATATATATATATATATATATATATATATATATAATATGCATATGTGTATACATAGATAGAGAGGGATGTAGAAATACATAGACATATATAGTTTCACAGTGTCATAGTTTAGTACTAGGCTATCTGCTGACAGTGTATAGAACAGATTTAGAAACTTGCGTCTCTGTATAGTAGTGACACAGTGAAGACCCCCCTACATAATAGCATTAGTTTACTGTGCCTCTGTCTAGTAGTGACACAGAGAGGACCCCTGCTGTAAACCTATGATCTCCCATCCACTTGTCAAGAATGCACATGAAGAGTGTCAGTGAGGGTCTCTGCCTAACATGAACTGGGATCATGTTCCACAGTATGGGAAGCCTCTTAGTGATGGATCTGTCCCTACAGTATGTCCTATTCATATGTGTGCTGAGGTTTAAATCCATAGCTGTCGTGCTTCTGATGGATTTGGATTGTATGAGGTGGAACATGTCCATCAATACCAGATTGGACATGGCCTACTACATCAGGCACAGATCACCCCTATGTAGGCAGTATGCTATGGAATAGAGCATGAGTTACTTTAGTCTGGCAGCATATGACAGTTGTTGCAGACCCTTGATCCTCCTGGTGATGTACTTACGGGGTCCACCTAGCTGTTGCAAGTGCCAGGTGAGGTACATACCAAATGGGGCATAGTACACTGTCATGGGCCTGATAAGGGAGGAGTATAGGGGTACAATGACCCCTTTTGATGTGGATGTGAATCCCTTCAAGATAAGGTGGGCAAGGTAGGAAGTCCATCCAACCACTTTGGCAATGTGGGTGTCAAATGAGAGGTCAGCATTGAACAGTGTCACCAGGTCTCCGATTACTTTGTCTGTACTCAGTGGGTTATTGTCTATGTGATAATATGTAGGTACCTTGTCCATCCAAAACAGTATGAGTATACATTACGTGGCATGCAGTGTAAGGCCATGACTCCGGCACCAGTTGTTGGTGTCCGTGAGGCCTGTCAATAGGATGTATGTGTCAGCAGGTGTATCGCCTATGGCGCCTAGTATGCAGTCATCTTTGAACATTGTCAGCCACTACCCTCCCATGTCTGCTTCCACATCTGAGAATGATATGCCGAACATGAGCAGTCCCAGGACAGAGCCCTGTGGGACACCACACATGACTGGCTCTGAGACTGACATGGCACCAGTGAGTTTGACTATAGGGTTTCTGTTAGCCAGTTTGCAACCCATCATGTGACATATGGATTTACATTTCAGCTGTTGATCATGTCTATGATGCCAGAGTGCGGTATTGTGTCGAAAGCCGTAGGCAAGTCCTGGTAGGCTGTATGGACAGCTGTGCCCTCATCAATGGCTCTAGTGACTGATTTGAAAAGGTCAACCAGGTTCATAAGACAGGATCTGCCCTCTACAAAGCCAAACCGGGTGGGATCAAGTGTCTAAGTCCCCGATGTCTCTGTGTATGGGTACCATAATGATCCTCTCCATAGTGTTGCAGACCAGGCTGGTTAAGCTTATGGGGCGGTAGTTACCAGGGTCTGTACAGGTGCCTCCTGTGTGGAGTGGGACAACTGTTGCTGTATGCCAGTGTCCAGGTACATATGCTGTAGTAAGGCTGTGGCTGAATAGCATGTAATGTGCATGTGTAGCTCCTCTTGCAGTTCACGTAGCATGCAACTTGCAATACCGCTGGGTCCCATTGATGCTGTGTTTACAGCTCTGCTGAGGGTGATTTCCAGCTGGACATCTGAGATGACAGGGAGGTTACAGTCAGCTAGGATAAGTAATTCCACATGTGTGGGTGAAGGAGGGGAGAAACCTGCACTGAATCTGTCTGCCAGAATGTTGGCATTATCTGTGTGTTCAGTGTAGTGTTTGTCACTGTGAACTAACTGTGAACACAACTGAGGGTTCCCACCCAGGTGTGTAACATAGCAGAGGAAGGCCTTGTGGTCATCTGCAGTGACCATAGAGATGTCCGTCTCATTGTTGCCCTTGCATTTTTGTACGACAAAATGTATCTTTCTACTCCTGCTAATCAGAGATGCTGTAGCTCTGTGGAAGTATGCTCTGCCGTGCAGTAGCTACCTTCTGTTGTTATACAATTTGTTCAATGCTGGGGTCCACCAGACAGGACGCCTGCCCTTGGTGGAGAGGGTCATGGTTTCATTTGTGATTGCATGATCCATGCATTCTTGGAGATGTCTGTAGAAAGCATATGTGAAGGTGTCTGCATTGTGGGAAGTGGTTTACACTGGCCCAGTGGGCATTAAGGATGCCAACTCAGTTATAAGAAGTGTAAAGTTGGCATGTGAGAGGTTTCCCACTGTAGTCTTTTGTGTTTTTGTGGAAGTGGGATATGTATATCCAGGGGGATTAGTCTGTGGTCAGATGTGACTAGTGAGGGGTATACTTCCAGTGTGTAGCACATTGGCCCCATGTTTGTGATGATCAGGTCTAGTATATTATCTCCTGTCATGGGAGACGTGACTAGCTTTTTCATTGCATTTGACATAGTGAATTCCGGGAATCTTTGGGCTAGGGTGTTTGGGGTAGAATAATGCACCCAGTGTAAGTTAGGGTAGTCGCAGTATCCCAATATGATGGTGTGTGGTGGGACATTCATATCCTCCAATGTCTACAGGAAGGCTGACTGTGGTCCCTGAGATTGGGAGGGTGGTCTGTAACATGCTACCAGATGTATAGCAGGTTTGCCTATGGTTATCTGCACCTGGATGGTCTGTGATGCTTCATGTGTTGCCACTAACCTGGAGGTGTGTGCGACCTTCATAAATATGGACACACCCACTCCCTTTTTGTTTTTCCCCGAGTCCTGGGGCCAAAACGCATGATACAGGGTATAGCCTGGTACCGCTGGTGTGCTCTCAGGAGCCTTGAACCAGGTTCTCTCTTACTGCACAGACATCGAGATTGGTAGAATATGTACGTACAGATATATGTGATACACACATACATATATAGAGATCTGTAGAGACTTATACATATACAGATAGATCTGACTGACAACAGATATGTCTGTATATGACTATCTCTCTCTCTCTGTCCCACCCCCTCACACTCTCAATCACCCTGTGTTTCTCTCTCACTCTCTCCCCCCTCTTTCCCCCCACATCTATATGTATATATCTACATCTATATATACATATTTTATATACATATACACAAACAGCTATCTATCGATATACAGATATAAATATATCAATATATATATATATATATATATATATATATATATATATATATATATATATATATATATATATATATATATATATATATATATATATACACATATATAGAATGTGTGAGGCACATGTGTGCAGATGTCTTGCAACAGGTGCCTGGTGTCACAGGCATGGAGTGAACACCAGTGTGGATACTGGAGTACCATACCCCATTCAAAAACACTGACACCAGTAACCACCGCATATGTACATGCCTGCCCAACACTGCATGTGTCAGGGGGGAACATGGTCAACAAGTGTACAATAGGCTCCACATCGATATACACAGTGGCACACTAGTCCTATAATACCTGTTCATGGCATGTGTCAGCTATGGACATGTAGGTCACTGTACCCTTCCACACCCCACAATGTCCCACATGGTATGTACCTCCCATGACAGCTACAGATATGGAGAAGGACACAGACATATGCAAGTAACTGTGTCAATGCACTCAAACACCACAGAGCGCACACAGACTACCTACATAGAGGTTACCACTGCTGGATATACGTAGTTCGGTCACAACCATGACAGTTGTCTAACAACCATGGTAATACCTCCAACATCCACAACACAAATTACCTATGCCTGTCGTCCTTGTCACTGCAGTATAGAGCACATGGCGGAGGTACAGGACCCTACCCACAGATATGACATACCCTGTAGTAGACCACACAGAATTAAAAAGCAAGGCTCCCCATGAGTAGATGTCAGACATACCCCTGCTGAATGTTATGCAGATAGATAATATGCCATATGAGTCACCTTGTATAACTGTTTGTAAGGAGCAGGTACGATCATAACACATGTTTCACAGGGGGCAGGGTAGCATAACGGTATGCTGCTGTAGGCCCAGGGCCAAAAGCACACTACCTACCTAGGACACAATACACACCCATAAACACATTGCAAATGGAATATGTGAGGTGGAATGAGTGTGCTAGTGACTGGGTGCATGTTGTGTACTGGTGTGATTCCTCACCATGACTGTCTGTCTGTCATGGTAGTGTGTGTCCTTGGTGTGAGGCCAGAGACAGGTGTGTGAGGTATTGCGATCAACACATACTACATTGACATATGTTGTGCTGTGTTACCCTGTATGTCACTGTGGTGTAGGTAGGGTTATGGCAAGTAAGAGTAGTGTGCATTACCAGTGAAATATGTAACGTGCATTGTGTGCAGTGCATGGGCTGATAATGTTCCCCATACAGTACCTTTATACAAACCCCCAGTGTGAGGTTGTGCATTGTACCTGAAACAGTGTGTTGACTGCTGCAGTATACTAGTCTGTCATATGGAGTGTGCCAAGTACTGTTCCAGAGTTGTCGGATGAGCACTGATATCTGGTCATGTACATGTGTATCCCCCAATAGACAGACAGATGCTATATATGGTGCTTAAGTTATATCACTGCAGTTGAGTATTATGTGTATTATGTGTGCTATAGTTTGCTGACAGAAATTGCTGACATATTTTCCTTCTCCTTTTCAGGGCCATGGTTCACCAGTGGAACCCTGTCTACTCTGCTGCAGAGGAGGAGGAGACACACCAGAGCCTGGTGCGGGAATTCCCTGTGCCCTTTTCCCGCACCAGCCAGAACCAGCAGGAGAGGGCTGCACTGTGGCAAGACCTGGTCCGTCGGGTAAATGACATAGGCACACATAACCGGACATATGAGCAGGTACGCCATCACTGCAGTGATTTAATTAGAAATGTCCGTCAGCGTGTGTCGGATATCCACAGGCAGCAGCTTGCCACAGGTGGTGGGGTGGCTAGACATCCCCCCCTCACCAGACTGGAGGGACTACTCCTGAGTGTTGTGGCTCCAGCACAGCAGCAACAACAACAGCATACATGTGTAACAATGGAGGCTGGAGCCACACAGCAGCAGGACACAGAGCGTGCAGGTAACATGCCATATGTTTAGTTGACCATTCTGTACACTGTTAGGTTATGCATGTGTGAGGTGTGTCCTCGTTTTGTAGCTGCAATCTTGGTAATTGTTGTGCATTAGTGATATCCTCAATATCTGCAGTACGCCTGTGGAAGCTAACTGTTGCACTACTGAACTGTATCATGCCCACAGTATCAATGGCACAGTTGTGCCCACTGATGATAAATGTCTCTTTTCTGCAGGTCCCTCTGGTGTAACAGCAAGGCAGCCTATCCATGCTGGTGAGTGTGTAATACATTACCTTCAATACTCTGTATACTAATAGTAATAATAGGCTGAAGCAGTAGTGCTATGTGTTTGATTGCAGGTGTGTTTGTGTCTGTGGGTTGATATCTCATAAACTGAGGTGTGTGCATGTGTGCATGTGCCCATGTGTGCATGTGTGCATGTGTGCATGTGCGCATGTGCGCATGTGTGCATGTGTGCTTGTGTGCATGTGCCCATGTGTGTATGTGCTCATGTGTGCATGTGTGCATCAGTGGTGGCATTGTGTACACATTGTAAACTGTGTTTCCTGTCTTACTCCCACAGGTTCTGGTGCTGCTCTGTTGTCGTGCAGCAGGGAACCTGAATCAGCTGCTGTGGATAGTGATAATGATGATACCTGTGTAATAGCACAGGTAGATGTGCCAGGGTCTGTCATTGGTCAGCCAATTGACACTACACAGCTGTCGACCCCATCAATGTGCACAGTCATCCTGCCAATACATCCTTTGTCACCAATGTCCCTAGGTGATGGACAGGATACAGTGGGCATTGACCAGGGTAATGTGGTACCGGTGGCACATGCATCCCCACACTGCAGCCATGGCCAGGGTCCTGACACGGTACCACACAGGCAGACGTATATGGGTTCTCATGGGAGCATCCGTGGGCATACCGCCCCTGTCAGATGTGCCCACAGAGGTCTTTCAACCCCAGCTATGTTTTGGGCTGTAATGCAGGCACAGTCACATATGGAATGGTACACCAGACAGGGTCTGAGGGAGCTGAGAGCATGTTGCATAGCCATGAGTGACAGTATGCGTGATGTTGCGGCTGCCATCCGCAACTTCACCGAGGTCATTGACAAACGTTGGGGGGACACATTAGATCTGTTCCACAACTATATGTCCATGAGCCAGGGCAATGGTGGATGGTTGAGGCGTCGACATGGCTGTATGCCAGCAACAGCAGCAGTTGACAGCCATCGCGGACGACAACAGGGCCGCGGCCGCTCACATAGTGCCAGCAGCAGCCCCAGCAATGCTGGGTCTGTGCTGTCATCGGACCACCCCAGGAGACCACGTGCACGTGGCGCTGGACAGTCCCAACAGGGACCTGTCTCCAGTCAACAAACACCCTAGTGACATCTGTGTTGCTTACTGTACTGATGTCCATGTGTCACTTGACAGAACGTCACTGTTTGTCCTGTTTGCATGTAGCTTGCCTGTAACACAGTGCATATGACTTACCTCACATTTGCACAAGACAGCATTCATATATGCCAGCATTAACAAATCAGGAGCACTACACCCTCACATAGTCACCTTGAGTACCTTGTTCCCCATTGGCCCTATGTGTCGTTACTTAGTATGGGAGTCACAATGCTATGGTAGCATGTGCAAAGGTCACCTGTCGATATACTCTCAGGTCCAGTTGGTGAATCTGTGAGTCATGTGGCAATGTTACAGCTGCCTCATGTACACAGACAACCCTCTCCCCTTCCCATACACGTACAACACATGTGAGACATGCAACCACATAGCCAAACTGGGGGCTAAGCTCTGTTTACACAGCACTGGCATTCCCTGTCAGGTGGAGTGGGATACTACAGTGAATACAGTACCAGTCTCCCATAGACCTGCCACAACCACAATCCAAACACAGAAACACACAGGTACATTATTGGGCTCTCAGAATAGCATCCTGCCTGAGCAGCTGACACCTGCAAAGCAGACACACAAGCAAACGTTAAGCCAGAGCACAGCACATGCAACACATAGCTCACAAAGCCTGTGTGCCAAACAGTCACAGGCCATACAGCTAGACAACACATCTGCTACAGTTGTATGAGGTACCTCTATCGTCATGTATACTGAGGTCCTGCTCCCAGGCTGAAAAAGGTGACGGTCACGCTGAGCTGCCCATCGGGCACTATGATCCATCACATAACACAATCATACCGGTCACTCCAAGGCATGTAGAAGTATGACTCAGTCATTGTCTGTGCCAGTGTGCATGACCTCTGTCGCACCTCCCTGGACTACATGTTAGGGGACATAGAGGGGTTCTCTGAGCTTGTGGCACAGGCTGGTATGACCCAGGCCTTGAGTAGCATCTCACCCTCACCATGACTGCTGCCACAATATGTAGACAGGATCATCACTTTCTGCAATTAACGTATCTTTCAGTGACATTCAAAGGGGATCCAATGCCTGTCAGTGTGGGATTACATGCTGGACATGCCACATTGCTTTGCTTTGGACAGCTTGCACCTGTCACCCATGGGCCATTGTATATTGGCAGAGGCTGTTGCTACACACATAGTGCTTTTTTATGCAAGGCTGACATTACATAGCTACCTACACAGGTATCACAAGGGATGGGACACTAATAGCAATGCTACTCAACAGCAGCAGTGTAAACCTCAAGATGCATGCAGTGGAAACTGTCCTTAGCATGGGGTACAGCAATATCCATGCAGTAACAGACTCCTGGTACAAGGCTCCCAGGTGCACACCATCAGTGCCAGGTCATTCCTGATACCATGCTTGTCATTCCCTACACATGCACCAAACCAGAACAGGGGGGATGTATCCAAAGGCACCTCAGATACACACACCCCAGATTGGTGGCACTGCACAAAGCATCAGAGCCTCTCCATGTGCAACACACAGTGGGTTAGACTGCCTTCAAGTTCATAGCCTGGCACACACCACACTCCCATACCCAGGAAACCCACTTGGCCTTCCTGACAACACTGGGAATATGATGGTCTCTGCACACACCATTATATGGTTGTACTGTGACTACCCTAACATACAGTGTGAGCATTATTCTAGCTGCAAGATCCTATCTGAAGTGTTCCAATCATTCATTCCCTGCATTGCTATGGAACAACCTGTTACCACTCCCACAAGTGATGACAACATGCTGCACCTGTTCATCACCAACATGTGGACTATATGCTCCAGACCAATCATGTATCCCTCGCTGGTGTGATGACACCATCTACAACCCACACTGTATAGTCACATACCACATGCAGCCCCTGCACAGAACACCGCAGTCATACAGTTGTCTGATGCATATTCCATGTATTCACATGAGGCAGACTTCAGACATGGGAGCTCTTGCAGTTCACAGGTACATATGTGTAGGTGGCACACACATACATTATGTGTGCATTGACATTACTAATATAATGTATGTCGTGCAATATTGGGAACAACACCCCACACACATGGACAAACTGTGTGACAAAAATACACATGGCATTTGTAGGATTCAAACCCCTACCTAACTATGTTATGACACTTGTGAGAAACGCATTAGCAGAGCATGCTACTTGCATTTTTGGAGGGATTGCTTTCTCCTGCTGTACTTATAGGCTGCTGACATCATCAGTGTTTAGACAGTGGAATATGCAGCATGTGTTGTGTAGTACTAGTTGCCAAAAGGGACATTTCTCATACACATGGAATTGCACACACTACTTCCCCACACACATACTGTGCACTTGCAGGATTCAAACCCCTACCTAACTATGTTATGACACTTGTGAGAAACACATTAGCAGAGCACACTACTTGCATTACTGGGGGGGATTGCTTTCTCCTGATGTACTTATAGGCTGCTGACATCATCAGTGTTTAGACAGTGGAATATGTAGCATGTGTTGTGTAGTACTAGTTGCCAAAAGGGACATTTCTCTTACCCATGGAATTGCACACACTATTCCCCCCCACACATTCACACACACACTGGGCACTTGCAGGATTCAAACCCCTCCCTAACTATGTTTTGACACTTGTGAGAGACACATTAGCAGAGCATGCTATTTGCATTATTGGGGCGATTGCTTTCTCCTGCTGTACTTATAGGCTGCTGACATCATCAGTGTTTAGACAGTGGAATATGCAGCATGTGTTGTGTAGTACTAGTTGCCAAAAGGGACGTTTTTCATACACATGGAATCGCACACACTACTCCCCCACACACATTCACACACACACTGGGCACTTGCTGGATTCAAACCCCTACCTAACTATGCTATGACACTTGTGAGAGACACATTAGCAGAGCGTGCTACTTGCATTACTGGAGGGGCTTTTTTTCTCCTGCTGTACTTATAGGCTGTTGACATCATCAGTGTTTAGACAGTGGAATATGCAGCATGTGTTGTGTAGTACTAGTTGCCAAAAGGGACATTTCTCATACACATGGAATTGCATACACATTCACACACACACTGGGCACTTGCAGGATTCAAACCCCTACTTAACGATGTTATGACACTTGTGAGAGATGCATTAGCAGAGCGCGTTACTTGCATTACTGGGGGGATTGTTTTCTCCTGCTGTACTTATAGGCTGCTGACATCATCAATGTTTAGACAGTGGAATATGCAGCATGTGTTGTGTGGTACTAGTTGCGAAAAGGGACATTTTTCATGCACATGGAATTGCACACACTACTCCCTCACACACATACTGAGCACTTGCAGGATTCAAACCCCTACCAAACTATGTTATGACACTTGTTAGAGACGCAGTAGTGGAGCACGCTATTCACATTACTGGGTATACCTTCTGCTCCTAACATATGTAGAGTGTGCTGACATCATTATGGATGAAGAGGTATGTACATCTGCGACTATCCATCAGTACAGGGGAGAGCATATCTATGCATTAACTTTGCACAGGCACAGTGGCCTACTGTACTGTGGAGGCAAATGCCAAATACACTGTGGATAGCCTTCTGTATTCCCTATGGACAACAGCCAGGTATAGCACTCTACGGCCATATGTTTACCTGTCAGATGCAAGTACCTGTTGCTCATATAGTGTTTGTGGGTCTTTATTGCCATAGCCTTCCCTATCTCTATACACAACATGTGTACTGTGGGAGATGTTTGCATATGAGTGGGATCCAGTACTTTACTTATGTCTGTGTTGTAACTTCACTGTGTGCACTGGGCAGATGTCTGTATTGTGGGAGGTTCCTGCGTTAACACATAGAAATGCCAGATATGTGTGTGCAACTGCTGAACTGTGACATGGCCTAAGTGTGTGAGCATGCCCAGTTCGCAGTTTGTATGGCTTCTTGACTGCCACATCTCATTTACCTAAGTTTGCGAGCATGCTCAGTGTGACCTTTCCTTATGTTGGGATTTGTGGACCACCACATTTGTGTTTGTGTGTGGACACCATCTATATATCACATGTACAGTTGAGTGTTGGACATCAGGTTGTGTTCTTACTGCCCAACTGCTTTGTGTCTGAACCTAACAGGCATTATGCTGTGCCTGCAGGGTCGCAATGGGATAGTTTGCATACAGTTGTCATCATCCTTTCCTGCTGACCAAACAGTTGTATTGTCGTATAGTGTACCGGTGCAGTACTTTCACTGTGGTGGACAGTATAATCGGTTTCAGTCCTATCACTGCTTGTAATATTTATAGTGAGCATACCAGATTGGTTGAGGGCCAGTGGTGCAGATATGACCATGTTGCATTTTGTTCAGATATGGACAGCATAGTACATGACTGTCCGACATTGTTAATGTATTCCACAACTTCTGTGGGCAGTGACAAACAATGTCCATGTGCCCTAGTCCATTTGTAATGCTAGTCAGAGAGTGTTTGTCCTTCAACACACATTTACTGGTGTTTGCCATGGCATATGTCACAGTTAGTGTGCTGTGCCTCTGTCTACCCGTGACATACAGGTGATATCCAGGGTACACTTACGATCTCCCATCCAGTCATCATGATTCCTCTGGATGACAGTCACTGAAGGACTCCCTGGATATCCTGTAGTGGGAGTTTAGTCATGAGTGGAGTGAGCTTCTGGGTTATGGACAAATCGGTACAGCATGTCCTGTTTATGTCTGTGCTGGGGTTCAGGCCTGTCAGCTGCATAGGTCACCAGCATTCAGTGTTTACATGGTGCCAAATGTCCATTGACACCAGGTTGGTCATGGCTCTATACATCAGGCACAGTTCACCTCCAGCCAGGCAGTATGGCACTGTGTGGAGCTGCAGTTTCTTTACTCAGGCGACACATGGCATCTGTTACAGCTCTGCGATCCTCCTGGTGGGGTATTTGTGTGGTCTTTCCAGTTGCTGCAGGTATCTGCTACGGTACATCCCTGAGGGCCATTGTACACAATTGTGGGGCTGCTGATGGATGACTGGAGAGGCACATTGCCCTACCCTAACCAAGTTGTGCTTACCTTCATGATCAGGTGGGTATATGGTATGTTTCTGTAACCACTACAGACACATTGTTGTCACATGCAAGATATCTATCACCTTGTGTCCCCAGGTCTGTTATTTCTCCTGATGTACTTACTGGGTTAACACCTATGTGGTAATTTCTTGCCATGTACTGTGTTTCCACAGGGGTTGACTATACACTATTCTGCATTTAGCTTGTTGACATGGCTGTGGCACCACTTGTGTGTTTCTATGTGTGCCTTTTGTAGGTTGCTTGTGTCAGCTGGAGGGTCTGATATGGTGGCCAGTTTGTAGTCCTCTGCAAACCTGTTCAGACAGAGTCCGTCCATGTTGGCCTGTACCTATGTGACATATATAGCATACAAGAGAGGTCCCAGGACCATGGCTTGTGGGATGCCAGTTGTACCTGGTTTGCAGTCTGCCATGGCTACAGCATGTCTGCCAGGTCAGTCCTGTCCTTGAGCTGGTTTGCAGCCCATCTACTTGCATAGGGGTTTATAGTTAGGCTGGTGAGCTTATCTGTACTGCCACCTAGGGTATTGTATGGAAGGGTTTAGCAAGGTCCAGATAGGCTGTGTGATCAACATTCCCCACATCACTGGGCTTGGCGCATGTTTCACATGAGTCAGACATGTGTACGGGGCAAGATCTGCCCTATGACAGCCACACTGGGTAGGGTCCAATGTCTGTAGTTACCCAATCTCGTTATTCATGGGATCCATGATCATCCTCTCCATTACTTTGCCAACCTAGATAGTCAGGGTTGAGGGGTGATAGTTTGCAGTATCCATTCAGGCACCCCCTTTGTGGTGTGGGAACACTGTTGCTGTACACTGCTCTTTGGGTACATATCCTGTGGTAGGACTGATAGTGCACAGTAATGATATTTGCTGTTCCATTCTTCTTACAGTACTTGTTGGACACAACCCAGGACACCATCTGGTACCATTGATGCTGTGTGCTGTGCTTTGTGGATGTTGGCTGTTACCTCATCATCTGCAATGTGGGGGGGGCCAGAACTCTCCTGGGATAGATATCTGGCAGTTAGGTGCTGGTGGGGAGGTTGGAAGGAATCTGTTTGGTAGGCTGTTGGCAATGTGTGTGGGTTTGGTGTATTGTTTGTGATATTAGAGTGTTGCAGAGCATATCTGTGGATTATCACCATGGTTCCTACCATCAGGTAGGACAGCTGTGCGATAATCCTTTGTGTCCTGTACAATTTGTATCATCATAGGTTCATAGGTCATACTAGGCTATCTGCCCTGGCCCTGTTTGAGCATGGACAGACTGTGTGTGGGTCTCAACACCCCTTGCGATGTGCATATTATGCCCACGTAGGGTTTACTTTCCTAGATGTGACACAGGGATGGCCCCCAGTGTACACCTACTATCTCCCATGCACTTCACCGGATTTCTCTTGTTGAGTTTGTGTGTGGAGTTCAGCCTATCATGGACTGGGATTCTGTTCCAGAGTGTCCTGAGCTTCTGGGTTATGGATCTGTCCCTCCAGCACATCCTATTAATCTATGTGTAGAGGTTCAGATATCTCACTGTGGTGTGTCTGCTGGATTTGGGGTTTCTGCAGTGGAGCATGTCCATTCATTCTAGATTGGACATGGCCTTGTACATCAGGCATACATCACCTCTGACTGTGCAGTATGCTTCTGAATTGGGCTGTGGTTTCTTCAGCCAGGCTGCAGATGTCCAATGGTTGGGCCCTTTATCCTGTTGGTGGGGTACATTTGGGGTCTTTCTGACTGCTGCATGTGTAAGGTAAGGTACATCCGAACTGGGGCATAGTTGTCACGTATGGGCCTGATAAGGGAAGGGTATGGGGGCACAGTGACCTCTGTAGCTCTACATGTGCATCCTTTCATATTAAGGTGGGCAATATAGCAGGTCTTCCATGCATAATGGATTGCCACCTATGACATACTTTGTGTGTGCCTTGTTTGGTATTTGTTGAGACATTCATACTCTGAAGTGTCTTCAGGAAGGCTGGCTGGGGTACCTGGGTTTGTGTGTGGGGTCTGTAGCAGGCTTCAAACAGGTACACAGTTTGAGTCAGTGTTACTTGCCAGTGGATAGTCCATGCTGATTCTTGCTGTGGTACCAACCTGGGGGTGTGGTTATTCTTGATAATTACTGGTAGCCACACTCCTATTGTCATGTGTTCCATGTTTTGGAGCTGTTGAGCATGGTATGAGGCATAACCTGGTAGTATTAGGGTGCTCTTCTGGGCCTTGCCCAGGTTTCTGTTACAGAACGCATATTACCATTCTCCATGCTGTGGTGTGTTTGGTCTGCATGCACTTTGCAGGTTAGACTTCTGGCATTGGGTAGCATTACATCCAGGTTATTATCTCTTGTGCTATCTATGGTGGTGGGTTTGTGTTTCCAGACTTACCTATTCCAGGCACAGTGGGGGTGACAACAGCCTTTGCCAGTATCTACACAGCCAGGTGTGCTGGGTGCGTGCCATCCCTAGCAGGTGGGGCATCATGTCTTGCTCGGCATGTAAGCCCAGGCTGTCAGCCATATGTTCCCCCTTGCTAACAGCAATACCTCAGCCAATTATTGTACTTGATCTTGTTGTCTTCATAGTGTGGCATCATGCTTGGCGAGGGTGAGATGTTAGGTTGGGTCTTCATGTTTGCATATATTAGATGGTGTTACATTGCTTAACACATGGCAATCATACCTCAGGTGGTGCTGCAGGGCTGCATCTGTCGGATGCACATACTACACTCCCTGTACATGTTTGAGAGCAGGTTGTGTCATGTTAGGCATCCCTGTTACTATATGAGTGAGTCAGAGAGGGGTATCATTCCCAGGGTTCCTACTGAGCCAGTGTATGTGCTATGCATTGCCTCTTTGCCAAGGCCAGGGCATACTAGGCATGCCTCCTTCTGCCTACTGGGGCAGGCTCAGGTTGTTCCTCCTCCGAGTCACGCTCTGCCTGTGATGGCCTTGGTAATGGTGGGGGGCTGTTTGTCCCGGCCCTATGCTGGTCCTGCTGCAGCTGTTTTCGCAGGATCATATTATGTAGCATAGCACATACCATGACAATTTGTGTACATGTAGTTGGTGAGTACTGCAAGGCTCCATCAGATGTGTCCAGGCACCGGAACCATGACTTGAGCAGCCCAAACACACACTCTATTACATTACATGTTTGTGCGTGTGCCTCATTATGGCGTTCCTGTTCAGGTGTGTGTGCATTTCTGATGGGTGTCATCAACCACGGCTCCAGTGCATAACCTGTATCCCCCACTAGGTGACCATGTGGGATGTCCCCATTGGCAAATGTCTGGTACAGCTATGTCAAATGCCAGATATGGGAATCATGGTAGCTCCCAGGGCAGCCAGCACACACATTCATTATTATGCCATGGGTATCACACATGACCTGGCAGTTGATGGAGGGGAAGCCCTTGCGGTTAATGTAGGCCCTACCCCGCTCACCGGCTGGTGCTTTGATGCGTATGTGCGTGCAGTCTATTGCACCCACTACCTCTGGGTATTCCGCTATTTGCTGGAAGAGACGCATATTGCTGGCTAATACCTCACGGGCATTGGGGAAATATACATGATCACCGACATGTGCTGACATGGCATCCAGGAACTGGTGCAGTACCCTGGAGGCTGATGCCTGTGATATCCCCATCATATCACCAGTTGGTCTCTGGAAGGTACCTGTTGCTAGTATTCTTAGGCCAACACATACCTTGGTTTCCCCTCTGTTGGTTCTGTGTGTGAGGTGTGGCCTGCACAGCTCAACAATTTGCTGCAGGATGTCTCTGTCCACTCTATAGCGCTCCACTATCTCTAGCTCATGTAACACCTGGTAGGTGACCCTGGGCCTGTACACTCTTCTCTGTCTCCTCACTGTGGGTTGTCTGGCAGCATTTCCATTGTCACCACCCTCAGCAAGTCTCCTATGTCTCCTTATGATAGCTATGGCAGCCCCTAGCATGTTTGGTCTGAGTGCAGCTTTTTCAGTTTTCACTTCTACTAGCTTACTCCTGTCTTGCAGTGTCTCTTGAGAGAAATATACTGCAATGCTGTTTGCGGTGTTTTAAGTGCTGGGCTGGGCTTGTATTCTGCCTGTGTAATTGCCTGCTTCTAATTGTTTTCACCTGCTACCTCTACAAGTATTCCCTGCTAGTTTCCTACTATTTCTTCTGCTTCCTTTTCCTCTGTTTCCTCAGGGGGGAGCAGCGTGCATACCAGCGAAAACACGCTCACAGTGGCTACCACGTGTGCACACATGCTTACACAGACCAGAATCTGCTTATTCGGATTAAAACACGTGCACACCAGCGCAAACAGCTTTACACATCTTTAAACGCCTTACACGCGCTCTCTCTCTTATTCGCGGCTCCCAGCACGCAAACGTGCACATGCACGCACAGAAAGAAACTTTGGTGTTGGCCACAGTGTACACCTTCCATTTCTTGACTTTCCCATGCTTATCTGTTGACACTCCTCTTTTTCTGCTGTGTGATTGACATGTTTCACATACCACTTTGCTCCAATGAGCTTGATTTCTTCCTGACATTCCCCCCTGTGATGTCACCTATCTCCTGCTCTGTTACTCCCCCTTATCTAACTCTTACACTACACGGAATGTGCTCATTTGCTATGTGACAGCGTGATTCACTATCCTACCACTCATTTACATAGGATTGCCTACTAATGCTTAGTTACATGTCTTACACTCAGCTTCCCCCCTTAGCAACCACTAGACAGTGGCCATGTTGTTTTTGGTCTGCTAGTCCCTGCATTGCAAATCCATGCATTACATAAAATCCACATTTGTGGGTTTCAAACCTTTATTTTTATGTTTTATATAGTGCAGCCCATTTGTGCGGGGCTGCGCTGCGTTTAAACATCGCCGATCTCCGAAAAATGTTTTTATTTTATTTCATGTTTGCATCGGGTTACCATGCCAATGGCCACATATTTGGCCATTGGCACGCTGACTGCAACATTTGCACACTTTATTTGGAGCTGTCATGGCTCCGTTGTGTTATTTGCAGTAACGTACTCAGTTGTCAACTGAGTACATTTCTGCAACTAACACGACTCTTACACAGGCTGGTTTCAGCTTCGTGGATCGCGAATCTACCTCATTTGCATGCCTTTCGGCTGCAAGTGGGGTGATTAGCATATCCACACCCTGCCCATGTAAGAGTCATTTTAGCTGTCTCTTACACGGGATTTCGGGCTGTTCCTGGATCGCGATGGCTGCATTGAGTCTTACACGACTCTTATACTCCGCGCAAGCCATTGTGAATCCTGTACATTGTTTATTGAAAAACTAAATATTCGCTTTTCCAGTGACATAGATCTAATTTTGACGGGTGTTTTTTTTATATTTAATAATAGGGTACCATGAGGAAAGTCAAATATTGTACACACACAAAAAGCATTTCAGAGAAATGTCTGTTTGTGATCTTCTGCTTATATGTCTTTGCTTTAGAGGTGGAATCGTTGGTATTTTTGTGAGATACAAAATTTAAAGAAAACTGCGGTGGTGGTGCTGCTGTAGCGTTGTCGCCTTACAGTAAGACGTCTTGTTCGATTCTCAGCTAAAGCGTCTTCTGTGTGGAGACATGCGTGAATGGGCGTACCTTTGTTGAAGGTTGTGCATCAGGGCCAGCAACTCGGCACGTAAAAATCTACTGCCAATCATTAGAGGACCGGAGTTCCGCTGTGGCGACCCCTAACCGGGAAAAGCCGAAAGGCGCAGCAGCAACAACATTTAGAGAAAATGTATATGATCTGGGTTTTGAATTACTTACCAATTATCTTGAATATCTGCATATTCTTTTATCTAATAGGTTGCACATAGATTAGTTCTGTATAAAGAACCCTTAGTCTTGAAGCAATTGTCTAGAAATGATTTTAAAATGAAACTCTTTAGGCAAAACAATAGCAGCAGTAACAATGTCAAATCCGG
The DNA here is from genome assembly GCF_019279795.1 of Protopterus annectens. NCBI lineage: Eukaryota > Metazoa > Chordata > Ceratodontiformes > Protopteridae > Protopterus > Protopterus annectens. The sequence continues at coordinate 1,356,431,387 of NC_056739.1, forward strand.
AATATGGAAGTTTTAGAAGAAAGTCAGTATCAAATGCTTTTTATGACTCATTTGTGGAAAATCTACTTAAAATGAAGAACTTTTTGTATTTGAGTCTAATTCAAGTTAAATTGTCATAATTATAGTTTAGATAAACTAGGTTGTTTGCTTCTTTAAACTTCTTGTTTGTATTTTCCTATCAGAGTACATAAAGGTATGTAGTGTAATCATCTTATATCCAGTTCTAAACTGCCTTCTCACTTTCTCTCTCTCTCTATCACACACACACACACACACACACACACACACACACACACACACACACACACACACACACACACACACACAGTGGCTAAACACTTAACACACTGAACAGCTGTATATAACCAAAATGTGTTTAATAATACTCAACAATATCCCAAATTAAGTCTTGCAATCAGAAAAGGGATAGTTTTGAATTAATTAAATTATGGTCAAATTATAGCAAAAAAGTGAGATGTCAGGTCAACAAACATAAGATAAATTAAATTTGACAGAAAGAAGACCTATAAAAATATCTAATAAGGAGGATTGAAAAGTATCTTATATTGTTCATCCAGTGTGTGAGATGTGACAAGGAAAAAGGCTATTCCCTTGATAAGCAGATTTGAGATTATGTATTTCTGCAGTCATGTTCAACAAATTGTACTTATCTATTTGGACTTTGTAAAAATATCATCACTTTCACAGAAGACTGACCCATAACCAACATGCTGTTTTTTTGTAGCAACACAACCAAATTATGGATTGCTATCAATGAAGGCCAACACAATCCCCAAGCATGTTTCCAACCTAACTTTTGTCTGACAGCACAAATAGTAGATCCACAATTCAGCAAAAGCCATGCATTGAATACAAAATACATCACTCATAAAAATCAAAAAGGAGATAAAACAGATGTTTTTGCTGGGGTTCAATCACTCAGCACTCTCCCACACCCTATGTATTATATATACCCACTCTAAAGTTGAACTACAGTGGGGAAAGGGCATATTCCCTGATCCACACTACGTCATGATCTCAGATTTAAAATGCCAGTACTTTTCAAACAGCTGATACACACACACACACACGCACACACACACACACACACACACACACACACACACACACACACACACACACACACACACACACACACACACATATATATATTTATTTATTTATGTATATCTATATCTCCTCACCACTGGCCTCCCTCAGGATACACTTATCCTTGGGGAACTTCAACACTGACTGGGCCACTATCACAGCATCACCCCCAAAGTATCACTTAAACCTATTTAACTTCACACAACTTATCCAAACCCCCACCCGTATAGACAAATCCAGCAAAAAGGAATCCATATTAGACTGGATCCTAACCAACAAGCCTTCATTTACCAATATATCTGGTACGTTACCCGACTCCCTCAGTGATCACCTACCCATATTCATACAAAGACAGCACAAAAACCCATAAAACCCCCATCCTACTTTCTATCCATAGTTCCAAATATTTCTTACCAAACCAATTCATCAACACTTTAAAAAAACAAATTGGTCACCTCTTAAAACTCTACCATTTGAGGAAGCCATGGAGTACTTTAATACTTCCTTCTTAGGTATCCTTAATCTTATGCCCCCACAAGGTATAATGCATACTAAAACCAACCCAGCCCCCTGGATCTCAAAAGACACAAGATCCCTACTCAAACAATGAGACATAGCTTGGGCAACCTGGCATACCAACAAAAAGTACAAATTGACAGTACCTCCTAGAGCTCAGAAACAAAGCAAAAAAACAAATATGTAATGACAAAAAAAGTTATTATATCCAGCTACAAAACACTCACTACAACAATCCACAAGAATTCTGGTCCACAATCAAGCACATTCTCCAATCAGGCAAAATCCCTGTCCCAAATCCTAGCACTGAGGGTGATAGCAATGATATTGTCACCCAGTATAATGACTGTTTCACCTCCTCCATCCAAAATTTATTCAACAATTTCCCCACTACTACTACTACTACAAATACCCCCAAAATATAAAACTGTGACTGTAAGACCAACAACCAATTCTCTCTCAAACCAGTTCCAACTGACCTAATTTGTAAACACCTTGCCAAATTGAAACCCAACACTCTCACTGCTGATAAACTCTCCACTGATTACCTCAGGATTGCTACCGCTGCCTACCCTACTTCCATATGCATCAATAGATCCATAGCTGAACACAATGTCCCCTCTCTCTGGAAAATTTCTTACATCTTCCCCCTACACAAAGGTGGATCCTCGACAGAACTTAGTTATTATCACCCCATAGTTATACTATCTCCCCTATCAAAAATCTTAGAAAAATGTGTACACAGCCAACTACTGAATCATCTTCTTCAATATAATGTGCTAGCAAATTCCCAACATGGATTTCGGCCAAACCATAGTACCACCTCTGCCCTTATATCCTTTACTGACCACGTCAACCAACAAAGAAATCTCGGTAACTTAATATCTGTTGTCTTCCTAGACCTGTCCCACTGCAAATTACTATTGATTCTCTCTCAGCTCAATCTGGATAACTCCTCTGTAAAGTGGTTTAAAAATTATCTGTCCCTCCGGCAACAAGCTGTTAAATGGCATAAATCTCTCTCCCCTTTCCTCCCAGTGGGATAAGGTGTTCCACAAGGATCCATTCTTGGTCCCTCACTATTTTCCATCTTTACCAATAACCACCCCTTGGCTACTCAACACACTAATATAGTACAGTATGCTGATGACACACACCCCTCTCTGCAGTTACTTCAAGATAGAACCCAGGATGCCTTTACTACTTTAGAAAAATGGCTAAATTCCTCCAAACTCATACTAAACCCATCTAAGACCCAACTCATGACCTTCCACCCATCCAAAACTTTCACCCCTACCTCGCCATTCTCAACAACATCCTCCAATGATACCCTTATCACACCAGTAATCCAAGCCAAGCTACTAGGTCTAACTATTGACCAAAACCTAAAATTCGACAAACATATAGCACTAACAATTGCCAAAGTTCATAAAAAACTAGGTTCACTCTGCCACTGCAAGAGCTTCCTCACAGAGGAATCGCGAATCACTATCTCTCCTACCCATCTACTTTCCACCTTACTATACACTTCCCCATTTTTAACTAACCTAAACAAATCTGACCTTCTGAAAGTATCTACATGCTACAATAAAAATCTCAAAATTTGCAAGCAGTGCTAAGTTTCATTTTCATCACTGCCTTTCTCTAAGACAACTAGGATGGTTACAACTCCCTGACCTACTAAAACACAATCAACTTCTCCTGACCCATCAACTGCTATACCAACCAAATAAAATAACTGCTCTCTCTGGTCTGCTCACCTTCCATAATACAGGTTCCTATTACGTTATCAAAAGATAACGTAATCGAATGGCCAAAACATTGAAACGGCCGCATTTTGAAGTTTGAATTGTAGGATCGCAGTACAGTGAAGATTGGGATATTTGCCCTTTCCTCACTGTACTGTGATCTCGGAGTTGGAATTTATATTTAGCAGGGGGTGTGGAAGGGGCAGCCCCCCACAATAAAAGTTTTCAAATGCAGCCGTTTCGATGTTTTGGCCATTCAATTACATTATCTTTCGATAACATAATAGGAACCCCCATAATACTGCGTGTAAACTAAGATCTTCCAATACTACCCGACTGACTGTTACCAATTGCTTACATAGCTCAGGCAATCTCTTTATTCCCATGCAGTTGCTAAGGCCTGGAACTCTCCACCCCCCTGACATTAGATGTCTAAATAGTAAACATACTTTCAAGTCCCTACTAAAAGATCTCCTATTCAAAACTTGGATATGTTCCTGTACAGAACCAGACTAATTTCACGTGTTCCTGACTTTCAACATTCCTAGATCACAGGTGTACTGTGTAGTTTCACTTAGTGCATAGTACTGTGAACCAGGTGTTTAGGCCACGTTTATAATTATGATTTCTAGTTTATGACAATGTTTGTCTATGGAAGCTTCTTTTTGAATTTATGTTCAAGCAATTCTATATTTGTTGTAAAATATCTTGTTTAATTGTTTCTCAATATTCAACCACTGTATGCTGCATCAATTGTAAAACTCTGATTTTTACTCCTTTTATATGTTCTATGCTCTTTGTACAAAATAGCTATGTTTATATAATTTTTTTTATTATTTTTTATAAGTTTTTACTATATATTTGGAGCTTTTCTCCCTGGGCTTCTGCTGAAAACGGTCACCTTGTGTCCAGTCGGACTAACCCGGTAAACAAATGGAAAATAAAAATAAATAAAATCCCTCTCTCTCTCTCTCTCTCTATATATATATATATATATATATATATATATATATATATATATATACATACACATATATATATGTTCTACTGTAATTGCTCAAGTCAAGGAACTCGAAGACCATCGTCTGAAAGGTAGAGACCCAAGTGTCTTGTAGCTCACATAGACAGCCCTAATGCACAATTTTCAATACAAGTTCAGGCATGCAGCTGTCAAGGGCAGGGAATGTGCAGAGTAAATTAGGGTTTCAGCCTGTGATTGGGAAAGCAATTTTAGTTTATGGAGTAAGAGGGGAATGTTAGGGTTAGGGAGCATGAGAGGAGTTTAGGGTTAGCAAGTAGGAGAGGAATTTAAGGTTACAAGATAAAAGGGGAGTTTAGGATTAGGGAATGATTGTGGAGTATAGGGTTAGAGATTCATCAGAATCAGAGTTTAGAATTAGGGAGGGGGATTGGCATTTTAGGTTTAAAGAGAAAACAGGGACTTTAGGATGTGGGAGCTGGAGTGGAGTTTTGGGTTTAGATAATGGTCAGGTGCTTTATGATTATGGAGAGGGCATGGAATTTAAAGGTTAGGGAGCAGGGACTCTGGCTGGGAACTGGGTAGGAGTTTTAGTGTTAGAGCTAGGGTTCTAGTTTGGCTATACAGTTTGATAAGGTTGGGTGTTGGTAGGGCCAAGCAGTTAAGCACTAGAGGGAGTTATGGTGCTTACATTTCTGAGAAAGTGGCAATGAGTAAGTATGTTGACAGCTACCTGCACACAAGCACTTGTAGTATACACATACACACACACACACACACACACACACACACACACACACACACACACACACACACACACACACACACACACACACACACACACACACGCACATGCACACACACACACACACACACACACACACACACACACACACACAAATTCATAGGTTCCTGGGTTCATAGGTGTGTAGTAGGCTAATGGCCTTGCAGCCTTTACAAGCCTAGCCCATAGGATTATCCTGGCATTGTGCCACCTGACCTTAGTTCCCAGTGCCTCTGTCAAGTAGAGCCACTGGAGTGATCCCCGGGGTGAATTTTCTATTTCCCATCAACTCATCAAGATTTCTCTTGAAGAGAGCCAGTGAGGCACTGTGCTTGACATGTATGGGAAGTCTATTCCACAGCATGGGCAGTCTCTGGTTTATGAACTTGTCCCTCCAACTTGTTCTGTTCATTGTGGTAATGAGTTTGAGGTCTCTGGAGCATGTATTGTGGAGGGATGTGGTAATTCATGGGAACCTGTTTTTTCCTAAAGGGGATGATGACACATTTTTTGGCATTGAGCTTAAGGTTTTGGTTCTGATACCAGTCATTGATCTCAGTGAGGCCTTTCTGTGGGATATCAACATCACTTGGGGAGTTAATTATGGCTCCCAACTTGCAATCGTCTGTGAACTTTGTCAGCCAGATTCCCTTCATGTTGGCCTGAACTTCAGAGAAGTAGATATCAAACAGGAGAGGACCCAGGACCAAACCCTGTAGGATTCCACTCATGACTAGTCAACAGTCTGACTTGGAGTCAGCTGCTTTCACACTGTGGGTTCTATCTGTGAGCCAGTTTGCAACCCACCTAGTGATATAGGGGTTGATGCCTAGCTTTGTGAGTTTTTCTATGATTCCTGAGTGGTGAATGGTATCAAAGGCCTTGTCCAGATCAAGGTAGGCTGTATGAACCACCTTGTCTTCATCCAGAGCTCTGGTGACTGACACAAAGAAGTTAACCAGGTTGAGCAGTCGTGATCTACCCTTCACAAAACCAAATTGTGTGGGATCCAGAGTTTGGAGGTTCCCTGTATCTTTGCTTATTAGGTCCATGATGATGCATTCCATAGCTTTGCATATCAGACTTGTCAGGCTAATGGTGCGATAGTTCTCAGGGTCTGTAGTCACTCCTCCTTTGTGGAGAGGGATGACTGTAGCAGTGCACCACTTGGCAGGGACAAAGCCTGAGGTGAGGCTGTGGTTGAACAGGGCACACAGGTTAGGTGCCAGTTCACTCTGTAGTTCATGTAGAACACAACCAGGGATATTGTCAGGTCCCATAGAAGCTGTATTCTTGGCTTTGGACAGTGCTGTTTTAACCTGTGCAGCAGTAATACTGGGTGCCTGGCAATCTACTGGTATTCTGATTGGTCCTTTGGTGGGGGAGAGAGGGGTAAAGTTGGCACTGAATCTATCGGCCGGTATATTGGCAATATCTGTTGGCTCGATATAGGAGATGCCATTGTGCAACAGCTCCGAGCAAATCTGGGTATTAACGTGGAAAGTCTTTACATAACTATAGAAGCCCTTGTGTCTGTCTTTATTATCTGCTTCATTTCTGTTTTCATAGCTAGCTTTAGAGGATTTGATGAGGGATCTCAACTTTTTGTTTAGGCTGATAAGGGAGTTTTTCCAGTCTTGGGACTTCACCTTATTTCTCATCACTTTCCTCCTTCTGTTGTAGAGTTTGTTTATGGCAGGGGACCACCAAATTGGCTTCCTTTTTTTGGAGGAGTGCATCTTAGTTCTATTGGGTATGATGAGATCCATGCATTTGTGTACGTGTTTGTACAGGGCATTAGTGTATGATTTGGTGGCCATGCAGCTGTTCTCCAATTGCATGGGTGCTGTGAAGTTAGCCGCCTCTGTTTTTAGGAGCCCAAAGTTAGATTTGGAGAAATTTTTCATGGTGGTTACCTTTGTGCAGGGGGGGGGGTGATGTGGATTTCCAAGGTGATTAGTTTATGGTTGGATCTAACCATGGAAGAGCTGACTATTGGTACAGAGCAACAGTCACCCATGTTAGTAATGACCAGGTCAAGAATGTTGCTACCTCTAGTGGGGGTAAAAATGAGCTGGTCCAGGGCATTGGAATTAATGAATTCCAGGAAATGTTGGGAAGTGTATTGGTACATGAGTAGTTTTCCCAGTTAATGGAAGGATAGTTGAAGTCACCCAGTATGAGAGTGTTAGGTTGGACCCTAATATTCTCCAAGGTGCTTAGGAACATGGAGTGTGAGTCTTGGGTCATGGTTGAGGACCTATCGCAGGCTGTGACCTGAATCGCTGTCTTACCCAGTGTTAGTTGCACCTGAAGTATCTCTGATGCATCATGTTGGGCTACCAGTCTGGATGTGTGCAGATCCTTTATGAATATGGAAACTCCATCTCCTTTGGAGCTTCGGTCTAAGTTCTGGGGCCAGAAGGTATGGAATGAGTTATAGCCTGGTAGTGCAGGGGTGCTATCTGCTGCCTTGAACCAGGTCTCTGTTACAGCACAAATGTTGATGTTCTCCATTTTAAGGAGTGCTTCTAGCGAGTGCATTTTGAGATTTAGTCTTATAGCATTGAGCAGCATGACCCTCAGATTGCATTTGTTTGTAGCTGTTACGGTGGTAATTTGGTCTTTGGAACACCACCTAAAAAAGCACTATAGGGGTGGCAAGAGCCTTGGCCAGTATCCAGAAGCCCAGGGGTGACAGATGCAGGCCATCTCTGGCAAAGCATCTAGGTCTGTCAATCATGTCATCCCAGGCAGACAGATACAGGATCCCCTTAGAATGACACCAGAAACTTAGCCAATTGTTGCAATCAATCATTTTCTGTTTGTACTGTGGTATCATTATGGGTAATGGTAGGAGGCTGCTCAGGGCTAGGGTCATACCCGTCTGCACTACATAATCCAAGAAGTCCTCCATGTCTCTTTTTATGCAGTCCATGGAGCTACATCTCAGGTCATTCACACCCACATGTACAATGACAGAGTCATATTTGTACCTGTTGTTGAGGAACCTGAGTGCATGCGTTATGTGGTGGATCCTGGCACCTGACAGGCAGCTGACTGTTACTTTCTCCTTATTCAACCTAGTGAATGGGACATCAGTGTGCCAGACTATCGAGTCACCTATGACTAGTGTGTTGGGCATGCTGTTTTGCCTTAGGGGCTTTGGTTGAGTGGCAAACTGTTTAGGAGATTTATATGTCTCATGATTAATGTTGTGTTGTGGTGGTCAAGTGCATTTCTGCCTTGGAGGTCTCTGCTGTTTGTGTAGATTTTTATTGAGAGCATCCGCAAAGGTGGGTGTGCAGTTTGTGTTTTTATGTGAAGGCAGTGCTGGTGTGTGTTCTGGAGGGCTATGTGTCCCATGTGGTATGGTGCAAGTGTTGACCTTCTCCTCTTGACCAGCTATTCTGGTCTTGGCTGCAAAGTGCATGGCTTCCATTTTGGATATATAAGTGCATCTTTCTCAAGTCTGACTGTTGGGAGGTAAGAGGATAGGGTTGTCAGTGTACATGAAGCAGTTGCTACATTGCCTCAGGATGCCCAAGCTCACCAGTCTAATAGGAGAAAGCACAGGGAACTGATCTTTAGACATGCCTGGAGAGGTGATCATTAATAATAAGTACTGGAGCTGTTTCCTTGTAGAACATTTAGTGATGGTAGCACTGTTGTGTGCTACAATAATTGCTACAAGAAGTCTGGTAAAGTGCTAGGCTAATAAGCTAGTAAAAGTGCAGGAGATCAGAGACCTAGCAGATCTAAGGGAAAATTTGAAGAGCACTGCTCAAAAGCGTACAAAAAGTCCTGGATACAGCAAATCTGTATCTGGACTACACTAGTTCCAGGAAAGGCAGTTTATTTATTTATTTTTTTTTAGTAGAAAGTGAAGAGATAGAAGATAATGAGATAATTCAATACGCTGAAGGTAAAGGGGCGGGCCTTTGCTAAGTTCTCACTAATAACAGTAGAATGAGCTGATGTAATGTGACTGGGGGCAGTCTCCAGTATCAACTTTATACCGGAGGTGGGCAACTCAAAGCCACCAAGACGTAAGACCACCACAAGAACTGGGTCACCACAAGAAGTGAGTGGGAGGGTGGGAAAAAAACAGTTGTACAGATTACAGAGATATTAAATAAAAAGTGCAGATGATAATTGAGAATAAACTCTTATCTTTTCTAATTATCATAGCAGGCAGTAAGTCAGTCTCTCTGCAACAGCTTGAGCAACAAGTATATCTGATTTAAAACACTGGCTATTTAAAGCACAGAAACAGAAACCAGATGAATTATCCAAACAATAACAGTTGCAGGAATGCCCTGGCTAGATTAAACCAGTTCTGTTCACTTTCTCTCACTAAGAAAAGAGATAGGCCTCTAGACCAAGGATTTCACTACAAACTGAGGTCAACACTAACAGATATTTAGCTCTATCACACAACAAAAAGGAGAGTAAAAAACAGTTGTACAGATTGAAAATCCTTGCCTTATGCAGACGTACATATATACGTATAACTGAAATTAAATACATACTAAAATATAAATGCATTAAACTGTAGAAAAGCTATAAACATGATATCTTTAGTGATGAATAATACTCTATCACCTCAGTGACATGGCTGATAATGCCAATATGACTGTATTATTAAAGCAAAGATTTATGTTTCTGCTAAGGCACTTGCTGCTGTTTCACATGTGAAGGAAACATGAAAATAATAACAATGAACCTATATAAAAGGTTCGGAATGCTATGTGTATTGGTTAGGCAGCAGAAACACATTATTTGGTCTAGAAAATATTGTTACATATAATAATTCAGATTCTGGACAGTAACAATAAAACGACATCATTATGAACAAACTGTCCCATTTTCTGAACTAAGTCAATGGCTTGACTTTCTGGGTCATCTTATAAAATAATTTAGTATTTTGTTTCCTCTACTCATTTATTATATTCACTACTGAAAGGAAAATAGTATTCTGAATTATTTAACAACTCAAAAATAATTAAACAGTCATTTCTTCAATTGCAGCGTTACTAATGTGCTAATAACTAAACGCAGTGCAATAGAAAATTAATAAATAAGTAAAGAAACAAATTAAAAATGTATAACAACTAAATTAAAAAATTGAGATCAAATAATTTGATTTAAATAGTAGCCATAAATAATAAAACAAAAATTAAAGTAATTTAAAAGAGTAAAGACTTTCATGAGCCAAGATTAAAAATATAATAAAAATGTATTGCCATACACTAACTGTAACATACTGTCATTAAATTTAACACATGAAAAGTGAGTATACAGTAGCAATCACATAGTAAAAGTAGACAAAATTTCATACTGAATAACAGCACACATAAAATGAAAAATATAAATGTACATTAAGAGCCTTTTCATTAATATTATTTATTTATTTATTTATTTTACATTTGTTTACTGGGATAGTCCAACTGGACACGAGTCCATTTACAGTGGGGCCCAGGGACAAAATCTCTACAGTAAGTAAACATAGTTTAACACATGACACTAGGCAGAACATATATGCAACAATAAAGAACATTAATACAGAATCAGAAAATCCTGGTTAAACACAGAGAAATCTAAAATTTGAAATCAGTAGTAGAGATTCCTGAGATTGTAGCAGATTAACAGTAGGTCTAATAGTATAAGTAGAAGTTTGTAGTGAAAGAAACACCATGGACATAGCCAGGAATTTATCAGGTGTGCTTTAAGTGAGTTTTTGAACTGTGTAGTTGTAGAGGCAGAGGTCAGAGTAGAGGAAAGGTTATTCCACTTTCTAGCTATGTTATGAAAGAATAATGCTTTCCCTGCAGAGTTGTTAGCCTTAGAGATACAGAGGAGTGATTTGTCAGAAGAGCAGAGGACAATTTGATATGTACTTGGTAAGAAGTTGGCTTAATGATGGGGTTTTATTAGGATATTTCACAATATTGTAGGCAATTGTTAGTTGGTGATAATTGAGTAGATGGGGAAGTTCTAGCCATTGAAGTTCCTTTAAAGCCTGACAGTGATGGGTTCTGAAGGTGGCGTTGTTTGGAAATCTGCCAGTTTTATTATAACATGACTCAAGTTAGTCAAGATCCAGTTTTCTTGTCTGGGTAAGGATTAGTGCAGCATACATTAGGGTGGACAGTAGATAAGTCTGGGCTAGGGTAATTTGTGTCTGATCAGAGAGGAATTTCTTGTGTCTATTTAGTGTACCCGTTTTATGTGGAGCTTTTTGATTGTTTGTGAGATATGGACATCAAACAATAGATTTTTGTCAATTTCTATGTCAAGGAGTTTGGTGTGATCAGTGTGAGGGATGCTAGTACCATTTTTGGAAGTGATTATAAATGGTAGATGGGTGGATTTAATTTTGTTGGGGGTGAATAGTAGTAATTTAGTCTTGTTGGGGTTTAGGATAAGTTGGATCTGGGTAATCCAACTTTCCACAGAGGTAAAGTATTCCTGAGTAAATTGTTGTAAAGTGGTGAGTGATGATGCAGAGCAGCTACAAGTTGAATCATCTGCATACTGTATAAGATAGCATGCTGGGTGGAGGTATGAATATTGTTCGTAAATCTGGAGAAGAGAAGTGGGCCTAATATTGAGCCTTGTGGTATACCTATAGTAGTTGGAAGTAAGGGACATAATTCACCTTGCCATTAGACAGATAACTATCTATCTGAGAGATAGCTTTTCAACCAGGCAATAGTGGAAGGGGCAAAGGACAGGGAGGTCATGGAGTCTAGTAGAATGGTATGTGACACCATGTCAAATGGTTGGGATAAGTCTAAGAATATTGCAGATACAAAGTTGTTGTTGTTTCTGTGTCGGTTACCCATATTAGTAAAAGAGAGGTGAGCAGTTGTTGTGCTATGGTGTTGCCGGAAGCCATGTTGTGTAATAACCAACAAAATGATCTGGAGACAGTAAAATATTTCTGTGAAAGTTGTGATTGAGGGCCATATTGTGAAAGGTTTGGAGTAGCATGATCAAGAGCTTCTGCTAAATACAGTATTATCCCAAATGCTTTATCCATTTCACACCTACTGAATGATGTTATCATGTGAGACTATGCAGGAACCACTGCTCCACATGTCATTCTGTGACATCTAGTAGTACTGTGATTCAGAAACATTCTATATTAATGGATCGTATTACTTATTCATAACATATTGTGATTCTTAATTGGCATAATATGAAGATAGGTGACACCACAACAGCTCCTGTATATTGTCTGTAGTACTGCAGACATGATAGGAAAAACTGTTTCATGCATGTGGTGCAATTCCCGAAAAATAATGAATGTAGTGTTTTGTTGGTGAGCAACTACAGCTCACATAATTTAATAAAGTAAAAACATTTACAATCATCTCATTTTCATGAAGGAAATGACTACAGCCATATACTGCACAAATATGGAAATGCTATTGGGTTGTCCTACTCACAATGCTGACATTGCAGTCTGACCTATTTGTATGTCTGCATTAGTACTAAGTGCATATATGCCACCCCCATATATATGGCCTGCAGTTTACTGGTAATGTACGTAGATGGGATGATCTCAGCAATGTGGCGGATGGTGTAGCATTATTCATTATCATTAATGGACTATGCAGTTATAAAATATTTATAAATGTATACTTTCCCAGAAGTTTGGGGTAGCAAACTCTAATAAGTTTTTGAAACTGGGTGGGGACCTCTGTGATTCTTTATTAACATATACTGCATGCAGAATCATGAGGTACTCTTATAGAATAATCAATGGCTCAGTAAACTAGCTAAACTTCCCAAATTAAGTTTTTACAAGCCAACCCTGTATAACAAATAGAATTCAAAATTGCAAAGGTATAGCCTATTAGTTAAAATAAAGAACTCTACTTTAAGGTATCCACACTCAAGCAGAGGCCTTCATAAATAGAACTAAAACGATTAACTGCCATCTGTCAAATGGCAGCTGCTGAGTAGAAGAAAGTCTCCTACTGTTAACTTGTCCTACTAGAGATACCTGGAACTGGTACCATGATTTCTTTGCAAAATGTAAAGACTGCATCACACAAGCAAATCTGCAGGATCTATCTCTTCCTGACCTTGATCCATATGTTCATTCTCTATCCTGTCACTTGCTAAACAGCTCACTAAAGAAAGCTCACAAAATGATAAATGATTGTGCTGCATCTAGTGATAAATGCTTAAAACATTTAGCCCTCTAAAGTCATTCATGGAAAAAAGAGAAAGACTGCCCTTGCCTAATTAATATACAATAATGACTTTTTCTGTTATTCTCTTTGTCCCTTTCTCTTTTCCATGAATTCCTTTAAATATATCTTTATTTTCATTATCATTATACTGTGGCTTTAAGTTTTTCACCTGGATCCACATGCAAATATGTCACTGAGTTTCCTTGTTTTCTAGAAGATTTTCTTTTTATCAGGAGACAAACTGATGGCAACTATGCAGTTATTATATACATGAAAAAAAAAATCAGTTGCTTTTCTCATAAAGTAAAATAAGCCAAGTATCAACATGTTGTAGAGGACTCCTCGAGGACAAGTTCATGCACGAGCTATGATGGGGTCTAAACAGTCATATTTAGAATGTCTGGAGTAAAATAATTTTAACCAGACATCATTTAATCATAAAAGCACAGAATGATGGCTGTAGATGAACATTTCTATAACCTGTTATCAAATATCCTTAAACCTGGGCAAAAGTTTATGCTGACCATCATTACTACAGCTGTTGTAAAATGGCCAAACAACAACTTAGACATATGAAAGTACTGTAGAGGGCAACTATGTCAGCATCAACAGTACTCTTTTTTTTTTCTTTTTTATTATCATATTTAAAAAAATTGATAAAATAATAATACCACACTTATGTTTCTCATTTGATAAGGACTAATAACTTAGGCCACTAAGTCTAAAAAGCCAGTGGCATATTTTCACATCTTTGGAAAGAGATAATAAAACACTGGCAGACCCTACACTTCTCTGACTACCCATCAAGACGTAGACGTATATTGGCGTGGCTTGGGTGGAAGGCCGACAGAAGCACAACTTTTCTGCTCTGCAGTATTTCAACATTTCTGACAGGATTTATTTGAAAAATACACCGATATCTACTTGAAAACAATAAATAAAAAAAAACGGAAGATCTAAGCTTTATAGTGGCATAATGTTCGTCTTTTAATTCTCATATTTTCCTGTCAAAGTTTAAAGGAGAAAAAGTGAAGAAACTACAACTGAAGGAACATGAATCACTCTTAAGACCATTCAACAGGACAAGTCTATAAAAAAGAGCTGCAGTCCAGCCTTACAAACATTCAAGATTTAATACTGAAAATGGATAAACTTAATTTTCAAATGGACAAAATTAAAGAAGACACTCCCATTCAGATCAGATTATTAAATGTCCTGAAGCAAGACAAATGTTCAAATTACAAGACTAGAAGAATCAGTGTCTGAATTGACTGCAGGCTAATCGATGGGGAAACAGTTTTGAGTTCCTTCTACAACAAAATAACAAACGTATTAACAAGATTGATGATCTGGAGAATAGGTCTAGATGGCACAATATAAGAATCTATGGTATACCAGAGAGAATGGATGGAGACAATATGGTGAGTTTTTTTAACTACTTGGCTCCCAGAAACTTTAAATTTACTGGAATCTTTATTTTTTGTAATCAAGACAGCCCATAGATCTTTATCTTCAAATAATGTGAATAGCAAAACTATGCATCTCAGATCCATCATTGTTAAATGTATGTCAAGTCAAGACAAATACCTTATTTTATAGTCTGCTTGAGCTCTCTCCTTTGAAAATAGGGGATCAAATGATTAGATTTGACAATGACTACTCTTCTCTTGTTATTTCAAAAAGAAAGGCTTGCATTCCCCTTATTAAATCATTGAAAAAGGCTGGTGTTAAATTTTAACTTCTCTTCCCTGCCAGAATAAGATTTTCTCTACCTGAAGGAACACAATATTTGAAACACTTGAAGATACCAACAACTTTGCATAACAAAGAAACTTAATAAATTCAACAAAATGTATGCACACCAGTAGCACATTAAAAGACAAGCAATAACAAAAAAATGAAAGGTCTGTGAAAGAAAAGAGAAAGCCCAGAGACAAGTAAATAATTCATAAACATGTTTGCAATGTCCTTCAATGCAGCTGGTTTTAAGCCATTTTGAAATCACACAAACAAGGTAATAATTTTTGTTTTACTTGTTTCCTTCTCATTCCTGCTTCCCATTCAAAAATTAAAAAAGCGTTAATAGTTAAAATATATGTGACACTACAAAATTTATTAATGACTTTAAATCAGAAATGATATATATTTTTTAAATGTCAAGTGAATTTTTAATCTCTAGTGAAGAATATATAAAGTTGTCAGTAATATACTGGTGCTTTGCTACACTGACTTTTACATCATCATCATCATCATCTTCTTTCAGCTGTTCCCATTAGGGTCACCACAGCGGATCATCTGTTTCCATTTCTTCCTGTCCTCTGCATCTTGCTCTGTCACACCAACTACCTGCATGTCCTCTCTCACCACATCCATAAACCTTATCTTAGGACTTCCTCTTTTCCTGTTACCTGGTAGCTTCATCCTTAGCATCTTTTTCCCAATATACTCAGAATCCCTCCTCAGCACATGTCCAAACCAATGTAATCTTGTCTCTCTGGCTTTGTCTCCAAACCTTCCGACCTGGGCTGACCCTCTAATATACTTATTCTTGATCCTGTCCACCCTCATCACACCCAGTGTAAATCTTAACATCTTTAACTCTGCCACATCCAGCTCTAACTCCTGCCTTTTTATCAATGCCACTGTCTCCAACCCATATAACATAGCTGGTCTCACTACCCTCTTGTAGATCTTCCCTTTCACTCTTACTGGTACTCATCTGTCACAAATCACTCCTGACACTCTTCTTCACCCACTCCATCCTGCCTGCACTCTCTTTATCACCTCTCTTCCACACTCACCATTACTCTGAACTATTGATACAAAGTATTTAAACTCATCCACCTTCACCACCTCTACTCCTTGCATCCTCACCATTCCTCTATCCTCCCTCTCATTCACATACATATATTCTGTCTTAGTCCTGCTGACCTTCATTACTCTTCTCTCTAGAGCATATATCCATCCCTCCAGGGTCTCCTCTACCTGTTCCCTACTCTCACTACAAATCACAATGTCATCTGCAAACATCATAGTCCGTGGGGACTCCTGTCTGATCTTGTCTGTCAACCTGTCCATCACCATTGCAAATAGGAAAGGGCTCAGAGCTGATCCTTGTTGCAATTCTACCTCCACCTTAAATGCATCCATCACTCCCACTGCAGACCTCACCGCTGTCACACTACCCTTGTACATATCCTGTACCACTCTTACATACTTCTCTGACCCTCACGACTTCCTCATACAATACCACAACTCCTCTCTAGGCACCCTGTCATATGCTTTCTCTAAGTCTACAAAAACACAATGCAACTCCTTCTGACCTTCTCTGTACTTCTCCATCAACACTTTCAGAGCAAACATTGCGTCTGTAGTGCCCTTTCCCTGCATGAAACCATACTGCTGATCACTAATCATCACATCCCTTCTTAACCTAGCTTCCACTACTCTTTCCCATAACTTCATGCTGTGACTGATCAACTTAATCCCTCTGTAGTTACTACAGTTCTGCACATCACCCTTATTCTTATAAATCGGTACCAAAACACTTTTTATCCATCCCTCTGGAATCCTCTCACTTTAAGATTTTATTAAACAATCTCATTAGAAACTACACTGCCATTTCACCTAAACACCTCCATGCTCCCACAGGTATGTCATCTGAACCAACAGCCTGTCCATTCTTCATTCTCTTCATAGCTATCCTTACTTCTTCCTTGCTAATCCATTCCACTTCATGATTCACTATCCGCACATCATCCAACCTTCTCTCCCTCTTATTCTCTTCATTCACAACCCCTCAAAGTACTCTTTCCATCTGCTCAACACACTCTCCTCACTTGTATGTTTCCCTCATTATCCTTTATCACCTTTACCTGCTGCACATCTTTCCTAGCTCGGTCCCTCTGTCTAGCCAGTCAGTACATGTCCTTTTCTCCCTCCTTAGTGTCCAACCTTTCATACAACTCTTCATATGCCCTATCCTTAGCCTTTGCCACCTCTCTCTTTGCCATGCACCTCATCTCCTTATACTCCTGTCTACTTTCTTCATCTCTCTGACAAACCCACTTCTTCTTTGCCAACCTCTTTCTCTGTATATTGTCCTGTACTTCCTCATTCCACCATCATGTCTCTACAATTATCTTTTACTGCTTTACTGTTTTGGGGGATCATACTGGGGCTAATAATGTGTGTTTAAAATGATAACAGTTATAGGTAAAATAAGTTTACTATGCACTCTCACTTAACTAAAAATGCCTTACTTTAAAGTTTAGGATGTTACTGTATATCTAATTGACTCATTAATTGAACAGAAATGGTTAATTGTTTATCTATTTGCATGTTTACCAGTCAAAAATAAGCATTTAGAGCATTTAGAGCAAAAATGAATGTTTTACATTGCATAAGGCTTTTTAATACATCCACAAGCATTTCTAGTCTCAAAGCTTCACTCTACAAGCAAAAATTCCCATTGACTTACTTTAGTTGCTGTTTAGAAGGTTTTTAAAGCAGGCTCAAGCTCCTAAAGGGCGGTAAAAGCCCCATTATAGTACATACACATCTGTGATGACATACAGGAAGTAATAAACTGTCTTTGACCTTTTTACTTCAAGTTGAAACAAATGAACCAACTGTTTTACAAAACAGACATTGCCTTGCTTCCTTTAGAATTATTTTTAAAGCTTTTACCTGAAAATGTTATGTAAGTAATGAATCTATTATTTAATAAAAGTAATATATAAATTAAATTAGCGATATTAAGTTTTAACAGCTTGCTGGCCATTTTTAAATAAAAATGGGCATGATTTGAATGATGGAGAAGTCAAACAGCATTGATATACCAGTTAACTAGTTCTGAAATGTTCTGCAATGCTGACATGTTGGTAACCTTAATAAGTAAATGAATCTAAACTTGTTTGTGATAGACAAATTTCCACTACAAAACTGAGAACAAAAAATCTGACACATAAGCAAATTGCTTGGGAGAAACTGATAATCTTTATTAGAGAAAATATTGAATATTTTCCTTTACATATATCCATTGTTATGGACATTGCATATAGTTTATTATATTTGTTTGTACATAGTTTGTTTGATCTTTGACTTTAAAAAAAAATAAACACATCTAAATAAAAAAAGTGGTAAACATATATTCATATATATAGAAAAGCCAGTACCGTATAAAGTACAGTAGATGTCACGGCAACAAGGGAAAAGTGCTAAGAGCACTGTGTAATAGCTCAGGATACTGTTATATTTACTTTCACCAGGGACAGATATAAACAAGGGAGATAAAATTAGTTGTTAGTGCATCCACATGTAAGCATAGGCCTATGTTAAGTAAAACAAAAAATGAAGAATCTGCTAGTAAATATTTTTCCTTAACAGAACCACTGGCATATATTTTTGATATTGTTTTTATTCAACAAATTTGTAGTAGCCCATATTATATAGTGCAATATTATCTTAACTCCGTTTATTTGATTTACTTATTGATTGTATTTTATTTGAGTTTGCTTATTGTGAAAGTATGACTGGGTCGCAAGTAACCCCTTTTCAGTGGAAGTCCGGAAAAAGAAACAGGTACAGTAAAAAAAAAACAAAACAAAAAAAAAAAAAACAGCAATAATAAATAACTTAAGCATAAAAAAATGTAGACATACAGCAATATGGTAAGAACACAAGCATCAGATTTTTTAGCAGTAATAGAAATCATATTGGTTGGAGAAAGAGTTAAGAGAATTAGAAAGAAAAAGAGTAATATAGAAATGGTAGGTCTAAACAGTGATGGAGAAGAAGAATGTTTATTTATTTATTTATTTATTTTATTTTACATTTTTTGACTAGGTATGTCCAGCTGAGCTGAAGAGCCCTTTTTCAGTGGAGGCCCAGGGAGAAAAGTTCTGTATACTATACAGTATTTGCATAACAAAAGCAATTAATTACAAAAATAATACATAATTCATAGAATACATCAACAAAAATGTTTAGAAGTATGTTCAGTGAGAACAAAATGTATTAACTTAGGAAGTTGCATAAAGCATTAGAGATCATATTAAAAATGGAAGTTAAATAGTACATGTATTATTGAATGATTATTCAAAGGTGTTAGTAGATTAGGAGACAGTTTAGGGATTAGATTAGGAGAAGGATAGAGTATGATTGTGAGAGGGAAAGTGGAGAGCAGGATGTTGATTTTCTTTAGGTTGGGGGAAAAATGTTCAGGAAGGGTGAGTACAGTGACAGGTCCAATGACATTTAAAATACTCTGTGGTGGCACTATTAAATTGTTTAGGGATGTGTGAAGGTCCTCATTTTAAGAGGGAGTTTATTCCAAGCAATAGAAGGATGGTAGTTATATATGTTGCATCCAGATTTGGTCTTTGATTTATAGATATGTAGTAGGTCTTGGGTAGAGTTTGGGAGAGGTCTAGTAGGAGAATAGTGAGAGATGAGGGAAGATAGAACTGGACAGTAGGAGGGCTGGAATAGGATAGAGTGGATGATCTGGAGCTTAGAGAGGAGAAGCAGGAGGGGTAGTTTGAGCCAGTTTAGGTGTTTTAGAGAGAGACAGTGATAGGATTTGTAAGGTTGTTGGGCAGCAAATCTAGCTACCTTGTTATAAGTAGACTCTAGTTTTGACAGTAGAGAGGAGTTGAGATTTGTAAGAATTTGGGAGCTATACATTAGACTAGGTAGGAGGTAAGCATGAGAGAGAGTAATACTGGCTTCAGTGGTCAGAAACATCTTGTTTTTGTACAGGAGCCCTAATTTTTGGTGGGTTTTTCTGATACAGCTATGTACATGTAGGTTGAATTTTAGTTG
This sequence comes from Protopterus annectens, assembly GCF_019279795.1. Taxonomy (NCBI): domain Eukaryota; kingdom Metazoa; phylum Chordata; order Ceratodontiformes; family Protopteridae; genus Protopterus; species Protopterus annectens. The sequence goes on from NC_056739.1 coordinate 1,356,451,556, forward strand.
ATCGTCAATGATGATGTTGAGGAGTTTTGTGCTGGATTCCACTTCAATAGGAGTGTTACTAAGTGACAGTATGAAGAAGGAGGGTTTAATATGGTTAACATTTTTAGGGAGAAAGAGTAACAGTTTAGTTTTCTTTGGGTTGATGATGAGCTGGTTATTGGTGAGCCAGGTTTCAACTGCATTAAAGGATGTTTGGATAGCAGATAAGAGCTAAGAGGGAGAGGTGGCAATAGTGATGAGTGTAGATTCATCAGCATATTGCACTAGAGAAGGAACTAGTGAGTTTAGGATGTTAAGGAATATAAAGTTGTAAGCTAGGGCTGCTTCATCAAGTGGGAGTTGGGTGAGGAAATTCCAGTATACTCTAGAGAGGAGGGTTTTAAAAGTTTCTGGGTGGAAGTCTGATAGTTTGCGACAAGTAATATATCTGTGTGGTTTAGAGAAATGGCAAGTATATCTGAGCACCTTTATTGAGGAGTGATCACTCAGTGTGTTTGGTAGTGTTTTTGGGTTCTGGTATTTGGAGGGATTAGAGACTAGGATCCACTCTAAAAGGTGTGTGCGAGTTATTAGTATGGGTTGGTTGAGTGATAAGTTGCATAAAGCCATATTGATTAATGTGATGTGGAGAGTTAGAATTAATGAGAGTTAACCAGTTAATATTTACATCCCCAACAAGGATAGTTTCATTGAGTATGATTAGAAGCAGAGGAGTGTTATACCTCGGTGGAATGTAGATGGCTGCTACTGTGATGGTGGTGTAGTCGTTGAGTTTAAGGTTAGCTGTCAGTAATTCTGCAGGTGGAAATAATGGGATGGGTTGCATGGGACTTGAGAGTGTGAGGTTGTTGGAGTATACAATGGCAACTCCACCACTTCTTTTGTTTTGGCGATCCAGGCGAAGAATATTATATTCGGGAGGGAGAATGTCTTTGTCTAGGTTTTGGGGTTTTAGCCAAGTTTCTGTTAGGGAGATGACATCTCAACTGTGGAGAGATATCCATGTGTGAAGTTGGCTTACATTGTTTAGAATACTTCAGGCATTGATTGAGTAAAAGGACATCAGTTTGTTTGGAATGAATGAGAGACCTGGGTTTGAGGAGGTATTGTAACTGGTAAGGGTAGGGATGAGTCCTGGGTTAGGATGTGTGTCTCCTGATAGAAATAGGATGTTAGGGCAGTAGTAGGGTTCAAACTTTAGTGGGTAGTAAATAAGGTATTTTGTCTTACCTTTGGAAGATGTGGAGTGGGAGGGAGGAATTTTTATTCAGGAAAATGGTGTATTAATAGGAAAGATAGATGCAGAGATAGCAACAGACAGCTGAGGAGAAGGGAAATTGTTAGTTTGGGGATTTGTGGGGTCTTTATGAAATAGTGATAAATGTGTGGTAAATGAAGTAAGAGTGAGAAGGAGAAATAGTGGAGGTAGGAGCAGAATTGAGAGGGTTGAGAAATTTATGACTGAGTGGAAAGTATTTTCGGCTGGAGTAGTAGGTGGATGTAAATGTTATAGAAAAGTTGTAGTTTGACTGAGAAGTAAAGTAGGAGGAAAAATTTGTAGTATGCCTAGGAGGAGGAGTTGGAGACTTATAGATAGTAGGGGAGCCTAGGAGGGTAATTAGTTATGTGGAAAGTAGGGGAGGACAAAGTTTTAAAGATTCTGCTAGGAAAATAGGAAGAGGTGGGGTTTCAGGGTGGAAGGATCAGATGGTTAGGTATAAAGGAAATGATATTGAGGGTAGGTGGGAATGGGGGTGGGAAGAGAGCAAAGTGAGCCCAGGTGTAGCGAGGGCAAACGGAGCAGGGCTACACCTGGCAGGGAGGAATACCACAGAGAACAGACAATCAGTAAGTTGAATCAAATTGCAGGAGATTATTTTCAAACAAATTTTGCATGTAAAGAGTAAGCAAAGATATATGTGGGTAAGGTCAATTTCAATAAGGAGGTTAGGACACAGGGCAAGAGTAATCAATATAGTTATGCCAAGGGACATTAATAATAATAGTTAAATAAGACTCAGGAGTGGGTGAGATGACAGGAAAAGCATGGCAGAATGTGGTAGCTGGCATTCATGATAACATGCTCACTACAGGGAGTTTTTCCCGAATATACAAGTAGCTTTTAGCAATACACTTTGTTTAAAGTAATTAAGTTTCCATTAAATTGTAATGGTAGTTATCTGCATACTCAGTTTAATGTCTTTAGAGTGATAATGAAATAATGCGGAATAATATGGGCATAAGCATGGAAGGAAATATAATTAGCATAATAAAAGGGGAAGAGGAAAATGATAGGGGAAAGTGTAAGGAAGAGAAAGGATATTACATCATGATGAGGGTATGGCAGCAGTATTAAAATGGTTATTTGTACTATCCAGATGGAGCAAGTAACAATAATGCAGTCAGAGGAGGTGAAGAATGGAATAGTCCTTAAATGTATTATAACTGTAACTTTGGAATCTTAATTCATGGCTAAATTACAGAAAAAACAGCACCATGGTTGTTGATGTCTTAACTGCTTCAGGTGAAAAATTTAAAATTCTGGTTTGAAATTATCGTGAAATGCAAGTTTATTTTGTATTGGAAAGGTTTACTCATAACTTTGTGAGTTTTCAAATCCTGTAGAACATTTTTACATGTGCCATTTTATAAATTTTAAAAACTGTGAGTATGCAGTTTTCATAATGAAAGACGATTTGTTGTGATAATCCTTTCAAAAGAATTGGGTATTCACAGCTCTCATCACCCCTGACATTATATATCAAAATACTGTGAAAATCCTAACAGTAATGACATTGATAAAAAAACATTCAAAGTTCATATAGTTAAGGCATTAGTCAGCATTAATTTTGCAATGACATGGTGGTGCTATATATTCTTGAAATGTAAGTGCACTGTGGGAGGTGAAATGACCATAGTAAATGCTTTAGAGTTTATAACACACATCTTACATGGTATTCTCAAAGTACTATTCAGAAACATCTATCCCAAAACACTGTTCAATGAATTGGCCAGGATAACGAAATCATTTAGTGATATTACATTACTGAATGGCTTGGTACTACCCAAGATTACTACATCAATTAGCTCTATTAACATCAGATATGTCACTTTGTCACACAGAAATAGAATACGCTGATTCATGTATGTGGGTGACATGGACTTTACTACTGTGAATCAGTGGTTGCTAAAGTCTCATTTACCTCACCAGCTGGATGAATAATGAGATTACTCCAGTAAAAATTGAACTGCACTTGTGTTGCCCTGAAATTATTTAGCTGCCTGTTGGCCATGGTTGGACTGCAGAGTAATTTAGCTATATGTGGACTAATTGATGTATGGGAGTAGAGAGCTTGGAGAGGACATAGCATGAAATGGCCATAGAACAATGGCTCTGACAGACACTCTTCAGGGTTTCGGTCCGAACCACTGGAATGACTTTACAAGAGAATTGATTTAGTTATGACATAAGGGAAGCCATTTCCCATATAAGTAAGCCATTTCCCAGAGTAAGATTTAAGATTTAGGTATATGATTTTAGAACAGTATCCGTCTGAGCTTACTACTCTCTGTATATACATCCTGCCTTTATTCCTAGCCTCTAGCTAGATATTGCTATATCTGTTCAATACTATGTTTCATATTGTATGTATAGCTAATGTTTGCTGCAGTATGTATTTACTATTGTATGTATATTCAATTGTTCTTCATGTACTCTGATGCTCATTTATTGCTCTGTGGAACTTTTCTCCCCGGGCCTCCACTGAAAAAGGACCTGTGTCCAGTAGGAATTTCCTGGTTAACAAATGTAAATAAATAAAATAAATTACTATAAAGACTATACAGATAAGTTAAGGTTATGAGCTACTAATGCTCTTCTTTTTCTAACTCTAGGTTTGATTCCTTCTGTCCCATTACTGTGAATCAGAGTGAGTCACTTAACCTGATAAAAGCTACTTGGGTTTATTGGGTTTATTTGGCAAAAAAAGAAAAAAAATATATGTATATGTGTGTGATGGTTCCTATACACACATCCAGAAGTCAACATTTCAAACTAAAATAAAAGCTACTACAGCTGAACAGCTGATCAAAAAACCATCTGACTGTAAGAACCTTTCAGTACTGACTTACAGTCATGTCTGACCCAGCCCTGTTAGAAATGTTAAACCTAAAGAAATCCCAGTCCCTCTGCACCACACGCTCCAAGGACCTCAACCTCATTATCACAATCAACAGAACATGCTAGAGGGGCAGGTTCATAAATCAGAGACTGCCCATGGTCTGGAATAGACTTCCCATACATGTCAAGCAGAGCAACTCAATGGCGCTTTTCAAGAGAAATCTTGATGAGTGGATGGGAAATAAAAATTTCACCCCGGGGATCACTCCAGTGGCTCTACTTGATAGAGGCACCAAGAATTAATGATGGCATGATGCCAAGGCACTTCTATGGGCTAGGCTTGTAAAGGCTCCAAGACCATTGGCCTAGTGTATACCTATGAACCTATGAACCTATGACATTATAGTACAGTGGGGATCAAGGAATTACCTTTTCCCACTGTATGGCAATCTCACATTTGGTATATATAATTAGCATGGTGTGTCAGATTTTGTTTTTTGTTGAATTTTGTGATTCAAGTATTGTGTATTTGAAACTTTATGATTCCAGCAGGTCTTAGTGAAAGATAGGCATTTGAAGTTTTGATATTTCAAGTGTCTATTATAAACTCACATTCATATATATTCATATCTATCTGTCTAAATATATATATATATATATATATATATATATATATATATATATATATATATATATATATACACACACACACACACACACACACACACATACATACATATATATATATATATATATATATATGTATATGTATATATATATATATATATATATATATATATATATATATATATATATACACATATACAGGAAGGTTAACTAACTTTGGTCAAAATTATTCCATCGAAGGTAAAAAAAGCCTGTATGTGTGGTTGAAAATCAGCTGATCATACTTACCAGCTTATTTGTATGTGTGAGATCATGGTACAGCAGGATTGAGGAATTTGTCTTTTCCCCACTGTATTGTGGTCTTGGACTTAGGATATATAATTAGCAAGGGGAATGGAATACAGGGGGTGGTGTTTTCTGACTGTAAAAAATGTTTCAGTATTTTTCTTTTTGATGTGGTTATTTTTCAGCACTTGTACTCAATGTGATTAGGTTCAATATGTTGCATTCTCGACAAATCAACATATACTCATATATATATATATATATATATATATATATATATATATATATATATGCAGAGAGAGAGAGATACACATGCATATATAAATACACAGACCTACACATATATATTGTATATGTATATATAAATATGTGTGTGTGTGTGTGTGTGTGTGTGTGTGTGTGTGTGTGTGTGTATATATATATATATATATATATATGTATTATATATACACACATAGATTTTTTTTTTGACAAACAAATAATAAATAAATAAGGACATACATAGATTCATACAGTGGAAGAATGGAAAGACAAAGCACTACAAAGCACTAATGCACTAATAGAGGAAATTTAAAAAATGATACAATGGTGATTAAGATGGGTAGGAAGGACTATCCAAATGTATGGCTGACCTCAGAAGTTGACAGAAGAGGAGGGAGGTTGCTGTTTTTTTAGTAGAGGAAGGCAGATTAAGAAACATCAAGTTGGATTTAAGCAGTGATGGAGGTGGCTGATATGAAAATACGCCATGGGGAATGCGATATGTAGGATACAAGCCATACTGAATTGTTAAGGAATTAGTAAACAATAATGAAAGAGAGAAAAAATATGTTTTTCTGGGTGGATGAAATTAAGACACTGGTAATGTGATATAATGATGTACAAACCTGAAAATGACTGGAAAACTGAGATGGTAAGTTCATGAAATGGGAAAGCAGTTGAACATTTTTCAATCAATTAAAGAAAATAAAGGAAAAACAGGAAGAAGTTAAATATAAGAAAAGTAAGGGTTAAAAGTAGAAAGAGACAGACTTAAATTTATGAAATTTCTGGTAGATACAACAGAAATTAGAACAGAAGGGAAAGGATTTTTTTGGAGGAGACAGAAGAAGAAGAGAAAGAAGCCAGCTTAACATTTAAGTACACTTTGTGCAAAAGTGTCCACATTTGATACTGAAGTGAAGGAATGTTCAGCTGTTCCACTTTCTACAGTGGTGGTTCCACTTTTCATTCTCTGATTATCTTCCAAATAATAATTATAGCCAGTCAGCAAAAAGAGAGAAAGGAAGCCAATCAGAGAACAATTTTGACCTTAAGCAGCCAATCAGAATGTCAAGTAATAGTCAAAGGCTTCAGGGCTGCCTATAATGATACCCCCGAAGCATGAACAAGAGAAATGGTTGTGGCAAACTGTGTTTAAAGGGAGGAAGAAAAAATAAAATAGAAACAAAACAGTACCAAATTAAATAACTGCAATACCAGCAGTTAAAATGAATCAATTACAGGAAATAGTTACAATTATTAGTATGTGGGGGTTTCCAATAGCAATTTTCTGTTCTTCTAAAATATATCTACATTGGTTTCATGCACCACAACATTTAGTGCCCTTGTTACTGTACATTGTTTTTATCCTGGGGTGTTCAAATAAAAATTTTAAGTTCTTCCCAGCCTTGTAGATAAACCTTGGAGCTTCACCAATTGTTGTAAAGATATCAACATTACTCCTGCATATGTTCCAGTTTCTAATGACTATGTCTTTTATTTCTATGGTGTAGCTACCAAATGGTAACACCACAGAGTTGGTGTAAATCTTCTCCTGATCGGGTTTCATCCTGGTGTCATGGGGGACTACCCCCGTGTCATTACCTAGCAGTGAATTGTACTTATTTTCTCATCCATTGAGTACTTCCTCACTAATTTTAAAGTATAGATCTTTGGGGTATCCTCGTTCTTGGAATATAAAAACTAAATTACTTAGCTCCATCTGAAAGTTGACCTTGTTGGAACTCATTCTGGCTGCTCTCACTAATTGACATTTGAACATGTTCTTTTTTGTGCGTCTAGGGTGACAGCTGCTGAAATCTAAATAATTATTGAAAAATGTAGGGTTTCTGTACGCCGTTGACCCAAAAGACCTGTTCCCATGATTTTTATAAATTGTTACATCTAAATAGTTAATCTGATCATTAGTGTGAATGTGAGTAAATCTTAAAAAAGGGTAATATTTTTAACGTATGTGATGAATTCTCCCTATTTTTGTCCTCTACCCTTCCAAAGGATGAATATATCATCCAAAACATGAAGGTAGATGTCTCATTCTCTCTTGAAATCAGAATTTAAAACATACTTCTTTTCCATTTGTACATAACCATGTTGGCATATATGGGGGCACAGCTGGTCTCCATAGCCATACTTTTGACTTGTCTAAAAATTCTTCTTCAAAGGAAATATAATTATTGCTGAAAATCACCTCTATCACTTCCAAAACAAAGTATTGCTTTGTGGAATAACTCAAACCCCTGTTCTGGGGTATGGATGTAAATAAATCAATAACATTTATTGTGGAGAAACTAAATGGGTCATTGTAAAATTCTTAGTTAACTCTAGTCAAGACATCCTATGAGTCTCTCAATATGTGCTCAATAGAATTTAAGACATCTTTCAAAATTAAATCAACAAACACTCCTAAGACGTAAGTCATACGATTGTGGGCTGCTACTACAAGATGGTAGGAGGTTTCTAAGATGCTTTTGTGGATTTTCGGGATCCCAAAAACTTTTGGGGTAACCGGACATTCAATTTTTAAAAATTCATGGGTAATAACTGCCTGATAAAATGCATCCTCAAAAAATAGTTGCATTTTTCTGTAAGCTATATTAATTTCATTTTTGCATGCTGATTCATGTATCTCTGTATCATGAAGGAGTCTCACTATTTAACTACTATAACCCATTTATTTCACAATAACAAGCCCCCGCCCACTTTGTAATGCTTCTAATTCTTATTGACGTGTCCTCCCCTTAATATTTTCATTAATCTATATTCTTCCTTGTTGAGGTTAAAGTACTTCTAGAGTATAGTAACTCTTTTAGGTTCAGCCAATGACATCAACAGGCATAAACACCTGTTTAGAAAAAGAAGCACATTTAACCCTCCACTACATCCCACCATAACCACTTTAAAAAATGCATTATAATAGTTACATCGTGAGCATCCTTCATGATACAGAGAAATCTAAAACAACAGTTATGGCTGATACTGATGATGACTTGCAGGCAGCATGATCTGATGATACAGTACCTTTGTATACAACACTCCAGAGGGAGGGGACAACTAAATCTACAGGTACAAAGGCCCCTATGGAGATTGCTGCTGAGCACACAGTCACACCAGTGCCTGACTTACAACCTATATCCACATTCAAGGACTATATTAAGAAAACTCCTAGTACTTTGACTTACCATCTGCAAGAGAGTATAAAAACACACAATAAACATACATTTAAATAGTAACAAGTCACACAAATCAAAACCCATTGACAACCAATTAGATAAAAAAATACTTCCACTCCAATTCCTTGTTTAAGCTAAAAGGCTTTAAATTCACAAACATTAAAATACAAATTCCTTCCTTATGCCTAAGCAAATAATCCAACAGGTTAGATGTATATCAGGTCATCCTGAAGATGCATTTTCAGGCCTCTAACAAGTTATGTGGTGAAACAACAGTGTTTGTAACAGTCACAGGAGCCCTGCAAATTTCTACTAGCTATACAAGAATGTTGTTTAAAAATACATTACTTTTTCACTACTTCTGTGTTAATTGACCTTTCCAAAGCTTTTAATAATGTATTAGGCAATGTTTTCTGTCAGTCCTTCCTTTTTTCTGTCTTAATACAGTCTTTTGTCTTCTGATTCTTTATCTCTTTCTTAGATATAATGCTTTTAAAGTGAGACTGAAAAGTAAATCTTCCTACTCACTTGCTACTGCAGCTCATTTGTTATTTTTCTCTTATTTACTCTCCTTATTAAAGATAAATCATCTAATATTCCTCATGTTATCTTTATCTTATATTCATGTGACAAGATGCTTCTTAAGGATACAGTGTGACACTAAGGATATTCACTTGGTCCTTCAAGAGGGGCTTCTTATTACTCTTTGTTCTAGTGCTTCCATTTGTAAGATTTTCATTTCCATGCCACAAGCAGCTAGCTTTAGTCTTATATATATATATATATATATATATATATATATATATATATATATATATATATATATATATGTATATTAACTATATGTGACTCCACCTTAACTGAAAATGTTTCTTGCTTTGTATACCTTGGTATTTCTTTGTATCACTGCCTCATATATCACATCGCAATACCAAACACTTACAAGATTAACTGAAAATGTTTCCTGTGTTATATACCTTGGTATTTCTTTAACCATTGCCTAATGCATCACATTGCAATATTTAACACTTAAAACATTAATGAAAATGTTTCCTGTTTTATATACCCTAAAACAATGAGTAAAAAAGTCACACAGGAAAACCAATTGGTTAAAAAAAATAATTGATTAAAAAACAAAAACAAAAATCTAGCAAAGGTAGACTTTCCACTCTGTGATTCTTTAAACCTCTTGTATTAGAGGCAACATGGGATATATGCAAATTACCATTTAAGGACATCAAGTGTTTCAGCTAAATGGCAATTCTGAATGTCCATGATGTTTTCTTTTAAGTCTTTTTACGGAGAAATTCAGGCCAATAAAGCCAAACCCCACTAGCTGTGGACATGCATGTTTCTACCTTATTATGGCATCCTCAGCACAGCATACGTGGAATATTTGGGCTAACATTTGGAAACACAGGGTTGTTGTACCCAACTGATATCCATAAATCTTAGGGTGACTGCAAAATATCCCAACTAATAAAGTAAAACAATGAGTAAAAAGGTCACACAGATAAACCAATTGGTTAAAAAACAAAAAGAGAAATCTAGCAAAGGTAGACTTTCCACTGTGTGATTGATTTTGCAGTCACCCTAAGATTTATGGACATCAGTCGGGTACAAAAACCTTGTTTTTACAAAGGTTAGCTAAACATTCCACTTATGCTGTGCTGATGATGCCATAATAAGGCAGAAACATGCATGCCCACAGCTAGTGGAGTTTGACTTTATTGGCCTGAATTTATCTATAAATAGACTTAAAAAGAAAAAGTCAAGGGCATTCAGAACTGTCATTTAGCTGAAACACCGAATGTCCTTAAAGGGTAATTTGCATATATCCCATGTTGCCTCTATTACAACAGGTTTGAGGAATCACATAGTGGAAAATCTATCTTTGTTTCATAAAACTTGGAATTTCTTTAACCACTGCCTCATACATCCTATTACAATATTAAACACTTAAAAGATTAACTGAAAATGTTTCCTGCTTTATGTAACTTAGTATTTCTCTGTATCACTGTCTGATGTATCACATTACATCACAATATTAAACAATTAAAAGACTAAGTGAAAATGTTTCCTTCTTTATATATCTTGGTATTTCTCTGTGGCATAGCCTCATTTATCACATCACAATAGTAAACACTTAAAAGAAGAAAATAACTATGAAATAGAAAACAATATGGTTAATTGCACAACACATGCCTAGCTTTGCAATTTCCAGTCCTTTCTAATTTAATTTTATGTCTTTTGTAGCAGTTGCACCAAAAATGATAGTTTTTCAAAGTGGTCTATTTTTCTTTCCATAATTTACACATGTAAGAAGCTTCACTCTCCACCAAACTATTGTTGTAATAGTTTCTAAGGCTACTGCACCTTCAAGTAAGGAGAAATATCTCTATGTCAAACCCCAACGTCAGGATGTGACCTTCTCAGATTTAAGGTTCTGCTATAAGTGAAAGCTCAGTATTCAGGATATTACCCCAACCTAGGTGATTCATTAGCAAATGGAAGAACTTGGATTATCTCTTTAAAGACAAAATTGGGCCTGGCTTGCTAAGCAATGGATCTGAACATAATTGAAATGTAGATGATATGCAGCCTACAATAAGTATAGAAATGTATTTATAAAATAAAAGAGTCAATCTAAAAACTGAAAGTTAATGAAGCTCTAGGCTCAGATTGATTTGGAAAGGCGATATTAGTGACCAGGAAGATGAAATGGTTAGGGTTACAACATGCCAGTTCAAGGAATAAATGTATGACCTGGAGTTCCTTAGGTCCTGAAAACTGGGCGTTATTGTTCTCATTTACAAGAAAGGTGTTGTAAAAGATCCAAAAACATATCCCCTTATTGCTCTTCTTGGTAACACTTTAAAAGTTTTCTCTAGTTTATTGTTAGAGGTGTAAAGGTACTATTAAGTGAAAAATCTATTCATTGAAATCAGCATGCCTTCGTGCAGAACACATTGACTTTCAATGTGTGTTTCATCTTTGAATATATAACAGAAGAATATATCACCATCAGGTTACAAGATTTTGATTTACTCATTAAACACAGAGAAATTATGACTAGTAATGATGAAGACTGGAATTATTGGTGGTTTAATAACTCTGACAGAGGCTTTGCATACTCTAACATTGGGAAAGACTTAAAATGTCTTTGCAGAGGCACTTCTCAGATAAGTTTGACATTGCAAAATGTGTAACACATGGATGCTTTTCGGCTTGCTGTGTGTTTTTTTTTTTTGGTCTGTATAAATGACATATTTCATAGGAAGGAAGTGAAAAGAGGGAATGTATCTAAAATTAATTGTAGAACCAACCTCATTCTTACTGTGTTTTGCAGATGAATAACACATGCTATCTAATACATACTGTACACTGAGCTGGAAAATTACTGCTTTGGAGATCATCACCAAGCAGAAAGATTTCATGATTAAAGTTTGGAAGATTATCTCATGTAATAATAAAGAAAATGGTGGTATAATTCCTATGCATTGTCAAGATGCTGACTCTCTGAATCCCTTCTTACATTCTGACATGATGATTTCTAACAATATATTATGCAATGTACACAGGAAAGATGTTAAAATGAAAACAGAACAAGTTGTATCCGTTCTTTTGAAGGTCAATGCAACATTAGCTAGGATCCCAGCATGAGTTATGAAGGTTTTAAAATCAAAGGTCAATCCATTAACGATATATGATGGTGTATTTTTGGCTAATAATATCATAGGACAAATGTTTTCTGCAGTATAAAAAGTATTGATTCCTTGTTTGATAGTATACCTAATTGAATTTAACTCAAGAAGTCACACTTGTTGTTTCCCAGACTTTAGTTACATGGATAAAATTAAGCAGAATGTTCTGCAGGATGTACATTTTTAAGGGAAGAGAAAAGAGCTGGAAGAGAGCTGGAATTAGTGCAAGTCTGATAATAAAGTGAAGTGAATAGTAAAATAATATAGATAATATAGTATTTACCATTCTCTTGTTTTTTACATCTACCAATTCTGAGTATCATTTATTTTCAGTGCCATATCAATTTTACAGTGAATTAACACTGCCTTTAAACAGTCTACTTATTTAATGGTCTTATATGCAAATGCTTGTCATATCGTTGAAATTTTACAATTTTCTAATCTATTGTTTGGATATTTAGCCTTCACGTGATTTTAAAGCTGTTTTTTTAGACCATGCATTGCATACAATACAATATATTAAATTAATGCTATGTATAGTTTTATATATCTAAAAAATAAACAGCTTATATAGACTAAATATTATACTGTTATTTTTGGATTCTGCAGACCACAACTCCTGTCCCCTCTCTTGCACAGCAGGCATGGTCCTGGCATTTAAATTGCATCAGGAATTGACTCTGAATTTTAGCTTTAGAAAACAGTGACAAAGAACAGTTTGTGCAATGAAATTGCTATTATCAATTGTGCATTAGCTGTTTATATTGAATACTCATGCTTGAAGTTGATTACCATTTTAACTTCATCCCAATTACTTATCTCCACAGGTCCTGAGACTGTTTGAGTGACTTGATGAATTCATAGTTGCAAACATTATCAGCCCAGTCACTGGTAGTCATAGCTTCCTGCTTGTTCCACTGCTTACTGAGTTTTACTTTTTCCACTGCTAACTGCATCTCTCTATTCACAATTACCTTTCCTCAAACTCAGTAGAAGCATTCACAATCAATGTGTGCAAACAAGTAACTTTGTTTCAATATCTGATCTTCACTAATTGTTCACAGTGAGAAAGTCTTCTGGAGTCATGTTAACCTGTTATCCTCAACCTTACACTAGGTTTTGTCTTAAACCCATAACCTACTTGCAGTTCTCACTCACCATCTTTACTCAGTTTTTATACTATATTTGTTATATTCTAATTCTATGAAGTTCAATACTTGACTCCCCCTACCCTCCAAATTTCTTCACCTTACCCAAAACAAATCTTTGCCCTTTCTCACTTTGCTACAGTCCAGCTGCAAACCTTCCTTAAAATATTTGCACTCCTAGAATAGCTTGCTCCACAGCTCATAACATCTTGCCGTAGTTTGTTTCACACCAGACTCAGTTAATCTTTCATAGCTAACCCTTCATATTAGCCTTTGATCTCTAGATAATCTATTACCACATCTCATCTATGTAACAAAAAAATAATCCAACCAATAATCCAAAAGAAGGAGGTAGAAGTGAAACTGCCTCCTTCTTTCACATCTCATCTATTTATTTATTTATTTATTTGACATTTGTTTACAGAGGTAGTCTGATTGGGTCTGCAGAACCCATTTTCAACAGGGGCCCGGGGAGAAAAGCTCCACATACAGTACAATACAAGTACAGTATAATCCAATACAATAAAAATTACACTAGAAATACTATACAAAAATAAGTTGGAAGAACAAACTGCTACAAGATGTTGCACTATATTACCACACATCTAGACAATTCTATACAGTTAAAACACTACAGACAATAATAGTCACTCTCACCATACATGATGTAGACAGTGTCCAAAAAATAGTACGTAGGTAGTGCAATGTGTGACATTGACTGTTATAGTACATGCAAAATAGAATGTTAGTTTCAGTTAGAAAATAGTACCCCGAAAGTTAGTGATGCAGATAGATAGTGAGAGAGAGAGTTAAGAAGAATAGAAGCAATAAAGCCTGAGCAGTAGCTTAAGGATATGGTATAGAAGCAGAGAAGGAGTTAGAAGAGCCTTAGGATCTTGCAGTCTGTGAGGGACTGAAATGTGACAGAAGAGGAAGACCTGATCATTAGGCAGGCTTTATGCAGGATCAGAACCATGTATTTTTGAAATGATTTTTTAACGAGGCTTTGAAATTGGTTAGGCCAGGCATGGACCTAGTAGCTAGAGGTAGTGAATTCCAAAGTATAAAGACAGAGTATGAATACAGACAGTGACCAGGTTTACTTGTGGATTTTGAGATAGCTAAGATTTTTGTCTTCTGATCATAGGGATCGATTTGGTGTGTAAAGTGTGACTAGACTGGCTAGTGCAGGGTAGGCAGTAGACTTGAAAATAAGGTTGTGCAAGGTGGATAGCCGAATAAAGGCAAGTTGGTTGGGGAGTTCAAACCAGTTTAATTCTAGAAGTGGTTTACAGTGGTGTGTGTGATATTTAGAGTTTGTGGTAAACTTTGCAACTTTGTTGTAGCACTGTTCCAACTTGCTTAGAGTAAAATTTGTAAGTTAGTTAAGATAGGTGCACCATAAAAAAGGGACGGAAGTAAAAATGTTTTTGCAAGGGTAGTTTGGTTGCTGCAATAAAGAAATATTTGTTTCTATATGTATATGAGTCCCAGTTGTTGATGGGTTTTCTTTATATTTTGCCATATATGGAGGTCAAATGAAAGTTTGTCAATGATAACACCTAGAAATTTGGTTTTCTGCACTATTTCTATGATAGTATTGTCAGATGCAAGGATGCTTAAATGATCAGTGACAGGGGAGGTGTTTTGGGGATAAAAGAGTATGCTTCTTCCTCTTTGCAAATATTATACCAGATCAATGCCCACTGTCCATTTGTTTATCAGTAGAAATTCATTATTACATATTATTTATAACAACACATAATACCTATGGTGCTATCCTATATATATATAATGTGTCCTTCATCCACTTTAAAAAAATCAGTACACATAAAAGAAACTAATGCATAATTTCACATCCACTGGACAAATTTAAGCTAAAGACCATTATTAAAATCACAGGTTTTCAGTAACATGTGCCCCTCCCAGTGTTTGGTGATATACACCTTAATCTAGGTCTACCAAGATAGCCTACCTATAGTCCTACAAGTAAAATAAATAAATATCTATAACTATACAAATCCTAAATATGTGTACTATCTCAGAGGTCAAACTTTGCCATAGTAGTATTAGAAGCTTCTGTAGCAAAATGGCTGAATTGCTCATTTGGATAATACTAGAGTCACCTGACATCAATATTGTAACAGAAAATTGATTGAAACCAGACACCAGGAATGAACAAAGTCTGCGTCAAGGCAGGCTTAACAAGAAAACCAAATGTGTAATGGGTGTTGCTATCATCAAACCCACAAATGTAGACCTACCACGGTTCAACAATTGTCATGATTTGGTAATGCTAAAACATTAAAAATCTTCCTTAAATTAAATACCTACAAAAGTTTACATTCCTCCAAATAATTACTTCCCCATAACTGAAGACCTTCTATCTTGGGTATTAAGCCATATTAACGAGGAGACTTGTTTTAGGGGGTTCTAAACATAAACTAGTCAGCCAGAGATATAACATTTCCCTTTTCTAGATGAAATAAACCTAAAACAAGGAAACTATACTTAACTCATTAGTTCATAGGTTCATAGGGAGGTACTAGGCTATCGGCCCTAGGGCCTATACAAGCCCAGCCAAAACGATACCCTGGCTTTTGCCACCCAATAATTGTTTTTTTCCTGTGCCACTGTCGAGCAGAGCTACAGAGGTGATCCCCGGGGTGAATTTCCGATTTCCCATCCAATCATGAAGATTTTTCTTGAAGAGTGCTAATGAGGAGCTTTGTTTGATATAGATAGGTAGTTTATTCCAGAGTATGGGAAGTCTCTGGGACAGGAATCTATCCCTCCGGCATGTTCTGTTTATTGTGGTGACAAGGTTTAGGTCCCTAGAGTGTGTACCTCGGAGGGATTGGGATTTCTTTAAGTGGAGCATGTCCAAAAGCTCTGGGTTTGACATAGCTTTGTATGTTAGGCAGAGATCACCTCTGAGTAGGCGATATGTGATGGAGAAAAGCTGGAGTTTTTTGAGACGGTCTGCATAGGGCATCTGTTTGAGGCTGGTAATCCTTTTTGTGAGGTATTTCTGTGGCCTTTCCAGATGTTGTAGATGTCTTGTGAGGTACATACCAAAAGGGGCATTGTACTCAATAATGGGTCTAATGAGTGATGCATAGAGGGGAACAATGACTTCTTTTTTTCTGGATGAGAAACCTTTTGTGATGAGGTGTGCCACGTAGAAGGATTTCCTGACTACTGTCGCAATGTGATTATCAAAGGAGAAACTACTGTCCACCTGTGTCCCAAGGTCTCTTATCACACTTTCGGTGTTAAGTATACTACCGCCTATGTTGCAGTTCATGGGTACAGAGTTTTTACCAAAGGGGATGACAATGCACTTTTTGGCATTGAGCTTGAGGCCATGGCTTTGACACCAGGCATCTGTCTCAGTGAGGCCCTTTTATAGGATGTCCACATTGTTAGGAATTTCGATTATGACTCCTAGTTTGCAGTCATCTGCAAATGTCATTAGCCAAAGACCTTCTGTGTTAGCCTGTACTTCAGAAAAGTAGATACCAAACACGAGAGGACCCAGGACTGAACCCTGTGGTACTCCACTTATCACTGGTCTGAAGTCGAATTTGGAGTCTGCTACTTTCACAGTATGAGTTCTGTCAGTGATCCAGTTGGCAACCCATCTTGTGACATAGGGATTTATGCCTAGTTTAGTGAGTTTATCTATAATTCCAGAGGGGGGGTGGTTTCAAAACCTTTGCAAGATCTAGATAGGCTGTGTGAACCACCTTACCCTTGTCTACTGCTTTGGTGACTGCTTCAAAGAAGTCTATCAGGTTTAGGAGACATGATCTGTCTTTTACAAACCCGAACTGGGTGGGGTCCAGAGTTTGGAGATTACCAATGTCTTTGTTTATACGTTCCATGATGATACGTTTCATGGCCTTACAGACCAGGCTCATCAGGCTAATGGGGAGGTAGTTCCCGGGGTCCATGGTGGCTCCCCCCTTGCGGAGTGTGATAACCATCGCGGTGCGCCATTCAGCAGGCACAAAGCCTGAGGTGAGGCTATGATTGAACTTGGTACTTAAGTGGGGTGCCAGTTCGTTCTGTAGTTCATGTAGAATGCAGCCTGGGATGGTGTCTGGTCCCATGGATGCTGTGTTCTTGGCTTTGGAGAGTGTGGTTTTTACCTGTGCAGCCGTGATTGCAGGAACTTTGCATTCTTCCATCATAGATATGGGCTCTTTAGGGGGTGAGAGGGGGGTAAATTAGCACTAAACCTATCTGCCAGGATGTTGGCATTATCGGTTGGGTCTATATATTTACTGCCATTGTGCTGTAACTCAGAGCAGATCTGAATGTTGCCATTGAGATTCTTGACATAGCTAAAGAATGCTTTGTGGTTGTCTTTAGAATCAGTGACGATTTTGTTTTCGTAACTAGCTTTGGAGGATTTTATCAGGGATTGCAGCTTCTTACTGAGGCTGACCAGGGAGCTCCTGCACTCATGGGATTTTACTCTCTTTTGCAACAGTTTCTTCCTTCTGTTGTACAGTTTGTTTATGGCAGGGGACCACCTGATTGGCTTCCTTTTTTTGGAGGATAGCGTCTTGGTTCTGTTTGGGATAGCACGATCCATGCACTCATGTAAGTGCTTATAAAGTGCAATTGTGTAGGATTCAGTAGTCGTAACTGTATTGTCCATCTGCATGGGTGTCATGAAGTTCACCACTTCTGTCTTAAGAAGCATGAAGTTGGCTTTGGAGAAATTTTTTACCATGGTTTCCTTAATGGGGGGTGGGGGCAGGATGTGGAAATCTAGGGAAATTAGCTTATGATTGTATCGAACCAATGAGGTGTTGACTTCAGGTGTGGAACACCGGTCACTCATGTTGGTAATGACTAGATCTAGGATATTGTTGCCCCTGGTGGGGGTGTGGATATGTTGATCCAGGGCATTGGAGTTTATGAATTCCAGAAAGCGTTGAGCAAAGGAGTTGGTATATAAGTAGTTTTCCCAGTTAATGGTGGGGTAGTTGAAATCACCCATTATTAGAGTGTTTGGTTGAACCCTAATATTTGCCAGTACATCAAGAAAAGAAGAGTGGGAATCCTGGGGCATGGTGGGTGATCTGTAGCAAGCAACAGTTTGGATTGCACTTTTGCCCAGAGTTAGTTGCACTTTTATAACCTTGGCTGCATTATGCTGAGCAACTAGCCTGGAGGTATGGATATCCTTAATTAATATGGACACACCTCTGCCTTTGGTGTTCCGGTCCAGGTTACATGGCCAAAAAGTGTGGTATGAGTTATAGCCTGGTAGTTCAGGGTTGCTCTTTGGAGCCTTGAACCAGGTCTCAGTCATTGCACAGATATCGATGTTCTCCATTTTAAGGAGTGCCTAGAGTGAGTGCATTTTGAGATTTATTCTTCTAGCATTGAGTAGCATCACCCTCAGGTTTTGCTTGCCTGTTCCTGTTACGGTGGTGAATTTGTCATTTGAACCTTGCCTAAAAAAGGTACTATAGGGATGGCAAGAACCTTAGCCAGTATCTGGAATCCCAGGGGTGACAGGTGCAGGCCATCTCTGGCAAAGCATCAAGGTCTATCGACCATGTCATCCCAGCAGACAGATACTGGATCCCTTTAGAATGGCATCAGAAGCTTAGCCAATTGTTGAAGTCAATCATTTTGTCCTTGTAGTGCGGCATCATTCTGGGTGATGGCAGAATGCTACTCAGGGCTAGGGTCATACCTGCCTGGGCTACAAGATCGGAGAGCTCTTCCATGTCCCTTTTCATGTAGTCCAGGGAGGTACATCTCAGGTCGTTCACACCAACATGGACAATGACAGAGTCATATTTGTACTTGTTGTGGCGTGACCTGAGTGTGTGGGTTATGTGGCGGATCCTGGCACCAGACAGGCAGCTGACAGTAACCTTCTCCTTGTTTAGCCTGGCGAGTGGGACATCAGTTTGCCTGCCTATAGAGTCACCTTTGACTAGTCAGTTGGGTACGTTGTTTTGCCTTATTGGCTGTGTTTGAGTGGTACACTGAGTCTGCGGGCTATGTGTCATTTGGGTTGTGTTGAGGGATGGAGGTTGCTTGCGTTTCTGCTTTGGAGGTCTCTGTTGTTGCTTAGACAGATTATTATTGAGAGCCTCCACAAATGTTTTTGTGTTACTATGTGTGGATTTTGGTGGTGTAGATTTAGTGAGACTATGTGATGAATGTGGTGTGGTGCAAGTGTTTACCTTCTCCTCTTGACTGTCAAGTTCAGTCTTGATTGGAGAGAGCTTTACCTCCAGTTTGGCTAGATAAGTGCATCTCTCACAGGTTGTAGTGTTGGGTGGTAGGAGGAGAGGGATGTCCGTGTACATGAGGCAATTTCTACATTGCCCCAAGATGCCCAGATTCATCAGATAGACAGGAGAGAACACAAGAACACAACTCATGCTAGGACACTCTGACTGCCCATTACCCCAAATGTTCTATCATGCAGTGCAATAAATTTTGCAAAAATTGTCACAAAAACTACAAAATCTATCTATATTTAACAGAGATACAGTCATATATGCACTAAGACATTACATGTAGAATCAACTAAAAATCCCCTCCATTGGATGAAGCTACATAAAATCCAACTAAATATTTCTTAACATTAAATCAACCCCTGTTACAGGAAAATGAGTGAAGACAATTTCGACCTATTGGCTAACTCTTCAAACAAAATAATAAATGAGCTGAAGGGATAAAGCATGGCAAACTTGGCAAGCAAATAAGGTACAACCAAATTGTCTACACTACCATTAATTACATAACCTTACAAAAATGCACAAAAAATTCAAAAGAAAAATTGTGCCCTTAATATAGTAATCTCAACACAAAAAAAAACACATTTCGGTCTATTTTGTTCATAGTGTTACAACCTAAAAACATGTCAACCTAACACACTACAATATGAAACTAACACTGTCAATAAATTTAACACTCACTTCATCTTTACCCTAGACAGATAGCTCAGTAGACATTTTCTCCCTTTCAGCCAATAATTTTTCATTTGTATATTTTAAGATTGCAGCTGTTACATTGGCATATCCCACATGCATCTTAATAAAATGATGAATAAAGGATTCTTACACCCCCCTCTGTTTGGAACCTGACATGTATCATGGTTTACCATCAAAATCTCCAAAGACAGTTATGCGAACCTTGGAAGGTCATATGTCCCTCTTCCAAGGTTTTGTAATGTCAATTTTCAAATGCTTGAATTTACAGTAGTGAATGCACACTAGTATTCTCAGTTGTGGATTCATTATTTTGAATGGAGATCACACTATAACGTGGATCAGGAAATTTACCCTATCCCTCACTGTAGTATGATCTCGGAGTTTGTATATATAAGTAGCAGGGGGTGGGTGATGCAGGGAGGCTTTCATCCTGCAAAATGTTAGTATGACATAACCAGAAGTCCAGGTAGGTTTGATAAAGTTGACATTACTGACTGTCGACTTTCTTAAATTTCCACTTTCAGTGTTATGATCATTCAGAATTTGGATTTTATGACTTTTTAATTCAGGTAAGTAATCACTTGCACAAGTGTGTTGTGAGAGTTTGATGGTAAACCGTAACTTATCATTGCCTAAAGTAGGTAACTTCATCAAACTGACAAATTATAAACATGTTGCTATACTGCCTCCTCCAGCTAAAATCCTTGAAAAAGTATATACTCTCAACTACCCAAATATCTTCTCAATAATGACCTGCTTTCTCCAACTTAGTATATTCTTTCATTCCAGAAAGAGTCCAAATTCAGCACTACTGATGCTCCTTAATGTAATATATAACAGCAGAAATGATGATAAGGTGGTCTCATCTTTGTAACTTGATTAGTGCAGTACTGTAGACACTGTTTAACATTAAAACTTCTGCATACACTTTCTCATGGCAACATTTCTTAATCTACTATCTCGTTTCAACAGCTACTTTAGAAAAAGAAACCAATGTGTCAAATGGCAAAATATATATTTGAATACATATTCCTTTTAATAACCTCAAGTATGAGTTAAACATTCAAAGACTAGTATATATATTCCTGTGTTTAATAACGGGCAGGATTCACGAAGGCTTGCACGGAGTGTAAGAGACGTGTAACACTCCATGCAAGCCTCGCAATCCAGGAACAGCCCGAAACTCCGTGTAAGAGACCAGCTAAAATGTCTCTTACACGGACTGGGCGTGGATATGCTAAATACCTCACTTGCAGCCGAAAGGTATGCAAATGAGGTATATTAGCGATCCACGAAGCAGAAACCAGCCCGTGTAAGAGACGTTTTAGCTGCAGAAATGTACTCAGTTGACAACTGAGTACGTTTCTGCAAAAATCACAATGGAGCCATATCAGCTCCAAATAAAGGGTGCATATGTGTCAGGCAGCATGCCAATGGCCAAATATGTGGCCATTGGCAAGGTAACCCGATGCAAATATAAAAAAAATAGAATTTTTTTTTTCGGAGATCGCCGATGTTTAAACGCAGTGCAGCCCCGCGCAAACGGGCTGCGCTGTATAAAACATAAAAATGAAGGTTATAAACCCACAAAAGTGTGTTTTATGCAATACATGGAATGACAATGCAGGGACCAGCAGACCAAAACAACATGGCCACCATGTAGTGGTTGCTAAGGGGGGAAGTTTAGTCTAAGACATGTAACTAAGCATTAGTAGGCAATCTCATGTAAATGAGGGTTAGGATACTAAATCCCACAGTCACATAGCAAATGAGCACAGTCTGAGTAGTGTAAGAGTTACATAAGGGGGAGGAATAGAGTAGGAGCTAGGTGACATCACAGGGGGGAATGGTAGAAAGAAATGCAGTTCAATGGAGGTCAGTGTAACATGACAGATGACAGACACAGATCAGGGAAAGAGGAGTGCCACAAGATAAGCATGGGAAAGTCAAGAAATGGAAGGTGTACACTGTTACTTACACCAAAGTTTCTTGCCTGGCGTGCATGCGCACGTGTGCGCGCCTTGAAGCGCGAGTAGGGCAGTGTGCGTGCGTGTAAGGCAGACTGAGCATGTGGGAGCATGTTGGTAAATTTGTAACACTGTTTGCGCTGGTGTGCATGCGTTTTAATCCAAATAGGCAGATCCTGAATTATGTAAGCATGTGTGCATGCGTGTAAGCCACTGTGAACGCATTTCTGCTGGTATGAACGCTGCTCTCCCCTGAGGAAACAGACAGGAAAAAGGAAGCAACAGAATTAGTAGGACGCTAGCAGGGAATACTGCTGGAGCTAGCAGGTGAAAACAATTAGAAGCAGGCAATTACACAGGCAGAATAGTAGCCCAGCCCAGCACTTAAAACTCTGCAAACAGCAGTGCAGGATGTTTCTCTCAAGAGACACTGCAAGACAGGAGTAAGCTATTAGAAGTGAAAACTGAAAAAGCTGAACTCAGAGCAGAAATGTTAGGGGCTGCCATAGCTGTCATAATGAGACATAGGCGACTTGCTGAGGGCGGTGACAATGCAGATGGTGCCAGACAACCCACAGTGAGGAGACGGAGAAGAGTGTACAGGCCCAGGGTCACCTACCACGGGTTACATGAGCTGGAGATAGTAGAGCTATAGAGTGGACAGAGAGCTCCTGCAGCAAATAGTCGAGCTGTGCAGGCCACGCCTCACACACAGAACCAACAGAGGGGAACCCATCCCAGTGGAAACCAAGGTATGTGTTGGCCTAAGAATACTAGCAACAGGTACCTTCCAGAGACCAACTGGTGATATGATGGGGATATCACAGGCATCAGCCTCCAGGGTACTGCACCAGTTCCTGGATGCCATGTCAGCACATGTTGGTGATCATGTATATTTCCCCAATGCCCGTGAGGTATTGGCCAGCAATATGCATCTCTTCCAGCAAATAGCGGAATACCCTGAGGTAGTGGGTGCAATAGACTGCACGAACATACGCATCAAAGCACCAGCCGGTGAGTGCAGTAGGGCCTACATTAACTGCAAGGGCTTCCCCTCCATCAACTGCCAGGTCGTGTGTGATGCCCAGGGCATAATAATGAATGTGTGTGCTGGCTGCCCTGGGAGCTACCATGATTCCCACATCTGGCATTTGACGCAGCTGTACCAGACATTTGCCAATGGGGACATCCCACACGGACACCTAGTGGGGGATGCAGGTTATGCACTGGAGCCGTGGCTGATGACACCCATCAGAAACGCACACACACCTGAACAGGAACACCATAATGAAGCACATGCACAAACACGTAATGTAATAGAGCATGTGTTTGGGCTGCTCAAGTCACGGTTCTGGTGTCTGGACACATCTGGTGGAGCCTTGCAGTACTCACCTACTACATGTACCCAAATTGTCATGGTATGTGCTATGCTACATAATATCATCTTGCGAAAACAGCTGCAGCAGGACCAGCATAGGGCTGGGCCAAACAGCCCCCCACCATTGCCAAGGCCATCACAGGCAGAGTGTGACTCGGAGGAGGAACAACCTGAGCCTGCACCAGTAGGCAGAAGGAGGCGTGCCCAGTATGCCCTGGCCTTGGCAAAGAGGCAACGCATAGCACATACACTGGCTCAGTAGGAACCCTGGGAATGATGCCCCCTCTGACTCACTCAAATAATAACAGGGATGCCTAAAATGACATGACCTGCTCACAAACATGTACAGGGAGTGTAATATGTGCATCCGACAGAGGCAGCCCTGCAGCACCACCTGAGGCATGAATGCCATGTGTTAAGTAATGTAACACCATGTACTATATGCACACTTGAGGACCCTGACTAACATCCACCCTCACCAAGCATGAAGCCACAAAATGACAATGGGATGATCAATTGCAATAACTGGCTGAAGTAATGCAGTTAGTCAAAGGGAAGCCAATGTGTTTCAGCCTGGGAAGACATGCTGAGCATGACATGATGCACCACCTGCTAGAGGTGGCGTGCACCTATCAGTCCAGGCCTCATGGATACTGGCAAAGGCTGTCAGTACCCACAGCATGCCCTGAATAGGTAAGTCTCAAAACACAAACCCACCTTCATAGGTACCACAAGGGATAGGAACCTAGATGCAATGCTACCCAATGCCAGAAGTCTAAACAGCAAGATGCGTGCAGTGTAAAGGCACACAGTATGGAGAATGTTGATATCAGTCCTGTAATAGAAAACTGGGTCAAGGCTCACATCAGCACCCTAACACTACCAGGTTACACCTCATACTGTGCTGTACAGCCGCAAAACATGGAACAAGCTACAAAAGGAGAGTGACTAGCAATAAATGTCAAGGATAACCACACCCCCATGTTGGTACCACAACAAGAAGCAGCATGGATTAGCCATGGTCAAATACCAATGGCTAAAACTGCCTCCTAGTATATAGCCTGCTGCAGACTACTGTCCTAATACCAGGAACTGCACCTGGCCTATGTTGGAATACATGAATATATCAAGCCCCCCAAACCACATTATATTGCTTGACTGAAAATACCCAGACATACACTGGGAGCATTATACTAGCACCAACACAGTAGGAGAAAAGTTCCCAGAATCCATAAACCAAAATGCCCAGGAACAACGTACCACTCCCACAAGAGGGGTAAGCATACTGGATGTGATAATCAGCAGCATGCGTACTGGATGACAAGATGAGAAGTGTATCCCTCACTGGTAAGACCAGACCATAGAGTAATAACACCGGATATACACATCCTGACCACAGTCCCTGGCCAGAAAACCACAGTGAAAAACATGTGCAAAGCATAGGTTGCACCCCTCCAAACCGATGTGGAATCCACGAAAGGCCCTGTGCAGGTGCAGAATATGGGACACACCACAGAACATGTTATACAGGCATGCCATGAACACAGCCAGGAATGCTTGGATTATGCAATCACAAATAACAACAAGACACAATGCCATACATGCAGGCATCTGGCATGCTGGACTCCAGCCATTACCAAACCATGCAAGAGAATGAGGAAGCTACTACATGATAGAGCAAACATAAAAAGGGAAGTAATCACTGATCAGTAGTATGGCAATAAAATATGTCCACGCATAAAATCCACTAAGGCCAGCCACAACAAGTAGAATCTGTGAATCCAGAGGCAATGTGACACCTGCCCCAAGTACACAGACAACCCACAACTCCCCCCAAAAAATACAAATATATGTGAGAGATGCAACCATTTATCCAAACTGGAGGCTGAGCTCCGCCAACTCAGTACTGTCAAAACTAGTCAGGAGGAGAAGGTAACCACATACACCACAAACCCAGTCCCACATAGACCTATCACAACTGTAAACCAAACACATAAACACAGAAAAACATTCCCGGAGGCCCTAATTACAAACACACCACACCAACAGAGGCCTCCAAAGCAGACCCCAAGCAACCACAACCTCCAAACATAGCACATGCAACACATAGTACACAAAGATGGTATGCCAAACAGTTACAGGCCAGAAGGAGAAACAACATGCCTGATACAGTTGTAATAGGTGTCTGTATAGGCAGACACACTGCTGTCCCACTCACCAGACTGAACAAAGGAAAGGATACAGTAAGCTGCCTGTAGGCTGCCACAATATGCCACATAACATAAGTACGCAGGTCACCCCAAAGCAAGCAGAAATATGATGCACTCATTGTCCATGCTGGTGTGAATGACCTGAGATGTACCTCCCTGGACTACATGAAAAGAGACATGGATGAGCTCTCTGAGTATGTACTCCAGGCCGGTATGACACTGGCCGTTTGCAGCATCCAACCCTCTCCAAGAATGATGCCACAGTACAAACACAGAATGATCAGCTTTAACAGGTGGCACAGTTACAGCTGTCAGTCCAAGAGGGTCTAATGTCTGTCTGCTTGAGATGTCATGCATGACAAGCCATGCTGCTGTTCCAGGGATGGCTTGCACCTGTTACTCCTGGGCGTCTGGATACTGGATAAGGCCTTTGCCACCTCCATAGAGCCGTACGTAGGCAAGGCCAAAAAGACTAACCCACCACCCTAGAAAACATAAGTGGTAAGAAACATAAGGGTAATACTGACCAATGCCAGATGTGTAAACTGCAATATGCATGTACCTGAGGCACTTCCCAGTATGGAGAACATCGATGTCTGTGCAGTGACAGAAGCCTGCTGCAAGCCTACTGACAGCACACCAGCACTACCAGGTTATACCTCATATCATGCGTTATGGCCCCAACACCTGGACCAAAACATCAAAGGAGGGGGAGTATCCATATGCAGCACAGACACCCATATGGCCAGGTAACTGACAATGCATGAAGCAGCGGAGACCACCCATGTGCACCTAAGTGTAGTCAAAACTGCTGTACAGTCTGTAGCATGCGACAGACCACACTCTCACACACAGGAACCCCACCCAGACATCCTGAAGACACTGGACAGTATGAATGTCCCACCAAATACCATACAAGGTACTCACAAATTACCACATAGGTGGTAAACCATTATGTATGCAAGGAGTAATCAGGGACATAGGGACACAAGTCGACAGTAACCTGTCATGTGACACTCACAATGCCAATGTGGCTAGGAAGACTGTCCATACTGGACACCGTATCATGAAAGGATTCACATCTATATCAACAGAGGTCACTGTGCCCCTGTACTGTTCCCTTATCAGACCCATAATCTAGTACAATGACTCATATGGGATGTACTGTACCTGACACCTGCAGCGGTTGGGAAGACTTCAAAGGTACCACACCAAGAGGATAAAGGGTGTCAAATATATGTCATATGCTGCCTGGCTGTAGACACCCCAGCTGAATGCAGTCACAGACTGCCTACACAGAGGCATTGTATGTCTGTTGTACAAGGCCATGTCCAACACAGGAGTAATGGACATGCTCCACCCCAGGAAATCAAAGCCATTGGAGCTGTGAGAGTGACAGATGTCAGCCTCAACACATAATGAAATAGGATGTGCTGGAGGGACAGATACATAACCCAGAGGCTCCCCACACCCAGAAACAGGATCCCAATCCATGTTAGGCAGAGCCCTTCACTGACACCCCTCAACAGGAATATTGCCAAGTGGATGGATGATCGTACATGTACACTGGGGGTCTTCACTGTGTCACGTCCAGACAGAGGCACAGTAAAGAAAATCATAAATGGCCATAATAGTCACATAGAAAGGGGCGGCGAAAGACACACACACTTTGGCTAGGCTTACTAATGCCCTTAGGCGGATAGCCTAGTATGAACCTATGAACCTATGAAGATACAAATTGTACAGGACACTAAGGATAATCACAAGGCTTACTCAACTGATGGTAGGAACCATGTTGGGGATTCACAGATATGCTCCGAATCACACAGATATTACAAACAACATACCAAACACACACACATATTGCCAACATACAACCTGACAGGTTCAGTGCAAACCCCCCCCCCCAGAATGCAATATATCTATCCCAGCAGACTGCTGGTCCCCTGACATTGCATATGCTGAGGTAACAGCCATCATCTACAAAGCAAAACACACAGCAGCAAAGGTATGTGATGGTGTCCTGGGCTGAGGCCAACATGGACTCCAAGAATAATGGAATGCCAAATCACACTACTGCCCAATGTCAGCCTTACCACAGGATATGTACCCAAAGAGCAGTGTACAACAACAGTGGTCCTTCACAACAAAGGTGTTGCCTGAATGGATACTGCAAACTACCACCCCAGGATCCTGACAAGCTTGGTCTGCACAGCTATGGAAAGGATCAGTATGTACCGCAGACTTAAAGCTATCGTGGACCTACTGACACCGGACCCTACCCAGTGTGGCTGTCGTAAGTGCAGATCCTGCCCCTAAACATGTTTGACCCATTTGAAACAGTCATTAAGGTCATTGATGAGGGCAATGTGGTCCACACAGCGTAGCTGGACCGTGCATATGCTTCCAAACAATACCCTACGAGTTCAGTATGGATATGTTCACCAGCTTAAATATAAACCCCTATGTCAGTAGAGAGGTTGCAAACCAGACCAAGGACAAAACTGACATGGTCAGACATGCTGCATCCATGTCAGACTACAAAGCAGATATGAGTGGCATCCCACAAGGCTTGGTCCTGGGACCTCCCCCATTCCGTATATATGTCCCATAGGTACAGGCCAACATGGAAGGACTGTGACTGAACATGTATGCAAAGGAGTACAAACTGCCCACCATATCCGACCCCCAGCTGACACAAGCAACCCACAAAAGGGCCACATAGAAACAGACAACTGGAGCCATAGCCATGTCAGCAAGCTAATTGCAGAACTGTGTATAGACAACCACCGTGGATATACAGTAAGTGCCCACCAATTACCACACAGGTGTTAACCCATTACGTACCTAACATGTAATGAGAGACCTGGGGACACAAGGTGATAGATATCCTGCATTGGACAAACATGTGGCTGTAGTGTTCGCAGAAACATACCATATACCCACCCAATCATGAAGGTTGTCAGATGTAGATAAGGGGAGGTCACTGTGGCTCTGCAGTCATCCTTCATCAGCATCACAATTGACTACAATAGCCCCTGTGGGATATACCTCAGCAGACACCTCCATCAACTGTAAAGTCCACAACAGTACCCCACCAGGAGTAGCAAAGAGCATGAACAGATGCCATGTGTGGCCCGATTAAACAAACTGCAGCTCCACACACTGCCATACTGCCCACCCAGAGGCAAGCTGTGCATGATGTATGAAGCCATGTCCAAGCTGGAATCAATGAATATGCTGCACCTTGTACAATCTGAATGGCAGTGAGCTATGCACATGAGAGACCTGAACCCCAGCACTGACATACATAGGACAAGCTGTACAGAATGATCCATAACACAGAAGCCACCCCCATTCTTGAGTAAACTCCCAGTACAGGTTAGCCAGAGAGTCACCTATCGACACCCCTCAAGAGGAATCCTGATGAGTGGATGGGAGATGGTAGGTTAACCCTGGGTATCACTGTTATGTCAGAAGTAGACGGAGGCACAGTATACTAACCATGACATATGTCATGGCAAACTTCAGTTGCAATGTGTGTCGAAGGACAAACACACTCTGTGACTAGCATCAGAAATGGCCTAGGGAACATCGCTAGTGTTTGCCAATGTCCACCTATGTTGTGGAATACACTACCAATGTTGGACAAGCCTGGTGTAGGTAGTCCATATCTGAACATAATGCAACATGGTCATATGTGCACAACTGGCCCCTACACAGTCTGTTGTGCTCACTATGAAAATGTCAAGCAGTGATAGGACTAAAGCCCAGGATACTGTCCACCACAGTGAAAGTACTGAACCAGTACACTATACGGTACTACAGTGTTAGGTCATTATGAAAGGATGTTGACAACTGTATGCAAAGTATGCCATGCAATCCCTGCAGGCACAGTATAATCCTGTTGTGGCAGACACGAAGCAGTTGGCCAGTTAGTACACAACATGACACCCAACACACAACCATAAATGTGAGATATTGTTGAAGTTCACACACACCCAAAATTGTGGTGGACTGCAGAGTTCAACATATGGAAAGCTCACAATGGGCATGCTCGCACACTTTGATAAATGAGGCATATGTCAGACAACATGCCATGGAAAGGATGAACTGGGCATGCTCACACACTTAGGCCATATCTCTGTTTAGCAGTTGGCCACACATATCTGGTATTTGTACGTGTCATTCCAGGAACCAACCACAACACAGCAATCTGCCCGGTGCACACAGTAAATGACTACAGAGACATAAGTGATATAGTGGATTGCCCTCATATTCAAACATCTTCCACAGATACACAAGTTGTTCACAGGAACAGGGAATGCTATGGCAATAAAGACCTGCAAACAGTCTAACAGCAACAAATATTGTGCATCTGACAATTAAACATATGGGTGTAGAGGTCAATACTAGGCTTGTTGCCTTAGGGAATGACAGCTTAGCCAGTGTGTGCTTGGCATCTGCATCCCCAGTACAGTAGGCTACTGTGCCACTGTAAAGTAGGTCACATAAGGCAATGTGTGAGGCTAGTGAGCTGTGCCTCTGCCAAGCAGGGGCACAGTGGAGATCCCAGGGTTTGAATGTGCTAAGCCACATCCATGTTGTTGGTGTGTGCTGGAAGAGGGTTGCTGAGGACCTCTAACAGTAAGTGGGCATCAATAACAGACTGAGGGGAGCCATATCTGCATTGTCTGGACAATTCCACTGTCAACACTGTGTTGTGATGATTATGTGGGAATGAAGTGTCGTGCCGGTACTGTTCACAGATGTCCTCCCTCTGTGGGCTACAGCTCTGCAATGTATTAGCTCACTCTGTCTGTTGGACGGCTCATATATGGCTGGTGTACACCTGACAGGTATCTTGTTGTGGAGCAGTCATGGGTATATGTGGGATAGCATGATCAATACAAACCTTACACATGCTCATAGAATACAGTTGTCAAGGATTACGCAGAGTGGCCAGTATAGTCCCCCAGCATGAGTCCTTTGAAGTTGTCCACCCCAGTCTTCACAAGTGTAGAGTCTGCTTGTGCTAAATACAGTTTGTTTGCAGTGACAACCTTGCCTGGGGGTGGGGATGGGATATGGATGCCCAGGGAAAGGTGGGTATGGTCAGATATCAACAATGGTGGTCTACCTCTGGTGTGGAACAGTGAGTACCCATGTTGCAGATGGACAGGTGCAATATGTATTCCCCCATGTGGCTGTGGTGTGTGTTTCTGCCATAGCACATGGACCCACAAATTGTAGTGGCTGTAGGTTAAAGCTGTAGAGGCCTGAGTAGTTCCCACACACAATATGCCTGTACCTGATGTTAACAACTGGAATTGTGTATGTGAACACATGCATATCCCAGCACTGTTCCCAGGGAAGCAAAGTGTGTGTCCTGGATGTGGGAGTGGTGTTCTGGACTGGTTGTGTTGTGTGTTACAGGTTCTGTGGTCATGAAGCATGGTATAGAACATAACCTGCCAGTGCGATGTGCATATCTGACCCTGAAGTAGGTGGCTGCAAATGCATATATATGCTATCCCCCACCTCACAGGTAGTACTAGATGTACATACCTCTGTAGAAATAAAGATGTCAGCACCATATAAATACTGCAGGTGCAGAACAGATGCCCAGTAATTCGGATAGTGCGCTCTGCTAATGCGTCTCCCTCAAGTGTCATAATATAGTTAGGTAGGAGTTTGAACCATGCAAATGCTCAGTGTGTGTGTGTGGGGGGGGTGAGTGGGGTTGATGTGTGTGCAAGTCTGTGTGAGGGAAGTGTCCCTTTTGGCAACTGTGAAAGCACTCTACAGGATGCACATTCCCCTGTCTAAGCACTGATGATGTCAGCACCCTATAAGTACAGCAGGAGAAGAGAAACCTCCCAGTAATACGAATAATGCGCTCTGCTAATGTGTCTGTCATGAGTGTCATAACATAGTTAAGTAGGGGTTTGAATCCTGCAACTGCCCAGTGTGTGTGGAGGGGGGTTAGTGTGTGTGCAAGTCTGTGTGAGGGAGATGTCCCTTTTGGCAACTGTGAAAGCACTCTACAGGATGCACATTCCCCTATCTAAGCACTGATGATGTCAGCACCCTATAAGTACAGCAGGAGAAGGAAAACCTCCCAGTAATCCAAGTAGCACACTCCGCTAATGCGTCTCTCTCAAGTGTCATAACATAGTTAGGTAGGAGTTTGAAACCTGCAAATGGCAAGTGTGTGTGTTTGGATGTGGGGAGTTTGTGTGCGTGCAATTGTGTATGAAAAACATGTGCTTTTTTGCAATCAGGAGATCACACTACATGATGCACATTACCCTTTCCAAACACTGATGATGTCAGCACCCTATACGTACAGCTGGAGAAGGGACGCCTCCCAGTAAACCGAATAGTGCACTCTGCAAATGCGTCTCTCTCAAGTATCATAACCTAGTTAGGTAAGAGTTTGAAACCTGCAAGTGTGTGTGTGTTTGGATGTGGGGAGTTTGTGTGTGTGCAATTCTGTATGAAAAACATGTGCTTTTTGGCAATCAGGAGATCACACTACATGATGCACATTACCCTTTCCAAACACTGATGATGTCAGCACCCTATAAGTACAGCCGGAGAAGAGGAACTTCCTAGTAATCCGAATAGTGCGCTTCGCTAATGTGTCTCTCTCACGTGTCGTGACATAGTTAAGTAGGGGTATGAATTCTGCAAATGGCAGGTGTGTGTGTGTGTGTGGGCGGGGGGTAGTAGGGTGTGTGTAATTGCAAGTGTGAGAGAACAGATCCTTTTGGCAAATACTACAATACACCAGATGCTGCATATTCCCCCAGTAAACACAGGGGATGTCACCACACTATCAGTACGGCCAAACAGGGCTATTTGGCCAGTAATGCCAATAGTGTGCTCCGCTACTGGGTCTATTACCATTGTCAGAGCACAGATAGGTATGTTTTGGAAACCCACAACTGCCATGTGTGGTTGTGTCACACAATATGACCTTGTGTGGGTCTTTGGCATAACAATGCATGCCATTGCCTAAACCAGCAATGGCAATGCACACATGATGTATGTGTGTGACACATACACATAAATACCTGTGACCTGCAGTAGTTACCATATCTGACACATGCCTCGAGTGGATAAATGGTATTCGCAATGCATGACAAAATGACTGTGTCTTACTGTGCAGGGGCCGCACGCGGTATGTGTCTATACAGTGTGGGTTGTATATGGTATAATACCTACAGCAGGGGATACACATCTGGTCTGGGCCATATAGTCTACATGTAGTCGATGAACAGGTGCTGCATGTTCCCACCTGTTGTGGGAGTGGTAACATGTTATTCCACTGCAATTCACTGACCACATGCTGGGAACCTTTCAGCTTGTGTGTTGTAGCTACAGTAATACTCACGCACAATGTATGGCTGGATGCAGTCCAGCCATATAAAGACATTTCTTGAGACTGTCATATTGCCAGTGTTGTTAGGAAGGATAGGTGGGTTTCCTGTGTATGGGAGGGTTATGTGTGCCAGGCTATGAACCAGAAGGCAATCCAACACACTGTTAGCTGCTCATGAATAGGCCCTGATGCTTTGTGCTGTGCCAACAACCTGGAGGTGTGTGTATCTGTGGTGCCTTGGGATACCACCCACCTGTCCATGTGTGTTACATGTGTAGGGGATGACAGGCATGGTATGAGGTATAACCTGGCAGTGATGGGTTGCACCTGTGAGCCGTGAATCAGGACTCTGGTACTGCACAGACATTGCAGTTCACAGTGCTGATGACAGTGTCCAGTGCATGCATCTTGCGGTGTACACTGCTGGTGTTGTGTAGCATCACTGTTAGTGTCCTATCCTGTGTGATACCCGTGGAGGTAGCTATGTAATCCGTGTCCTGCAGCAAAAGGCACTATGTGTGTATCAAGGGGCTTCGCCAATATACGATGGCCCATGGGTGTCACGTGCAAGCTGCACCTCGCAAATCATTGTGGTTTCCCTAGCATGTAAGCACACGTTGACAGCCAGTGGATACCCTATGAATGACATTGGAGATTGAGCAGAATGTAGACATAGAACACCCTTCCTACATATAGTGGTAGCATACCTGGTGAGGGTATGATGGCAACCAAGATCAGGCTCATACTGGCCCATGCCACATGCTGAGAGATCCCTTCTATGTTCCCTATCATGTAGTCCAGGGAGGTATGTCTCAGGTCATTCATAGTGGCATGGTCAATGACTGAGTCATATGTGTCCATGCCTCTGACTGACCTGTATGCATGTGTTTTGTGGTGGACCATAGTGCCCCACAGGCATATCACTGTGACCTTCACCATGTGCAGCCTGTTGAGCAGGACCCCAATGCAGTGGCCAAGAGAGGTACCTGACACATCTGTAGCAGGTGTGTTGTGTAGCCCTACAGGCTGTGAGTGTGTGGCACACGGGATGTGTGTGCCATGTGTGGCATGTGCTCTGTTCCGACATACCGTATGCCTGTGTGCCAGCTGTGGAGATGTGTGATGCTCAGGCAGGATGCTATTCTGAGTCTCCAAGTATGCCCCAGTGTGTTCAGATTGCTGACAGTGCGGGTTTATGTCAGACTGGTATTGTAGTCACTGTAGTATGTCATGCCACATGACAGGGTATGGCAGTACGGGGTTCAGAGTGCTCAGTCCTCAGATTGGCTATGTGGTGGCATCCCACACATGTGTTTTACATTCCTGGCCAGGGGTGAGGGTTGACTGCATACATGTGGCAGCTGTGACATTGCCACATGACTCACATAAACCACAACTGGACCATAGAGGTGATTCACAGGTTACCTTTGCACATGCTACCATAGTAGTGTGATTGCCATGGTGATTGCCAACACATAGGGCCAATGGGGAACAACATACTGAAGGTGTGTATGTGTGGGTGTACTGCTACTGATTTAATAGCACTGGCATATATGACTGCACACGTGGGTAAATGCCAGGTAAGTCATGTGCAATGTGTCACAGGCAACATACATGTGAACAGGACAGACAGTGACGTTCTGTCATGTGTAAACTTGACATACGTATAGTACGCTATGCAGATGTCACTAGGAGTCCACAGAAGCACTGTACATCTGCATTGCAGGTGGAAGCAGTGTTCCAGGGAACCCCAAGCGAACATGCATGCAAACAAAGCTACAGTAAGCAGGGCTGGAAGTAGTCCATTGTACAACAAAGAAGGGGTTACACTAACAGAAGGTAACAGTGCAAATATGTAGGCACTATCAACATGTGCCCAGGAATGCACAGCTCAGATGTCCATGGTAGAACTGATATTATGTCATAGTTAATTGTGATTTGTATTACATTGGTACTGCACACATATTATCATGCGCAAACATCCACATTGCATAGTCATTGTGGGCAACTTGCCACCATTACTGTACATGTCCATCATTGCGTATCACTACTTGCATTAGCTTCCCCCTGTGCTACCCATGTATGTGGCTATCTGTTGACATCTTTACCACCGGTATGCAATAATGTGCAGCTGTTACACTATGGTACTTACTATGGGTGTAGATAACAAGTCAGGACAGTCATACGGTTACTGCATCAGGCATGCTGGGATATACACACAGTCATATCAGCACTCTGTACTGTTACCAACATGATACTACTAATACACTTCTATGTAGTCACCCTGTGCATCAGCACCGTGTTTACCTGTTCCTGCACTGATGTTGGAGATTGCAGGAGGTGGCACAGTTACATCATATGCACAGGGTGTGAATTAGGTATGCCTGAGTCTGCCACTGATACCACCAATTGACACGTGTGTGTATGTGTGTTGGTGAGGGACAGCAGTACAGGGTGGGGCACTGTTGGTGCAGTGTGTGTGTATGTGGTAGCCCTAGGTGTTAACATTTTGCATGTGTGTATGCCCTATGTGTTGGCAATCACCATGGCAATCACACTACTATGGTATCAATGCTAGAAGTCTAAACCTCAAAATGCACTCTCTCGAGGCACTCCTAAAAATGGAGAACATTGATATCTGTGCAGTAACTGAGACCTGGTTCAAGGCTCCAGAGAGCACCCCTGCAATACCAGGCTACAACTCTTACCACACTTTTCGGCCACCAAACCAGGACCGAAACACTAAAGGTGGAGGAGTGTCAATATTCACCAAGGATATTCACACCACCAGGCTAGTTGGCCAACACAATGTGTCTGAAATTCTCCAAGTGCAACTAACACTAGGTAAGACTGCAATCCAAATTGTAGCTTGCTACAGATCCGCACCATACCCCAAGATTCTCACTACACCTTTTTAAACATACTGGAAAATATTAAGATAGAACCAAACACCCTAATACTGGGTGATTTTAACTACCCTGCCATTAACTGGGAAAACTACTCATGTCCCAACACCTTTGCCCAACGGTTCTTGGAATTCATAAATTCCAACGCCCTGGATCAACTAATCCATAGTCCCACCAGGGGCTCCAATATCCTAGACCTGGTCATTACCAACATGGCAAATCAATGCTCCATACCTATGGTCACACCCTCGTTAGTCAGGTCTGACCATAAGCTAATCACCCTTAACATCCACATCCCACCCCACCCCCCAGTAAAGAAACCACCATAAAAAACTTCTCCAAAGCCAACTTCATGCTACTCAAGTCAGAAGTGACAAACTTCATGACACCCACGCAGATGGGAACTGAAAGTTCAACTACTGAATCCTACACTAAGGCACTGTACGAGCACATCCACTCATGCATGAATCATGCCATCCCAAATAGAACCAAAATGCTCTCATCCAAAAAAAGGAAGCCAATATGGTGGTCCCCTGCCATAAACAAACTACAACAAAAGGAAGAAACTTTTGCAGAAAAAAGGAAAATCCCAGGATGCAAAAAACTCCCTTACTAGCCTCAGTAAGAAACTGAGATGCCTCATAAAATCCTCCAAAGCTAGTTATGAAAATAAAATTGCCAAAGATTCCAAAGACAACCACAAAGCATTATATAACTATGTCAAGAATCTAAATGGCAATGCTCAGATCTGCTCTGAGCTAAAACAGAATGGCAATAAATATACTGATCCAAAGGATATTGCCAATATCCTGGCAGATCGATTCAGTGCCAACTTCACCCCCCTCTCACCCCCTAAATGGCCCATCTCAATACCGGAAGATTGCCAAATTCCAGTAATAACGGCCACACAGGTACAAAATGCACTCTCTAAAGCCAAGAATACAGCATCCATGGGACCAGATGACATTCTGGGCTGAGTACTACATGAACTACAATATGAACTGGCACCTCACCTAAGTGTCATGTTTAATCATAGCCTCACCTCAGGTTTCGTGCCCACTGAGTTGCGCAGAGCTACAGTTATCCCAATCCACAAGGGGGGATCCACCTTGGATCCCAGAAACTACCATCCCATCAGTCTGACAAGCCTTATCTGCAAGGCCATGGAGCGTATTATCATGGAACTTATAAACAAAGACATTGGCATCCTTCAAACACTGGACCCCACCCAGTTTGGGTTTGTGAAGGGCTGATCTTGTCTCCTGAACCTGATTGACTTCTTTGAATCAGTCTCCAGAGCCATGGACAAGGGTAAGGTGGTCCACACAGCCTATCTAGACCTTGCCAAGGCCTTTGATACCATCCCCCACTCTGGAATCATAGATAAACTTACTAAGTTGGGTATTAATCCCTATGTCACCCAATGGGTTGCTAAATGGCTTACTGATAGAACCCACACTGTAAAAGTAGCCGACTCCAAATCCAGCTCCAGACAAGTGACAAGTGGAGTACCTCAGGGTTCAGTCCTGGGGCCGCTCTTGTTTGGCATCTACTTCTCTGAAGTACAGGTCAACACTAAGGGACTCTGGCTAACAAAGTTTGCAGATGACTGCAAACTGGGAGCCATTATTGAATCCCCAAATGATGTGGATACTCTACAAAAGGGCCTTACAGAAACAGATGCTTGGTGCCAGAGCCATGGGCTCAAGCTCAATGCCAAGAAATGTATTGTTATTCCCTTTGGGAAAAAACATGTAACCATGAATTACCATATAGGTGGCAGTACACTAAACACAGAAAGTGTGATAAGAGACTTAGGGACACAGGTGGACAGTGGTCTCACCTTCGATAACCACATCACCACAACAGTCAGGAAATCCTTCTATGTGGCACACCTCATCACTAAGGGCTTTTCATCCAGAAAAAAGGAGGTCATTGTCCCACTGTACTCATCCCTCATTAGACCCATTATAGAATACAACGCCCCATTTGGTATGTACCTCTCAAGACATCTGCAACAACTGTAAAGGCCTCAGAAATACCTCACTAAAAGAATCACAGGCCTAAAGCAGATGCCCTATGCTGACCGCCTTAAAAAGCTCCAGCTATACTCTGTCGCATATTGTCTACTCAGAGGCGATCTCTGCTTAACATACAAGGCCATGTCAAACCTAGAGCTGTTGGACATGCTACACTTAAAGAAATCCCAATCCCTCAGAGCTACACGCTCCAGGGATCTAAACCTTGTCATCACAATAAACAAAACATGCTGGAGGGATAGGTTCCTGACCCAGAGACCCCCCAGACTCTGGAATAGATTGCCCATACATGTCAAGCAGAGTGCCTCTTTGGACCTCTTCAAGAGGAACCTTGACGTTTGGATGGGAGAAAGGAAATTCACCCCAGGGATCACGTCAGTCGCCCTGCTAGACAGGGGTCCAGGAAAGTAAATAATGTGGGAAGAAATAGCCAGGGAATTGTTATGGCTAGGCTTGTATAGGCCCTAGGGCTGATAGCCTAGTACCAACCTATGAACCTATGAACCTATGAACGCACACAGTTCCACCTCATGGCTGCCATATACAGGAGTTTGTGGACAGCCACAGACTGCACCTGGCAGGCCATACAGATCAGTGTCTGTGGGCACGAACACGGTACCTGTGCCTGGCAGGGGTGCTACGGACCGTATCCGGTACTAAGCCAGATTGGGTACTGTCATCAGAAGCGGGAGTGTGTTGACTGGACACAGGTCCCTGTTGGGACTGTCCAGAGCCATGTGCACGTGGTCTCCTGGGGCGTTCCAATGACAGCACAGACCCAGCCATGCTGGGGCTGCTGCTGGCACTATGGGGGCGTCCTCGGGCCTGTTGTCGTCCGTGCCGACTGCCAGCTGCTGCTGTTGTTGGCATACGGCCACGTCAACGCCGCAACCGTCCACCATTGCCCTGGCTCATGGACATGTGGTTGTGGAACTGCTGTAATATGTCCCCACAACGTCTGTCTATGACATCGGTGAAATTACGGATAGCATCCACGATGTCACTCATACTGTCAGTCATGGCTGTGTGACATGCTCTCAGCTCCCTCAGACCCTGTCTGGTGTACCTTTCCATATGCGACTGTGCCTGCATGACAGCCCGAAACATAGCTGAGGTTGACAGACCTCTTTGGGCATGTCTGCCAGAGGCAGTACGCCCATGGATGCTCCCACAAGAACCCATGGGCAACTGTCTGTGTGGTACCATCGCAGGACCCTGCCCATGGCTGCTGTGTGGGGAAGCATGTGCCACAGATACCACATTACCCTGGTCAATGCCCACTGTATCCTGTCCATCACCTAGGGACAATGGTGACATAGGATGTACTGGCAGGATGACTGTGCGCAATGATGGGGTTGACAGCTGTGTACTGTCAATTGGCTGACCAATGATGGACCCTGACACACCTTCCTGTGCCATTACACAGATATCATCATTATCCATACCTGTGGTACCAGATTCAGGTTCCCTGCTGCAGGACACCAGAGCAGCACCAGAACCTGTGGGAGGAAGACAGGAAACACAGTTTACAATGTCTACACAATGTTACCACTGATGCACTTATGCACACATGCACACGTGGACACATGCACACATGCACACATGCACACGTGGACACAGGCACACATGCACACATGCACACATGCGCTCATGCACACATGCACACATGCACACAGGCACACAGGCACACATGCACACATGCACACGTGGACACAGGCACACATGCACACATGCACACATGCACAACCCGCAGTATACACACAGAACACTACTGAGTTACATTAGTATTACTAGCACTATCAGGACTATTATAGGTATTGTTAAAACACACTCACCAGTATGGATGGGCTGCCTTGCTGTAACACCTGAGGGACCTGCAGAAATGAGGAGGTTAATGTCAGTGGGCACAACTGTGCCATTGATACTGCATATGATACAGTGCAGTAGTACACCAGTTGCCTTTCACACGTCAGCTGCTGATATTGGCAATATCACACCTGCACAATTACATACTATGTTGACAGCTATATACCATGGACACACCTTACACATGCATAAACTAACAGTGTACAGAACAGTCAAGTGTACATATGGCATATTACCTGCACGCTCCATGTCGTGCTGCTGTGTGGATCCAGCCTCCATCATGATGCAGGTGTGTTGCTGTTGATGTTCTGGGGCTGGAGCCACAACACTTAGGAGTAGCCCCTCCAGTCTGGTGAGGGGGGGTGTGTGGCCACCCCACCTCCTGTGGCAACCTGTTGCCTGTGGATATCTGACGCACGCTGATGGACATTTCTGATTAAATCACTGCAGTGATGTCGTACCTGCTCATATGTCCTATTATGTGTGCCAATGTCATTTACCCTACGGACAAGGTCTTGCCACAGTGCAGCCCTCTCCTGCTGATTCTGGCTGGTGCGGGAAAACAGTATGTCATAATCCCACACCAGGCTCTGGTGTATCTCCTCATCTTCTGCTGCAGAGTAGGCAGGATTATGCTGACGCGCCATGTCCCTGGAAGAGAACACAAACAGGATATCAGCAGACTATGTCAGCAATATATGGCACACATACTATACATGATACTCAACTGTAGTGATATACTACTACTCCCATATGTAGCATGTATGTATCTCTTGGTGGATACACAAGTACATGGCCAGATATCAGTGCTCAGCCAACACCTGTGCAACAATACCTGCCACATTCCATACAACATAGTAGCATGCCCCATTGGTCAGCACACTGTGACGGGTCCATGCACAACCTCACTCTGGGGGTTCATACCAAGGTACTGTATGTGAAACGCCATCCACTAGTGTGATCTGGACACAAGTTACTCGGCCTGGATATACATATCCCACCACCACCACCACCACCAGCACAGTAGACTACTTTGATATGTATGTGATTAGACAGTTATTCACTTGTTAGGACTGAGATGGAATCCATGCAGCCCACTGGGCTAGTGGAAGCCATAACCCACACTGCTGACCCCTTTGCGAATGCTTCCCATGGACATCCCAAAGAATGCATGGAACATGCACACACATTTCTAACCCAGACCCTATGCACAAAGGTTAGGCATCCTGT
The DNA here is from genome assembly GCF_019279795.1 of Protopterus annectens. Classification (NCBI taxonomy): domain Eukaryota; kingdom Metazoa; phylum Chordata; order Ceratodontiformes; family Protopteridae; genus Protopterus; species Protopterus annectens. Next base: position 1,356,492,849 of record NC_056739.1, read on the forward strand.
CCGGTGGACCCCAGCCAAAGGCAGATTGTATAACGATAGAAGGAGGCTACTGCAGGACAGAGTAGATTCACATTAAGGGAAGGCGTCTGTGGTCAGCACTGGTAATAAGCTACGGTCTCTCATAACAACACCCACGGCCTACTCTGGGAGGGAAATGGCCACGAACACTATAGATAACCACAAGGCCTTCTTCAGTTATGTTACATATATGGACCAAATGCCTCAGATATGCTCTGAGTTACTACACACCTACTTAACATTCACCGAACACACAGATATTAGCAACATTCTTGCAGACAGGTTCGGTGCACGTATCCCCCCTCCTTCTCCCCCACACTTACAAATACTTATCACAGCTGAATGTAACCTCCCTATCATCTCACATGTCCAGGAGAGGGCCGCCCTCAGCAAAGCAGAACACACAGCATCAATGTGACCTGATGGTATCCCTGGATGTGTGCTACGTGAACTCCAAGAGGACATACAACCGCATATAAGACTGATATTTAACCTTGGCCGTACTACGGGATATGTACCTGAACACCGGCATACAGCAACAGTGGTCCCACTCCACTAAGGAGGCACCTCTACTGACCCTGGGAACTACTGCACCATAAGCTTAACCAGCCTGGTCTGCAAAGCTATGGAATGATTCAGTATGGGACACATATACAGCGATACTGGGTACCTGCAGACACTTGTTCCCAGCCAGTTTGCCTTTGTGATGGGCTGATCCTGCCTTTTGAACCTGGTTGACCTTTCAAAACAGTCACTACAGCCATTGATGAGGGCAACGCAATCCATACAGCCTACCTGGACTTGCCTAAGGCCTTCAACACAGTACTCCACTCAGGCATCATAGACAAGCTCATTAGCTTACATGTTACTACATATGTAACATGATGGGTTGCACACTGGTTGACATACAGAATCCATAATATCGATATTGTAGGAGCCATGTCAGACTCAATGCCAGTCACATGTGGTATCCCACAGGCCTCTCTCCTAGGACCCCTCTTGTTTGGCATTTATTTCTCAGATGTAAAAGCAAACATGTGCGGGTTGTGGATGACAAAGTTCCCATATGACTGCAAACTAAGCGCCATAGTCATTACACCAGCTGACACACACATCCTACAGACAGGCCTCACTGAAACGGAAAACTGGTGCCAGGATCATAGCCTAACACTGAATGACATGTAATGTATAGTCATCCCCTTTGGGTGGAACTACGTGCACACAACATATCACATGGACATACCTATAGATACAGACCTATGACACATATGGAAGGTTCACAGTATGCAGACTATTAACTTGTTACTTTACATTACCTGTGTTTGTCGCAGCTTGTTGCGTTACCACTACTACAGCTTCCTGCTGCTGCTGGCACAGCTTGGTACTGACACTGCTGACAGCTTCAACATAGTTTGTGTACCGTGTGTTGTTGTTTGTGTTCTTAATTTTTCTTTTTTCTTTCTCTCTCTCTCTCTCTCTCTCTCTCTCTCTCTCTCTCTCTCTGTCTGCCTCCAGACAGTGCAATGAAAGTACTGCATGTGTGGAGTGTGAGTACAGGATGCTTTTGTAGGTAGCTGCATAAGTCCATGTGATGGCCTCTGCACCAATTGTAAGCCAGCATTTGCTAATTGCATGCAGCCAGTTGTGTACTGATTGCAGTTCTCACTGTGATTTCAGGACAGTGCTATAAAAGGGTATGTGAGATAGGCGTTGCCCTTTCAGATTGTAAGGGCGGGGACCTTGCTGGTATGCTGTAGACACTGTTCTGTGAGTGTAAAGGTTAGTATCTCTCTCATGATTCAGGCTGTGTTGTAGATTCACATTTATCCATTCCTCTCTCCTGTTTCCTGTAGTAAGTGTGTATGCACACTGACACCTACAACTATATATATATATATATATATATATATATATATATATATATATATATATACATGTAAATATACATACATTTATATATGTACATTAACTGACATTATTACCTACTAGCTACCAACTAGCATGGCTGTTTCTGTTCACACACTACTATTATGGAAATCCACTAGTTTTGACAGTAAGTATAAATGACATGCTTTGTATACTACACATCCTATATTCCCTTTACATTCATTCCTACTATTACATGATATATTTATTTTAGCACAATGCTCTTGTATAACAATCATGGTAGGTCATGCGGACTACTGTTTCCAAGGTCCTGGGTTCGGGACTGACAGTGGAATTTTATTTTGCTTTTTAACTGACTACAGGACCTGTCAATCACAGTGGCTAAGGCACTTTTAAGCAGTTGTAACCAGGTTAGCGCTGGTTTGCGCGGAGCTCCCGCATGCTCACTGGCGTTCAGCTCCGCGCACACCTGCTTACAACCGCTTAACAGTGCTTACTCTGGCGCACACCCGCGCTATTTTCTTTGAAAGAAATGAAAATGGGGAGACAGGAAAGTGGTGAAAAAAGGGTCACAAAGAGGGTAAGACAGTAGGGAAACAAGCTTGGGTTTTGCAGGAGGGATGTAGGTAAGGCCCATAGCTGCCCATTTCTTCATCAGCAACAGCTGTGCATATGTTTGTAATTTGGTGTAACATTTGAAACCTTCCACCCCTGAGAGAGGTGTCAGGACAACAATAATACTTGTTGTACAGCCAATTGTAATTGACAGTTTCCATGTCCAGCAGACATGTGTGTGAAATGGGCAGCTATGTATGGGGCATGATTTTTTTGTGGGTACAGAGTGCCCTTTTTTTTTTTTTTCAGGTGAGAGTGGTATGTCAGGTAAAGGAAGTCGGTATAGCTGGGGAGGTAGGTTGGGTAGGTCAACAGACAAGACAAACAAGATGCATACAGGGGCAGTGTATGACACGTGAGGGGGGTTACACAATTGACGGGGATGGATGTTTGGATATCCAGAGCCCATGAGCCCACAGATGGCAACAGTGGAACTGATATCCCCACCCATGGGCAGTTGCCACTGTTCTTTCACTGCCCAGGACAGGCTGTGCTGGGGGCAGTGTAGGCCGGGCAACAGACATGCCCGTACGTTGTGCCACCTGTGCCTCAAGCTGGCGTAGGGGCCCAAGAATAGAGTCCCGGATCTCCCTACGCACCACAGTCTGGACGCTACAGAGGGTGAGTGGTGGTTCTCCTCCGGCCACACTTGCAGAGGGGGGACAGGCCCCATCCCCTGCAGCGCTTCCACCCGCAGGTGGCACAGGGCCACCGGAGGAGGGTCCAGACTGGGCACTAGTGCCAGGTACACTCGCCAGCTGAGATGGGAGAGGTGGGTCCGCTGGAACCCACCTTCCCTGTCGTCCTATGTTTTGCATTATGTCATGACAGTTTGGGTTAGTAATATACAATACCATACGCAATTAGTTGTAACAGCATGCATTAGTATTCCCATTAACCAAACACCCAGATAGTCACACCATTGAACAGCAAGCATAACACATGCATAATTTGAACAGCAATACACAGTCCAACAACATGCAGGATTGATTGATGGCAACAGGCCATCAGGTTTGGATGTATGAACAGGGCAGATGCATCAACATACATGCAAATATTTATGACCCAACAGGACAAATGTCCAGGGGTGTTAATTGTGATTGCACATACCAATTTCACGTGGAATGGATTATATGTGGTTATAGGGTGGGGTGAAGAAAATATTATTAACACCTTCGAATACCAATACATATGCTGTACATTTCTAATAGCTGCAGATATATACACACTACTGTTCTAACTACAGTTTCCTATATGATAACTACTTCAATTTGGTGATAGGACTGTTACTGCTACATCAATATACATTTTATTGTTATTCATACATGTTCATATCTGGCTTTGTTCAGCTACATCATCCTGCTACATTTGCTTTATATAGCTATAGACAACTGTGGATGTTTGGTATTTCAGACAATCATACTATCTGCATATTGCAGACTGAGAGCAACATATCCAGATTTTGGGATACACATTCCAGCTGCAGCAACACTTTGAACACATTTCGCAGTTTGGTTCTACTTGTCACATTCATTTCATTCTGTACTGACTGCAGTATACTTTATTCAGGGGTTATTACTACTTTATTGGTGGATTCATAACTGTTTCTCACACTCTCTCACTTGTTTTCATTTTACTATTCAGGATGTTACTTACTTCTAGGCTTTATTCACATGTTTTACCTGTAGTTATTACAATCCTTTCCAGCAGTCTCACTTCTGTCATGTTTCAGTATTTCAACAGGGATATATTTCACACATGTGATTTGCTCATCTTCTGCAGCTGTACTTTTCAGCCTGCTGCAGGTTGTGTACTATTATATTACAGGTGGGGCATCTTTATTTCAGACTTTATTTCAGACATTTTCATTTTTCTGTTTGGATTACAGACTGCAACACACTTTTGTAATCAAGCAATACTTGCAAACACTCTTACACTGTTACTTGCACATTTTATTACTTAGTGACTACACTGCACTCTTTTGCTAACTGTCATACTTTTATATTTCTTTACAGTTACTGGGAGTGGATTACTGACCTGCCTGGTGGTGCAACCGCACCAGCCTATCGCCATAGTCTCTGCGGTTCGCAGAATGGACACCTGCAGCTGTAATATAAATGAAGTAATATTGGAATACACATCTCCATAATATCAGCTAGTTTAATTTCTTACATACATAATTAAATGTAACTTACTCAGTAGTGGGGCGTTGGGCATTTGCCAGGCCTCCTGGATCCAAAGGTTCAATTGGTCCTGCTTACGTCTCTTCAGGTCCGCCTGGTGGTAATGGACCTGCTCACCAGTCCTTGGAATCCCTGTGGCACTGGTGAGATCATGAGCCAACCGGTCCCATGCCTCAGCCCTATATGCTCCCCACAGGACCTGGCCCTGCATGAGTTGGGCCTCATGATTGTGGACTAGGAGCCAGACATGTATCTGGACTCCTCAATGCCCCACCTCTGTGCTCGAAAGCAACTACCCTCACCTACTCCTGACATGCTGGCTGCAAGTTAGTTCTACAATCATTTATGCTGTGTATTCCCGCCTATGGGGCTTATATATGCCGTTTTTCCTGCACTTATCTGTGATTGGCCATTTTAGAATTGTATCAACTTCACAAAACCTGCTTTGTCATGCTCCACTTTCTATTCATTCCTATATATTTGCTATTACTGCATTTCTAAGTACAGCTGTTGTAGCTTAGTGGTTCAGTACCTTGACTATGGTGCATGGTATCCTGGGTTTGAACCTGGCCACTGCTTTTTATATTTTATGACTGTCTAGACAGGCTAAGGGGTGTGTCTGTGTAAAGGCAGTTTTGTTACAGCTTGCTCAACGTTGCCCGTTGGTTAGCTTGTTGGCGCGGTGCGCAGCTCTGCGCAAATGGGTTACGCTGGTTTACGCTTCATTTGGCTGTAAGCACGCATATTACGCTCAGCTCAGCTAGGGGCACACAGTTTCAGCGTGTTAAACCACTGCTCACCTATGGGCACTCATTTTACACCTGTTAAACCACTGCTCACCTACGGGCAGATGCACTCACCTTGTTAAACTGTAGCTCAGCTATAGGCACATCTGGCATTTTTTATTGTTTTGTTATCTCACATTTCTTCAAAATAAATGGCCTATTTCATTACATTTTACATAGAATATAATTTTATATGTGCACATATTTGTCAGGGACTTGTTTTTTGCTTATTTTACTAAAAATAAAAATTGATGTTGTGGGGGCTCGAACCATGACTGCCTGCTCTTCAGCCGACGTCTCTACTGCTACGCTATTGTTTCCTGGCTTACTTTGCATATTTAGTTCTTATATGCTTTTCCACTGACTGCTAACTGTGGCTAAGCTACGGGCACGCCCGCGCAAACAAGCGCACTCACGGGCAAACATCTTTACAATTTAAAAAAATATATATAACATGTTCATTTATATATTTTATGTTCATAGTCTGTGGGGGTATGTGTTGTGTTTATTCACATTTACATGGACTCTGTCGTGGGTGTTTACTTTGAGCACTTTTACTCTTCTGGGGGCATGTCCGCTTGCAGGGCTTGGCCTACGGACATGCCCCCTACTGTCTTCCACAGACCATGTTAGCCTTAGGTGTGATTCAGCATGCCCTCATGCATATGCATGACATGCTGACGTCACACCGTTTAACTGCAGCCTCCGTGTAAGCCTTGTATCTCTTACACGGAGGCTTCATGAATCCTGCCCAACGTTTATTTTTGTCAAAAATCTGATGACAGAACAGTTATCATGTGATTTAGCACAAGTATGTATGAGAATGACTGCAAATATATTTCAGATTGCATTGATTAAGATGTAGGGTGCTACAGAACCAGTCTGCAATAAAAAAAAAATTGTTTACTTCACAGGTCAATAGTTAGGTACTAAGCTAATTGCCATTTAGGCTATTTAAGCCTAGCCAGTTTCCCTTTTGGTGTTTGAATTTACCTTTCCCATTTGGTGTTAACTATCCTTACCTATTCCATGGCCGAAAATTATATATTACCCCTAGTGAGAATAATTGGGATTTTACCATATATATTTTGACAGGACCTATGGGTTTGATAAAACATTTAGGAATTGCATCTGTCCATTAGTGGTACAAAGGGCAGCCCTGGGGTAAATGTTCTATTTCCCATCCATAGATCCAAGTTGTGCTTGGATATGGACAGGGATGAGTTTGACATGGTTGGACAGTCTGTTCCAGAGCAGCAGTGTCCTTTGCAAAATAAACTGTTATGTTGATGATGCAAAAGTTTAGATCCCTAGACTGAGTATTTTTGATCTCATTTGACTTGCTAATGTGCAGTAAGTCCATCAATACTGGGTCAGAAGATACCCTGAAAGTCAGACACAGGTCATTTTTAGCAATCTATATGATATCAAGTATTGAAGCAGAGCTTTGAATTGGTCCATGACAAACTTATTGTTTAGATCTTGTATCCTTTAAGTAAGTTATTTCTGTGGACATTCCAGATGTTGCATGTGTCTGGACAGATACATGCCAAAGAGAGCATTATACTCAATGACTGGCCTAATAAGACTGAAAAAAGGGGACAATGACATCTTAGATCTAAACAGAATCCATTTGTTTATAAGCTGTCTGTTTAGAAGGAGTTTCTTATGACAATGGACAAATGTTGGTCGGAAGTTAGGTCACTGTCCTCATAAGTTCCCAAATCCCGAACAACTGCTCAACTCTTAGGGGTGTATTGTCAATGTGGCAGTTCCCCAGAGTAGATGGCTTAGCAAATTCTCATCATTTTTTTTTTTGCATTTAGTTTCAGTCCATGATTTTGTCACCAATTATTTACTTGGGACTGACCTTCCTGCATGACGGCAATGGCATTTGGGGATTCAATGACTGTTCCTACATTGCAGTCATCTGCAAATACAGTTAGACAGATCCCTTTGGTATTGGCCTTTACATCAGAGAAGTAGATTCCAAGTAGGAGAGGTCACAGCTCCAGTGCTAGACCTTCAGAGAAGCATTACATGGTACATTGCCCCAGATCTTTAATGTGTTTCCTTGTGTGCTACTTTTTAAATACACTCCTGTACAGCTCTACATTCCAATAATAGTAAGGAATAACTCTTACCTAATCCAGACTCAAGTTATACACACGCTCTCACTCTCTCAATAACTTTATTTTTTCTTATGCCTGCTTAAGTATGTCTTTTCTGCTCTGCTGTGGTCCTTCTTTTCACTGTCTCCATCTTTCTCTCTGTAGCTCTGAACAAACTGCAGTGCGATTCACCCTAACAAATTAACACTTACATTGTCCTGTTTCTAGCTATAACTGAGTAGTTACTATTGCAGACTTTCCACTTCAGCTGATTTGATCTATTCTTAAAATTTGTAACTTTATTTTGTTCTTGTCATTATAAAAACTTTAGTTTACTATGACAGACTGTACAGAAATTGCATTATTTCAGTACATTGGCAGTTAACAAGAAAATAGTTTGCTTTTTTGCACTGCTATCTCAGGAAATGTAGGCAGGCATCAACAATGGGGTTCTTTTATTAAATCCTCAACTTCTCTGTCATTTTTCTCCATATTTTGTGTCCCTGCTATGAATAAACAACAATACAGCATTTAAATATTTTAAATTTACTGTTTCTCTACACTAGAACAGTACCTTACTGTATTGTGGTGGTTTCACTTTCAAAAAAAAACATTTATCCTGCCCTGGAAAAGAATGATGCAGTCTCCAATTCACTGATGTCATAAAGGCCACTGAATACAGGCAATTTTCTGGCCTGTTCCCTCCCCAAACTGACATGACCACGACCGTCCTAAAAATCCACCCATGCTGTGATGTCACAGATCACTGTTTTATCCCCTACCCATACAGAAAGTAAAGGCTAGAACAAGGAAACAGTACATGACTCAATTCTCCTGCTGTGAGCTATCAATCACAGCAGGTAACAGCTCAAATTACCTTTAGCACTTTGACAGCTAGGGAAGTTAGGTGTGAAGGAGGATAGGAGATGAGTCAAAGTAGTACAATTCAGGATTCACAAAAGACTGCAGTTTAGTCATTCTAAAAAGAAGCAGCAGCAAAAAGCACTTTGAAAGTCTGTTCTATGGCATTTGCACTGCTTGTGTTTAAGTAGTCATTGAATGGTATGAAATGTTACTTAAAACTAATGAAAGACAGCAGTGTCTGCATGTAAAATAAATGCAGTGACAGAAGCTTTAGGAAGAAAGAGGCCTGTGTGATGTATTTTTTTTTTACAGACAAGCACTGCATTTTGGGATACATACAGGCAGCCTAAACAATCAGAATTACTTCAAGATGCCAGACCACATGTGGTCAGACTCAGAAATTACATATAAAATATTTAAAGGCCCATAAATAGTCCCAGAATGGTGTTAAAATGTAGGAAACACCAAACCGTGATGAAATAAGCATGTTTTTTTGAGTCTGTGGGTTCAGTTCTCCTTTAAACAGTTATAACATGAGTTAGTAGACCAGTAGTTGCTGAGATCTACACTCCATATTTTAAAGTTCCTAACTAGTAAAATGTTTCTCTTATAAGACTTTTTTTTCATTTGCATTGAGATTTTTACTATTGAACAAATCTTCTATTGCACTGTAGATAAGATTAGGTACAAAGGTCCACACAGCTTTCCAGTGGGGATACTCACTAATAAAAGCTGTAAAAAATGTACTTTAAGTACTCCCACCAACCACAGAAGTTTAATTGAGTCACATCCTGCTGTCTTGATATGCCCATAAAACGTCATAGCTTCCTTGATTGCCAAAGAGGTAATTGGGTTTAATCAGAATGTATAAAGGATCAGAAAGCAAATTGCTAATTGCTAACCTTACACTTGTTATAGACATTTGCATACAGTATATTTTTGGGGTAGAATGTGCATAGTCCTGTCTCTTTAATTTAATGCAAGGCAGGAGGCAGATCAATTAACATTCTGTGTTTGGCAGGAGTTCTGAAAGAAACTTTTTTTTTATTCTTAAAAAAATATTTTTCAGCAAAAGCATGTTTGCAAATATTTGAAGATGCTTGCAAACATTATTTTGTTGAAAATTAGAGTTAGTAAAGAAACAATGTACTTCATATGTCAGGTAAGTTATTTATTACATTTCAGTTGCAGTGTGTATTATTTCTTCTTAATAATCATGCACTCAGAACAAGTACACATACACACAGACACACACACACACACACACACACACACACACACACACACACACACACACACACACACACACAGAAATGTGAAGAGGCTTTCATCAATTTTTACAGCTAATTCATATCAACAATTTTGTTTTCTGGTTCATCTCATACCAGGAATTATTTCTGGAGGAACTGCCCATACTAATTATGTTATATTAGTACAGAAAAGTTATTTGTTGTTACAGTGTTCAAGGCTATAAAGTCTGTTGTAATAGCAGAAAAAAATTAAAAGGAATACAGAAAACACTTAAGCCTTTTTCCATTAGGCATAATTATGAATAAAGATTAGGAAAATATATATCTGTACATTTAAAAGTAGAATAAGAAAGCTTACATTATATATCAGTAAACACAAACTTTATTTAGGATGAATCCACACAATTTTGGAAACATGATAATTTCACCTTCTGACCTCTTAAACTGAACTATGCAATTAAACTGAAACTTGCATAATGAACCAGGGATTTATAAAATCATCACATGCTGTGATAATATCGTTGTTTGAAAAACTCATTTCCATCTTGTATTGAAAATTTCCTTTGTGAATGCTCAGTAGCTTAAGGGCAAATTCCCACTGACAAGAAGAAAGGAAACAAAAGCAGAAATTACTTTAAACATGAAGAAAAATACTCTTTCTCTACATTAAATGTATGTTAGTTACTATGTAATGATTTTCTGACAATAATTACTTTTTGATAAAGAATGATCAGCAGTCCTGTTGCTCTATTTACTTTTGTTATTCCTTGTAAGGAATCCAGGTATTATAACATTTAAAACATACATTTCTTTCACTCTAAATTACAATGGCATAGTTCTTTATCAGTAATTTTGTTATGCAGATGACAAAAATAAGTTTAATACTGCTGTAATACACAAGCAATAATGCATGACAGGATGTGTGTTAATGTGTAATTAATGCCAGCCCAGGGGTGTTATGAGGCCCAACACCGCAGGTGGAGGGTCTCTACACCCCTGGGAGGGCATTAATTACACATTAGCACACACCCTGGAGGGCATTATTGCATTTAGAGAATGGGTTCTCTGTAAAATTGTTGTTTTACTTACTTATTTTTTAAGCACTAGATTATTTTTTTTAATATTTTTTTATGTAAAATAGTTCATCTGCCTAATGATTCAAACTTTTTGTAGTACATGTTAATGGTGTGGGAGGAAGTATTTTACATCAAAATATATAAAAACAATATAGTACTTAAAAAATAAGTAAGTAAAAAATAAATAAATGAGTAAGTAAAACACAACAATTTTACAGACAGCCCATTCCCTCTCTCTGTCTTTCTTATAGACAATCCCTTTTGTTTTCATACACACATACATATACATACACACACAGTCTCCTCTGGTTTCATACTCAAAGTCATCACACAAGTATCACTCTCAACCTCTTAACACAAAAAATATGGACAAATCAAAAAATAATGGGGGAACAAAGCCCCAAAAATATGGACACATTTTTAATATTCCTCTTATAAATTTAGAAAGTTGCTAGAATAAAAGGTCTTGTATTACAATGCATTTTCTTAAAAATATAAGGCCTGAAACTTAAATACCTGTCATTATTTAGTGAAATCAGTCCTCACTGATTTGCCACAAAACTTCAGAAAACCACAAATTTTATGAGGAGCAGACAATAAATATGAGGCAAAACTCTGGACATTCTGGGAAAATCTGGACAGTTGAGAGCTATACACACAAGATCTCTCCCTCTCTCTCTCTCTTTCTCTCTCTCTCTGATCCTTAAAAATGTCAAGGCAAACTTGCTGATGGACAAGAAATGATTTACTTGCTACCTGAGGTAGCTGTGACATATTCCTGTGCCTTGCACCCCTTTGTAAAAGTGCCACTATGGAGACTGTCACCTTTGAATTTCTGCCATCGTCCAGAGGGTGTTCCTGTGCATCTGCACACACCGGTGTAGAGGTGCATGGGTTTTGTCTCCCTACAACCTTTAGTGTAATGTCAGCATGTACTTGGCCTTCTGATTCAGTGTCAATTCCTGTAGCACTACTCACATGTGGTGAGATGACAGGCCCTTTTATTAAACTTGGAGACTGTGTACCACTTTCCTCAGGCTGACTCATAAATATCAAACAAAAACTCAATGAGGGTGAAAACAAGTAACATATATACAAAAAAATAAACTGTGTTTATTTTGTGTTCATGTTCCTAGGTGCCAATAAAGTGGTTTGTTCTGCTCATTCGATTTATTTTTTATTTATTTATTATTTATTTATTTATTTTTTATTTTTTTTTATTTTTTTTTATAGATGTGACTCATAAATATAACTATGTTGTCATCATCACCAACAGTCATTCTGCTGCTTATATCCTCTAAATTGACTGGTGTATATATATTTATATATATATATATATATATACATTAATAGAAATCACACAGTGTAGAACTATATATATATATATATATATATATATATATATATATATATATATATATATAAAAACAGAAGAGCTTATTGTGGGAATTTAATAAACTCCATGTAGGAATAGCGTAAGTCCTACATGGAAGGTACCATGGCCATGTCTGTGGCTCCCCCTCAGCAGTGCTCTTTGTATATTAATGAAAGCGCACTACAGAGAGGGAGCCATGTAACATGGTTACAGAATCAGTGTAGGGGGTGTGTTACAGTGTCCAGAGATGAGAAACACACTCCCTGCACTGTCAAAGTGAGAGATGCCACCAAAATATAAAAGTTAAAAATGTTTGTGTGTGTGTGTGTGTGTGTGTGTGTGTGTGTGTGTGTGTGTGTGTGTGTGTATGTGTGTGTGTGTGAGTGTGTGTGTGTGTGTGTGTGTGTGTATGTGTGTGTTTGCATGGCACAACGCTTAGTAATGGACACATGCCAGACATCTAAAAATAGAAACTGAATACTTTAAATTTTCCTATCAAAAGTCAAGCTTAAGCATAGCTGAGCATGTTTGCAGGGCATGGCATAGTGTTCAGCAGTGCTTAAACATAGCTGAAAGCTATACAGAAATGTATAGCAGTATTCAGCATGTCCACTTAGCTGAATAGTTAAAGTTATGGCCCTATGTGCATTAGGTGCAAGGTTCAAATACACAGAGAGGCCATTCAGCTTTTATATTTGATACTAAGTTATAAATTAGTTATTGTTTTAACGTATGTAGTTATTGACATTTGTTAACTGGGTTAGTCCAGCTGGGCCAAAAGCCCATTGTCAGTGGAGACCCAAGAAGAAAAGCTCCAATTACACACAAGTTTACAATAGATAAAATTCACACTCCAAGATAAAATAAATTAAAATACATAATCTCAGGAAATATAGAAGTAAAAAACATACACATAATAATAAACTTGTAAGAATGAACACATAATGTTCATTTTAATTTAATTTTTTTAATTCTAGTTTGCTCTTAGCTAAACTCTGCTAAGCACTGCTAAGCCAAGCAATGCAGTGCTTAAACAGGACCCATTTAGCTTAGCTGGTTTGGGCAAAGCCTGTTTAAGCAGTCCTCAGCTCAGCTAAGCAGGTTTGCACACCACTAAGCATTGCTAAGAATTGCCAGTTTAAGCACTGCTAAGCTGAGTTCAGAGGGTTGCACGATGCTAAGCAAAGCACCGCATTTTTAGAAATGATCCAATGGTAGCAAGGGTAGGAAAACAAATTTATTTAAGTGCAGCAGGTGGAAATACAGCCAGAATCTGTTGGGGTTTGATCTTGGCAGAGATTATGGCAGGAGTTGGAGAGAGTGCACACTTCCTGGCACACCGGTGAGGCATTCTGGAGTCCAAGGTCATGGTTGGACTCCTTGTAAAAGACCATGACATCTGACTACTGCATGGCCAGTACCAGGGGTCAGAGTACAAATTGGAGGCCTAGGACTGGCTGGCATGCAACCTCACCAGGGCAATTCATATCCCCTGCACAGGTGAGCAGGTGCATCATCACTATAATTACCTGAACCATAGGAAGAGGGAACGTCTAGACACCTGGGTCCAGGATGCTACAGATGGGAATGCACCCCAGGTTTGTAAGTATTGTTACTATTGTATTACCAATAACCAATTTGCATGTGTAATAGACAAGAATGCATAATGGTGTGCTTCTCTCCCCATAGCTACAGAAGACAGAGCTCGCAACCTGGCGGCCCATGCAGGGTACCTGGCCAGGTTGCACCATGAGTGTGGTGAGTACAGATGCATTTTGCATTCTATAGTCATATAAACATGAAAGAGTACAATAATAACTGCTAATAGGTATACTCTGTTTTGAGTATACTGCTAGGTACAGTGCAATACAGAAGAAAACATGAAATGTGATAATGTCAAAAAATAAAAAGTTTCTACTGCATTAATAATGTAAGGAAATGAAAGTTTATTCTGTATTAGTAATGTTAAGGAAATAAAGGTCAACTGTATTAATAAATGTTAATGAAATAAATTTCAACTGCATTAATAATGTTAAGGAAAAACGGTTCAACTGCATTAATAATGTAAAGGAAATAAAGCTCCAACTGCATTCATAATATTAAGGAAAGAAAATGTATACTGCATTAATCGTGGAATTACAGTTGTCTTGCAACACCTGCATGATATGAACTGTCCATCAATACAGACTGATGTATTACAGTCACTGCATGTTGTCTCCCCTAATAAAGCTGTGTTCTTTAATATCGGTGTATTTGGGCTGTTGGTCATGAACTTGAGTATTACAAGCACTGTGAATGAAAAATGGGAATAATATCACTTAGTGAACAAAGGTTAGCTAATAAAGAGTGTTTTGCTAAAGTGTAGACGTGGAGCTGTACAACAAAATATAATGCATTATGCTATTTGTTCTGCACTAAGATCTGCACCTATAATAGGAACGGCCAAAGTATAATAGTGTGTATTTCGGGATTGTCTTGTGTTAACCATTGCATTTCACCTATATGTATTCCTGATCTTAGTTGCACTACTGCAGGCAAGTATGAAACTGTAATAACTGTAGACTGCAAATATACCATCTGCAACAGTTATGGGTCAGGTAGTAAACCCAGCACTCCGATATGGTTTGCACACTTTACAGATATTTCCACCCTCTAGGGGTTCATTGTCTACACCTGCATTCCATGTATTAATGCACAGTTCACCTACTAACTCTGTCATGCATGAATCACATGCATGTGTGTTTAAGTGTCACTGCAGTCTTGTATAACAGTCTGCCTCTATTAGCAGGTCACGGTTTGTTACCAGGTGAGCTCTAGGCACATATCAGTCAATTAATACATAACAGTGGCTCAGTAGCTCAGTTTGGTAAGCACTAGGCATGTTATACATTTTGTCACAGACAGACTGGGGTTCAAATCCAGGGATAAGTACTACTAAATATTTATAGAAACAGTTATGTATTGTTAACAAATGTTCTCCCCACAAGAATTACAGGTAAATAAATGGCTGTAGTAGCTGTTCTAATGGGTTAATAATTTGTGTGTCCTGATGTACCAGAGTGTTAACAGCATTGCTCAGCAAGGTGAGAAGACTTCAGTAAATACATCAACAAGTACACTAATACAAGTTAATAAAACAAATAACACTGCTTAATCTTGGTATGGCTGTATGCCTGGT
Organism: Protopterus annectens; assembly: GCF_019279795.1. Lineage (NCBI taxonomy): Eukaryota > Metazoa > Chordata > Ceratodontiformes > Protopteridae > Protopterus > Protopterus annectens. Next base: position 1,356,508,191 of record NC_056739.1, read on the forward strand.
GCATCTGTGCATGTCTGCTGATAGTCTAACCCCAAGCCTGCCAAGGATGGCATAATAAGTGTAAGCTCTCTGTACTGTGCATGATACATGACTCTCAAGTTTCACACTGTCACAGACTGTGATCACTGTTGCCAAATCCCTTAGACTCAGATTTAACATCCAGTTGATTTATATCAATAGCACAGTCACACTACATCAGTCCACAGTACACCTTGGTAGTCATATATGTTTCCCTGACATGTAATAGTCCCCTGTAGTCAGGTACCTGTAGGTGTTACAGCTTGGCCCATACTGTCCCATACAGATAGCTTGAGAGGTATGCTACAGAAGCTATAGGGCACCTATATACATAAAGTAAGTCCAGACCTGTACAGTATAGAAGAGTACTGCTGCAAACAATATAGCCTATACTAGTAGTAATGGAATGTCTTTCAATCACTCCGTACCCCTTGTCTGCATCAAAATGTATTCTTGTTATACATCGGGTATGGTTTACTTTTAACATATGTTGTTCTCAAAACCTTATGTCAGGCCTTGTGTTTTATTATTGTTATATGTTACTATGGTTGCATACTAACATACCTTGTTGAATTACCTATGTTGTTGGCCTTTTGCGATAACTGTTACTGGTGTGCTGTCACAATACTGACTGTTACCCCATTTATTGTGTTCCATATGCTATCCAATGTTATCTTACTGGGTTAATTGGAACAACCTGGCATGCTGTTATAACTAACGTTTAAATGTTCTGTTCATTACTAACCTATACACTTTGAAAAACCTCAACACCATAGCTTGACTGGGTAAGCCAGTTCCCACAGATCCACCTACTCTACCTAAAAAGGCCATGGCACTGGGTCCTAGCACATCTGGAACCCTACGTGGACCTGCCCCCTCTGCTGGTCCTGCACCACCTATGGGTGATTGCCCCCCAGAGTGGGCATGGAAAGGGACTTGCCACCCATTGACAGCTACCAGGCATGGTGCGCAGGATCATGCAGCAAGGGTCTGACAATCAACTATGCTGGAATGAGGGCAGACTGGCCAGTCTGGAGGGGCAGACTAGCCTCGATGCCTAGTCCCCAGCACAACCATCTTTGGGGCAGTGAAGGAGCAGTGGTGACTGCCCATGGGTGGGGAGTTCAGTCCCACTGCTGCCGTCTGGGTCACATGGCTCTCTGATTCCACAACACCTTGCCCGTCCAAGGTATTTACCCCTTATGTGTCATACACCACTCCTGTCTTGTCTGTCTTGTCTGTTTGCAAATGCTACCTCTCCTACCCAACTTACCTCCCCAAATGTACCTTTATCCCTTCCCCAACATTCCACTCTCTCCTTAAAAAGATGAGCATCTGTCCCACACAAAAAATATCACCCCATGCATCGCTCTCCAGTTTGTCCCCATATACTGACCACAATCAATCATTATAGCAATTAATCAACACAGTTATTTCACCTACACCCCTCTCTCTGGGACGAGAGGCTCCAAATTGTAAATTGTCCACATCCTGCACAGCTGTTGCTGTACAAGAAATGGAGAGCTATGGTCCTACACCCTTCCTGCACATCCCTATCTGGCTTTCCCATTGTTTTCCCCCTGCTTGCCCACATTTCACCACTTTCCTATCACCCCTTTTTTATTTTCTTTTTTTTGAAATAGTGCAGGTTTAGGTGGAGTTAAACGCCATATTGTGCAAACCCACTTAAAGCTGCTTAAAACTGCTTTAATCACCTTCTGTCTTCCTGACATTGTTATGCACATCAGCAAATGATTACCTCTGCCAACTTGGGTATAGTGTATTAGCTCACTAGGCCACTCAGCTCTCAAGAATAACAGGTGATTCGATAAACATATCATGAGTATCAGTGATGCACATCAGCAAAAAATACACCCCTGCCAAATCTCAAAGCCAGGACCCTGTCAACTACAACATAGTACATTAGCCCACTAAGCCACTCAGCTCTGAAGAGGAACAGGTATTTCCATAAACATATCCCCAGTGCCACTGAGTCACTGCTTGTACATATAATGGAGAAAATGACAGCATACTTGAGACTGTGATGCAGACAGCAAGCCAGTACACAGCCAAATAAATGCGGATGGATGTATATGAGACCTAGCATATCAGGTCATGCTGACCACTGCACAGACTGTTGTAGAATGTCCACAGTTCTGCCACCTAATTTTGACACAGTTGTCACAAAACCTATTCTGTGTGCTGAAGTACTGGCAAGTCAGTACAGATTGAGATTTGAAAATCATATGGGTGGGAGGTTGGTATAATGGTTAAGGTGTCTACCTTGGAGATGTAAAGTGCAGGGTTTGATTCTCATATGGTTTAATTGACTAGGCTTAAAATGGCTCACAAGAGTAGTTAGCGTGGTGTTAATCCACGAACACATTTTGCACAAGAAGTCTATGGCTGACCAAAGTTGCAGACGACTGCAAACTAGGGGCTATAATTGACTCTCTTGCTGACACAGACATCCTCCAAAAGGGTCTCACTGAGACAGATACCTGGTGTCAAAACCATGGCCTCAAGCTAAATGCCAAAAAGTGCATAGCCATCCCCTTTGAAAAAAACAAAGTACCCACAAACTACCACATAGGTGGTAGCCCCCTAAATATGGAAGATGTAATAAGGGATCTGGGGACCCAAGTAAATAGTAATCTCTCCTTTGATACTCACATTGCCAAAGTGGTTAGAAAATCCTTCTATGTGGACTACTTAATCACAAAAGGGTTTGCATCCAGATCAAAAGAGGTCAATGTGCCCCTCTACGCATCAGTTATCAGACCCATCATAGAATACAATGCCCCATTTGGGATGTACATTACAAGACACCTGCAACAGGTGGAAAGACCACAGAAGAACCTCACCAAGAGGATCACTGGCCTCAAACAGATGCCCTATGCAACTCGACTGAAGAAACTCCAGATGTACTCGGTTGCATACCGCCTACATTGTACTGGGACATCGCCCAAGGCCATGTCCAACCCAGAATTGATGGACATGCTCCACCTAAAGAAAACCATATCCCCTCGAGCCACGCGCTCTAGGGATCTAAACCTCACCACAACAATAAATAGGATGTGCCGAGGGATAAATTCCTGTCCCAGAGTCTTCCCATGCTCTGGAACAAGATTCCAATAAACATTAGGCAAAGCTCCTTGCTAACACTCTTCAAGAGAAACCTTGATGAGTGGATGGGAAATAGAAAGTTTACGCCGGGCATCACTTCAATGGCTCTGCTGGATAGAGGCACAGGAAACTAATCTATGGGGGCAGCAAAAGCCAACACAATTCTGACTAGGCTTATAAATGCCTGCAGGCAGATAGCCTAGTACCTACCTATGAACCTATGACAGACAGTTCAGTGTTACACGTCATACCTATCCGAACACACATGTTCATGCCAGTCCTGTGTAACAGACTGTATGCATGCACATATGTCTTGCAAATACACCAGCTATAGTATTGACTCAGTAGCTCAATGTGTTATATTCCTAGCATGCTTTACATTTTACCACCCACAGTCCTGGCTGCCATTCTAGTCTGTTGCACATCAAGTACATGCTTGTCAATACAATAAATAACTGACTGAGATATGCAATTTTAAGCAGAACCACATACTGCTACTGTAGTCATTCCTAGCATGCTGTACATTTTACCTCCCACAGTCCTGGCATCAATTCCACTCTGTTGCATGCCAGGTACATGCTTGTCAAAACAACAAATACATGACTGAGCCCTGCAATTTTAAGCAGAACTGGTTGCTGCTACTGCAATCACACCCACCCACATTAGCACAAAAAGGCCTGTAGGCTGGGGCACATTTCACAAATATGTATAGGCATCCTAAAAGTCCCCTACCACTCTCTGGATGGCACTATTACATAACATATGTACCCGAGGCACATGCCTCACCTGGACTGTTATGGGTATCATCACACTGGCTTTGCTGTCACAACAGAGCTGACACTGCTCCCTCACTGACATATATAGCTTGCTATTCTCCAATGTGTTCACAATCCCCAGTATGACTCCTGGCCAGAATGCAGCAGCTACAACCTGCAACATATGCAGCAGTATGTTCAGTTACCTGCTACGGACCTGCCATACCTCCCAAACACCTAGAACAGGGGATCCACACAACACCCATACAGAAAGGGGTGGGAGGGGATGGTCAAGTGACAGGTACATGTGTCACAGTCTTCCCCTACAAACATACGCAGCTGATAGGCCAGTGGCTACTGCACCAGCATGCATACTCTGATGCAAATGAAATATGACACTCACATCTATCTGTCCCCTTACTGACCTCAACCCACATAGTTAAACAGTAAACTGCCACATAATCAGAAAATCTGTTTACAATGGCCAAACATAGCATGCCAAGTTGTGGACGTACCACATAAATCTAGACAGTGGACAATATTTTTGCCTACCCTCCATGATGCTGTAGTCCCCACACCTTGATAATGTCCATCTCACAGGCCAGGAAAAGGGCCAACACCTACATGTATGCCTTATATATAGCATTGTGGTGCCATGCCATTTGCTAATACAAATGCAACCCAGCTGTTCTGGATGCAATTATAAAGTGTGAGACACAGATTGGTGCACAGGCAATCACCTGTTCATGAGCATTACCAACAAAATACAAGCTGCTGCCTGTGGTAAACAGGTCTGTGACTTTCTTTACGAAGACAGAGTGTGAGAACACAAGCATTATAATATAGGATTTCTGCACATAAAGAACAGTGCTATACGAGGTACGTAATAGAAGGTCCCATGTAATGGGAAGCAGATGGGAGGATGCAGTTATGGGAAATAGAGATTACAACAGCAGGTCTGTAGTACATATCTTGGAATGACATGTTGCTGTTACTCAGTTGTCTGGCACCTACCGGCTTCCCTTCTGACTCTGTCTGTTGCAACATAGATCACAGCTCTGGCCCTCTGAGCCCCTCCAACAACGGTTGGCTCATGTACGAATGCTACTGGATTGTGATTTAGACAATACTTACAGAAAGTAGTGGTGGATACAGCTGGCATATCACATGATTTGCTGTCAGTCAGCTCCTCTCACTCTGTGAATGTCATACAGGCATACTTCAAACATTGTTATTGTTCCTGGTGTACTCTGGCTAGGACACTGTATACCCCACACACATCTCTCATCACTTGACAGCTTTGCCTAGCATACCTGTTGACCCCCTACAGCAGGACAGCAGGTTATAGCCAGTAGTAGTGAGGGGACACAGGCCCAGCCTCAGTGACAGAGTGTGCATATCGAGCATACAATGTAAGGGAATGAATACAATACCAGATATTAATGTACCATAACTGTTTTCTGAGGGGTCTGGTATGTGAAGCCAGATTACTCACAGTCTGGGAACAAATATTACGTATTGTCTAGCTGTTTGCCACACATCCACATTTGTCTGGGAGGCGGTCCACATATATCAGGCACATGTAGACATTATGCAAACATCTGTGTAATGTGGATGTGGGACACCTACAGGGAGGATATCCCACAGCACGTTTACATTGCTGTCTGTCATTGGGTCACACACATGTTGCTGGACTGTCCCCATACACTTGTAGTAACACTAACCTATTTGTCAGGTGATGGCTGTATGATATTGTACTGGGACATCACCCATAGGGGACACACCACAGTAGATGGCAGTGATGGGTGTGGAGACAACACAGTTTGTCACAGCACATAGGGCCGTAAACAGTATACTTAGGACCATAGGAGGTTAGTAGGCTATTGGCCCAAAGCCCTCATAACCCTAGCCCAGAGTTTAGGTCATGTTTATGCAAAATAGCACTCAATGCCCCAGTCCAACAGGGACACAGGTGGTATCCTAAGGGTGTATGACCTGTTTGCCATCCAGTTATCTGGGTGTCACTTAAAAAGAGGTAAAGAGGTAATGTGCCTGATGTACACAGGGTGTCCATTCCACAGCTGGGTGAGTGTGTGGTACACACATCTGACCTGCTAACAAGTCCTGCTGATGTCACACATCAGGTTGAAGGTGCATATGCAGGTTACCCAACTGGAGCTTGAGTTTCAGATGTGCAGCAGTCCCATCAAGGTGGAGTCCATGATCGCCTTGTATGCCACACAGATGTCACCTCAGAGGATTCTGTATGAAACTGGGTAGAGGGATAGCCTTGTAGCCTATCTGTGTATGGTAGATGTTTGAGGCCTTGGTATTCCCTGGTGAGGAACCTCTGTGCTCTCTCCAGCTGCCGCATGTGCTTTGCGAGGTACATAATGAAAGGGGCATTATACTCAATAATGGGCCATATTAGGCAGGTATACAGGGATGTTATGACCCCCAAATTCCTGGATGATACCATTACATATGAGGTGGGCCATGTAGAAGGCTTTCCTTACAAAGGAAGCAACATGGTGGTCAAATGTCATGGTGCCATCAACTTGTGTGCCCAAATTCCTCATGACAGATTGCATGCTTAGGACATTGTTAGTAATGTGATAATTTATGGGGATGTCACTCTCCCCAAAGGTGTTGATGCTGCATTTTGTGGTATGCAGCCTGATGCAATGTGTCTGGCACCACTCATATGTCTGCGTGAGACCCTCTTGATGGATGTCCACATCACTAGAGGATTTGGTGACAGAATCCAATATCCAGTCTTCTGCAAACGTGGTCAGACACAGACCACTGGTTGTGCCCTGCACCTCAGAAGAGAAAATCCCACATAACAGAGGCCCAAAGACAGAACACTGGGTTACGCCACTAGTTATGGGTCTACCGCATGAGGTGGCTTCTCTTATATTGAGTAGATGGGTGCTGTCAGTGTGCCTGTGTGCTACCCATCTGGTAACATATGGATTGATGCCTAGTTGAGAGCATATATCTATTATGGCCAAGTGGGAATACTGTGAAAGCCTTTGGCCAGGTCAAGGTAGGCAGTCTGCACTGTTTGACCCTCGCCAATGGCTTTGGTGACTGTGTCAAAGAAGTCAGCCAAATGTAACAGACAAGATCCCCCCTTGACAAGGCCAAACTGTGTGAGATCGAGTGTGTGGAGGTCACTAATGTCCTTGTTAATGAGGCTCATGATAATCTGTTCCATGGCCTTGCAGATCAGGATAGTGAGGCTGATGGGTCTATAATATGTCAGATCAGTGGATGTTCAATCTTAGTGTAATGGGATGACAGTGGGTGTCCTACACTCAGCTGAGACAAAGGCAGTATTCAGGCTTTGGTTGACTACAGTGCCTAACGGTGCTGCAGGTTCATGCACATCATTCAATGTCATTGGGTCCCATGGAGGCTGTATTCTATGACTTTGAAATTCCAGTGAGGACTTGTTCCCTAGATATAAGGGGAAGGGGGTAGGTACTGGGGATGTCCTGATGTATTGAAGGAGGGAACAGGGGGTGATGCTTTCACTGAATCTGTCAGGCATCAGGTTTGGTATATCTACAACACTTGTATATCTGGTGTCCCTGACCATCATATCTGCGCAGGTCTAGGTGCTTCCTTTGAGGTTACAGACATATGTGAAGAAGGATATATGACTGTCTGTAGCAGATGTTGCCAATGTGGGCTAGGAGTTTGCTTTGCAGGATTTCAGTATTGATCTTATTTGCTTGTACAGGCTAAAGAGACACTGCTTCACATTGGGCACCTGCTCAATCTTGGTCTTGGCAGCAATATTTCACTCCTGTTATAGAGTGTATTTATTGCAGATGTCCACCACACAGGTTTACTTATCCTTGCAGAGGATGATGTAGGCCTGTCAGGTATACCTGACTCCATGCATCTACACAAATGCAAGTATAGTGCTTTGGTGTATTTGTGGATATTGTTGCCAGTTCTTACAGAGTAGGAGGAGGCTGTAAAGCTGTTTATACCATCATTCAAGATGCTGTAATCAACTTTGGAGATGTTTGTATGTCTGACCCTAGCTAGATGGGTATTGTGGGAGATGGTGATAGCAAACATGACTACTTTATGGTTGGTTTTACTATGGAGGATGATACTGTAGGGATGCTGCAGTGGTTACCCATGTTGTCTATTATCAACTACAGGAGATCTTCACCTCATGTGTGGGTAGCAACTAGCAGTTCCAAGGTGCTTGCATTGCCAAATTCCATGAATCTCTGGGCATTTGTGTGCTGACATTAGTTTTTCTTCCAATCTATATTTGGGTACTTAACGTTACCCAGGATCAGAGTACAGAGTCAAATTCTGATAGAGTTGAACAGGTCCATATTGGCAGAATGAGCTTCCTGATCACATGTGGGGGCCAGTAGCTAGCTATGATTTGAATAAGAGTACTGGCAATGGTTAACTGCACTTGGAGTGTCTCCTGTGCATCTTACTGTTTGACCAGCCTGGAGGTGTGTATGTCTTTCATATATAGTGAAATCCCACATCCCTTGGCTTTACTAGCCACAACTTGGGGTCTGACTGTACGATTGGATGGGTGACTATGTAAGGCTGGGGTGCTCTCTGCAGGTTTGAACCATGTGTCTGCCACTGCACAGATGTCAGCATTGTCCAGAGTTAACACTACTTGCAATGGGTGCAGATTAATGTTCAGACTCCTAGTGTTTAGCAGCATGGCCTTCAAGTTGTGATTTGTTGACAGTTTCATGTTGTTAGTGTTAACGTCACCACTTTTTCTAATAAAGGCACTATGGTGGTGACAAGAACCATGGCAAGAAGCCTGAACGCCAGATGGGACAGATGGAGGCTTTCTCTGGCAAAGCATTGTGGTCTGTCATTTCGGGCTTTTAGGTACAGGATCCACCTGGAATGGCACCTGAAACCAAGCCAATTGTTAAGGTCAATCACTTCCTGATTATATTGCAGCATAATTCTGGATGACAGCAGACTGCTGCTTAAGGCTAGGAACATACCTGACTGGGACACATAGTCAGTGGGCTCAATCAGGTGTCATGTCATATAGTCCAGGGAGCTATGTCTCAGGTCAAGCACAACAACATGGACTATGAATGACTCATAACAGTAAATGTTGTTGAGATACAACAGTGCGTATGTGATATGGCAGATTCTGGCACCTGACATGCAAGTAACCGTGATCTTCTCCATATACAGCCTCATGAGATGCACATCTGTGTGTCTCACAATGGAGTCTGCTATGACTAATATGTTTGATTTATGGTGACGCCTTAGTGGCTGTGGGACACAGGTGCGTGTCTATGTGTGGTATGTGGTGTGCAGGGCTGTAAGTTTTGTGTGTGTTTCTACCTTGGAGGACTCCTTTGTTTGGGGATGTTTATGATGAAGACCTCTGCATATATGGGTGTGTGTTGTGTAGGTGTGGGTGGTGTGTGAGGTGTACTGATTGTGTTGACAACCTTGTCAGTGCCAGATATGCAGGCTTGAAAGGGAGCAAGAATGGACTGTAGGTTCCTAATGTCATTGCATCTCTCACAAATTGTGTTCCTTGGTGTTTGTAGATGGTTGTCCATGTGCATGAGGCAGTTGCTACACTGTGTCAGGATGCACATATCAACCAGACTGGCAAGGGGAACTGTACGACATTGTCCAGCCATATTTGTCAGAATCTGAGAGAGGAAGGTCAGGGAGACCAAAGGGGTGGCCCTACAGCCTAGGTGCTCAAAAGAAATGTAGGAGGCTTACACTACCTCATACAATGTAGACAGGCTATAAACAAGCAGTAATAGGTGCAACAGAAAAGATGCAGTTGAGCACCTTAGAGAACATGCAGCAAGTAGCAGGAAACATCAGGATGAGGAGGGAAATGCATGATGCATTGCCACTATCTTGCTGACAGCCACATACAAATTGTCGTGAGAGATGGTGGATTACGATGTGGTAGTTAGCGGAGGATAGTACTGGCAAATGTGGATGTGCAGGGTTTGACATAATGGAGAGCAATGTATGTGGCCTGTGATGAGTTCCCATCTTCTTGTCTTTCAGGAGTGATGTACAGATGGAGGAATCCACCGTTTTCTGCAGCCGAAAATGAAGTCATAGTTGACGGCCTCAGATTGCATCATGCCATCCTGCTGTCGAGGAGTTGCCATATGCACTGTGGGCAAATCTTGTTGCATCAGTATATCATGTCGGGCTACTGGACAAAAGCTATGAGCAGGTCCAACACCAGGCCACCAATATAATAAATGGTGCATGACAAAGGTCTGCAGCTGTGGCCAGGGACCATGCTGCCAATGATGGAGGGTCTGCAACACAACAACCACTCTTGGCCGAGGAGTTTCTTGCAAACCTGAGTTCAGCCACCAGCTCGCAAACATCCATCACCACATACATCATGGAGGTGGGTGGCACAGCTTCCACAGCAGATGAGTGTCTAGGTAAGCCTCCTGTAATCATCACCTTAATACTGTAGCAGTCATAGTGGCAGCCTCTGGATACCTGTACATGGATATCAGGTCAATCTGCACTTGGCGGGGTTTGTAACAGACATGTGTGCACACATGCTCAGACTGTTAGCAATGTTGGCAGTATCCCAGTTTGTACTGTAGATGTTGGTATATGCACATATTATCCTGTACCAGTGCCACATTTGTGTTTGCTGACAATACCTATCCCCCACAATTCCATAGGTAAGTCTGGTGTTGGCAGAGTCCAACATCCTGTAGCCAGTGAGTGTGAAACTGTTTTCTTATGGCTAATCTATACCGAAGAAATGTTAAGGGCTGCCAGTTTGTCATGGACACAACTGTTCATCCTAGCCATAGTACAATACTTGTATGTTCAGTTGTGGAGGGGTTCACTGCAGTGCATTGACATGGTAATAATAGTAGCATATTTGCAGGATCTATAACATATTTGCACGTATTTTTGTGAAGGTGTATGCAGTCTACTATACAGGGGGCGATAGTATGGTGGAGACAAGTGCACTTTTTTTGGTGAAGGTCCATCACATACACTGATATGTTGCTTAACTCACAGGTGTATAGTACTGACAGCATTAACTGGACATAGCTGCACTGCATGTTGTTAATGGCCTGTCTTGTCTGTGTCTGTTGTGGTCTGCTTGTGTGTTGTGCATGGGATCAGTAATAAGGTGTGGTATGTTGTGGCATCTCACCTGTATGTGTGTGTGTGTGGATGAGCAGACATAATAGTGCATGTATTAATGTAGTCATGTTGTCTTCCCCATCACAGATGACTGTGGGGGTTGGAGTCTGTCCCCATTACAACCTGATGTCAGTGTCTCATTGGACTCTGATGATGATAGTGGTCATAGTGAGGCACAGCTGGGGTTGTTGGGGGCTGAATCTGTCCCATGGGTTGACATTCCACTTCCTCACCCAATGTACCCGCACACAGTCAGTATGTCCACACATACCCAGTCCGCTGTCACCACAGATATTGGACAGTCATAGGATGGTGGCATTGAACAGGAGAGTGTGTCAACTATGCCATCTGTGACTGAAGACACTAGCCATAGCCAGAGAGCTGGTGAGGCCCCACACAGGCAGATTGACAGGGGTGTCTGAAGGAGGACTTTAGCCCATCCACCAACTGCCACAGGTGTCACATCACGAGTCACTCAATGCATGTTTTGGTCCATCATGGAGGCACAGGCATTTTCTGAATGAAATACCAGATGGATGCTCAGGATCATAGATGCACCACTGTCTGGCATCTATGACTACATTCACAGCACTGGTGATGCCATGCATCATTTTGCAGATGTAGTGGACAGACAGTGGGGTGAGACATTGTCATTCCTTAACTGTGCATTGTCTGTTCTTGAGCATGTTGTGGGAGTAGGGCATTGGACATGTGGACGTAGGTCAGCACCACCATCAGCTGATTGTCCAGGTGGCCATGCACAGTCATGCTTCCATAATGACAGTACCATGAGCACTACAGAAGGGAGGTTTCTATCCAAACCATGATGCGGCAGGCTATGGGCACCTGGTCCTTGGCAGTCCCATGAGGGAGATGATCCCAGCAGACAGCAGTCACATTCAACAAGTAGTACCACATCTGACCATGGGCATGGTAGTGCCAGTGCCACTCCTGGCAGAGCCAGTTCCTGTGTTCATGGCCAGAGATGGTGATCTGTACATTCTGCCATGTACATTCCACAGCTATCCAACATATGCTTGTGTAGGGCTAGCACATGGCTTGACTGTATACAAGCACACACTCACACATCACTGTCACATGCAGGTCACTAACAGACAAATACAGCTCATCTCCATGGCACCCCTCCAGACACACACACACACACACACACACACACACACACACACACACACACACACACACACACACACACAAATAATGTCAACTATGAGGCACATCCTAGGCCTTTGGCAACACCACACCACACCCTGTGCATGTGATGATACCTGTGCCACATCCCTGTATTCCACACCATTGATGCAGGGAAATGCAAACATATGTCTGATGCACAGGGTGACTATAGTACATTTAATGACAGTTTGTAGTGCACTAGTGTTATGCCGTGTAAGGTGCTGTCTGCTGGCATGTGTCATGAGTACACATCAAAGTATATGTATCTTTGTTCCATGATGCTGCATTGGTGGTAGTATTGCTGAATGAATGTTGTCTCCCACACCTTTTTCTGTTTCTGTTCCAGGGGTATATGTGTTTACGCCGTGGAGAGCTGGTGCAAATACAGCCACTTAGGATGGCATGGTGGCAATGCAGAAATGTGACTTAGCCAAGGTATGGCTTTATATGTGCATGTTAACCTAGGTGCATATGTGTAGAACAGTGGTCAAGGACAATGGGTGCAGACAGCATAATCTTTCACGCATACCCCATAACACTTTATGCTACTCATGATACATGTCACCTGGGAGTCCAGTAGGATCATAGGCTCATAGGACCATGGGAGGTTACTAGAGTAATGGCCCTGAGGCACTTACAAGACTAGCCATTATTTTATCCCCATAAAGAAACATCAGTCAGCACCTGTTGCCCCTGTCAACAAGGGACACATGTGGGACTCCTGAGACAGATTGTGGTTGCCCATCCACTCATCACAGTTGTGCTTCAAGAGGGTCAGTGTGGACAGTCTCACCAGCAGATTGTTTTGATGTCACATATCAGATTCAGGCCTGTCATGCAGGTAATATGCAAGGGGTTAGACTAACTGACACAGCCCACCTCTGAGCAACCTGTCCAGTACCATGTGGAGCAATAGTAATTTGAGCCTATCTGCATGGGACAGGTGTTGGAGGCCATAGATAACCTTTGTGGGGTATTTCCATGGTCTTTCCACTTGGTGCAAATGTCTGGATAGGTACACACTATTTGGGCATTGTAGTAAAATATTGTTGTATGGAATGAGGAGTATAGAGAGGTAATGGCCACCTTTTTTCTGGATGCAATCCATTTACCTATGAGACGAACCACTTACAGGGCTTTAATGACTGCTGCAGGTACATTATGGTTGAATTGTAAATTATTAACCTGAGTACCCAGGTGTGTCAACATAGGTTGTGTGTTTAGGGGGTTAGTGTTGATGTGGTAAACAGTGGGGCCATGTTTTTGCTGAATGCATATTATATTGCATATATATGTATCACATGCACCATGGATTTTGTGTGTTTTTGGAGTGTCTGCCACTACTGTTCAGGTGGATGACATCTGCAGGAGCTGTAAAGGTTGCCAATGGGGGTTAACAGGTTTGCACAGGCCCTTAAAATTGTATAACTATTGCACACACACAGGCAAGACATCCACAATGCTACTAGGGGATATGCTTACACAGACACACATAAATCCACAGAGCTGGCGGTTTTGAGAGTAGAACCTCTACCTATCTAGTAATATACACTATAGTACTACATATTTATTGCATGTGCCACAGAGCTAGTGTGTTTGGAAGTGTCTAATGGTGCTGCTAAGGTGGATGACATCAATAGGCCCTGAAAATGTTGCCAATGGGGTGGTTATCAGGCCCTTAAAATTGTATAACCATCACACACACCTACACATACACACACACACACACACACACACACACACACACACACACACACACACACAGGCAAGAGAGCCACACTACTGCAAGGGGACATACTTACACACTGACAGAGTTGCCTGTTTTGAGAGTAGAACTCTTACCTATCTAGTTATATACACTATAGTACTACATACTTACCACATGTGCCATGGAACTGTTGTGTCTGAAGAATGTCTCACTGTGCTTCTAAGGTGGATGACATCAGCAGGCCGTGTAAAGCAGGCCAATTTGGGAGTTAACAAGTAGGCATGGGCCTTTATTAGCATTGCACACACATAGGCAAGATAGACACACTGCTGCAAGGGGATATACTTACACACACACATACACACTCACAGAGCTGCCATTGTTGGGATTATAACTACCTATCTAGTTGTATATACTATAGTTTTAAGTACTTATTGCATGCATCACTGAGCTTATGTATTTGGAGCGTGTCTCAATGTGCTTCTAAGGTGGATGACATCAGCAGTTCCTGTAAAGTAAGCCAATTTGGGGGTTAGCAGTTAGGCATGGTCCTTAAAATGTATTAGCATTGCACACACATAGGCAAAACATACATACTGCTGTAAGGTGATATACTTACGAATACACACTCACAGAGTTGACATTGTTGAGATTAGAACCCCTACTTATCTAGTTGTATACACTATCTTATTGCATGCACCACAGAGCTTATGTGTTTGGAGAGTTTCTCAATGTGCTTCTAAGGTGGATGACATCAGCACGCCCTGAAAATTAGCCAACATGGGGGTTAACAGGTAGTCATAGGCCTGAAAATGTATTAGCATTGCACACACATACGCAAAACATACATACTGCTGCAAGGGGATATACAGCTCTTACGCATACACACACTGAGAGAGTTGCCATTGTTGGGATTATAGCCCCTACCTATCTAGTTGCATAGAGTATACTGCTAAGCACATATTGTATGTACCACAGAGCTTATGTGGTTGCAGAGTGTCTGCCACTGCTGTTGAGGTGGATGACATCAACAGCTGTTGACAGGGAGGCCACTGTTGTGGCGGACACTAGTCAAAGGGCCATAAATCGATTGACCATTGTAAGGACATAGGCCTGTTGGGCATGTGTATGATGCTGTATGTGGAATATCTGCACACACACACACACACACACACACACACACACACACACACACACACACACACACACACACACACACACCATGACTGATGTGAGAGTAGAACCCCTACCTATCTAGTAATACACACTACAACTCACTGCACTAGTTGCAATTAGAAACAATTGGTGTGCAAGTGGCTGCAGCACTACATCACTCTATACCTTTCTCTGTCTCTCTCTCTCTCTCTCTTCCCCCTGCCTGTCTCTCTCCATATAATTAATATATATATATATATATATATATATATATATATATATATATATATATATATAGTTTACTATCATTATGTCGAGTGCACATTGCTCCACACTGCACGAGCAACACCAATCTGTGAATCCTGTAATGCCGAAAAGTCAAAATGTCGCAAAAATACTGAATTTGACATTTATGACTTTTCTACACCCAAAAACAAGCGCTAACATGCACAAAAAGGGGGTGGGATTTTGAGATTCTCAACATTTGCATTTGGCATTTTCAGCAGTTATGAATCGGTGTTCGAATTTGCAGTGTCGAGCAACGTGCGCAACATATAATGATAGTAAACCTATGCGCGTGTGTGTGTCTATATATATATATATATATATATATATATATATATATATATATATATATATATGCATTTATCTAAAACTGTAAAGATACATATATATCATATATGTACCCCATATTAATAGATAAGGGTAATCATGTCTGATGGAGATAGGGAGAGACAGTTAGGTATACATACCTGTTTGTATGCATAGAGATTTATTGACATCTCAGTTCTATAAGCACATGAGGCTTCAGATATGGGCTGAAATTAGCTAAATGTAGGAGCATGCCCAGTGTCACTGTTGGTACTTACAAGAGGGCTCCAATCCAGACCTACCTGTACTCCAGTCTAGGATTTAGGGTGCTACAGCCAGTTGTCTGCTGCACCTGATTACACAGTCCAGCACCTCCCTGATAGCATGTTCAATGGATTCCCCAGCTGTGTGCTGGCCGTAATAGCTGACTCATACCTAGGGTATGTACAGATTGTATTAGACTCTGGTATGTTTTACATAGCAATGTGATTTTCTGATACATTAGTGGCAGATCTTTATAGACTGACAGACATTTGTGTTACTGACTCCATACACAACAGGGAACCCAACCATGCTACTGCACAACCTGTTCTACTCTGCACTTTCTACATTTGTCTGGTCAGTAGTTCATCATTTTCCCTATCTGTGGACCTTTGTCCTGCTCCTGTTCCTGGCTTTGTCCACAGGTGCAGCTGTATGTAGTAGGTATGCTGTGACTGGGGTACAAGATGTAACACTACACAAATGGTTACAGACCTCACCTCTGACTGTATCTGTTTTGCAGGATGTCCAGTATTGTGCCCCAAATGTCTGTTCTGGTCCTCAGACAGTTTGTGTTGTATTGGTATTATAATGCTACATGGTGCCGATACCTCTCAACTTGTTAGAGCAAGACATCTGGAGAAAGCTATATATAAAAGTGGAACAATATTGCTCTTACAAACTTAGAAAGTTGGTATAATAAAATGTTTTGTAATAACATGAATTTTCTGAAGGTATGAAGTCTGCATCTCAAATGTCTGTCATTATTTTCTAATGTCAACATTTATTGATTTGCCACTAGTTTGTCAGAAAACTGCAATGTTATGAAAAAGACCAGAAATATGAGGCAAAACTGTGGGCATTCTGGGAAACTCTGTACATTTCAGAGGTATGCTGGTGCCCACTGACTTGTTATAAGTACTGATACAGTTATGTGATGGCCTTGACATCTTGTTGCTACTCTGACTTGTTACAACCTGCTGTTCTACTAGCCACCATGTAGGTTACTCAGAGCTATCTGTGGCCCCGTCCCTCCATTATCTCTGGCTTTGTCCAGGCTTCTACCAGTAACAAATCATGACATATGGACAGTCTGTAGAACTCCTACCATAGGTGTAGCTCAAATGCAAAATAGTGGCACAGTCAGTCTCGAACCATGAACACCATCAACCATAGTAATGTACTTAGTCCACTAAGCCACAATAGCCACCAGACAGTGGTTTAATTCATAGTTTCATAGTTTCATAGTATAGTACTAGGCTATCTGCCCTGGGGCATTTGTAAGCCTAGCCATAGTGATGTGGCTTTTGCCACCCCATGAAATGGTACAAAAATGTACAGAATAAATTTAGAATACTGTGCCTCTGTCTAGTAGTGGCACAATGAAGGTCCCCTTATATAATAGAATTAGTTTACTGTGCCCCTGTCTAGCAGTGACACAGATGTGACCCCTGGGGTAAACTTACGATCTCCCATCCACTCATCAAGATTTCTCATGAAAAGAGTCAGTGAGGGGCTCTGCCTAATACGAACTGGGATCTTGTTCCAAAGCATGGGAAGCCTCTGGGTTATGAATCTATCCCTCCAGCATGTCCTATTCATACTTGTGCCAAGGTTTAAGTCTTTAGCTCTTGTGGTCCTGATGGATTTGGATTTTTTGAGGTGGAGCATGTCCATCAGATCCTGATTGGACATGGCCTTGTACGTCAGGCAGAGATCACCTCTGAGCAGGCGGTATGCTACTGAATAGAGCTGAAGTTTTTTTAGTCTGGCAGAATAAGACACTATCAAGCACAGACATACATAGCACATTGATCCCTGCGTATTGTGGAAATGGAATATGTCACCAGGTTGATTGGGACAGTCCTGGGATTGTGTGGTCTGCTGCTATTACTTTGCAAACATAATGTTACTGCAGTTGTATGGGAAACTGGGTGTGTTAGGGGTAGGGGACTCTAGCATTGACAGTCATGCATCTGTCCTATGACCCTGCTGTTTGTCATTTCCCTTGCTTAGTGCAGTGGGTTTTGCTGCCTTGGGGCCTACTGCATATTATAGAGTGGCCGGTATTGGGCTTAGAGCTCCTGTTGTCCCACATAGCTGCCAGTTGTCTGCAGGTTTCCCAGTAGCCCATTCTATTCCATAGCATACATGCAGTGGGTCCATACATATGCTACCATAGTCTAGTACCCCATACATTTGTTGTAAGAAAGAGTGACTTACTTTGTGCCAGCAGCAGTTGAGATCACAGTGCTTCAGGGCCAACTCTGTTAGATGCAAGCAATACACAGCCAATACAGGTAAGATACAGGTAGTGTAGTGTGGCTGGCATCCTTTTTACTATGTATGTGAGTCAGAGTGAGGTGTCAGTCCCTAGGTCCCTAGGATTACAGTGCATGTGCTATGCATTGCCTCTTTTCCAAGGTTAAGACACACTGGGCATGCTTACATCTGCCTACAAGGACAGGCTCAGGGGGTTCCTCCTCTGAGTCTCCCTGTGGCTGTTGGGACCATGGCACTGGTGGGGGGCTGTGTGTCCTTTCCCTGTGATGTTCCTGCTGCAGCTGTTTCCACAGGATCATATTGTGTAGAATGGCACATACTGTGAATATTTGTGCGCATGCGGCTGGAGAGTACTGCAGGGCTCCACCAGATATATTGATGCAGTGGAACCATGATTTGAGCAGCCCAAACACATGCTTTATGATGTTCCCAGTTTGTGCATGTGCCTCATTATGGCATTCTTCAGTAGGTATGTGTGCATGTCTGATGGGTGTCATCATCCATGGTTCCAGTATGTAGCCAGTATCCCCCAGTAGATGGCTGTATGGGATGCTCCCCCTGGCAAACATCTGATACAACTGTGATGCGTACCAGATGTGGGAGTCATGATAACTGCCAGGGCTGCCAGCACACACATTCATGATAATGGCCTGAGCATTGCACACAACCTGGCAGTTGATTTAGTAATACCCCTTGTGGTTGATGTAGACTGTACCCTCATCATCAGGTGGCGCTTTGATGTGGACATGAGTGCAGTCTATGGCACCGAATACCTCAGGGTTGTGTGCTACACAGTGGAAGAGAAGCATATTGCTGACCCTGTCCTCAGGGGTGCGGGGTAAATATATGTGCTCACTGGCATGTGTTTGCATGGCAGCCATGAACTGGTGGAGTACCCTGGATGCAGATGCCTGTGAGACCCCCATCATGTCCCCAGTAGGCCTTTGAAAAGTACCTGTAGCTAGTATTCTAAGGGCTACACATACCTTTGTTTCCATTGGGATGGGTACCCCTCTGTTGGCTCTACGTCTGAGTTGAAGGCGGCAAAGCTCGGTGAGTTCTTGTAGTATGTCCCTGTCCATCCTGTAGCACTCTACTATCTCCAGCTCATGTAGCCCCTGGAAGGTTACCTTGGGCCTGAACACTCTTCTCTGTCTCAGTCTAGGCCTATTGTCAACATCAGCACCAGCACTGACCTCAGCCTCTAGCACATACAGACGTAGTAGAGCAGCAGCAACCCCTATCATTGTCAGTTAAAATTCCCAAGTGTGTACTCTGATGGTGCAGAGTATTTGGGAAAAATCAGATAGAAGGGTGTATGCATACTTTATAGTAGTGTGATGCAAATGCAAGCCTGTATGATTGGCTGACTATGATGCATTCCACCTGCCAGGTCTATCACTGAAGGTTTTTAATGGCCCAGTTTCAGTGGAACATGCCTTATCAGTCATTTATAGCTAATTGGCTTTCCCAGGCTATTTCCTTGAATTTTCTAAACATTTCTTTCACTGCTAAGCACTAGGGAGCAGTGCGCAAAACTGCAGTGCTAGTAAAAACAGTGTTCAGCAGTTTATACACAACCCCATGCACGGGCACACTCAGCTTTGCTTAAACCAGCTAAAACACGAGCTGTGGGGCTATACACAGCTTAGCAGCACATGACACATCATCTGCTTAGCTGTGCTTAGCTGAGCACAAACAGGTGCTGCTGAGCTCCAATCTGCTTAAACCCACCATGACACACCCCCTTTTGATGTCAGCTACCTGATCTATTAACACCAAAACAATTCTGGCCTTACATGGGTTTTATCTGCAGACACAGTAGCCCCATTTGCTATTCAGTAACCCCAGCTCATTTGCATGCAGATCCTTGCATATTCCCTGGATACTTCACTACTGCAGGGGCCTGCCTCCTTAGCAACCACTGAAACCTGCCATTGTACACTATGCATGCAGGGCACTATAGTGCATTATTTTTACAAATGTCTTATTTTCCACTTTTCAAGATTTTATTTTTTTTTTTGCACAAAGGCATGTTTTTGCATTGCTGTGTGCCACACAAATGTAATATGTGTATTAAAAAATAATATTTTACAATTATTTGTGCTCACTGGGCATAGTTTTTTGCCATTTTCATCCCTACATTATAATATCCAACCTTCTTTTTGGTCTTTTACAGCCCCTGTTTAATTGTTTAATTTCTATACATGGCTATTTTCCCGTGTACATTTCTGACACCAACATGCCTTCTACATGGGTGCCATATAGCTTCTTGTATCACAAATCAACCTAATTTGCATGGAGATTACCTGATTATGAGATGATTTGCATTTCATGGACACTTCTATGTCCACACACTCGTGCATGCCCCTCTGCTCTGTTTAGGAATTGCTCAGCTGCCGGTTTCCTTGTTGGAGCCATACCACTATGCCTACATGGAAAATCACTCCACGTAGACTTTACTGCATTCCCTCCTATATTTGTATTGATACATGATTTCATATATGTAGGTAACAGCTTAGTAATTAGTTGTACTATGCTGAGGCAATATTTAGAAAAAGAAAATATTTTTTTTTTGTATTCTGCAAACTATTTAGTAGTATGATGTTCATAAAAGACATTCATTTCTTCCAAAATGTTAACTGTACATACAAGATGGTTGGTCTCAGCCACAACACTCTAGACAGAGAGGAGGTGGGTGTAGGGGTTAAAGTAATAAGTGAATGACCAACAGAGAGGATACTGAGAAATGCACTGTTTGCTTATTTCTTTCGTCATTTCTACTTAATCCCCTTATATTCTTATATTTATTAAAATGCAAATTATCAAAGCTTGCATTGTCATGAAATATTCCTAGTGTATCCATCTGTAACAGTAAACATATTTTATTTACTGCAAATTGAATTGGAAAGATGCCTTGATTTGTCGTCAGTTGTTACTTATTTATGTGTATGTGTACAGCTTGCCCCTTTGAGAAAAAAATAAACTTTTTGTTGCTTAGAACATATTCAAATGAAATTACTTAAAACTTCAAGTAACAAACTTGGTAAATCCACACACCAACGAACACTCCAAGATTCCAAGTCAAAAAGAAGTCTGCACTTGCGTAAGACCTAAACGCAATTTTATTAGGTTTATACAATCAAGTACAACAGCGTTTTCGCTACTCTATGTAGGTAGCTTCCTCAGAGGTTAAAAAACGCGCGAAATCCGCGCTCTTTAAATACTAACAAAACATAATAAATTAAGCACTCACATCACATGTTTCTTAAAGGAACACGCTCCCTCCTAGCAGAGTGCTTTAATACAGATAGTAGATGACAACCAATCTAATGTTTGCAAACGGCCACTTCAAAAACATGAAGACATATCACTAAAAGTGGTTAAAACATACACATACTAGTGTATAAGTACAAATTATACTTTTTGATTTCACATTAGAATGTGAAACGTTGAGAGACCTTTTTAGTAACCGAGGCTACCCTCTTAGATTAATTGAGGACATAATGTATGAAGTGACAAATAAAAGAAGTTGTGGCTTTTATAAACCTCTTCTTTCATCTTTGTCACCAGGGTTTACTGATATAGTACAAAGTGTGACTTCTATAGAAAATGTGAATCCACCGGACTCTATTGAGCATTCAGGTTTGCTCTTACAGAAAGAGTACCCATGTAGTTTTGTTTCGACATTCAGCTTGAACTCGTATGACATACAAAATATCTTGTATAAAAACTGTTTTTTTATTGCCAGCAACGCGTTGTTGTGTAAAAAATTGGGTGAGAAACCTATTATGGTCTTTAAAAGAGGGAGAAATATCAAAGACTTCTTACAAAGCAGCACATCCGTTGCTGATTACTCTAAGACAAAGGGGTCATTTGCTTGCGGGGTATGCAACTTTTGTAATTACATTAAAACAGGCAGTACTTTTCATATAATAGGAAGGAAATACATGATAGACCATAGAATAAAATGTGATACTAGGTCAATCATTTATATAGCATTTTGCACATGTTGTCCTGCCTTCTACGTCGGTAAGACGGATAGAAGGTTTAAAGACAGGATTTACCAACACGTGTACGCTATTAGAAACAAGATGTGCGAAAATGCATTAGCCAAACACACCGACTCTTACCCAGGCCATTCTTTCGTCTTTATGGGAATTGATCACTTACCAACTCCTGCCAGAGGGGGTCCCACATCCATTGTACTGGAAACTCGAGAGCTCCTTTGGCAACTCA
The DNA here is from genome assembly GCF_019279795.1 of Protopterus annectens. Lineage (NCBI taxonomy): Eukaryota > Metazoa > Chordata > Ceratodontiformes > Protopteridae > Protopterus > Protopterus annectens. Next base: position 1,356,530,706 of record NC_056739.1, read on the forward strand.
AACTGGATGCTTTTAATGCACCAGGTTTGAATGAAAGTTGCAATATAGCCCCCTTCTTGAAGTTAAAATCATACTTGAGATGAGTTCGCACAAAAAAATGGTTGTTTTTGCTTTTAACTAATTTTTTATTGGATTAGATATATTTTAAATTTGCCTACTATTTGTAGTGTAAAAAGGAATTTCCTCCTTTGCCACGTCTATGTACTACTAGTGTACCTAGTAAAGAAAATGCTGTTTGTTTGTTGTTTAGATTGCCCATTTACTGTCTACTTTTTTAGGGTAACAGTAATCAAAATAGCCTTTTCCAGGTTGTTAAACATTTTTATGGCAGTACGCCACTTGTTATACTGTCGGTAGGCAGTTATTAGGCTGGTCGGTGCACACAGCTAATTAAAATCTATGTGTAGACACTTTTTCTTTCTAGCCTTGACATGTACAAGTGCTTACATGATTGTGCACTTTTATATGTATACTATATGTAATTAATTTGTACTTATACACTAGTATGTGTATGTTTTAACCACTTTTAGTGATATGTCTTCATGTTTTTGAAGTGGCTGTTTGCAAACATTAGATTGGTTGTCATCTACTATCTGTATTAAAGCACTCTGCTAGGAGGGAGCGTGTTCCTTTAAGAAACATGTGATGTGAGTGCTTAATTTATTATGTTTTGTTAGTATTTAAAGAGCGCGGATTTCGCGCGTTTTTTAACCTCTGAGGAAGCTACCTACATAGAGTAGCGAAAACGCTGTTGTACTTGACTGTATAAACCTAATAAAATTGCGTTTAGGTCTTACGCAAGTGCAGACTTCTTTTTGACTTGGAATTTTGGAGTTTTCGTTGGTGTGTGGATTTACTAAGTTTGTTGCTGTTTTTTCATATACTCCAGGTCTATGGGGAGTCCTGCTAGCCCTGTTATGTTGGAACAATCTACCTTGGATGTTACCGGCGTTCCGAATTTACTTTTGACGCTGACGCAAAAGATTGAAGCCCTAAACGAACGCTTCTCTGTATTGGAGAGGACATTTCCACTAGGGGCTTGTAATAATGTGGACGCTCAAAATAACCGAAGCACTGCTAGCGTTTTCTTTACAAGTACCCAGGGATCTATCCCAGCGGCACAACCGATTAGAACAGCCGCTTCTGGCACTAATATTCTTGTTGGAGACTCTTGCAACCTACAACCAAAATCATTGACTGCTCCAAACGGTCGAGATGAGGCACTTATTGGCGTAGCATCGATATCCGAATGGATTTCTAACACAGGTGACTTTTTGCTATTTACAAAGCCTTTGAATGACGCTCCGTTGGTGCAGAATGTACGTTCTTGTAACAACCTCCCTGACTGTTTAACTGACAAATTAAAACTGCTGGACATTAAGACTCTCAAACTGAGGAAAATGCAACTTGAGGTTGCATATTTCAAACAATGTTTAAATGAGGGTATTATCCCTAAGGGCTTAAGGAACAACTTTGCTCCCTCAAGTTTATTAAATAGTAATGCTTTTTTGTCAGATTTGAGATTACTTTTTCAGTCACAAGGCTTACAACTGTTAGAAGTGTTAGTTAAACATTATTCTGTTTGTATTGATGAGTTAACTAAAGAAGTCTGTGATTTGGATGAAGAAGTAAAAATCAATAGTGCCTTCATACAATTCAAGTATGACCATGCTCGTATTTTTTCAAGTATTGACACATACATGGTCAAACTCAAATCTAATAAGTCCAAAAAACTATATAGGGATAGGCTTGCTTACTCTAAGGACAAGGCTTTCCCTAATTTGTGTAAGGTCTCTAATCCTGCTCCTAGTGAAGAGTCACTGGACCAAATGGAAGTAGATGACACATCAGGGCAAACTTCTAGGGGGAGAGATGAACAACCTCTTCGTAGAAGCAACAGGAACAGAAACAGGCAGGATATGTATGTTGTACAGAATGCAACATCTGCAGTAGCACACAACTTTGATTCTAACTGTGACCAAAATGATGATGCTTTTTTAGGGAACAGAAAAACCCAAAGACAGCGGAGGGGGAACAGGAACTGGAATCATTAGTTACCATAGCAGAGGAAGGTACGGAGCTTACCCCAAAAATTATAACGAATAAAAGGGGTGATTTTACCATCTATAACTTCTCTACACTTCTACTGGAACCTGAACTAGTTGAGCTACTGTCTTTGGGTAACACTTTTGTTCCTTCTAGGAAATGTGACGTAGCTAGAGTCCTAATTGACCTTAAATGCTATGTCAGAAAATTAAATCTTAAATTGTTGTTTAACGACACTACACAACTACCTGTTCCCAAATTGAAGCTCCCGAGCGTATTTAATCCACCGTTACATGTGGCTTTGAAGATGTTTGAGAGTGCTTGCGAATTGGATATTAGGTTCATGATGAAAAATCCTGTTTCCAATCGCAACCAGTTCAACATCTCTAAAGAACAACTGTCAGCTCTTAGTGAGCTTCATTCTTTTGGAGTTAGGATCATTAAACCAGACAAGGGTGGGGGCCTAGCCATCTTTGAGAAAAGGGATTATGTCGAGAGAATGCATAGGGTTTTAGATGCCGACTCCTATGAAATGTCTTCTACCAATGAGATGAATATTTCCTCTAATAGGATTAGGGGTTACTTCAGGGACTTGTTCATCAGTGGTAGAATAGATGAAGATACTTTGAAATACATTGACATCTTGTATGCGAAGACCCCTGTTATGTTTGGGATCCCCAAGGTTCATAAAAACCTTGGGGACCCTCCTATGAGAGCTCTTATTGATGGCAGGTCATCCATTACTTACCCTTGTTCCAAATATGTTGACTCACTATTGTCTAAATATGTGGAGCTTATACCCAGTATCTGCAAAGACTCATGGTCCTTTTTATCTAATTTAAATGAAATCACACTGGAAGCTGATACTAATTTTTTGACCATCGATGTGGTGGACTTATATACATCTATTCCACATCAGGAAGCCCTAGAGTGGATCGATTTGTTACTAAATGAACTTGGGGCACCAAAAAAAGACATTAATAACATCACTGAACTCCTTGATATTATTTTATCCTCAAATTTTTTTATGTTCGAGAAGGACATATATATACAGAGGCAAGGGGTGGCCATGGGCTCCCCATGTGGAGCAGCAGTGGCCAATTTGTTCATGACATACTGGGAAAGAAATTTCGTCCTCAATAATGTCGAATGGAAAGGCAAAATAGTGTATTACACCCGTTTTCTGGACGACATTTTTATTCTTTTTAAGGGGGATGCTGTTCTAGCAAACTCTTTTGTCCAGTATTTGAATTCCACTACTGCTTTCCTCAGATTTACTTATCTCTTTGATGTTGAGGGGATAAACTACCTGGACGTCAAACTATCTAGGGTAGGATCATCGGGTTCTTTAAAATCTACCATATTTAGAAAGGACACATACGTGAATTCCTTCCTCCACTATACTAGTTTACACCCCTTCAAGCATAAAAAATCTATTGTAAAAGGGCAACTAGTTAGGGCGGTGAGGATGTGTAGTGACCTGGCTGATTTCACATTAGAATGTGAAACGTTGAGAGACCTTTTTAGTAACCGAGGCTACCCTCTTAGATTAATTGAGGACATAATGTATGAAGTGACAAATAAAAGAAGTTGTGGCTTTTATAAACCTCTTCTTTCATCTTTGTCACCAGGGTTTACTGATATAGTACAAAGTGTGACTTCTATAGAAAATGTGAATCCACCGGACTCTATTGAGCATTCAGGTTTGCTCTTACAGAAAGAGTACCCATGTAGTTTTGTTTCGACATTCAGCTTGAACTCGTATGACATACAAAATATCTTGTATAAAAACTGTTTTTTTATTGCCAGCAACGCGTTGTTGTGTAAAAAATTGGGTGAGAAACCTATTATGGTCTTTAAAAGAGGGAGAAATATCAAAGACTTCTTACAAAGCAGCACATCTGTTGTTGATTACTCTAAGACAAAGGGGTCATTTGCTTGCGGGGTATGCAACTTTTGTAATTACATTAAAACAGGCAGTACTTTTCATATAATAGGAAGGAAATACATGATAGACCATAGAATAAAATGTGATACTAGGTCAATCATTTATATAGCATTTTGCACATGTTGTTCTGCCTTCTACGTCGGTAAGACGGATAGAAGGTTTAAAGACAGGATTTACCAACACTTGTACGCTATTAGAAACAAGATGTGCGAAAATGCACTAGCCAAACTCTTACCCAGGTCATTCTTTTGTCTTTATGGGAATTGATCACTTACCAACTTCTGCAGAGGGGGTCCCACATCCATTGTACTGGAAACTCGAGAGCTCCTTTGGCAACTCAAACTGGATGCTTTTAATGCACCAGGTTTGAATGAAAGTTGCAATATAGCCCCCTTCTTGAAGTTAAAATCATACTTGAGATGAGTTCGCACAAAAAAATGGTTGTTTTTGCTTTTAACTAATTTTTTATTGGATTAGATATATTTTAAACTTGCCTACTATTTGCAGTGTAAAAAGGAATTTCCTCCTTTGCCACGTCTATGTACTACTAGTGTATCTAGTTAAGAAAATGCTGTTTGTCTGTTGTTTAGATTGCCCATTTACTGTCTACTTTTTTAGGGTAACAGTAATCCAAATAGCCTTTTCCAGGTTGTTAAACATTTTTATGGCAGTACGCCACTTGTTATACTGTCGGTAGGCAGTTATTAGGCTGGTCGGTGCACACAACTAATTAAAATCTATGTGTAGACACTTTTTCTTTCTAGCCTTGACATGTACAAGTGCTTACATGATTGTGCACTCCTATATGTATACTATATGTAATTAATTTGTACTTATACACTAGTATGTGTATGTTTTAACCACTTTTAGTGATATGTCTTCATGTTTTTGAAGTGGCCGTTCGTAAACATTAGATTGGTTGTCATCTACTATCTGTATTGGGGCATTATGCTAGGAGGGAGCGTGTTCCTTTAAGAAACATGTGATGTGAGTGCTTAATTTATTATGTTTTGTTAGTATTTAAAGAGCGCGGATTTCGCGCGTTTTTTAACCTCTGAGGAAGCTACCTACATAGAGTAGTGAAAACGCTGTTGTACTTGACTGTATAAACCTAATAAAATTGCGTTTAGGTCTTACGCAAGTGCAGACTTCTTTTTGACTTGGAATCTTAAAACTTCAAGTAAAGTATGCAAGGCGCAGTGACGTGCAAAAACTTCTATGTGATTATATCCAAAGGTTGCAGAATGTAGCCATCCTTCAAAGAGACAAGCTGGATACAGGCATAAAAATGCAGCAATTTGAAGGAAGTCATGCTGTCCTTCTATTTTAACTTGTAGTGAAGAAGAAATGCTTATTAGTACAGAGGAAATAGATGCAATAAATTTATGAAAATATGCTTTGTTGCTTTACTGCTTAAAAAGAATGAAACCATAAAACAAGACTCAGTAGAAATGTGTACAAAAATAAGCAGAGATATTAAGCCGGTGCAAGAATAATTTCAGTGCCCTCTTGATTAGTGAACATAATCATGGAAGAAAGCTTTAAACACATACCTGTGATAGGTAAGCAGCCATCCTCTAAGTCTATTCAATGCAACAGATGAGATCACATACAATAAAGCTCAGGAGGAAAGACAAATGAAGAGGGTGGGTGAAGGTGCTAATGAGTATGAAAAGAAAAATTGATTTCCATTCCAATAAAAAACTGTTAGGCAATAAATTATTTTTTTCTATGTTTTACTTATTTCGTAAGTATAAATGCAGAAGCAATTCTTTCACAAAGATAATAAAAGAAATAAAGTGCTTTCAGTGTACAACTACAGCACAATCTATATCAAGAATAAATTTTAAATGTATTACCATCTCTTATGTTATACCTGCTAATCTCATTAGTATCAGTAGATTACCAATATAAAAATCATCACCACTTGATAACAATATACTGATTGTTCCTATGCTTCCAGTATTATTTCTCATTTTTTTTCTGAAGAGTTAATAAAAATAAGAAATCACTGTTAATAAAGATTGCACTGATACATTATATTACGAGGGCAATTATTGTCTCCATTTCTTCTTTGTCTCTCTGCTTCTCTATTTTCCTTATTTTAACTAAGCATTACTTTATCTTTCTTTTTTTCCCTTTATCTTACATTTCTGCTAATTTTTCTATAGGTCCAGATTTTCTAGGAGTAGCCAAACTATGTTCTTCCCAGGTAATGGATCCTTCACCCTCTGCCTGTTCAGGGATATCTTCACATGGCTGGGATACCGGCACCAATCCTCAAGGCAGCTTGGCACATAGCAGCCTGGCAAACCTCTTAGACAGTGGGCTTTGAGAGATGGTTTAGGATGTGGTCTAGCACATAGTGTAAATACATCTTCTGCCTATCCTTGGTGTTCTTCACTGAATTCAGGGCTCACTGCCCCAGTTGGCACAGACCAACACACCACCACCACTTGCTACCCCCCATTGGTGTCCTTCTCTGCAGCAACATCAGGGAGTGGAAACATTTGAGGTCCAGTGGACTGGGTGTCCTCCACAGCCAATCCTCTTCACCTCCCTCCTTCCCTTATCCTCTCTCCTACACCCTCAGAACTACATCCTGCCCAAACTACACTCTTACATAAAAAAAAAATTGAAAAATGGTGAGGATTTCTATCCATCACTAATTACAGTACATCCGTCAACCACCTCATCTAGCATAATCCTTTTGATGTGTTCCTTCTGTGTTTCACTCTTTGGGCAGGATTCACGATGGCTTGCACGGAGTCTAAGAGCCGTGTAAGACTCCATGCAGCCATCGCGATCCAGGAACAGCCCGAAATCCCGTGTAAGAGAATGCTAAAACGACTCTTACACAGGCAGGGAGTGGATATGCTAATCACCCAGCCGAAAGGCATGCAAATGAGGTAGATTAGTGATCCACGAAGCTGAAACCAGCCCATGTAAGAGTCGTGTTAGTTGCAGAAATGTACTCAGTTGACAACTGAGTACGTTACTACAAATAACACAACGGAGCCATGACAGCTCCAAATAAACTGTGCAAATGTTACAGACAGCATGCCAATGGCCAAATATGTGGCCATTGGCATGGTAAACTGATGCAAACATGAAAAAAAAGTTTTTTTTTTTCGGAGATCGGCGATGTTTAAACACAGCGCAGCCCCGCGCAAACGGGCTGTGCTATATAAAACTGAAAAATGAAGGTTAGAAACCCACAAATGTGGGTTTTATGTAATGCATGGATTTGCAATGCAGGGACTAGCAGACCAAAAACAACATGGCCACTGTCTAGTGGTTGCTAAGGGGGGAAGCTGAGTGTAAGACATGTAACTAAGCATTAGTAGGCAATCCTATGTAAATGAATGGTAGGATAGTGAATCACACTGTCACATAGCAAATGAGCACAGTCCGTGTAGTGTAAGAGTTAGATAAGGGGGAGTAACAGAGTAGGAGATAGATGACATCACAGGGGGGAATGTCAGGAAGAAAGCAAGCTCATTGGAGCAAAGTGGTATGTGAAACATATCAATCACACAGCAGAAAAAGAGGAGTGTCAACAGATAAGCATGGGAAAGTCAAGAAATGGAAGGTGTACACTGTGGCCAACACCAAAGTTTCTTGCTGTATGTGCATGCGCGAGGGTGCGTGCTGGGAGGCGCGAGTAAGACAAAGTGCGCGCGTGTAAGGCAGAGTAAGCATGTAGGAGCCTGTTTAAAGATCTGTAGACCTGTTTGCATTGGTGTGCGTGCGTTTTAACCCGAATAAGCAGATTCTAGTCCGTGTAAGCATGTGTGCATGCGTGGTAGCCACTGTGAGTGTGTTTTCGCTGGTATGCGCGCTGCTCCCCCTGAAGAAACAGAGAGGAAAAGGAAGCAGAAGAAATAGTAGGAAACTAGCAGGGAATACCTGTAGAGGTAGCAGGTGAAAACAATTAGAAGCAGGCAATTACACAGGCAGAATACAAGCCCAGCCCAGCACTTAAAACACTGCAAACAGCATTGCAGTATGTTTCTCACAAGAGATACTGCAAGACAGGAGTAAGCTAGTAGAAGTGAAAACTGAAAAAGCTGCACGCAGACCAAACATGCTAGGGGCTGCCATAGCTGTCATAAGGAGACATAGGAGACTTGCTGAGGGTGGTGACAATGGAAATGCTGCCAGACATCCCACAGTGAGGAGACGGAGAAGAGTGTACAGGCCCAGGGTCACCTACCAGGGGTTACATGAGCTGGAGATAGTGGAGCGCTATAGAGTGGACAGAGACCTCCTGCAGCAAATTGTTGAGCTGTGCAGGCCACGCCTCACACACAGAACCAACAGAGGAGAACCCATCCCAGTGGAAACCAAGGTATGTGTTGGCCTAAGAATACTAGCAACAGGTACCTTCCAGAGACCAACTGGTGATATGATGGGGATATCACAGGCATCAGCCTCCAGGGTACTGCACCAGTTCCTGGATGCCATGTCAGCACATGTCGGTTAGCATGTATATTTCCCCAATGCCCGTGAGGTATTGGCCAGCAATATGCGTCTCTTCCAGCAAATAGCGGAATACCCTGAGGTAGTGGGTGCAATAGACTGCACGCACATACGCATCAAAGCACCAGCCGGTGAGCGGGGTAGGGCCTACATTAACCACAAGGGCTTCCCCTCTATCAACTGCCAGGTCATGTGTGATGCCCAGGGCATAATAATGAATGTGTGTGCTGGCTGCCCTGGGAGCTACCATGATTCCCATATATGGCATTTGACGCAGCTGTACCAGACATTTGCCAATGGGGACATCCCACATGGACACCTAATGGGGGATGCAGGTTATGCACTGGAGCTGTGGCTGATGACACCCATCAGAAATGCACACACACCTGAACAGGAACGCCATAATGAGGCACACGCACAAACACGTAATGTAATAGAGCGTGTGTTTGGGCTGCTCAAGTCACGGTTCCGGTGTCTGGACACATCTGTTGGAGCCTAGCAGTACTCACCAACTACATGTACCCAAATTGTCATGGTATGTGCTATGCTACATAATATGATCCTGTGAAAACAGCTGCAGCAGGACCAGCATAGGGCCGGGACAAACAGCCCCCCACCATTGCCAAGGCCATCACAGGCAGAGCGTGACTCGGAGGAGGAACAACCTGAGCCTGCCCCAGTACGCAGAAGGAGGTGTGCCCAGTATGCCATGGCCTTGGCAAAGAGGCAACACATAGCACATACACTGGCTCAGTAAGAACCCTGGGAATGATACCCCTCTCTGACTCACTCATATAGTAACAGGGATGCCTAACATGACATAACCTGCTCTCAAACATGTACAGGGAGTGTAGTATGTGCATCCGACAGAGGCAGCCCTGCAGCACCACCTGAGGCATGATTGCTATGTGTTAAGCAATGTAACACCATCTAGCATATGCAAACATGAAGACCCAGCCTAACATCTCACCCTCACCAAGCATGATGCCACACTATGAAGACAACAAGATCAAGTACAATAATTGGCTGAGGTATTGCTATTAGCAAGGGGGAACACATGGATGACAGCCTGGGCTGACATGCCGAGCAAGACATGATGCCCCACCTGCTAAGGATGGCACGCACCAAGCACACCTGGCTGTGTAGATACTGGCAAAGGCTGCTGTTACCCCCACTGTGCCTGGAATAGGTAAGTCTGGAAACACAAACCCACCAACATAGGTAGCACAAGGGATAATAACCTGGACGTAATGCTACCCAATGCCAGAAGTCTAACCTGCAAGGTGCATGCAGACCAAACCCACCACAGCATGGAGAATGGTAATATGTGTTCTGTAACAGAAACCTGGGCAAGGCCCAGAAGAGCACCCTAATACTACCAGGTTATGCCTCATACCATGCTCTACAGCTCCAAAACATGGAACACACGACAATAGGAGTGTGGCTACCAGTAATTAGCAAGAATAACCACACCCCCAGGTTGGTACCACAGCACGAAGCAGCATGGACTATCCATGAGCAAGTAACACTGTCTCAAACTGTGTACCTGTTTGAAGCCTGCTACAGACCCCACACACAAACCCTGGTATGCCAGCCAGCCTTCCTGAAGACACTTCAGAGTATGAATGTCCCAACAAATACCAAACAAGGCACACAGAAAGTATGACATAGGTGGCAATCCATTATGTATGGAAGAAGTAGTCATGGACCTAGGGAAACAAGTGGACGGTAACTTGTCATGTGACACACACATTGCCAAGGTGGCCAGGAAGACCTCCTATATTGACAACCTTAATATGAAAGGATGCGCATGTAGAGCTACAGAGGTCACTGTGCCCCCATACCCTTCCCTTATCAGGCCCATACGTGACAACTATGCCCCAGTTTGCATGTACCTTACCTTACACATGCAGCAGTCAGAAATACCCCAAATGTACCCCACCAACAGGCTAAAGGGTCCAAATATTGGACATCTGCAGCCTGGCTGAAGAAACCACAGCCCAATTCAGAAGCATACTGCATAGTCAGAGGTGATGTATGCCTGATGTACAAGGCCATGCCCAATCCAGAATGAATGGACATGCTCCACTGCAGAAACCCCAAATCCAGCAGACACACCACAGTGAGATATCTGAACCTCTACACATAGATTAATAGGATGTGCTGGAGGGACAGATCCATAACCCAGAGGCTCAGGACACTCTGGAACAGAATCCCAGTCCATGATAGGCTGAGCTCCACACACAAACTCAACAAGAGAAATCCGTTGAAGTGCATGGGAGATAGCAGGTGTACACTGGGGGCCATCTCTGTGTCACATCTAGGAAAGTAAACCCTACGTGGGCATAATATGCACATTGCAAGGGGTGTTGAGACCCACACACAGTCTGTCAGTGCTCAAACAAGGCCAGGGCAGATAGCCTAGTATGAACCTATGAACATATGATGATACAAATTCTGCAGGACACAAAGGATTATTACACAGCTGTCCTACCTGATGGTAGCAACCATTGTGATAATCCTCAGATATGCTCTGCAGCACTCTAATATCACAAACAATACACCAAACCCACACACACTGCCAACATCCTACCTAACAGATTCTTTGCAAACTCCCCACCAGCACCTAACTGCCAAATATCTATCCCAGGAGAGTGCTGGCCCCCCGACATTGCAGATGCTGAGGTAACAGCCAGCATCCACAAAGCACAGCACACAGCATCAATGGTACCAGATGGTGTCCTGGGTTGTGTCTAACAAGTACTGTAAGAAGAATGGAACAGCAAATAGCATTACTGTGCACTATCAGTCCTACCACAGGATATGTACCCAAAGAGCCGTGTACAGCAACAGTGGCCCCACACCACAAAGGGGGTGCCTGAATGGATACTGCAAACTATCACCCCTCAACCCCAAATATCTAGGTTGGCAAAGTAATGGAGAGGATGATCATGGATCCCATGAATAATGAGATTGGGTACCTACAGACATTGGACCCTACCCAGTGTGGCTGTTATAGGGCAGATCCTGACCCGTACACATGTCTGACTCATGTGAAACATGCACCAAGCCCAGTGATATGGGGAATGTCGATCACACAGCCTATCTGGACCTTGCTAAACCCTTCCATACAATACCCTAGTTGGCGGTACAGATAAGCTCACCAGCCTAACTATAAACCCCTATGCAAGTAGATGGGTTGCAAACCAGCTCAAGGACAGAACTGACCTGGCAGACATGCTGTAGCCATGGCAGACTGCAAACCAGGTACAACTGGCATCCCACAAGGCATGGTCCTGGGATCCTTCTTGTATGCTGCTATATATGTCACATAGGTACAGGCCAACATGGAAGGGCTCTGTCTGAACAGGTTTGCAGAGGACGACAAACTGGCCACCATATTGGACCCGCCAGCTGACGCAAGCAACCTACAAAAGGCACACATAGAAACACACAAGTGGTGCCACAGCCATGTCAACAAGCTAAATGCAGAATAGGGTATAGTCAACCCCTGTGGAAACACAGTACATGGCCAGAAATTACCACATAGGTGTTAACCCAGTAAGTACATCAGGAGCAATAAGAGACCTGGGGACACAAGGTGATAGATATCCTGCATGTGACAACCATGTGTCTGTAGTGGTTACAGAAACATACCATATACCCACCTAATCATGAAGGTAAGCACAGCTTGGTTAGGGTAGGTCAATGTGCCTCTCCAGTCATCCATCAGCAGCCTCACAATTGTGTACAATGGCCCTTCAGGGATGTACCGTAGCAGACACCTGCAGCAACTGGAATGACCACACAAATACCCCACCAGGAGGATCGCAGAGCTGTAACAGATGCCATGTGTCGCCTGAGTAAAGTAACTGCAGCTCCACACAGTGCCATACTGCCTGGCTGGAGATGAACTGTGCCTGATGTATAGAGCCATGACCAACCTGGTATCAATGGACATTTGGCACCATGTAAACACTGAATGCTGGTGACCTATGCAGCTGACAGGCCTGAACCCCAGCACAGACATAAACAGGACATGCTGTACTGATTGGTCCACAACCCAGAAGCTCACTCCACTCACAACTAAACTCCCACTACAGGATATCCAGGGAGTCCCTCAGTGACTGTCATCCAGAGGAATCATGATGACTGGATGGGAGATGGCAGGTGTACCCTGGATATCACTTGTATGCCATGGGTAGACAGAGGCATAGCACACTAACCGTGACATATGTCATGGCAAACACCAGTAAATGTGTGTTGAAGGACAAACACTCTCTGACTAGCATTACAAATGGACTAGGGCACATGGCCATTGTTTGTCACTGTCCACACAAGTTGTGGAATACATTAACAATGTCGGACAATCATGTACTAAGCTGTCCATATCTAAACAAAATGCAACATGGTCATATCTGCACAACTGGCCCTCAACCAATCTGGTGTGCTCACTATAAACATTACAAGCAGTGATAGGACTGAATCCGATTATACTGTCCACCACAGTGAAAGTTTTGCACCAGTACACTATACAACAATACAACTGTTTGGTCAGCAGGAAAGGATGATGACAACTGTATGCAAACTATCCCATGGCAACCCTGCAGGCACCGCATAATGCCTGTTAGGTTCAGACATACACCAGTTGGGCAGTATGAACACAACCTGATGTCCAACACTCAACTGTACATGTGATATATAGATGGCGTCCACACACAAACAGAAATGTGGTGGTCCACAGATCCAAACATAAGGAAAGGTCACACTGGGCATGCTCGCACACTTAGATAAATGAGATGTGGCAGTCAAGAAGCCATATAAACTGTGAACTGGGCATGCTCACACACTTAGGCCATGTCACAGTTCAGCAGTTGCACACACATATCTGGCATTTCTATGTGTTAACACAGGAACCTCCCACAATACAGACATCTGCCCAGTGCACACAGTGAAGTTACAACAGAGACATAAGTAAAGTACTGGATCCCACTCATATGCAAACATCTCCCACAGTACACACGTTGTTTATAGAGATAGGGAAGGCTATGGCAATAAAGACCCACAAACAGTATATGAGCAACAGATACGTGCATCTGACAGGTAAACATATGGCCGTAGAGTGCAATACCTGACTGTTGTCCCTAGGGAATACAGAAGGCTATCCACAGTGTATTTGGCATCTGCCTCCACAGTACAGTAGGCCACTGTGTCTGTGCAAAGTTAATGCATAGATATGCTCTCCCCCTTTCTGATGGATAGTAACAGATGTACATACCTCTTCATCCATAATGATGTCAGCACACTATACATATGTCAGGAGCAGAAATTTTACCCAGTAATGTGAATAGCATGCTCTGCTACTGCGTCTCTAACAAGTGTCATAACATAGGTAGGGGTTTGAATCCTGCAAGTGCCCAGTGTGTGTATGGGGGAGTAGTGTGTGCAATTCCATGTGTGAGAGAAATGTCCCTTTTAGCAACTATTACTACACAAAACATGCTGCATATTCCACTGTCTAAATACTGATGATGTCAGCACCCTATAAGTACAGTAGGAGAAAGGAATCCCCCTAGTAATGCAAATAGCGTGCTCTGCTAATGCGTTTCTCATTAGTGTCATAATATAGTTAGGTAGGGGTTTGAATCCTGCAAGTGCCCAGTGTGTGTATGACTGTGTATGGAGGAGTAGTGTGTGCAATTCCATGTGTAAAAGAAATGTCCATTTTGGCAACTATTACTACACAAAACATGCTGCATATTCCACTGTCTAAACACTGATGATGTCAGCACCCTATAAATACAGCAGGAGAAAACAATTGCCCCAGTAATGCAAATAGCGCACTCTGCTAATGCATCTCTCACTAGTGTCATAACCTAGTTAGGTAGGGGTTTGAATCCTGCAAGTGCCCAGTGTGTGTATGACTATGTATGGGGGAGTAGTGTGTGCAATTCCATGTGTAAGAGAAATGTCCCTTTTGGCAACTATTACTACACAAAACATGCTGCATATTCCACTGTCTGAACACTGATGATGTCAGCACCCTATAAGTACAGCAGGAGAAAGCAATGCCCCCCAGTAATGCAAATAGCGCACTCTGTTGATGTGTCTCCCACTAATGTCATAACATAGTTAGGTAAGGGTTTGAATCCTGCAAGTGCCCAGTGTGTGTGTAACTATGTATGGGGGAGTAGTGTATGCAATTCCATGTGCAAGAAAAATGTCCCTTTTGGCAACTATTACTACACAAAACATGCTGCATATTCCACTGTCTAAACACTGATGATGTCAGCACCCTATAAGTACAGCAGGAGAAAGCAATTCCCTCCAGTAATGCAGATAGCATGCTCTGCTAATGCGTCTCTCACTAGTGTCATAACATAGTTAGGTAGGGGTTTGAATCCTGCAAGTGCCCAGTGTGTGTGTGACTGTGTATGGGGGAGTAGTGTGTGCAATTCCATGTGTATGAAAAATGTCCCTTTTGGCAACTATTACTACACAAAACATGCTGCATATTCCCCTGTCTAAACACTGATGATGTCAGCACCTTATAAGTACAGCAGGAGAAAGCAATCCCCTCAGTAATGCAAATAACGTGCTCTGCTAATGCGACTCTCACAAGTGATCTAACATAGTTAGGTAGGGGTTTCTATCCTACACATGCCATGTGTAATTTTGTCACACAGTTTGTCCATGTGTGTGGGGTGTTGTTCCCAATATTGCACGACATGCATTATATCAGTAATGTCAATGCACACATGATGTATGTGTGTGCCACCTACACATATGTACCTGTGAACTGCAAGAGTTCCCATGTCTGAAGCCTGCCTCATGTGAATACATGGAATATGCATCAGACAAATGTATGATTGGGGTGTTCTGTGCAGGGGCTGCATTGGTATGTGACTATACAGTGTGGGTTGTAGATGGTGTCATCCCACCAGCGAGGGATACATGATTGGTCTGGAGCATATAGTCCACATGTTGGTGATGAACAGGTGCAGCATGTTGTCACCACTTGTGGGAGTGGTAACAAGTTGTTCCATAGCAATGCAGGGAATGAATGATAAGACATCTTCAGATAGGGTCTTGCAGCTAGAATAATGCTCACACTGTATGTTTGGGTAGTTGCAGTACAACCATATAATGGTGTGTGTGTGGAGACCATCATATTCCCAGTGTTGTCAGGAAGGCCAAGTGGGTTTCCTGGGTATGGGAGTGTGGTGTGTGCCAGGCTATGAACCTGAAGGCAGTCTAACCCACTGTGTGTTGCACATAGAGAGGCTCTGATGCTTTGTGCAGTGCCACCAACCTGGGGGTGTGTGTATCTAAGGTGCCTTTGGATACATCCCCCCTGTTCTGGTTTGGTGCATGTGTAGGGGATGACAAGCATGGTATCAGGAATGACCTGGCACTGATGGTGTACACCTGGGAGCCTTGTACCAGGAGTCTGTTACTGCACGGATATTGCTGTACCCCATGCTAAGGACATTTTCCACTGCATGCATCTTGAGGTTTACACTGCTGCTGTTGAGTAGCATTGCTATTAGTGTCCCATCCTGTGTGATACCTGTGTAGGTGGCTATGTAATGTCAGCCTCGCATAAAAAGGCAGTATGTGTGTAGCAACAGCCTCTGCCAATATACAACGGCCCATGGGTGACAGGTGCAAGCTGTCCCAAGCAAAGCAATGTGGCATGTCCAGCATGTAATCCCACACTGACAGGCATTGGATCCCCTTTGGATGTCACTGAAAGATACATTAAGTGCAGAAACCAATGATCCTGTCTACATATTGTGGCAGCATTCATGGTGAGGGTGAGATGCTACCCAAAGCCAGGGTCATACCAGCCTGTGCCACAACCTCAGAGAGCCCCTCCATGTCCCCTAACATGTAGTTCAGGGAGGTGCATCAGAGGTTATACACACTGGCACAGACAATGACTGAGTCATACTGCTACATGCCTTGGAGTGACTGCTTTGCTTGTGTTATGTGGTGGATCATAGTTCCCGATGGGCAGCTCAGTGTGACCATCACCTTGTTCAGCCTGGGAGCAGGACCACCGTGTACGTGTCAATAGAGGTACCTCATACAACCGTAGCAGGTGTGTTGTCTAGCCATATGGCCTGACACTGTTTGGCACACAGGCTTTGTGAGCTATGTGTTGCATGTGCTCTGCTCTGGCGTAATGTTTGCTTGTGTGTCTGCTTTGCAGGTATCATCTGCTCAGGCAGGATGCTATTCTGAGAGCCCAATAATGTACCTGTGCGTGTCTGTGTTTGGATTGTGGTCGTGGCAGGTCTATGGGAGACTGGTACTGTATTCACTGTAGTATCCCACTCCACCTGACAGGGAATGCCAGTGCTGTGTAAACAGAGCTTAGCCCCCAGTTTGACTATGTGGTTGCATCTCTCACATGTGTTGTACATGTATGGGAAGGGGAGAGGGTTGTCTGTGTACATGAGGCAGCTGTAACATTGCCACATGACTCACAGATTCACCAACTGGACCTGAGAGTAGATCGACAGGTGACCTTTGCACATGCTACCATAGCATTGTGACTCCCATACTAAGTAACGACACATAGGGCCAATGGGGAACAAGGTACTCAAGGTGACTATGTGAGGGTGTAGTGCTCCTGAATTGTTAGTGCTAGCATATATGAATGCTGTCTTGAGCAAATGTGAAGTAAGTCATATGCAATGTGTTACAGGCAAGCTACATGCAAACAGGACAAACAGTGATGTTCTGTCAAGTGACACATGGACATCAGTACAGTAAGCAACACAGATGTCACTAGGGATCCACAGAGGCACTGTATATCTGCACTGCAGGTGGAATCAGTGTTTCAGGAACATAACAGGCAAACATGCATACAAACAAAGCTACAGTCAACAGGCCTGTATGTAGACTATGCTACAACAAACAAGGTGTACGACTTCCAGTATGTAACAGTGCATATATGCAGGCACTCTAAGCCAGTACTCAGACATTCCCAGGTCAGACGGGCTGGGTCCAGCCGCAACCCCCAAAAGTGTATAGACCACGTACCTTCTTAATGTTGAATAACTGGCCTGATACCCAAGTGCTCATACCTGTAATAATACACATGTCAAATAACAGACACTGAGCCCTCACTCAGCAGTTCCAGATGTAGTAAGATGTATGCTACCTGCCCTGGCACCACAGTATCCTTGGCATGTATGGACACTCTCCCTCCTGTCATAATTAGTTCTGTGTTTTGGTGCTGTTATGCATGGTATGAGGTGTGACCTTGTAGTGCTAGTGTGCTCTTGTGAGCCCTGAACCTGTTGTGTAGTACTGCACAGATATCAACATCCTGAAACATCTGCATTGCAGAGTCGTGTGTGGACAGCATGCAACTTGCAGTTGACATGGCCATCATTGAGTATCAATATGTACATTGTTGTATCCCCTGTGCTACCTATGTAGGTGGCCATACCTTCACAGCCTCACCACCAGTATGCAAAGATGTGCAGACAGAACACTGTGGGAATTAGTATGGGTGTACAAAACAATACAATGACATTCATACTGTAACTGCATCAGGCATGCTGGTATATACCCACAATGCTATAATTACACTGTACTGTTGTCAACATCATACTATTACAATACGTCTATGTAGTCACCCTGTGCATCAGCACCATGTTAACCTGTTCCTGCACCGATGTTACAGATTGCAGGAGGTGGCACAGTTTCATCATATGCACAGGGTGTGTACCTGGTATGCCTGAGTCTGCCACTGATACAACCAATTGACATGTCTGTGTGTGTGTGTTGGTGAGGGACAGCAGTACAAGATGGGGCAATGCTGATGCAGTGTGTGCGTGTATGTGGTAGCCCTAGGTGTTATCACTTTGCATGTGTGTATGAATGCACACAGTCCCACCTCATGGCTGCCATATACAGGTGTTTGTGGACAGCCACAGACTGTACCTGCCAGGACATACAGATCACTGTCTGTGGCCACGGGCATGGTACCTGTGCCTGGCAGGGGTGCTACAGACCGTATCAGGTACCAAGCCAGACTGGGTATTGTCATCAGAAGCAGGTGTTCGTTGACTGGAGACAGGTCCATGTTGGGACTGTCCAGTGCCACGTGCACGTGGTCTCCTGGGGCGGTCCAATGACAGCACAGACCCAGCATTGCTGGGGTTGCTGCTGGCACTATGTGAGCGGCTGTGGCCCTGTTGTAGTCCGCGACGGCTGCCAGCTGCTGCTGTTGCTGGCATACGGCCACATCGACGCCTCAACCATCCACCATTGCCCTGGCTCATGGACATATAGTTGTTGAACAGATCTAATGTGTCCCCCCAACATCTGTTAATGACCTCGGTGAAGTTGCGGATGGCAGCCGCAACATCACGCATACTGTTACTCATGGCTGTGCGACATGCTCTCAGCTCCCTCAGACCCTGTCTGGTGTACCGTTCCATACGTGACTGTGCCTGCATTACAGCCTGAAACATAGCTGGGGTTGAAAGACCTCTGTGGGCATGTCTGACAGGGGCGGTACACCCACGGATGCGCCCATGAGAACCCATGGACGTCTGCCTGTGTGATACCGTGTCAGGGCCGTGGCCATGGCTGCAGTGTCGGGATGCATGTGTCACCGGTACCACATTACCCTGGTCAATGCCCACTGTATCCTGTCCATCACCTAGGGACATTGGTGACAAAGGATGTATTGGCAGGATGACTGTGCACATTGATGGGGTCGACAGCTATGTAGTGTCAATTGGCTGACCAATGATGGACCCTGGCACACCTACCTGTGCCATTACACAGGCATCATCATCACTATCCACAGCAGCTGATTCAGGTTCCCTGCTGCATGACACCAGAGCAGCACCAGAACCTGTGGGAGTAAGACAGGAAACACAGTTTACAATGTGTACACAATACCACCACTGATGCACACATGGGCACATGCACACATGCACACATGGGCACATGCACACATGCACACATGCACACATGGGCACATGCACACTTGGGCACATGCACACATGCACACATGGGCACATGCACACATGGGCACCTGCACACATGCACACATGGGCACATGCACACATGCACACATGGGCACATGCACACATGCACACATGCACACATGCACACACATCAGTATATGAGATATCAACCCACAGACACAAACACACCTGCAATCAAACACATAGCACTACTGCTTCAGCCTATTATTACTATTAGTATACAGAGTAGTGAAGGTAATGGTATTACACACTCATAGTCTCCCTATACTCATCACTCATCAGACCAATGATTGAGTACAATGCCCCATTCGGAATGTATCTGACCCGACACTTGCAGCAGCTGGAGAGGCCACAAAAGTTCCTCACCAAAAGGATAAAGGGTCTCAAACATCTGTCCTATGCTGCCTGACTGAAAGAACTCCAGTTCTATTCAGTCGCTTACCGCTTGCTCAGAGGTGACCTTTGCCTAACATACAAGGCCATGTCAAACCCAGATTTGATGAATATGCTTCACCTCAAAAAATCTAGATCCATCAGAGCCACAAGGCGGAGACTTAAACCTCGACACGGCTATTAATAGGACGTGCTGGAGGGATAGATTCATCACCCAAAGACTCCCTATGCTGTGGAATAAAATCCCGGTATATGTGAGGCAGAGCACCTCGCTGGCCTTGTTCAAGAGAAATCTTGACCAATGGATGGGAGATCGCAGATATACACCAGGGATTACCTCAGTGTCACTGCTCAACAGAGGCACAGCAAAATAATGGGTATAGTTCCCCATACTAAAGGGGTGGCGTAAGCCACAAAACTATGGGCTAGGCTTGTAAATGCCCTCGGGCAGATAGCCTAGTATGAACCTATGAACCTATGAACCTATGATAGGCTGCCTTGCTGTTACACCAGAGGGACCTGCAGAAAAGAGACATTTATCGTCAGTGGGCACAACTGTGCCATTGATACTGTGGGCATGATACAGTTCAGTAGTGCAACAGTTAGCTTCCACAGGTGTACTGCAGTTAATGACGTTATCACTAATGCACAATAATTACCAAGACAACAGCTACTAATCGAGGACACACCCCACACATGCATAACCTAACAGTGTACAGAATGGTCACTATACACATGGCATGTTACCTGCACGCTCTGTGTCCTGCTGATGTGTGGCTCCAGCCTCCATCATTACACATGTATGCTGTTGTTGTTGCTACTGTGCTGGAGCCACAACACTCAGGAGTAGTCCCTCCAGTCTGGTGAGGGGGGGATGTCTAGCCACCCCACAACCTGTGGCAAGCTGCTGCCTGTGGATATCCGACACACGCTGATGGACATTTCTAATTAAATCACTGCAGTGATGGCGTACCTGCTCATATGTCCGGTTATGTGTGCCTATGTCATTTACCCAATGGACCAGGTCTTGCCACAGTGCAGCCCTCTCCTGCTGGTTCTGGCTGGTGCGAAATCCTGCACCAGGCTCTGGTGTATCTCCTCCTCCTCTGCAGCGGAGTAGACTGGGTTCCGCTGGTGAACCATGGCCCTGAAAAGGAGAAGGGAAATATGTCAGCAATATCTGTCAGCAGACTATAGCACACATAATACACATTATACTTGACTGCAGTGATATAACTTAGGCACCATATATAGCATCTGTCTGTCTATTGGGGGATACACATGTACATGACCAGATATCAGTGCTCATCCGACAACTGTGCAACATTACCTGGCACACTCCATACAACAGACTAGTATACTGCAGCAGTCAATGCACTGTTTCAGGTACAATACACAACCTCACACTGGGGGTTTGAATCAAGGTACTGTATGGCGAACATTATCAGCCCATGCACTGCACACAATGCACGTTACATATTTCACTGGTAATGCACACTACTCTTACTTGCCATAACCCTACCTACACCACAGTGACATACAGGGTAACACAGCACAACATATGGCAATGTAGTATGTGTTGATCGCAATACCCCACACACCTGTCTCTGGCCTCACACCAAGGACACACACTACCATGACAGACAGACAGTCATGGTGAGCAATCACACCAGTACACAACATGCACCCAGTCACTAGCACACTCATTCCACCTCACATATTCCGTTTGCAATGTGTTAATGGGTGTTCATTGTGTCCTAGGTAGGTAGTGTGCTGTTGGCCCTGGGCCTACATCTGCATACTGTTATGCTACCCTGCCCCTTGTGACACATGTGTTTTGATCGTACCTGCTCCTTACAAACAGTTAAACAGGATGACTCATATGGCGTATTACCTATCAGCATAACATTCAGCAGGGGTATGTCTGACATCTACTCATGGGGAGCCTTG
Source organism: Protopterus annectens (assembly GCF_019279795.1). NCBI lineage: Eukaryota > Metazoa > Chordata > Ceratodontiformes > Protopteridae > Protopterus > Protopterus annectens. The sequence goes on from NC_056739.1 coordinate 1,356,552,543, forward strand.
CTTCTTAATTCTGTGTGGTCTACTACAGGGTATGTCATATCTGTTGGTAGGGTCCCGTACCTCCACCATGTGCTCTATACTGCAGTGACAAGGACGACAGACATAGGTAATTTGTGTTGTGGATGTTGGAGGTGTTACCATGGTTGGGAGACAACTGTCATGGGTGTGACCGAACTATGTATATCCAGCAGTGGTAACCTCTATGTAGGTAGTCTGTGCGCTCTGCGGTGTTTGAGTGCATTGACACAGTTACTTGCATATGTCTGTGTCCTTCACCATATCTGTAGCTGTCATGGGAGGTACATACCGTGTAGGACATTGTGGGGTGTGGAGGGGTACAGTGACCTACATGTCCATAGCTGACACACCATGTCCGCTGACACATTCCATGTACAGGTATTACAGGACTAGTGTGCCACTGTGTATATCGATGTGGAGCCTATTGTACACTTGTTGAACCTGTTCCCCCCTGACACATGCAGTGGTGGGCAGGCATGCACATATGTGGTGGTTACTGGTGTCAGTGTTTTTGAATGGGGTATGGTACTCCAGTATCCACACTGGTGTTCACTCCATGCCTGTGACACCAGGCACCTGTAGCAAGACATCTGCACACATGTGCCTCACACAGTCTATATATGTATATATATATATATATATATATATATATATATATATATATATATATTTATATCTGTATATGGATATATATCTGTTTGTATATATGTATATATAATATGTATATATAGATGTAGATATATACATACAGATGTGGGGAGAGAGTGAGAGAGAGACACAGGGTGAGTGTGAGTGTGAGGGGGTGGGACAGAGAGTGAGAGATCTGTTGTCAGTCAGATCTATCTGTATATGTGTAAGTCTCTACAGATATCTATATATGTATGTGTGTATTACATATATCTGTACATACATATTCTACCAATCTCGATGTCTGTGCAGTAAGTGAGAACCTGGTTCAAGGCTCCTGAGAGCACACCAGCGGTACCAGGCTATACCCCGTATCATGCATTTTGGCTCCAGGACTCGGGACAATACAAAAAGGGAAGGGGTGTGTCCATATTCATGGAGGACACATACACCTCCAGGTTAGTGGCAACACATGAAGCATCACAGATCATCCAGGTGCAGATAACCGTAGGCAAACCTGCTATACAACTGGTAGCATGTTATAGACCACCCTCCCAATCTCAGGGACCACAGTCGGCCTTCCTGTAGACATTGGAGGATACGAATGTCCCACCACACACCATCATATAGTGCGACTACCCTAACATACACTGGGTGCATTATTCTACCCCAAACACCCTAGCCCAAAGGTTCCTGGAATTCACTATGTCAAATGCAATGGAACAGCTAGTCACCTCTCCCACAACAGGAGATAATATACTAGACCTGATCATCACAAACATGGGGACAATGTGCTACACACTGGAAGTATACCCCTCACTAGTCACATCTGGCCACAGACTAATCCCCCTGGATATACATATCCCACCTTCCCCCACAACACAACAGACTACAGTGGGAAACCTCTCACATGCCGACTTTACACGTCTTATAACTGAGTTGGTATCCTTAATGCCCACTGGACCAGTGTAATCCACTTCCCACAATGCAGACACCCTCACATATGCTTCTACAGTCATCTCCAAGAATGCATGGATCATGCAATCACAAATGGAACCATGACCCTCTCCACCAAGGGCAGGCGTCCTGTCTGGTGGACCCCAGCATTGAACAAATTGTATAACAACAGATGGTAGCTACTGCATGGCAGAGCATACTTCCACAGAGCTATGGCATCTCTCATCAGCAGTAGTAGAAAGATTAGTTTTGTCGTACAAACATGCAAGGCCAACAATGAGAAGGACATCGCTATGGTCACTACAGATAACCACAAGGCCTTCCTCTGCTATGTTACATACCTGGGTGGGAACCCCCAGTTGTGTTCACAGTTAGTTCACAGTGACATACGCTACACTGAACACACAGATAATGCCAACAGTCTGGCAGACAGGTTCAGTGCAGGTTTCTCCACTCCCTCACCCACACATGTGGAATTACTTATCCCAGCTGACTGTAACCTCCCTGTCATCTCAGATGTCCAGCTGGGAACCACCCTCAGCGGAGCTGTAAACACAGCATCAATGGGACCCAACGGTATTGCAGGTTGCATGCTACGTGAACTGCAAGAGGAGCTACACATGCATATTACATGCTATTCAGCCATAGCCTTACTACAGCATATGTACCTGGACACTGGCATACAGCAACAGTAGTCCCACTCCACACAGAAGGCACCTCTACAGACCCTGGTAACTACCGCCCCATAAGCTTAACCAGCCTGGTCTGCAACACTATGGAAAGGATCATTATGGTACCCATACACAGAGACATTGGGGACTTAGACACTTGATCCCATCTGGTTTGGCTTTGTAGAGGGCAGATCCTGCCTTATGAACCTGGTTGACCTTTTCAAATCAGTCACTATAGCCATTGCTGAGGGCATAGTGGTCCATACAGCCTACCTGGACTTGCCTACAGCATTCAACACAATACCGCACTCTGCCATCATAGACATGATCAACAGCTGACATGTAAATCCATATGTCACATGATGGGTTGCAAACCAGCTAACGAATAGAAACCCTATAGCCAACCTCACTGGTGCCATGTCAGACTCAGAGCCAGTCACATGTGGTGTCCCACAGGGCTCTGTCCTGGGACTGCTCATGTTCGGCATATCATTCTTAGATGTGGAAGCAGACATGGGAGGGTAGTGGCTGACAATGTTCAAAGATGACTGCATACTAGGCACCATAGGCAATACACCTGCTGACACATACATCCTACTGACAGGCCTCACGGACACCAACAACTGGTGGCGGAGTCATGGCCTGACACTGCATGCCACGTAATGTATACTCATACCCTTTTGGACGGACAATGTACCTACATATTATCACATAGACAATAACCCACTGAGTACAGACAAAGTAATCGGAGACCTGGTGACACTGTGCAATGCTGACCTCTCATTTGACACCCACGTTGCCGAAGTGGTTGGATGGACTTCCTACCTTGCCCACCTTATCATGAAGGGATTCACATCCACATCAAAAGGGGTCATTGTACCCCTATACTCCTCCCTTATCAGGCCCATGACTGTGTACTATGCCCCATTTGGTATGTACCTCACCTGGGGACCCCATGAGTACATCACCAGGAGGATCAAGGGTCTGCAACAACTGTCATATGCTAGCAGACTAACGTAACTCATGCTCTATTCCATAGCATACTGCCTACGTAGGGGTGATCTGTGCCTGATGTAGTAGGCCATGTCCAATCTGGTAGTGATGGACATGTTCCACCTCATACAATCCAAATCCATCAGAAGCATGACAGCTACAGATTTAAACCTCAGCACACATATGAATAGGACATACTGTAGGGACAGATCCATCACTAAGAGGCTTCCCATACTGTGGAACAGGATCCCAGTTCATGTTAGGCAGAGATCCTCACTGACACTCTTCATGTGCATTCTTGACAAGTGGATGGGAGATCATAGGTTTACAGCAGGGGTCTTCTCTGTGTCACTACTAGACAGAGGCACAGTACACTAATGCTATTATGTAGGGGGGTCTTCACTGTGTCACTACTATACAGAGGCGCAGGTTTCTAAATCTATTCTATACACTGTCTGCAGATAGCCTAGTACTAAACTATGCCACTGTGAAACTATATCTGTCTATGTATTTCTACATCCCTCTCTATCTATGTATACACATATGCATATTATATATATATAGACATACATATCTCGATATACATACATATACACATGTTATATATATATATATATATATATATATATATATATATATATACTCCTTTTTAGTTCCACATATGTATACACACAGTAACGTACTGCTGAACACCCATTACTGTACCACCTACTTGTACATTGCACTACAACCTACATTGCTATGTGCACATAGCTACCATCACATACATATGTATGTGAAGCCTTCAGTGACAGTTTCAGTATGTCCCCGTCCCTATGCACATCCTCATATACATAGATACAGACCAATAACACATCTGGAGGGTTCACAGTATGTAGAGTATTATAGTAGTACTTTACATTACCTGTGTTTGTTGCAGCTGTTTGTGTAGGTTGCAGTTGCTTGGCCTGCTGTCTGTCTCTTTGCTTTGTTGTTTCAGGTTTGTTATTTCTTTCTTTCTTTCTTTCTTTCTTTCTTTCTTTCTTTCTTTCTTTCTTTTTTTGTTTTCTCTCTCTTTCTCTCTCTCCCTCTCTCTCTCTACCTCCAGCAGGTGCAATGACAGTATTGCATGTGTGGACTGGGAGTACAGGATGCTTTTGTAGGTATCTGCACATGTCCATGTGATGGCCTCTCCACCAATTGTTAGCCAGCATTTACTAATTGCATGCAGCCTGTTGTGTAGTGATTGCAGTTCTCACTGTGATTACAGGCCTGTGCTATAAAAAGGTCTGTTAGGTAGGCGTAGTCCTTTCAGATTATCAGGGTGGGGACCATGCTGGTTTGCTGTGGACACTGTTCTATGAGTGTAACGGTTGGTATGTCTCTCATATTTCAGGCTGTGTTGTAGACACTGCAATGCATGTTGTTCTGTAAGCTGAGTATTCCTTCCTCCAGTGTCCTGTTCTCCGTGTGTATGTAAACTGACACCTACGACTAGTAATACTGTGTATATGGGTGTGTGTGCTTTCCTGTGGGGATTGTGGTGTAACTGGTATATAGCAGAGGCTCTTGCAATCTGTTGCTATGGCTTCAATATTTGGCCTTTACATTCACTCCTTGTATGCCTGCTAGGTGTCTTTCCTGTTATGTGTTGCTATGGCTTTCCTATTTTCCATTTACATTCACAGCTTGTAATGCTTGCTAAATCTGTTTGGCCAGCAATTCCCTATGTGTTTGTTGTGGTAGGGTGTTACTGCATGCAGTATGGTCTGGCCATGGTGTGGGCCTTGACACTTACAGGGTTATTTGATCATGCTGCTGAGCAGGCCTCAGATACTCTCTGGTGCATCTATTATCAGACTCATGGAATGGTACATAGCAGTGGCATATTCTGATACTCTGCAGTTGTGACTCTGGGTTATTTCAAGCATATGTATTAGTACACCATTTGTGCAGTGCAGGTGGTGCATACCTTCAGTCAGTCATAGTTACCATTGCATGTGTAGTTACACCTTTCTGCCTACTGTTAGTACATTTGGCAGGGTGTCAGTGGGGCACAGTTGACATTTGTTTTCACATCAGGGACATCCCTGTAACTCAGTCACAGTTGCTATGTCTGAACTCTTAACTATTCAACTATGGCAGTGTTTATCCTGCTCTGAGTATGTGTGTGGCTTGCCAGATGCTACTGTGACATTATTACCTAGTAGCTAACAACTAGCATGACTGTTTCTCAGCACACAGTACTATTTTACAAATCCACTAGATTTGACAGTAAATATACATGACATGCTTTGTGTACTAGACTTGTATATTCCCTTTACATTAATTCCTACTATTTTATGATATATTTCTTTCAGCACAATGTTCTTGTATAGCACTCATGGCTTAGTGGTAAGTCATGCAGACTAGTGTTTCCTGGGTTCGAGACTGAGGGAGGTATTTTATTTTGCTGCTGAGAAACTACAGGACTTGTCATTCAGAGTGACTAAGGCACTTTTAAGCAGTTGTAAGTGGGTTAGCGCTGGTTTGCGCGGAGGTCACGCATGCGCACTGCCGCTTAGCTTCACACCCACCCGTTTACTACTGCTTAAAAGTGCTTACTCTTGCGCACACCTGCGCTATTTTCTTTGAAAGAAAAGAAAATGGGGAGATAGGAAAGTGGTGAAAAGGGGGTCACAAAGAGGGTAGGACAGTAGGAAAACAAGCTCAGGTTTTGCAGGAGGGATGTACGAAAGGCCCATAGCTGCCCATTTCTTCATCAGCAACAGCTGTGCATATGTTTGTAATTTGGTGTGAAATTTGAAACCTTCCACCCCTGAGAGAGGTGTAAGGACAACAATAATACTTGTTGTACAGCCAGTTGTAATTGCCAGTTTACATGTCCAGCAGACATGTGTGCAAAATGGGCAGCTATGTATGGGGAGTAATTTTTTTGTGGGTACAGAGTGCCCTTTTTTTTTTTTTTCAGGTGAGAGTGGTATGTCAGGTACAGGAAGTCGGTATAGCTGGGGAGGTAGGTTGGGGAGGTTAACAGACAAGACAAACAAGATGCATACAGGGGCGGTGTATGACACATGTGGGGGGGTTACACAACTGACGGGGATGGATGTTTGGATATCTCGAGCCCATGAGCCCACAGATGGCAACAGTGGAACTGAGATCCCCACCCATGGGCAGTTGCCACTGTGCCTTCACTGCCCAGGACGGGGCTGTGCTGGGGGCTGTGTAGGCCGGGCATCAGGCACGCCCGTGAGTTGTGCCACCTGTGCCTCAAGCTGACGTAGGGGCCCAAGCACAGCGTGCTGGATCTCTCTACGCACCACAGTCCAGACACTATGGAGGGTGAGTGGATGTTCTCCTCCAGCCATGCTTGCAGAGGGGGGACGAGCCCCATCTCCTGCAGTGCTTCCACCTGCAGGTGGCACAGGGCCACCGGAGGAGGGTCCGGCCTGGGTACTACTGCCAGGTGCACTCACCAGCTGAGGTGGGAGAGGTGGGTCTGCTGGAACCCGCCTTCCCTGTCATCCTATGTTTTGCATTATGTTATGACAGTTTGGGTTAGTAACGTACAATACCATTCACAATTAGTTGTAACAGCATGCATTAGTATTCCCAATAACCAATCACCCATAAATTCAAGCCATTGAACAGCAAGCATAACACATGCATAATTTGAACAGCAATACACATTCCAACAACATGCAGGGTTGATTGATGGCAACAGGCCATCAGGTTTGGATGTATGAACAGGGCAGATGCATCAACGTACATGCAAATAAGTATGAACCAACAGGACAAATGTCCAGGAGTGTTAATTGTGATTGCACATACCCATTTCACGTGGAATGGATTATTTGTGGTTATAGGGTAGGGTGAAGAAATATTTAATTAACAACTTCAAATACCTATACATATGCTGTACATTTCTACTAGCTGCAGATATATACACACTACAGGTCTGCCTACAGTTTCCTATGTGATAACTACTTCAGGTTGGTGATAGGACTGTTACTGCTACATCAATATACATTTCATATTTATTCGTACACATTCATATCTGGCTCTGTTCAGCTACATCATCCTGCTACATTTGCTTTATATGGCTATAGACAACTGTGGATGTTTGGTATTTCAGACAACCATACTATCTGCATATTGCAGACTGAGAGCAACATGTCCAGAGTTTGGAACACACATTCCAGCTTCAGTACTGTTTTAGTTATTACCACTCCACCTTAGGCGGGGACAGTCTCTCAGTAGGCTTGTGTCAAAAACAAAACAAAAAAAAAAAAAAAATGAGATGATTTTTTAGACATAACATATATCCTATATTTTATGTAATAGTAAAATAAAACAGTTATATCTCTAAAAAAAAATCTAAAAATGCGAAGAGAAATAAAAAGCAAAAAAAATGCAAGCAAGAATAAGCTTTTAGCCAAAAAAAAAAAGTTCTGTTTTGTACTGCTTCGTGGCTATGTTTTGCCTGCAAAATATGACATTTGTACCAAAAATGTCCCACTTTGGGCATTTGAAACGGTGGCAACCCTATACTGTTTTCAACACATGTTGCTGTTTGGTTCTGCCTGTCACATTCATTTCATTCTGTACTGACTGCAGTATATTTTATTCAGGTGTTATTACTACTTTATTGGTGGATTCATATCTCTTTCTCACACTCTCTCACTTGTTTTATTTTTACAATTCAGGATGGTACTTAATTCTAGGCTTTATTGACATGTTTTACCTTTAGTTATAACAATCCTTTCCAACAGTCTCACTTATGTCATGTTTCAAAATTTCAACAGGGATATATTTCACACATGTGTTTTACTCAGCTTCTGCAGCTATACTTTTCAGCCTGCTGCAGGTTATGTACTATTATATTACAGGTGGGACATCCTTATTTCAGACTTGTTTCATTTTTATGTTTGGATTACAGGCTGCATCACACTTTTGTAATCAAGCAATACTTGCAAACTCTCTTACACTGTTACTTGCACATTTTATTAATTAGTGACTACACTGCACTCTTTTGCTAACTGTCATACTTATATATTTATTTACAGTTACAGGGAGAGAATTACTGACCTGCCTGGTGGCGCAACGCACCAGCCTATCACCATAGGCTCGACGGTTCGCAGAACGGACACCTGCAGCTGTAATATAAATGAAGTAATATTGGAATACACATCTCCATAATATCAGCTAGGTTAATTTCTTACATACATAATTGCATGTAACTTACTCAGTAGTGGGGCGTTGGGCATTTCCGGGCCTCCTGGATCCAACTGTTCAGTTGGTCCTGCTTCCGTCTCTTCAGGTCCGCATGATGGTGACGGACCTGCTCACCAGTCCTTGGTATTCCTGTGGCATTGGTGAGATCATGTGCCAACCGGTCCCATGCCTCAGCCCTATATGCTCCCCACAGGACCTGGCCCTGCATGAGTTGGGCCTCATGATTATGGATGAGGAGCCAAACCATATATTTGGACTCCTCAACGCCCCACCTCTGTGCTCAGAAGCAACTACCCTCTCCTACACCTGACATCCTGGCTGCAAGTCGGCTTCACAATTGGTTATGCTGTGTTTCCCACCTATGGGGCTTATATATATGCCATTTTTCCCGCACTTATCTGTGATTGGCCATTTTGGAATTGTATCAGCTTCACAAAACCTGCTTTGTCATGCTCCTCTTTCTATTCATTCCAATATATATGCTCTTACTGCATTTCTAAGTGCAACTGTCATGGCTTAGTGGTTCAGTACTTTGACTATGGTGCATGGTAGCCTGGGTTCGAACATGGCCATTGCTTTTTATATTTTATGACTGTCTACACAGGCTAGGAGGTGTGTCTGTGTAAAGGCAGTTTTAATACAGCTTGCTCAACGTTGCCAGTCGGTTAGCTTGTTGGCGCGGTGCGCAGCTCCACGCAAACAGATCACGCTGGTTTACACGTGGTTTGGCTGTCAGCATGCATATTACGCTCAACTCAGCTACAGGCACACAGTTTCAGCGTGTTAAAATGCTGCTCAACCCCGGGCACTCATTTTACACCTATTAAACCACTGCTCTCCTACGGGCACTCATTTTACACCTGTTGTAACACTGCTCACCTACGGGCACTCATTTTACACCTGTTAAAACACTGCTCACCTACAGGCAGATATCCTCAACTTGTTACACTGTAGCTCAGCTATAGGCACATCTGACATTTTTTTATTCTTTTTTTATCTCACATTTCTTCAAAATACATGGCCCATTTCATTACATTTTACATAAAATATAATTTTATATATGTACATATATGTCAGGGAATTGTTTCATGCTTATTTCACTAAAAATAAAAATTGATGTTGTGGGGGCTCGAACCATGACTGCCTGCTCTTCAGTCAATGTCTCTACCGCTACGCTATTGCTTCTTGGATCACTTTGCATATTTAGTTCTTATATGCTTTTCCACTAATTGCTAACTGTGGCAGTATACACCTTGTTTTATATTCTATTTTACCAAAAACTTCAAAAGAATGCATTTTAAACTATAGACATGCACAGTTACAACAACTCTCTCCGGAAGACAATATGTACTCAACGTAACTGGAGTCTACACACCCCCAACTATATATACTAACTCCAGAATCACACTACAGTGAGGAAAAGGGCTTATACCTTTTACTTGCCTTACAGTACTCTGCACAGTGCCAAATATACTAACTGCAGTTCACTGAAATGAGATTCAGTGAAATGAGTTTTCAGTTATTTGTGTTTTCAGCAATGTGGTCGGGGTGAAATGAAATTCAGTGAAATGAGATTCAATGAAACAAAGTATTCTTATATATCTATCTACCTATATATATATATATATTTATATATATATATCACACACACACACACACACACACACACACACACACACACACACACACACACACACACACACACACAAGTCCAGACATGGATAGGAGAACTGATTAACTTAATATGTTCTGTAAATGCAAAAAATGGGATAACTGGAGCTGTACATTTACCTAGAACAATATGGGGAAATATCAATATCAATATCTACAGTAGTAGGAAGAAGATCTTTAACACTTTTCTTAAAGAAAATCATTTGAAACAACTTGTGAATAAACAAACCAACATAATATCCTGGATATTTTGTGCATCCCAGAACATATTAAGGAGAGAATTTGTCAGTTATGACCATCTTGGTCTTGCAGTGACCATTTGCTAATATAGCATTGTGATCAAACAAGTGCCAGGCTACATAATTTTCAATTCACTACATAAGCATAAAGTAATACATTATAGGCAAATGAAATACATAAAGTACATGAAAACTGTCCCAAATGTGACACTGTGACTATTTTTACAGAAAAAAGCAAACACAGTGAAGTTTTTTAAAGGACTGTGTATTACTGTAAGATTATAAAGAAGCCACAAAGGAAGACCTACATTCTATGAATCTATAACAGTACCTTCCTTCAAATGACAATATTAGAAAGGCATGGACATTGATTTACTGCAGAAACAAAATGATTAAGAAAAGAAGAGGAAGGAACAGACATTTGAAAGCTAGAATAAGATATTTAGATAAGATTAAATGGAGTATCAACAAGTCTATGAGGAGCAATTAATAAACAACATAATGGATGATAAAAATTTTTCTTTAGGCATATTAGAAAGCAAAAAGATACAGGGCCTTCAGGGGATGATTTTGCACATGATAATCAGATTTTTAGGAAAGCTGCAGTTATTGCAACTATTCATAGGTTCATAGGTTCATAGTTTAGTACTAAGCTAACTGCCCTTGCGAGCCATTTTAAGCCTAGCCAATTATCCCTTGTGAGACTCAAACCCTGCACCTTGTGTTTGTAAGGCAAGCACCTTAGCCATTAAGCCACCCTCCCAACGTCTTACAGTTCAACAAGGCCTAATTTGCAAATTATAAGTCAGGATGGGAGACAAAGTTGTTTTAGGGTAACAGAAAAATCGCAGTAATTATTCTCAGAATATTAGACCATACAAAGACCTTTGAAAAGATGGCATTTTGAATAGACAGATAAAATTGCTTAGAGGAGTTTTAGCAAAACCTCTAAAACTCATTTAAAAGGAATACTATAAAAATATAAAGATACCAGACAACTGGAAATGTGCTATTATGAAAGCTAATATCTAAAAGGAAATATCCACATTACAGGTTAAATAGTTATATGCCAATCATTTTGCTTTCTACGGAGATGCTTGTTTTAATGACCTTACCAAAAGACTTAAAGAATATTGGTTTATTGAACTTTTATCACCATATGCAAAAGACAGATCAATTACAGTTAGTTACTGACTGGCTCAGTGTGGTACATTACCACTCCATGGCTCGCTATGGGCACAGGTCTTTATTTCAACCTGCGAAAGACCAAGGACTATTTAACAGTAAAAGACACTATGAACATTGTGCGTTGATTTGTGCGTTGATATTTCTTGGATATATCATTTCTCTTAGTATTAACTTGGTTAACTTGTTATTGTTATTCAAGTGTGTGTTTTTTCAAGTTGATTGTATTGTAAGTTAATTGCAGTTATAATGACTGCAGTAAAAGCAGTTTCCAACACCAGAGGATTAGGTTCTAAGATTAAGTGCAATAGATTAGCTTGATGTCTCTCCAAACAGAGAGTGGATGAATTCCTCTTACAAGAGCTTAAAATACATAGATCACACAGAAGATGCCTAAACAACATAATGGGGATCCCACTTAGTGTTACCTTAGCAGCTTCCTCAAAACAAGTGGTAACATCATTTGTCTATGGATTCCTGGGATGGTCTATCTAAAAAAAGAGGACCGATAAGATGGGTAGATTGGCTTTAGTAAAAGTTCAAACTCCAGGAGGAAAGCTAATTTTAGGCTAAGTGTATGGTCCAAATCATGATGACCCAATTTTATGGCAGAAGTTATGACAGCCATAGAGGAGATCAATGCCCAACATACGCCAATCTTAATAGGATGCGATTTTACCATAGTGGTAAACTTGATCTTGGATAGGGACAATTCTGGGGGGGGGTTGGGTGGGAGCAGGCTAGTGCTATGCTAGAGCTCAGAGGATATTACATGACACAATAGAGAAATTACATCTGTTAGAAAACTGGAGGGCCCTGCAACCATCTGACTTAGGGTGTATGTATGTGAGTCCATCTGGCAACCTCAGCAGTTGGCTGGATTATTTTTTTTGTATTAGATAATGTAGAAGCAAATGTGCAATAGTTGTCAACTATACTTTGCCCTTTTTTATTCCATTATGGACTTAAGATACACATGGAGCAAGTGAGGGGTAATTATAGGAGAACTAGGATATAAAGAATAGACCCATTAGTATTAGAAGATAAAGATAATATACCATAGATACAGGAGGATGCCCAGTTATACACATCCAGGAACCAATGAGGTAATTTATATTATGGGAGTCTTTTAAGTGGGTACTGAAAGATATATGTTTTGCAGTAAAAGCTGAACTGATGGTACAGTTGGATAAAATAATAAGAGAGCTAGAAGAGAAAGTATACCAAGCTGACAAGGAAAGTGAAAACAACAAATTAAGGCTAAGGGAATGTTTCACTAATACAGAGACACCAAGCACCAGGTTAGTGTAGCCCTATATGAAAGCTTCAACCTATATCTCCAAGGAACAGCACTTCAAGCCTGGGCCAAATTGGATAAACCAGGGAAGCTATTGTTATATAAATTATGGTCATATAAATTATGGCAAGAGAGACTACAAAAAAGAACAGGTGGCACAAAAGGGAAAATGTGATGATAATGGACACCCAAGGGATCAACAAGGAGTTTTTAGACTATTCTAAAATGCTATACCCCAGCATGATAGAGACATCATTGTATAGTACAGACTATTTTCTCTTACTAGGGAAATATGATTTCCCTAAATTATCAGAGATTAACATAAATCTTCTGAAAGGTGACTTTATTGCTAAAGAAGTTGTAAGTGCCCAGGAAGACACACCCAAGGGGAAAGCTCCAGTATTTATGGTAGGCTGATATAATATGTCGCATAAGCAAGTCCTCCCTGTGTTAATATCCCTTTTGAATCAAGATGGAGAGATGGATTAGATGTCTATCTCAATGAGAGAGCCCCACCTCATTGTCTTACCAAAATCAGGGAAAGACTTAACATTTGTAAAACATTATAGGCCCATCTCTATCATTAATGTGGAGGTGAAGCCATATGCTAAAATCTGGTGATAAGACTAAAACCCCTTATGCCTACACTGGTGGTAGATATTCAGGCTGGTACTGAAGAGGTAAATGGAGTTGGTAAGGTGTTGTTTGTGCCACATGCACTATATCAGTGAGACTACCCCACCATTTTCCTGAGATATGACCTTCTGGTATACCATACAAACTGTAGCAACAGTTTTTTTACTGCTTGTAGCCATTGAGAAGTGGTTGAGGTAGGGATATGTAAAAGCCCATATAGCAGCTTAGGATAAAATGACATTTGCAATGCTGTTATCCTACCCTGCAAAAACAGTTTCAGCTTCCTCCATCCCTAAACTTGTATGAATAGGTATTCCTACAAAGATTTCTGATTGCATGCTACCATTCCTGTCATATCTCTACAGATTGTTATACCTAAATATTTAGGGGAGAATACACAACATTTAAACTGGCCTCTCCATGGCTCTCTCTAGAGTCTGTCTGCTGGAATATTAGTTGGGAATTCTTGGGGCCTGAATAGAATCCAAATTATTTGGAAGCACAGCCCATCAGGCACTCCTTTGGTACCAGTACCTCTTGATACACATGAAGAGGTGGTGAGCATTGAAACCAGCCAGTAAAGCCCTTTATAAATTCAACAGCACCTATCTATCCACTGATATCTTGTTTGGTAACTCCCCATATAGGGCAACTCACACTTTAAAATAGAGGGCACAAGGATATGGTGGGCAAACTGGGTGACAGCAAGGATATTAAGATTAGAACACTTATTTGCCTTAATGGACATTAAGTCATGTTTTAAATCCTTTAAGCAAATACAAATGGATCATGATCTTCCCACTAACGACTTTTGGAAATTCCTACAATTCTACCATGCTTTTTTTCAGTCATTCTACACAAAATTATTTGAATCCCAGTGCAATCTGGTGGAAGTAATATTGGCAGAAGAGAGGCGGCTGCGACCACTACAGAATGGACTATGCTTAACATATTTATACTGGCTATTTATTAAGCATTATAAAGAAAGGACTGACCATCTGCTAAATAAGCATGGTGGGGGGGGGCTTTTGTGCAAACAGACAGGGATAATGATAGACCTCTACAACTCCTACTGTTGCAGAGCCTTGCTCCTTTTCCTTAGCTATTAAGTCACCGATTGAGACTTCTGTATGGGGTCTATTGGACCCCAGTTAAAATGACTAGCAAAAGCTTTGCTCTAATACATACATTGTGAATAAGAAATGACAAACTAAAGAATAGAGAAAGCGAAAAGCCACCAGCTGGATATAAAACGTAAATTATTTTATTCGAAACAACGAACTTGTAACTGAACAAACTTAAAATAAACAATCAGATAACTTCACCTACGCAAACGATAATCCATAATCACTTTCGTTTAAAAAGTTTTAAACTTCATCAGATAATCAGTTAGAATACATCACTTCCTTATATAACCTTCTCATTTTTCAAAAAAATCCCGCTCACATGACTCATACAACTTGGGCATGCCCAGTAGTGAAAAAGTGACTGTTTGAAAATATTTTAATTTTCTCACATATATGTTATTATTATAGATTCTTATATTGCATTAAGAATTATAATTCTTCTTTTAACCATATATACATACTTAAAATAACTGATACTATTAATATTACTATTAAATAAATTATTTTAAATTCTTATTTCAATATTATAAAAAACAATATGAATAAATATAAAACCATTAATTTTAAATGCTATTAATATGCCATATGATAGCCTACTTGGACAGAAAATAATAAATAAATTTAATATACACCTCTATTTCATTTAATTCTCCTAAACTATTATAAAACCCTCTTAAATTATTAATTAAAAATATTAACTTTCATTATATAAAAAAATAGATATATAATTTTGCATAAAAAAATTATCTTACCATTCCCATAATCCATAAGACATGTTAAGTAGTATTAAATCAATATCCATATATTTATATTATATAGTAAATATATTTTGCTATTTCCTTTAGTTTTCATCCATTATCTAAAAAACTCCACCTATTTTAAATAATATATATATATATATTATATATATATATATATATATATATATATATATATATATATATATTTCTATATATATTATTACTGATGTTAACTAACGTATTTAAATTTTATAATACCCATTGCTATGGAGGTTTATATAATTCACTACTTAATTTTTAATTTTCTCTCTATTCAATGCTTTTAATTTAAGCATTGGTGCTATAGAACTTCTTTCATTAATACCAGGCCATGTATCTGCCTGTAGTTTAATTTGCCATTGCAATTCTCTTCGATCAAGTATTAAATTCCATGGAGTCTTGTCTTTTATCTCTACTTGATCTATGACAATAAAATAAAACTGGTGATTACTGTATTCATTAATATGCTTCGCTAAAGCATTATTCATTTTATTTTTCTTTATTGCATATTCATGTTCATAGATTCTTTGCGATAAAGCTCTTTCTGTTTTGCCTACATAAAATGAGGCACATGAATCACATATGGCTAAATAAACTACGGCTTTTGACTTACAATTATATTTATTTTTTAAAAAATATTTTTTATTTCTTATATTAAAACTCTGTCCTAAATTAATTTTATGGCACCAGTTACAAGCACCACACTTATGCATTCCATCCATTGCTTTTTTATTATTTGTTTTTTGTTTTTTAGCCGTGTTGATACTGAAACTGACACAGCAAGTGGATGGTTTATATGAAAGGTTCAATAATTCGGAAGCAAATATAGGGAATGGTTGTTCACATGGCGCCAAAACCAATACTGGTTTTGATTTCAACCTAACACCAGCATGCCTTGATAATCAAAATGGTTCTGTTTCTGATAATGTCAAACATTACGTGGAAGGTTTAAGGGACAATAATGGCACACAGTATTAAGTACAAAAGGAAATATTGCTAATTCCCATAATTAATAGCAACCATTTCCAGTGCAGAGTGATATAAACCAACAATGACAGTTAATTGTCCTGTCTCCCACATTGGTGCATCACAACATACATCTCAATAACATGGGGGTCTCTCAGTTATGAAAATATTAAACCAAAAAAAAACCCTCCTATTTACACTTTGACAGTGGTCATCCTTTTTATCAGAAAAAAGGCATAGTCAAAGGACAGTTAATACGTGCCTCAAGAATGTGTAGTATGGGTGAATTTTTTCTAGAAGAGGTGGATCTATTAAAGCAGCTATTTGGAGAAAGAGGGTACCTGGCACTTTTGGTTGATGAGTTAGCCAAGGAGGTCATTGCGGGTAGGGACGATGTATATTCCCCTTTGTTGGGGAAAGGGACAACACAGAATATTGGTTCAAAATCTTTGGGGAAGTTTGGTTCTCACAATATCTTTGTGTACACTTTTTCGGAGGATTCTTCCCAGGTAGAACAGTCAATTTTAAATTTTGGCCTATTCTGAAACAGCATGAAGAGCTCAAGCAAATAATCAATGAGCGTCCCTCTTTTGTTAGAAGGAAGGACAGGAATCTCAAAGGGTTATTTGAAGGGAAACCTAGAGTAGGTGGTAAGCGAATTTGCCCCAAACCTGGGACCTACAGTTGTGGAGCATGCAAGCAGTGCACCTATGTGGTAAACGATAGTGTATTATTCATCCCATCAAGAAGATTTAAATTTAGGGCTGAATATTACTATAACTGTGGGGTGAAGGGTGTTGTGTATTTGGGTTTTTGTATACAATGCTGTAGTTTCTATGTGGGTAAAACCGAGAGAAGCCTTAGAAGAAGGATTTACGAGCATTTATATGAAATTTCTAAAAGGAAGGACACTAATGCTTTCTACAAACATCTTGGCACATGTCCTAATATGCAGTTGAGATTTATGGTTTTAGAGCAAGTTCTGCAGGACAGTAGAGGAGGGGACTGGGAGGCCCGGCTTGAGTATAAGGAGCTGTTGTGGCAACTTAAACTGAATGCCACAAAACGCCCAGGCCTGAATGACAGTGTCAGCATTGCTAGTGTCCTTAAATTAAGAAGGGCTAAATTATAAATTATAAAATTACAATTTATAAAACTACAGTTTTTATGGCTGAGTCCATTTTATACAACAGATAGTTTTATTTATTTATTAACTAATAAATTTCATCACTTTTTGTAGGCATTTTTTGCATAAAGTGTATTGAACACACACACTGTGATTTTATAGGTTCTATTTATTCATTTACCCACTTTAACATAGATTTTTAAAAAAAGATTTTTAGGATTGATTAATGATGCATTAATGTTTTTCAATGTTTTTTAATGTTTATCAATATTTCTTAATGTTTTTTAACATTTTATTGTTCTACAGAAGTGTTTTTATCACTGCATGGCTTACAATTTCTTAAGAGCATGGCTCAGTGGTTCTGTTTGCACTAGGTTACCAATTAACAATGTATTTGCCTATTAACTTATTTGCCTATCAACTAAGCTGTTAACACATTTGATCATGTGATAGTATTACTTGTAGTATATAAATCTGTGTTTTTGTGAGTGCAAACTCATTTTGAAAAAGCCTGGTACTGATCCAGGCAAAAGCGCTTGATCTCATATGTTTTTTGTCTTTTATTTTGAATAAATTTGGCAGTGAGCTACAGTTGAACTGGTTCACTTTTCTCCTTTGCTCTGGATTTTGGTATCCATATGAAAATATTAACATAAATTTGAAAATATGAATAATAAGTGGCAAACAAAGATCAGTTTCTTCACTACAGAACATCCTAGACTAACAATATTAATGTAATTTTGTTAATAACTCCTTGTCATTTCTAATAATGCTTATTATTAGCCAGTAGGTCACTTAGTTAAAGTAGCCAGACTAAAAAGGTTCTGGACTCTATTAGTTCAGTATGGATGTGAACTGGAAGTAATAAAAGGCAAAGTGCTGTCTCAGTTGAGGGTTGCTTATATACTTTCACACAACTTTTCAAAAGGTTCCAGAAAAGTTTTTGCCTGAAATGTTCCACTAGCTTGAGTGGAGTACAGACTACCTATAATTGCTACTTACACCACTCAAAATCTAAATATCATATAGAAAAAAATTCTCACCTCAGATATATCTATCCTAGTCCACATAATATGCATCACTGTGTGATCATTTTTAAATCCAATTGTATGAGGATATATTTCTGGATATCCCTTCTTCTCAACATCCTCACTTTTAAGATGATGATAAGATAATGAACCTCCTACACTTCAGAAATATGTCTTACTCTCTTAGAAGTACAAATGACAGCCTCCCAAGTTCAACCCTGACACATGCTTATAAAAGCAGAAAACTCCTTTACCAAGCTTACATCTTAATCTTGTAATGTAAATCCCCAAAAATATCACAGCTACTTCTAGCTATCAACCTTCAGAAAAATATTCAAAAAATATATCTGTAACAAATGGATCAATGTACATGCTTTCATACAGCAGACTAACCACCAATGATCTTTATTTATTTCTTTTATTACCAAGTGCAACAATATAATTGTATGCAGTTAGCATCTGGTATTATACTGGTTCCCTCTTTTGCTTCAACTCATCTTTGCCTCCTTTCTCTTCCTTTATTTCTTTTCTGGCTGTCACACTTTCCCTCAATTATTTCTTCATCTTACCAGTAATACTCTTCCATTATATTTTCCCGATTTTCTCATCTTTCTTGTTCTGTGCATCCCCTCCACTTCCCCCTCTTCTCTTTTTTCTTTTGCATCTGACTCACTTCCCCCATCCACCGCACTATTTCTATAAAAAAAAAATGTTCACCTTTCTTCATTTCTCTTCTCCTCCACATCACCAAAATCTTTTCAACATACTATTCTCCTTAGTAATAAATCTACTTAAAATGTACTTAAAACTCTGCTGTAAATATACTACATTCATCTCTATTCAAATTCTGCATGGTCTCTGCATTTTCCTAACCTTGACATTAACAAAGTTCTTCTGGATAAGATCATTTTAGAAAATACAATGTAGAGTGTTGACTGTAAATAGACTACTGTCTAATGTGTAATTTTATATGCATCATTAGTTTTATGTTCCTTTTTTTTCTGTATCATTCTTGTCTCTATATTAATATTTTAATGCCCTCTAGTCTGGGTCATGCCTACAGAAGGGTCTTCAGACCAGTGTACCTACTCAGTTTACAAAGTGATAAATAATTTAATTCCAGTGCATGACATACTACTGTATATAAAATTGCATACTTAAATTTAAACTCATCATAAGCATTTCTCTTTATTACATTGGAATTCAGTCTGGTCATTGGAGAAAGCTCCAAGTGGCATATTATAGCAATACAGAGAGCAACATTACTAAACTGTAGATTAGCAGGGAGAAGATCTTCTGCACCCACCCTTACCATAATCATTGCAGAACTTAATGTATTTTATACTAGTGGCAGCCTTTCTCAAGGTGCATTTATTTTTTTTAAACCATAGAATAATTATTGCCTTTCTTAATCAAAAAGCAAGAAATACATATTCTGAATTAAATGCTTTCCTATATCTGCCATGATTCCATACATACAAAACTATACATAATAAATATTTACAAAAAATGTGATATGAAGTAAAGTTACTGAAGGACTGACTAAGCATAAGAGAGCGATAAATGTGTCCCAAGAGACAGTGATGCTAGCAAGTAAATAAAAACTTGGTCACCACACATTGGTTAATAAATGTTCATATGTGTGTGCACATGAACTATTTTTTTCAATGTGTTCAACAATATAATTGGTTGATAAGATAAACATATATAATATCTGCAAAACACAGAGACAGTCAAGGTGTGAACAATGTAATTCAGGCGCTTAATCTACTATAAATAAAAGTTGCAATCCCTTTTATGTAAGACAAGTCCCTTTAATAAAGACCAACTATCAAACAGTAAGTCTTCAGTAAGAGCTGCTTAGGTGTTAGAAGCAGCACAGATGGAGGGAAGCACAGATGTAACCTGTAACAGTTGAGGATTAACCTTCACCTGACTGCCAACAATAAGAGGCATATAGCCATATGTCCCTCTTGGATATTTATTGCTAAAGTCAGAAAAATACGTATAAAAAACACTTTCTAGGATAAAATAAATATGTGAACCCTTTATTGTTTATGATTCTTTTGTCTTTTAAAAAGCAACAAATACTGGGTAACAGACATATGCATGCAGTAAAAAATAAAACAGGCAATTGCACACATAGCTTAATTAGAGATAAAAACTAAGACTCCTTATCTTGAACTACTAATTAGTTCCTTTATAAGCAAAACCGTGCAAAACAGGAAGTTTCTTTATACAGAACAACTGGTAAACTGTGTCATGAACATTAAGGGCAAGGTTATAACTTACTTAATTTTTGTCAATATAAATACATTCTTAGTCTGAATCATATAAACAAGACTCATAAGACTTTTGAAACAGTTTCCACAGTCTTAATTGGGAACTATTTTACTCTTGCAATAAGTACACAGAATAACTGAAGAAATGACTCATTTGAACTGAGCAAGAAATATACTGTTGTCAAAATTATGAATAAACCTATATCTTAATACCGGACTAACCATTTTCTTTACCTTGCAACCTCAGTCTGACAGAATATTCATGCCCAAATCATATTTCGAGGGTCATCCATTTATTCTATGTGCTGGCGCTGAATATTTTAATTTTCAGTGTAAGTTATTTCACTTTCATCATTTTCACTGCTGCAGTAGCCTATAGGTTGTAATAAACTCCTGGCTAGGGTAATAGCATCATTTTTACAGACAGCAACCATTTCGTTATTTTCAATATGATTAACTTAGTTTCTTTTATCTGTACTTTTCTGTTATCGGGACAATACTTTCAATGTGGTCGTTCAGTTGAAATCAGGTATCTGAGCACATTCTACACACACCTGGTAATCAGATGTGTTAAGGTACTGAATTTCAATGCTAAACGACTGCATTGAAAATGTTGGCCTGATAACTGACAAACACAGATGGAGAAACAATGAATGCAGCAGTTCTGGATAACGTTATCCCTGTGTGCTGTTTTACTGTACATCTCCGGCATGTAGTAGTCCACAAGTTATGACTTGATTGGCTGAGAGAGACAACACCTCCATTGCAGGCCTCTGTTACTCCCATCCCCATTCATTCATTATGCTGCTCTTTCTATTGCAGAACTGTAACAATCTAAACATTTACTTATTTGTTATTGAAATGTTCATAGTTGTAACTCCACAGAAATATTGTCATGTGATACATTACATGGTCATAGCAGTTGCGACTCTCTAGTATGTGAAAACGTTAATTACCAAATATTCTCTCTGAAGCAAAAGATGTGTGCAACTGACATTATTGTTAACTATGACGTGTAATTCACCACCTTTTTCTCCAGAATTCACCAGTTTTAGGTAGTAGGGGTTCAGAATGCAGAGCTAACATTTCGAGTCAGTCAGAGACAGTTGACTGTTACACAAAGCCACCAACAGACCACGTAGCTACAGTACTGCTGCATGTAATGCAAGTACTTTGAAATTACATCGAACATGCTAAAAAGGTTCACTGTGAACATGTACGGCTGATTTCCTTCAATATTCACTCACAGACTCCATGTCTGCCTACAGTTCTCCTAATCGGTGTTTCGGTATCACAGCTAAGAAAGAAACGCGAACAAACCCGTACAAATGAACACATTCATCATTCTCTCTAAGGGGTTAACAGCTGGGGATGCATGCACACTGCTATTTAAATGAAGTAATACATTCAGTGACAACATGGAAGGGAAGTATGCCTTTCTGTATAAACATCAGTGGCAGCAGTGTGATCTCTGTGACTGCGGCCTAACATTCCGAAATGAAATCTCTGATGAGAGCTGTTGCCTCGATAACGGAAAAGTACCCTTTTTTCTAGGTATATTTCTAATGGGTGAACTGCTAGGGGACTGTGTATCATCCTTAACAAAAGGTCTCTTTCTCCAAACACTTTGAGAAGACTTTCTCAAAGTATCGCCGGTACCCAAGGATATAGCAACCAGCTAGCTTCCCAAAGTTCAAACCTCCTACCAAACAGTCACTCTGGCTGGCTATAGGCTAATCCCATTTGGATGGAAATATAAAAGCAGCCCGAGTGACTAAAACTCTTCATTACTTTCTTGACATCTCTTGTAGATGCATCTCTGACACTTCTCAGGTGTAGCAATCAGCTAAGGCCTCATGTCAGACAGATAACACACCTTTTGGGTACCTCTTGCACACATATAAATTATCTTTTGAATATGTTTTAGTGTTTTTACTGTCTTTTGTGGTAAATAGCTGTAAGTTACTTTAAGAATACCAACTTATCAGGCATGTTGGTAGACGTTCCTCAATTACTGTTACTGTCTCTCTACTGCTTGCTTTCTAAAATTTGGCTATAATTTAGTAGTCTATGGCAATATTTAAGTATACTTCTTGCTTTTAAAATATTTTTGGATAGTCCGAAAGTATTTTTCCAGCAGAATAATGGGATTATATTTGAATGCTTCTGCTCACGCTTAGTTTATTTACGTTTTATGTGATTTTTAGATGGCAGCTAATTTATTTAATTCTGTTGATCTTTTGACAAGAAATTTTTGTGTGCTGCTTGTGTTACTTTTTTGTGGGGTAATTTTGATAGGACTAGAAGTGTTCTGTGTTGTTCATGCTTACTGTTGACAATTTACCTTCCAAATGACTCCTTCAGGTCTAAGTTACTGGTAAACAGGCTTCTTCCCTGGCTGCAGAATGGGTACATACCCCTGTCCTGTTGCTCCTTCTCCTAAACTACCTAAAATGAAAAAAAAAAACAATTGAAACATGTTCAGGATGATATGCTTGACCCTAGCCATTCACCCATTAAAATGTACTTTAAAAAAAAGAAATAGAAATTTAATCATATGGAAAATAAAGAAATGGTTCCGGTCTGTGAAAATGATGCTATTACCCTAGCCTGTTGCAGTCAGACAACTCTGGGTACTACATGCCTTCCTCTAATACTGCTGCTTCATTTTCTAAAGAACAAGATGCATTTTTCTGATGAGTCTACTACTGAAACAGACATGGTTAAGACATCCCAGGATTCTATAGCCCAATACTCTGATTCTATGGTTAGTGAGCCTAAACTTTTACAATGGAAGCTCTCCCCTTTTCTGAAATTATTTCCAGAATGAGGGACATATTTGCTTGGGAAATGAGAGATGGTGCCCAGAGTTGGGCAAATATTATGATTCATTAAGAATGTCACTAAAGCCCTGGATGAAGGCAAAACAGTCCATATAGCCTATCTTGACTTAGCCAAGGCTTTTGACACAATCCCGTACTCAGGCATTATTGAGAAACTCACCCAGATAGAAATTAACCCATATGCCACTAGTTGGAGAGCCAACTGGCTCACCGATAGAACATATACAGACAAAGTTGAGGATTTTACCTCTACCAGTAGACCAGTTGCCAGTGGTGTACCACAAGGATCTGTGCTGGACCCCCTACTGTTTGGAATCTATTTCTCAGAAGTTCAGGTGAAAATAAATGGCCTGTTGCTTACCAGGTTCACTGATGACTGCAAACTGGGTGCAATCATTGAGTCCACCAATGATACTGACACACTGCATAAAGAGCTTACACAGATACACAGACAAATGATTGGTGTCAAAGCCACAGACTTAAACTAAAAAATGTGTTATCATCCTTTCGGCAAAGGGGAAGTCCCTGCAAATTATAATATGAACAGTACCCTCCTTAGCTCAAACCTTGTGGTGAGAGATTTAGGAATACATTTTGATAGCAGCCTTAACATCTACATTTATGGGCTGTCATTCCAGGACTTTTACCAGCGCTGTCGAGAGGGATTTCTTGTAAACAGTGACCTTACCCTTCGGGCACAGCTCACAGAGTTCAGAGACCATAAGCTGATACGCACTAAAAAAGTGAGTTAGAGACTTTGCCAATTTTTTTTTACTACATGTCTGAATGTTGGCTTTGACTCACTGTCAGATATACTGTCTTAGGCAAGTGATCTTTACTTTATCCTAAGTTCAAGTCCATGTTTTTGTTGCAAGTTTCCATCCTTAACTATGGCTTTACAGCTACTTAACTTCATAACTAAATGGTCTAAAACGAACAAGTCCCATTTTCCTTCCAATATGATATTTCCATTGGTCCTTCCCTGTAGTTCTTCATAGTGTCATCCAGCAGTGGGCTGTCTGCTATTCAACTGTTTAACATAATGCAGATAAGTTCCTTTTAATGAAAGGAGGGGAATACATGCCTGTTTATTAACTAAGAATAATCTGGAAATAATCACAGTAAGTGAAACATCTGATGCAATTTTGTACATGTATAAAATGTAGAGTAGCTGAGGTGAGGCATAAAGTTGGTGCAAAGAGGATGAAGATCAGAGAATCCTGCCTCCTTCAGTAGTTGAAAGACCGAATGCATATATCAGTTACTGCCAGGAGGGAGCTGTCTTTCTAAGAGGTTCTTCGCTATGATGATGTACTGCCTGCTGTTTGCTTTAGTTTGTAGCAGTAGTCCTTTCTTCTTGGTAGGTGTATTCAGTAGAAGGCTAAACCAGGAAATTGATGTTTATGTCCACTTCAACTCTAGCTCAGACTGATAACATGTCACAGGACAATGACCATGATGTGTACTTTGAGTAAAAATGTAGGGGACAAAAAAATTGTTAAATGTAGCATCTTTGCATATGCTCTTCCTTTTTCTTTCCCAGGACATACCATTCTATAAAAAAATTATTTTTTAGTCTACATTTGTCAGTGGCTGCCCACCTAAACTTTGCTGTCTTGTGTAGAAATAAATTAGTCCTTCAGTCATTATGTATATAAAACTTGTGACATTCAACGTTATTCTAACACAAATCATTTGCATGTGCAGTTTTCAATTAAATACGAATATCTACACTTATCTGATGCATACATTGTTTTACATAAAATTTTCCTGCCTTATTTTTACATGTTAATGCATTCATATAAATCCTTAAGTCCCATTAGATTTTTTGCATGAATAAACTAGATATGGACTTTAATTATTTTTTAGTTACTTCTGGCTTGCCCTCATGACCAAATCTACAAAGGGAGACACAAGTAACTCCAATGTAACCCACACTGAGAGAGTTTTTGTATTATGTATTTTGGAGGAAATATTTAAGTAATTAACTTTGAAGATGTAGGTAGTGCATTAGTTACCCCTTGGCTTCTGGATGTTGAATTAGGCCATGACAACAAAGCTGAAATGTTCTAATGAAGGTACAAGTGGATAAGTACTGCACAACCTGCATCTCCAAAACTGATTATTGCTATTATACCTTGACCAAACTATTCTTTTCAGTGTTTATGTTCTGCTTAAAAGACAAACGCACCACCGTAAATAGCACAAGTAACCAAAAACTGAGGGTAATGTTACTCAACGCCAGAAGTCTAAACCTCAGAATGCATGCACTCGAGGCACTCCTCAGTATGAAGAACATTGATAACTGTGCAGTAGCAGAAACCTGGTTTAAGGCTCCAAAGAGCACCCAAGCACTACCAGGCTATAATATAACTCATACCAAACTTTTCTGCCACAGAACCCGGACCAAAACACAAAAGACGGGGATGTATCCATATTCATCAAGGATACCCACACCTTCAGGTTAGTGGTGCAGCACAATGCCTCCGAGATCATCCATGTGCAATTAACAATGGGGCAAAACTACAATTCAAATTGTAGCTTGCTACAGATCACCCACCATGACCCAGGACCCCATTCCACGTTTCTGGAGACACGGGAAAATATGAAGGTCCTACCAAACACCCTAATATTGGGTGATTTCAATTACCCAAACATTAACTGGGAGAACTACTCAAGTACTAACTCCCTTGCCCAACGCTTCATAGAATTTATAAACTTGAATGCCCTGGATCAACTGGTCAAAACCCACACCAGAGGTGACAACATATTGGACCTGGTCATAACCAACATGGGCGACTGGTGTTCCACACTGGAGGTCAATCCCTCGCTGGTTAGATCAGACCATAGACTAATCACTTTGGATATCCACATTCCACCCCCACCCCCAATCAAGGAAACCACCGTGAAAAACTTTTCAGAAGTAAACTTCACGTTACTTAAGACCAAGGTGGAAAGGTTTATAGCCCCCATGCTAAAGGACAATGCTGTCCAAGCTGCTGAATCCCTTACAAAGGCACTGTATGAGCATCTGCAAGAATGCATGGATCGTGCTATCCCAAGCAAAACCAAGACTCACTCCTCCAAGAAAAGGAAACCAGTCTGTTGGACCCCTTCCATAAACAAGCTATACAGTAGAAGGAGGAAACTAGTACAGAAAAGAGTAAAATCTCAAGAAGGAAAGACATCCCTGATCAGTGAGATTGTCTATAATACCAGAATGGGGAATGGTGTCGAAGGTCTTAGCGAGGTCAAGGTAGGCTGTGTGTACCACCTTTCCCTCATCTATAGCCTTGGTAACTGTCTCAAAGCAGTCCACCAGGTTTAGGAGGCATGATCTGCCCTTAACAAAGCCAAACTGGGTAGGGTCCAGTCTTTGGAGGTTCCCAATGTCTCTGGTAATGAGTTCCATGATGATGCGCTCCATAGCCTTGCAGACCAAGTTAGTCAGGCTTATAAGGCGATAGTTCCCAGGGTCTGTTGTGGCTCCACCTTTGTGGAGCGGAATAACCGTTGCTGTGCGCCACTCTATGGGTATGTAGCCTGTGGAGAGACTGAGGTTGAACAGTGTGTTTAGGTGAGGGGTTAACTCGTCTTTGAGCTTGTGTAGGGCGCAGCCTGAGACACCATCTGGTCCCATTGATGCTGTGTTTTTGGCTTTGGAGAGAGCTGTTTTAACCTGAGTATCTGTGATTTCAGGGACTCTACATTCTTCTGGTATGGTTATGGGCCCTTTTAGGGGTGAAATGGGGGTGATGTTTGCGCTGAACCTGTCTGCCAGGATGTTGGCGACATCAGTTGGTTCAGTGTATTTTGTGCCATTCTGCACTAACTCCGAGCAGATCTGAGCATTAGTACATATGTGGTAGTCCCCTAAATACAGAAAATGTAATAAGGGATCTGGGGACCCAAGTAGATAGTAATTTCTCCTTTGATTATCAGATTGCCAAGGTGGTTAGAAAATTTTTCTATGTGGCCCACCTAATCACAAAAGGGTTCGCATCTAGAACAAAAGAGGTTATTGTGCCCCTCTACTCATCAAACCCATCATAGAGTACAACACCTCATTTGGGATGTACCTTACAAGACACCTGCAACAGGTGGAAAGACCACAGAAGTACCTCACCAAGAGGATTACTGGCCTCAAACAGATGCCCTATGCAGCCCGACTGAAGAAACTCCAGCTGTACTCGGTTGCATACTGCTTACTTAGAGGTGATCTCTGCCTGACATACAAGGCATACAAGGCCATGTCCATCCCAGAATTGATGGACATGCTCCACCTAAAGAAAAACAAATCCCTGAAAGCCTTACGCTCTAGGGATCTAAACCTCAACACAACAATAAATAGGATGTGCTGGAGGGATAGATTCCTGTCCCAGAGACTCCCCATACTTTGGAACAGGATTCCAATCTACATTAGGCAGAGCCCCTCACTAATGCGCTTCAAAAGAAACCTTGACGAGTGGATGGGAAACAGAAAATTTACCTCAGGGATCACAGCAGTGGCTCTGCTGGACAGAGGCACTGGAAACTAATGGCTCTGCTGAACAGAGGCACAGGGAACTAATCTAAGGGGGCGGAAAAAGTCAACACATTCTGGCTAGGCTTATAGATGCCATCGGCCAGATAGCCTAGTACTACCTATGAACCTATGAACCTATGAACTTCAATCACCACGTGTCCACAGTGGTAAGGAAAGCCTTCTATGTTGCACATCTCATAAGTAAGGGCTTTGCATCCAGAGCTAAGGATGTTATAACTCCCCTGTACTCCTCCTTCATCAGACCACTAATAGAGTACAACACTACTTTCTGTATGTACCTCACAAGATACCTGCAGCAGGTGGAGAGACCTCAGAGGTTTCTCACTAAGAAAATTCAGGGCCTTCAACACATGACCTACATGAACAGACTACAAGCCCTGTCACTAGACTCTGTATTTTATAAGCTGCTGAGAGGCGACTTGTGCCTGGCCTACAGAGCAGTCTCAAACTCTGCCCTAATAGAAATGCTGCACATCCACAAGTCAAATGGGACAAGAATCACTAGCTCTAAGGATCTTAACCTACCTGCAAAATTAACAGGTTATGCAGGAGAGACAGATATGTCTCCCAGAGATTGCCACTCTTCTGGAAGAAACTCCCAATTTACATAAAACAGAGCTCCTCAATGACCCGATTAAAGCTTAACTTAGACAACTGGATGGGAGACCATAAATTTACCCCTAGGGTGTCACCTATGTCCCTCTTGGATAAGGGCAGCCAGTGGTGATCACAGACTCAAGTTGCAAAAATACACGATCCAATTTGTTCAATAAGGCAACAAGGGTATAACATGGCTAGTCATAATACAGGCCCTTAGGTCAATGGTCGAGTAACCTCCTATGAACCTATGAACCTATAAGATGCCTCTAGTTCTGCATGCATTCCTCCTATTTTCCCTGTTTAGAAGGATGCATTAGAAGCTGCCTGTAACGCTCTTGATTCTTTTCTTCCACCAGTTACAAAAAAAGCTGATAAATTGTATATAGTTTCACATTCAGATACATTTCTCTATTCTAATCTTATGGCTATTCCTGCTGCCATCTCTCCTATGGCTCAAGCAGCAAAAAAGTTCCTTGACTACTCCAACCCAGTTCCTGGGGATAAAGGGGGAAGGTGGTTGGACAATTGGGGTAAGAGACTTTTTTTCTTTCTCTCACAGTAGCCTTCAGAATCCTGAACTACCAGGGCTATAGGTAAAAGTTCATTTTGAAGCGTGCTAAAAACTTGGAAGGATTGTTTTGTTCCTTGACCCCTGAAGGTAGGTCTTATGTGAATCAGATTGTATCTAACATTTCTCAAGTTTTTAAACTTGCCTTAAAGTTTGTGTGATTGTGCAGTTTCTAGGACTTCTGCTTCATCTACTGTTTTGAGGGCATTTGTTTGAGTACATAACCAAAACTTTTCAGATGGCATACATTTAGTGGTTTTGAGTTCTCCTGTAGACACAGACATTTTGTTTGAGCCAGCTGCTACTTAGTTATTCAAATAATGGGATGATGGAGTTAGTTAATTCAGGGAGTTTTTCAAATGGCAAAATAATAAGAGAAATCAGCCTAATAACAAGTAGGGACCCAAGAGAAAATGTCAGAAAGGTAACACCCCCAAAATTCACCAAAACAAGGGAATTTCCCAAAAAAAGACCAGGCATCAACTTCAGAATGACCATACCAGAGACCTGCTTATGTTTCCTGTTCCACGTGCCCCCTGTTTCCTTTCCATTTCAAATTATCTGTCCCTCAGTGCTCCAACTTGGTGTCAGATAATTTCAGAAAGGTGGGTTTTAAAGGAATTCAGAACATTACAGCTGGTAATAGATAGATTCTCCTCCTTTCAGGAGGATTCCTTCTCACCATATAAACCAGACTTATTTCCTTAGGTATTTGAACACAGGTCTACTTCAGATGATCGACTGCCACATAACCAATGTTTAAATAACTGAGATGAAAATAATGAAAGTTCAGAAACCAGAATGGCGACTCTGTTTACTAGGGTACGTAAACACTTGGCTGACATGCCCTGTTTATCCCTGTAGTGTGATCCCAGAGTTGGCATATTTTGTTGGGACAGGGGTGTGGGGTCTAGCCCCCCCACCTAGGTGGGTTTTACTTACCTCAGAGTGTGTTCCGTTGACAGTCGGCCATGTAGTTACTTACCCTGATGAATTTTGCTATTCAGATTTGTGACATTTCATTATTTTCATCTTGGTTATTTGAACATAGGTTATGTGGCACTCAATCATCTGAAGTAGACCCCATGAACACCTATTAGAAACAGGTATTATAAAAAAATGTTCCTACAGAACACTTAGGAAGGGGATTTTATTCCAGAACATTTTTGATCCCAACAAAGGATCACTAATGGAGACCAGTTTTGGATCTCTCCTTCCACAATCTCTATATGAAAGTTCTAAAATTCAAGATGTTGGCACTCCATTCAGTGTTAGCCCTTCTCTCAGATCACTCTGTCATAGTCAACCTCAAGGATGGATACCATCATATCCCAATAGCATAAAAATCAAGCAGGTTCCTAAGAATTTGTTTGTCTGGCTTCTCTGTATTACCCTTTGGACTATCTACTGCACCAAGAGTTTTTACAACATGCCCAACTCTTGTGCTGGGTCTCTGCTGGTACAAAATATCCACATTTTTCTTTATTTAGACAATTTGTTTATTTGTGCAGAGCCTTTACACAGATTCTGTGAGTCTTTAACAATCTCTCCTACCCCATCTGGGATATCAGATAAACATAGAGAGCTCTTTCCTAACTTCATCATATAGGATATTATTTTAGGGTACCTTATAGACAATCTCTTGCAAAAAAGCCTTTTTACCTCAAGACAAAGTGTAGCTTAATAGGAAGTATTCTTGAACTTTTCTCATTGGACTTAGACTTCAGACAGAGAATTCCTCAGAATTCTAGGCATTATGGCTTCTGTAGTCCGAATTATACCAGTTATCAGGCTGCACATGAGAAAATTTTAGTTGTTCCTCAAAAATATACATGGACAGACCAATATCACTCCCTAAATTTCCAAATACCAGTGCAAAAATTTGTAAAGCTTGAAATACGATAGTGAAAGGACCAATAGCTCTCAATCCAAGACTTTCTCTCTTCCTTTCCCAAAGCAATCGGTCTTGACAGATTCTTCAGATTTTGCTTGGGGTACAGTTTCTTTCGGAGTAAAACGGCAAGATCTATGGGACAATTCAGAAAGGCAAAAGCACATAAATGTCAAATAAATGCTAGCTTTTGTTCAAGCTGTACAAGTCTTATATCATCTTTGGCAAATAGGACCTCTTGAGGTGATTAGGCAACACCACTATGATGTGGTACATAAGCAAACAAGGGGGTACCAAGTCATACCAACTATGACACTTGGCATTAATGGCATAGGAATTAGATCGTCAGCGCTCCTTAACTCTTCAGGCCACTTACATAATGTCAGAGCAAAATGTAGTGGTAGACAAACTCGGCAGATACTGGATAGATCCTCATGACTGGAAACTCAGTTCAGAGGTATTCCAAGAATTGATCCAGATGTGGGAAACACCTCAAGTAGATCTGTTTACCTCCTTTTAATAAAGACAACTGGACAAATTTTGTTCCTGTAATCCTTGTAAACAAGCTTGGAGAATAGGTGCTCTCTCATTCTCCTTGTTGGGCCGTTCCTAATTGCTTTTCCACCCTTTCCATGGATTTCCATGGTATTTCTGCAGTTTCATAAAGATTTACTAAAAGTCATTGAAGTGACTCCCTTTTGTCCCAAGCACAATTTACTCCCTACATATGGAATTGACCAATGGAAATTAGCCCAAATGTTTGCACAGACCCGCTCTACTCACACAGGACAAGGGGAGTCTGGTACACCTAAACATCAAGCAACTGTGACTGATTGCGAGGATGATTCAGTTTTTATCCTTTTATGTACCTTTCTCACAAGGATGTGCACCAGGTACTAAAAGAGATAAGAAAGTCTGCTACTAGAAAGCAATTTCTTGGCAAATGGAAAACATTTTCTAGTTAGTGGCTAGTCAATATCTAGGATTCAATCAAGGGGTTTGCACCCATGTTGCTTACATTTTTTGTGTGAGTTCCTATCATCTGTCCTTTTGTATGCTTTTATCAAAGTGCATCTAATGGTAATTTCACTTGTATGCCCATGGATTCCTTTCTCTTTCTTCTCAGTTTGTGGTCAAACAGTTTATAAATGGGGAGTTGCATGTGAGACCTTTTTGCAAATAAATACCTCCATCCTGGGATTGCAGTTTTGCACATGAGAAACTGACTTTGTCACCTTCTGAACCTGTCTCTTTGCCCGATTTGAGGTTCTTTACTTGGAAACCTGTTTTACTTGTTGCTCTGACATCTGCAAGGCAAGTATTTGAGTTGTAAGTGCTAATGGTGGGGGAACCCTATCTGGTTCTCCAGAGAGATAGGGTTACTCTGTGGATTAATCACACATTCATGCCTCAGGTTGTCTCAAAGTTCACTTTGAATCCAGCCACCAATCTCCCAGTTTTCGTGTTTAAACAGACTATCTCTAGCCAGTTGTCCTCTGCTATTGTATTTTCCTATTGTCACCATGGCAAAATCATTCCAGGCATGGTTAGGGTACATTCTACCAGAGCCTTATCTTCTTCAATGGCATATCAGTAGATGTGGACTCTAGAAGTATTCTAGAGGAAGCTACTTGGTCCTTCATCCATACATTTATAAAGCACTAAAAACTAGATTCCTTTTCGAGATCTAGAGTAGGCTTTGCAAGGACCGTTCTTTAGGGACTTTTGGTCCCATATCCCTCCTCCTTTCCCTAGGTTGAATAAACTTTGGTAATCTACCTATACCCTAGAGCAGCAGTGAGAATGATGAACATATTACAGTTGTGGAAGTTGCACTTAACCATAACAATAGATGTTTGAATTATTCCCTGCTGCAGTAGCTGCACAACACCCCCCCCCCTCGGTTATACATAATTGCTGTGGGTTACAACTTTTATTGTTGGGATCGTTGTTGTTTTTTTGTGGTTAGTCATCCATTGGCTACTATAACTGTGGTTGTTTCAAGATGAGTTCACCTTTTTCTCTTTTGGGGAAAGACTGTCCTGAAGAGTTTTAGTCACTTTGGCTGCTTTTACACTTCCCTCCAGAAGGGTTTAGCCTATAGTTAGCCAGAATGACTGTGTGGGAAGAGGATAGAACTCTGGGAGGCTGGCCAAGAACTGTATCCTTGGCAAGATGCAACCCATAGGCTACAGCAGCAGTAAAGAATTCTAACATCTGCTATTATGGGGAAGTGCAACTTACACAACTGTTCTTTCTCTCATTGTCTTATTTCTACCAAAACCAAATCCTATGCCACAGAAGAACACAGTCCACTGCCCTTTTGATTTTAGTCCTGGCCTACACGGTACACCAAAGAGATGTGGGGTTTAAATTTTCCACAAGGCCAGCTCCAAAATTCAGGACTGAGAGCTTGGCTCTCTATGCATCTATTGGAACAATAAAATCCTAAAACATAGCTACTAAATTAGAGTTATGATGGGAGAAGTTGTTTTTTTTTCTTTTCTTGTACTGATAAATCAACAAACAGAGCAGACAAAGGCAGGTGTTTTGATTGCATCTCTAAATTCAAAAACTTTGTAAAAAAGCAGAAGTCATCCATGCATACAATCACTCCTTCTAAGCTGGTGTCACATGGTAAAGCTTTTATCTTTCCTATCTCTTCAATGGCTCATTAGAAAGGTCATCACAGAAAGTATGGAAGTCAGTACACTTTAGGAGCTGTATCTCATAAAGACATAGAAACAAACTGAAAACCATTTGTATGTTTGTACATCTGACGTGTAACAAAAGGGTAACAATAGAGAAAGGACAGGACAGTAATGACAGATCACAGGTTTGTACTGATCACACGCAATAAAATGACCGGACTGAATGACAGATAAGATGTAATATAAGGGGTATGGTAATCGAAGGGGGAGCAACATAAGTGTGCTGACAGCATTCAGGCAACACCATAATGGGTACTCCATTTTTTCTGTAAATGATTTTTAATTAGAATTTTAATTGTTTTAATCCCACCAATGTGCCTTAGGAGAGAGGAATGCTGATTCCAAGGCTTACCTACATATACTGAGTAGCATATGATGCCATATTTGTTTCTTGATAATGGGACAGAAGATGGTTCAAAGGCTAGGTATGGTAGTCAGTGATTTAGATAATTTTGTTTGCAAATTTAAGCTGAGTCAAAGTCAAATGAATGCAGGTCATATAGGATTAGGACTTTTACTGCTTGAAAAGTGAAACTCGGGTCACATTGGAGCAGCTGGTAGGTTAATAACAGTTGTCCTAATCTATTAGGATAGTTGAAGGATTTAAGGTCCTTACGCTTTTTTGGTTAAAATCATTGGAGCCTTTCAAGAAGCTTAGATACCAAAGAAGACATTCTATCTGATGATAGGTCAGATAAGGGAAAGTGGAGCGGTAAGATGACTGTTTTTGGATCTTGAAGAGATTCCCTTGGAAATTAAGTAGGCCAGATAAAATATTCAGACTATGGTAGAAATATGATGCTCAAATGAGAGAGTTGTACATATAAGTACACAAATCTGTTATGATCGTATCAGTTTGAAGAAAATACCAATTATAACTTATAAAGTGGGAGAAATTCTTCTGCCAAATGCTACTGAATTGTACTTTTTTTGGATTTAGCTTGAGACTGTTTTCAGTACACCAGGTATGTGCCTCTCCCAACCCTTGCTGGAGAAGTTTAATATCAGCAAAGGAGTGGATAACAGTGGCCAGCTTACAGTCATCAGTAAACTTTGTCAACCACACTTCTGGAACATTGACTAAGATGTCAACAAAGTAAATGTCAAACAGGGGAATGCCCAGCACATATCTCTGTGGTGCCCCACTATTTACAATTTTATGTTCAGAGGGGGTGCAAACAACTTTCACGTCTTGGAATCTATTGGATATCTAGTTTGCTATCCAGCAGGCAATGTAGGGGTTTGCATTAAGTTTGTCTAACTCTTCAATAATACCAGTATGGGGGACAGTGCTATAAGCCTTCACCAGGTCATGATAAGCAGTATGCACAGAAAGACCACACTCTACAGCTTCGGTAACCTTTTCAAAGAAGTTTACTAGGTTCAGAAGACAGGAGCTGCCCTTCACGAAAACAAACTGAGCGGGGTCTAGATCAGTTAAGTTGCCTATGTCTGCATGAATTAGGTCTACTATGATGCATTCCACTGCTTTGAATATAAGGCTATTGAAGCTAATGGGCCTATAATTATCTGTAGAAAGGTCACCCTTCTGTAGAGGAGTCACAGTGGCTTTTTTCCATGCAAAAGGCAAAGCCCCATGTTTATACTATGGTCAATTAGTTTAAGTACAGGCACGGATAATGCTTACTTGGCACTGATGAGAAAGCAGCTTGGTATGTTATCTGGTTCCATAGAAACATTCCTTGGCATTCAAAAAGGTCCTTATTACCCACATAAATTGACTACTGCGAGTAGGTTAATTTAAGCAATGGTGAGAAACTGCAGTTCAGATACAGCTATAACTGCAATGGAAAGTACCTCTACAATGGCTCATTAACATATCTCTGAACTGCCTTTGTTTAACACTAGTACTGTCTGACCTAACAACAATAGTGTTTTCCCTGATGTCGGAGATACATATTTAAAAATGTACAGTTCTGAGCATTCATAGCATACACTGAAGTCAGGATGCAAAGGTAAGCTGAAACCTGCAATATTGCTTAAAAAAACTTTCCTTCTTCAATTACGCTTTTGCAG
This sequence comes from Protopterus annectens, assembly GCF_019279795.1. Classification (NCBI taxonomy): domain Eukaryota; kingdom Metazoa; phylum Chordata; order Ceratodontiformes; family Protopteridae; genus Protopterus; species Protopterus annectens. The sequence goes on from NC_056739.1 coordinate 1,356,588,558, forward strand.
TCTCATGAAGGAGTATAATTGGACTCTTCCATAACCCATCTATCTATCCATACATCCTCAACCCCTTTTCCCATTTTGCACATGGGGTTGGGGTGTGACAATCATCTCGAGCCAAGGTTTACACCGCCGGGTAGCTAGCCCTGCCACAGTAGTTCTGCAGTAATGTTGAGAATAAAAATATGTTTTATACAGTGACCTTTTTGTGGGTTTTATATTTATATTCACACTGTATTTCAGAATACCATGTCACTGTGTCCGCATCTGTGTATGTTTTCCAAAGTCAGGTATATTTCCAGGAAGTCATGACATCACATGCCATATTGCACATGGTAATCTTGTGATGTTAATCAATGCCCTTAGGAGAGATAAAGCTAAATTTACTTTTCACTGTTTATGATTCTTAAAAAAAACATTTCAAATGCTACAATAGCTATGTATAAATTAAGATTAAGCAGCAATACAACTGATGCACACTGTGAGTTTAACTGTGGTGTTCTGCTTGAGATCACCAACCAGAAGAAACATTGTATACTTCATGCATAAGGGAGCAACATGTATGGGGCTAAGGGCAGTGGACATTCTAATATTCAGAAAGCTATTGCAGATATGAAAACAAATGTTCATTTAAAATGTGTTTATCCTGCCTCTGCGTGTTATAATATATGTAACTATGCCAGCATCAGACAAGCTGCATTTCTGGGCTGCACATGAATGCAGATGCAGTTAATGGAATGCTTGTGGTGACTCAAATTCTGTGAATGTTATCACTGGCAACCTGCACACTCATGTCTGTTTGACTCACATCATTTCTTTCTGGCAGCATTTCAAAATATACTGTGACAGTCTGAGAGAGACAGAAAGAAAGAAAAAGAGACGGAGACCCGATCCTGAAAATATAAACTTTTAACCATAACAAGTCTGTTGAGAAGCATTCATGCTTTTGCTCACTAAGAATTCATTTTGGCTTGTGTTGAACTGCATCATAATTATCTGGCAGAAAAAAATTAGTGAACAGGAATCTATAATTTTATTTCACGTAATATGTTCTCAGCATTTTCACAATGATAGCAAGAATTCTATGCCTCTGAAATGAAAGCACCACATTTCTGAACAGGGTAGATTTGCTGAGATAAGAACAAATAAGTCTCCTAAAATGGCTGGTCTTTCACCTGCAAGCAATGATGACATTATTTTGTCAATATGAAAGAAAAATCTAATATTCTGAGACATCCTGTAATAATAGCAACATCATCAGAAAAAGCAAAGTGTAGTCATTTGCAGTGAGAAATGAGGACACTGTAGGCTGAATCCCTCCTGAATGATACCCCTTCAGCTATAATAATATGAGGATGATGACTCAGCAATCAGGTACTATCCAGGTAAAGGTATTGAAACACAGAGTGACACTGACGTCTTAGCATTTTCAAACATAAAGACATATTTATTAAAGCACAGCTTTTAATGTGTGCATTGATTTTCTTAACTGGCAAAGACTAAAATGAAGATTGAAAGACTGAAAGTCTACTATTTAATGTTTTAATAAATTCATATACACATTACAACAGTGAGTTTTTAATGGTCTTTGCAGTTCTGTAACTTGTTTATTGAATACTGAACCCTATGGCTTTACTGTTGAAAGCATTTGTGAAAACTAAAGGAGATGTTAGCAGTTTTTGTAAACAGTTTCAGAATATGAAAAGTAAAGACTTCACTGAGTATATAATGAAACACCATAACCCCTTAGTCAAAATGCAAAACATCATGACATATAAAGACATATTTATTAAAGCACAGCTTTTAATGTGTGCATTGATTTTCTTAACTGGCAAAGACTAAAATGAAGATTGAAAGACTGAAAGTCTACTATTTAATGTTTTAATAAATTCATATACACATTACAACAGTGAGTTTTGAATGGTCTTTGCAGTTCTGTAACTTGTTTATTGAATACTGAACCCTATGGCTTTACTGTTGAAAGCATTTGTGAAAACTAAAGAAGATGTTAGCAGTTTTTGTAAACAGTTTCAGAATATGAAAAGTAAAGACTTCACTTAGTATATAATGAAACACCATAACCCCTTAGTCAAAATGCAAAACATCATGACTGAACTATCTAAATATACTCGTCAGAAATTAGTCATTCTTCAGACCATGCAAAGCATGGCAATAAAAATCTTTTTTCTAGGACCTGTGACACACAAACTGCAAACAAACTGTGACACACAAACTGCAAAAGTGTAGCCATTTGGATACATTGAAAGTTATTAGACTGCTTTTGAAATCCTGAGTTAACTTAGCCTGGGGGTTCCTGTTTGCATTATAATCTGGGCTGGTCACATTTTTTAAATCATTTTGATCATCTTCCGAGTGGTTGGCTGCTGATATTTACCTGCATAAATCAACTGGGAAAAGCTGATTTAAGTATACTTTTCTCTGCACTTAATTAACATTAGAAATTTGTAAATAATTGTTATATATAATATGATACAGGGAGATAATACTCCCTTCTCTAGCTACAGTTAGTTGCCTGAAGTGTGAAAAAGTGTAGCCATCTGGATACATTGAAAGTTGTTAGACTGCTTTTGAAATCCTGTGTTAACTTAGCCTGGGGGTTTCTGTTTGCATTATAATCTGTGCTGTTCACATTTTTTAAATAATTTTGCTCATCTTCTGCATGGTTGGCTGCTTAGATTCACCTGCATAAATCAAGTGACAAAAGCTGATTTAAGTATACTTTTCTCTGCACTTATTTAAGATTAGAAATTTGTAGATAATTGTTATATATAATATAATACAGGGAGATAATACTCCCTGTCTCTAGCTGCAGTTAGTTGCCTGAAGTGTGAAAAAGTGTAGCCATCTGGATACATTGAAAGTTGTTAGACTGCTTTTGAAATCCTGTGTTAACTTAGCCTGGGGGTTTCTGTTTGCATTATAATCTGTGCTGGTCACATTTTTTAATCATTTTGCTCATCTTCCGAGTGGTTGACTGCTGAGATTCACCTGCATAAATCAACTGACAAAAGCTGATTACTTTTCTCTGCACTTATTTAAGATTAGGAATTTGTAGATAATTGTTATATATAATATAATACAGGGAGGTAATACTCCCTGTCTCTAGCTGCAGTTAGTTGCCTGAAGTGTGAAAAAGTGTAGCCATCTAGATACATTGAAAGTGGTTAGACTGCTTTTGAAATCCTGTGTTAACTTAGCCTGGGGATTTCTGACTGTATTATAATCTGTGCTGGTCAATTTTTTTCCCACAGTAGTGCGGTCCTGGAGTTAGTATATATAGTTAGGGGGGTGTGGGGGGCATGGGGGCTGTAGTCCCCCACATACTTCATACATTTTAAACCCTACACATGGATACTTATAACTACAATGAATAACTGTTTGGAGAAAACAATATTTATATAAAGTATGTGGGGGGCTACTCCCCCCACACACCCCTTTGTGGGGGGCTGTGCCCGCACACCCCCCTAACTATATATACTAACTATAGGATCGCACTACTGTGGGGAAAAGAGCATATAGCATTTTCAGTGTTTTGAGTTTCAGTCAAATGAGTTTTCAGTGTTTTGAGCTTTCTATCTTATGGTGTCAGTGAAATGAGTTTCTATCAAATGAGCTTTCTATCGTTTGATAGGGACTATATATATATATATATATATATATATATATATATATATATATATATATATATATATATTCCAAGCTTGTTTTCTGCCTTTCCTGTAAGTAGTATAATCCAGATACAGATTTGCTGTATCCAGGACTGTTTGTAGGCTTCTGTGCCCCAAGCCTTTCTGTGTTGGAGGGAAGCCTTCTAGCTTATCAGTGGGAGTGGTAAGCACTAGGTAGCCTGTCTATCACAATATTGGTTTCTGGCTTAGAAATTGTAGTTTATTGGCCATTTGGGCAGTTTTTCCATCTCTTTCAACTTTCTGGTTTAAAAGCCTGCATTTGTGCTTGCTTCCCACCTTCCCTGTAACTAGTTTAGTCCAGATACAGATTTGCTGTATCCAGGACTGTTTGTAAGCTTCTGTGCCCCCAAGCCTTTCTGTGTTGGAGGAAAGCCTTCTAGCTTATTAGTGGGAGCGGTAAGCACTAGGTAGCCTATCTACAACAAGATCCAGATAAAGATTCTTAGTTTTAGCACTGGAATTTGCTTATCCGTGCTCAGCACTTGTTCCAGAACTTGTTGTAAGCACTAAATAAACTACAAATTACTACAGCACTCACCCTTCCTCATTACCTAGAGGAAAACAGTTTTTGTACTTACTTTCCTCACTTGCTTAGAGAAAAACAGATCTTGTACTCACTTTCCTCACTTGTTTAGAGGAAAATATTTTTTTATTCAGGCATGTCCAAGGGTCAGCTCCCAGTGTTGTCTCCTGTCTATCTAATGAATCTGGGCATCTTGGGATAATGCAGCAATTGCCTCATGTACACAGACATTCTTCTCCTCCTACCATCAAATACTACAACCTGTGAGAGATGCACTTATCTAGCCAAACTGAAGGTAAAGCTCTCTCCAACCAAGACTGCACTTGATAGTCAAGAGGAGAAGGTAAACTCTTGCACCACACCACCCTCATCACATAGTCCCACTAAACCTACACCACCAAAATCCACACACAGAAACACAAAAACATTCATGGAGGATCTCAATAATAATCTGCTCAAGCAACAGAGACCCCCAAAGCAGAAATGCAAGCAACTTCCCACCACCAACACAACCCAAATGACACATAGCCCACATACTCAGTGTACCACTCAACCACAGCCCATAAGGCAAAACAACGTACCCAACACAATAGTCATAGGTGACTCTATAGTCAGGCACAGTGATGTCCCACTCACCAGGCTAAAAAAGAAGAAGGTCACTGTCAGCTGCCTGTCAGGTGCCAGAATCCACCACATAACCCACGCACTCAGGTCACTCCAACATAAGTACAAATATGACTCTGTGATTGTCCATGTTGGTGTGAATGACCCGAGACGTACCTCCCTGGACTACATGAAAAAAGATGTGGAAGAACTCTCTAATCTTGTAGCCCAGGGAGGTATGACCCTAGCCCTGAGTAGCATCCTGCCATCACCCAGAATGGTACTGCAGTACAAAGACAAAATGATTGACTTCAACAAATGACTAAGCTTCTGGTGTCATTCTAAGGGGATCCAGCATCTGTCTGCCTGGGATGACATGGTCGACAGACTATGATGCTTTTCCAGAGATGGCCTGCACCTGTGACCCCTGGAATTCCAGATACAGGCAAAGGCTCTTGCTACCCCCTATAGTGCCTTTTTTAGGCAAGGTTCAGATGACAAATTCGCCACCATAACAGGAACAGGCAAGCAAAAACTGAGGGTGATGCTACTCAATGCTAGAAGTCTAAATCTCAAAATGCACTCACTCGAGGCACTCCTTAAAATGGAGAACATCGATGCCTGTGCCATGACTGAGACCTAGTTCAAGGCTCCAGAGAGCACTCCTGCATTACCAGGCTATAACTCATACCACACCTTTCGGCCATCTAACCTGGACAGGAACACCAAAAGCAGAGGTGTGTCCATATTCATTAAGGATATCCACACCTCCAGGCTAGTTGCTCAGCATAATGCAGCCAAGGTTATCCAAGTGCAACTAAATCTGGGCAAAACTGCAATCCAAATTGTAGCTTGCTACAGATCCCCCACCATGCCCCAGGATTCCCACTCCTCTTTTCTTGATATACTGGAAAATATTAGGGTTCAACCAAACACCCTAATAATGGGTGATTTCAACTACCTCACCATTAACTGGGAAAACTACTCTTGTACCAACTCCTTCACTCAGCGCTTTCTGGAATTCATAAATTCCAATGCCCTGGATCAACTTATCCACACCCCCACCAGGGGCAACAATATCCTAGACCTAGTCATTACCAACATGAGTGACCAGTGCTCCACACCGGAAGTCAACTCCTAGTTGGTCAGATCCGACCATAAGCTAATCACCCTAGCTATCCACATCCCGCCCCATGCCCCATTAAGGAAACCATGGTAAAAAATTTCTCCAAAGCCAACTTCATGCTTCCTAAGACAGACATGGTGAACTTCATGACACCCATGCAGATGAACAGCACAGTTACGACAGCTGAATCCTACACAAATGCACTCTATAAGCACTTACACGAATGCATGGATCGTGCTATCCCAAACAGAACCAAGACGCTATGCTCCAAAAAAAGAAAGCCAATCTGGAGGTCCCCTGCCATAAACAAACTCTACAACAGAAGGAAGAAATTGTTGCAAAAGAGAGTAAAATCCCATGATTAGAGGAGCTCCCTGGTCAGCCTCAGCAATAAGCTGAGATCCCTTATAAGATCCTCCAAAGCTAGCCATGAAAACAAGATTGCCACTGATTCTAAGGACAACCACAAAGCATTCTATAGCTATGTCAAGAATCTCAATGGCAACACCAAGATCTGCTCTGAGTTACAGCAGAATGGCACAAAAATTACAGAACCAACTGATACTGCCAACATCCTGGCAGATAGGTTCAGTGCTAACTTTACCCCCCTCTCACCCCTAAAGGGCGCATATATATATATATATATATATATATATATATATATATATATATATACAGGAAGAATGCAGAGTCCCTGTAATCATAGCTTCACAGGTAAAAGCAGCACTCTCTAAAGCCAAAAACACAGCATCCATGGGACCAGAGAAAATCCCAGGCTGTGTTTTACATGAACTTCAGAATGAACTGGCTCCCCACCTAAGCACCATGATCAATCATAGCCTCACGTCAGGCTTTGTGCTCAATGAATGATGCACAGCAACAGTTATCCCACTCCATAAAGGGGGGAGCCACCACTCATCCCTGGAACTATCGCCCTATTAGCCTGACGAGTCTCATCTGCAGGGCCATGGAACATATCATCATGGAATTCATAAACAAAGACATTGGTAACCTCCAAACTCTGGACCCCACTCAGTTCGGGTTTGTGAAAGGCAGATCTTGCCTCCTGAACCTGGTCGACTTTTTTTAGGCAGTCACCAAAGCCGTAGATGAGGGTAAGGTGGTTCACACAGCCTATCTTGACCTCGCCAAGGCTTTCAACACCATCCCCCATTCTGGAATTATAGCTAAACTCACTAAACTGGGTATAAAACCCTATGTCACAAGATGGGTTGCTAACTGGCTCACTGACAGAACCCACACTGTAAAAGTTGCAGACTCCAAGTCTGACTTCAAACCAGTGACAAGTGGAGTACCACAGGGTTCAGTCCTGGGACCTCTCCTGTTTTGTATCTACTTCTCTGAAGTAAAGGCCTCTGGCTAATGAAGTTCACAGATGACTGCAAACTAGGAGCTATAGTTAAGTCCACAAATGATGTGGACATCCTATGGAAGGGCCTCACTGAGACAGATGCCTGGTGTGAGAGCCATGGCCTCAAGCTCAATGCCAAAAAGTGCATTGTTATCCCCTTTGGTAAAAACTCTGCACCCATGAACTATCATATTGGCGGCAGTCTTCTTAACACTGAATGTGTGATAAGATACCTTGGGACCCAGGTGGACAGTAGTCTCTCCTTTGATAATCACATTGCCACAGTAGTCAGGAAATCCTTCTACATAGCACACCTCATCACAAAAGGGTTCTCATCCAGGAAAAAAGAGGTCATTGTTCCCCTCTACTTGACACACATTAGACCCATTATAGAGTACAATGCCTCTGTTGGAATGTACCTCACAAGACATCTGCAGCAGCTGGAAAAGCCACAGAAGTACTTCACAAAGAGAATTACTGGCCTCAAACAGATGCCCCACACTGATCGTCTCAAAAAACTCCAGCTTTACTCTGTAGTATATCGCCTACTCCAAGGTGATCTCTGCCTAACATATAAAGCTATGTCAAACCCAGAGCTGTTGGACATGCTACACCTAAAAAAATGCCAATCCATCCGAGCTACACACTCTAGGGACCTAAACCTTGTCACCACAATAAACAGGACTTGCTGGAGGGATAGATTCCTGTCTTAAAGACTTCCTATACTCTGGAACAAGCTACCCATCCATGTCAAGCAAAGTTCCTCATTAATACTCTTCAAGAAAAATCTTGATGAGTGGATGGGAAATAGGAAATGCACCCCGGGAATCACTTCTGTGGCTCTGCTCGACAGAGGCACAGGAAATTAACTTTCTTGGGTTGGGTAAGCCAGGGAACTTTGTTGGCTAGGCTTACTTAGGCCCTTGGGCCAATAGCTTAGTACCTACCTATGAACCTATGCTCTTATGTACTAAGACACTGACACCATGAGATCACCATCTTATAAAACAGGCACTGTAGGAGTTGCCAGAAGAATGCACCTAATAAATAGTAGGGCTCCTGAATTAGGTGAGTAGGCATGCTTAACATTTCCTGCAGTGCTACTGGTAAGTCACTACATATTGTGGGAGTTGTATTCATTGTCTCTAGCAATCATTATAGCAATACTAATGAGCATGATTTAAAAAAAAAATGAAACAGTCGCAGTAAATAATCATATATACTATGCACTGTATTTTTTTTGAAGCAAGGCCTTTTTTTGATTGAGCTGAGGATCAGTACAATGTATGTTGGATACCATTTAGTAATGTCTAAATAATGAATCTGACATTTTAATATATCAGGGTACTTCTTTGCAGAAAGGGGTGGTGTATTCTTACCTGCAATCAGTTAGATGTTTTCCATAAAGGAATTCTGTCAACTTTCTTCTCACCGGGAAAGAAGTCTTTTATCAGATTTTAACGATTCAGCTCTCTTGTTGTGATATATATGACTCAGGGCCATGCAGGAAATACAATGTATAATTCTCTGATGAATCACAATTTGCCTCAGAGAGTTTTCTTTGTTCCATAACATAGCCTTTTTGTGAAAAATAAAAGTGAGGAGTACCTTACATTAATGCTATTATTAGTTTCAGAGTAAGTCGGTAGTGGTAATTCAGTCTGCAGTGCATACTTCAAGCTAGAATTGCAATCTAAAGTAGTCCAGTATGACCTTGGTTTAAGTGCTGAAACAGAGAAAGGTGCTAAAGCCTTGATTTACGCTTTTAGCATGCCCCACCATAAAACTATGAGATGCTGTTCTTCTTACCTGTTGAAATGCACCTTCTGGCATCCGCAGAATATGTATTTGGGTACCAATTGTGAGACTCCTGTCTCCATGAAATGTTTCAACAAGATGTAGGATTAATGTTGTGTAAATGAAAATAGGTATCTACAGCATAACATGCCAGTATGACTCTAACTCTGAGTAAGCATCATTTTTTGTTATTTCAATGTTCATGAGTTTTAAGTACAGATACTTTATTTAATAATAACCTTAGATGGCTATGTCTAGCATTTTATTTTGAAACGTATGCCAAAACTTTGTGCAGATTGTTTAATGAAAGTGTTGGATGCTGTTTACCCAAATTATTATTTATTTTTTTGTTATTTTTATTTTAATGTAGTTGATTATGAGTTGACTCAAGGATGGCAAAACAAGGGCTCACTTACCAGAACAAATGGCATAGTTAGTGTAGTGCATGCCTTTGATTTAATTTTGTCATGGTGAATCAGTTTGTTGAAATTACATCACAGTTATTTATCAGCTTATTATGAATAAAATAGCTTATTTTGTTCTTGATTGCTGGTATTGGGAAACTCCTAGTAATCCAAGATGTAGCACTGACTGCTTCTAAATGGTACCTTTGGAGAATCAGATATATGTGTTGACAGCATTTTCTTATGGAATTAATGTGATATAGCAGTTCCACATAGCTCTGTTATTTTATTTGAAACTCAAACATTATCTATGAAGATTACTTTTAATAGCAGTTGATAACTGATTGAGTCATTGAAACCATCTTTACTGATGTCCTGCTTGATTTCGGAATAGATTATAACAACCAAGGGACGCATGTGGTCCATGGAGTATGTATGGCTTACACCCCCAACCCCTATGTTACCTGTGCCCATGGTTGTTATTTTTAGCCTTTTACCCCCTTCTTTTTTTAAATGAGATGCACCATATCTCTTTCCTTAATGTGACTGTGCTGTGCTTATCTAACACATGACTTTATTCTTTGCAGAACTGTTTATGTATGTCATTGTTACAAATACAGCTTTGCCAGTAACAAACACCACACCAAAGGAAGAATTGCAATTTGCAAATAAATGAGGTTTGTTAACAAACCAATTTGTCCAGGGACATCTTCAGAAGAGGGTTAGACAATTAGTGGGGATTCAGAGTGCAGAAGAAGAGGAAAGGGTTAAATAAGAAAGGGGGTGATCAGGAGGAAATGAGGTAAGGGTAGGGAGAGGCTTATGAGGTTTTATGTTGGAGTAACTGGGTAAGGAATCACATTTTGGCATGAACTTGCTAGTGTGAGTTTACGTCCAAGATGTCCTTTACAGTGCAGGTAGGCCGCAGATTAACAATGGTTGGTATGGGGGATTAAGTTTATATATATATATATATATATATATATATATATATATATATATATATACTGTAAGTAGTAGTATTATATATGTAACACAGGTGTGGTAGGTGCAGTTATTAACTTTATAAAGGTTTTTTTTTTGTTTTGTTATTGTTGTACCTTCAGTTAACTGCTCAGACTATTTAAGCTGTTTTTGCGTGCCACAAGGATTGCAGCGCAGGTGTGGGTAGCTTTGCTGTTAGGGGAAGGGGGAGATGGTACGGGTGTGGCTGCAGAATGTTGGTTGGCTCTCAGTTTAATTTCATACACTTTTCCAGTTTTCCTGTGGGAGACCTTGTTGACTAACAACCTTGGGATCTGGGAACATTAAAAAATAAATAAATAAAAAAAGTTCCAGGCAGCAAACCATATGCTGGGAGCGCTGAAAGGAATATATTAATGATGCTTTTCATCACCCGGTTTAGGCTACAAGATTGGGGGAAAAGCAGATGGCTATGGAATATGGCTCTTGCCAAAAATAAAGAGTTCAAAGTAAGTCTTTCTTAGCTTAAGGTCAGAGACTTACGATTGTAGACTTTTGCAGCCTTTTTGGTTTCTGCAAGGAAATGCTGTTGTTTGTGGTGGTTGTGGCTTCATTTTTGGTACTGTGGCAGTTAGGAGAGGTGTAGTAGGTCTGGCAGAGGCCTTTACATGGGCTGCTGGCTTGTTTAGCATCATGGCTATGCTCCGTGCATGCACAGTCGGATACCAGCCAGTCAGAGGTTCATGCGGATGCAGTCCTTGGTTGTGGACCTCAATCTGGTATAGCATTCCCTTTTTCCTCTGTCAAAAAAAAAAATTCTGCTTCCTTTCACTATTGGGATTAGAGTGCAGGCATATTAAGGTCATACCTCCCAACTGTTCAGTTTCTGAGCACGGTGGTTATAGTGGGCTTATTTAGTTAGTCTGTGGTGTTTGCATGTTCCAGTTGATTGACTGGATGAGCAATTGACTTTCATGTGCTTTTTAATGTTTTGCTTGCTAGTCGGTTTATGGAGAGGCTGTCATTTTCCTGGTGTCTGCTTGGATTGGAGTCATTGGTGGCTTGGGGTTTTGCGGGCTTTTCCTGGTGTCTGCTTGGGTTGGATTCATTGGTGGTTTATTGTTTCATGGGCCGTGAGCTCCACAATTCTGCCTTATGCTTTTTACTGTTTCTTGAAAAAGTGGAGAAGGTCGAGGCATCTGAGGTAAGGCATTTGTTAAAGATGGGATAGGTTGGTAGTTTTTCAAGGAGGACATTCCTTTGACAGAGGTTGTGCTGTACTTGCTGGTGGCTTGTTACAGTAGTTACTATGGAGTGGTGGCTGCTTGCAAACCAATTTTATAAACACAAAACCTGCTATCCTGTCAAAATGTTGAGTGGGTGGGGGTGATGTTTGGAATTGTCTCGTCTCGTTTGTGGTTTTGACCAGATTTCTTGCTCTCAGAGGTTGAGAGATGTACACAGAAACTCTGGGTCTTTTCCTCATGGTTTGGTCCACTTTCATAAAACTGGAGTTGCATGACAAAGTCCCAACAAATCATTAAAGTGCGAAGTGAGAAATTATGGTGGATATTTGGGTTTCTGGCTTTCTGCCCTTCAGGCATTCATGTTAATGCAGCACCCATCTGGTAGTAGTTCAGGGGATGTAAAAGATTGTACAGCACTTATCAAAAAGGATAGGGGAGTTCACTAGAACCCAGGGCATATTATCCCTTGTATGTTAAGCACAGATAAGTATTTGGTTGGTATCCGAGTAGGTCAGCTTGGCTAGTAGTATAACTTAATGGTGTGCTCATATTTTGGAGAGGTACTGGAGAGATTAACATTTGCTTTCACAGTTTGATTTATTCCAGTTAGGAAGTTCTGGATTTGTGGGGTGATGGGGGTAGGAATTAATGACATACATGTTCACAGAATGCCCTGGATTTTGTTTCATATGTTGGGTCTTTAAAAAAAAAAATCATGCTGATGCAGAACCGGTTGAGAGGTATGCACAGACTGCCTATGTTTGCCTCATGAGTGGGTTCATTTTCATTGTGGTTGGTGGGTAAATTACTGGCATCTCATTACAGCTTGAGATTTCAGGGTGGTGTCAGATGTTTGAGTTTCAGGCTTCCTACTCGATCATGTTGGTACAACGTATATATAAAAAAAGGAAGACATACCCAGCCTTTGTTGAATGAGGAGATGATCACCTTTGTTTGGATGTTTGCTTGGTTCACAGGTTCATTGGTAGGTACTAGACTATCAGCCCAAGGGCCTATGTAAGCCTAGCCAACAAGATTCCCTGGCTTTTGCCACCCAAGAAAGTTATTTTCCTGTGCCCCTGTCGAGCAGAGCCACAGAAGTGATCCCCGGGGAGAATTTCCCATTTGCCATCCACTCATCAAGATTTTTCTTGAAGAGTGATAATGAGGAACTCTGCTTGACATAGATGGGTAGCTTGTTCCAGAGTATGGGAAGTCTCTGGGACAGGAATCTATCCCTCCAGCATGTCCTGTTTATTGTGGTGACAAGGTTTAGGCCCTAGAGCTTGTATCTCTGAGGGATTGGGATTTCTTTAGGTGTAGCATGTCCAACAGCTCTGGGTTTGACATAGCTTTACATGTTAGGCAGAGATCACCTCGGAGTAGGCGATATGCTATGGAGTAAAGCTGGAATTTTTTGAGATGATCAATGTAGGGCATCTCTTTAAGGCCCATAATCTTTTTTGTGAGGTACGTCTATGGCCTTTCCAGCTGTTGCAGATGTCTTGTGAGGTACATTCCAAAAGGGACATTGTATTCAATAATGGGTCTAATGAGAGCTGAGTGGAGGGGAAAATTACTTCTTTTTTCCTAGATGAGAACCCTTTCATGATGAGGTGTGCCACGTAGAAGGATTTCCTGACTAATGTGCTGATGTGATTATCAAAGGAGAGACTACTGTTCACCTGAGTCCCAAGGTCTCTTATCACACCTTCGGCATTAAGTGGACTGCTGCCTATGTGATAGTTCATGGGTACAGAGTTTTTACTAAAGGGGATGACAATGCACTTTTTGGGGTTGAGCTTAAGGCCATGGCTCTGACACCAGGCATCTGTCTCAGTGAGGCCCTTCTGTAGGATGTCCACGTCATTTGGGGACTCGACTATGGCACCTAATTTGCAGGCTTCTGTGAACTTTGTCAGCCAGAGGCCCTCTGTGTTAGCCTGTACTTCAGAGAAGTAGATACCAAACTGGAGAGGACCCAGGACTGAACCCTGTGGTACTCCACTTGCCACTGGTTTGAAGTCAGATTTGGAGTCTGCAACTTTTACATTATGGGTTCTGTCAGTGAGCCATTTGGCTACCCATCTTGTGACATATGGATTAATACCCAGTTTAGTGAGTTTATCTATAATTCCAGAATGGGGGATGGTGTCAAAAGCCTTGGCGAGGTAAAGATAGGCTGTGTGAACTGCCTTACCCTCGTCTTTGGCTTTGGTGACTGTTTCAAAGAAGTTGATCAAGTTCAGGAGGCATGATCTGCCTTTCACAAACCTGAACTGGGTGGGGTCCCGAGTTTGGAGGTTACCAATGTCTTTGTTTAGGAGTTCCATGATGATATGTTCCATGGCCTTGCAGACCAGGCTCGTCAGGTTAATAGGGGGATAGTTTCCGGGGTCCATGGTGGCTCTCCCTTTGTGGAGGGGTATAACTGTTACTGTGGACTATTCAGTGGGTACAAAGCCTGACGTGAGGCTATGATTGAACATGGTGTTTAGGCTGGGGGGGCCAGTTTGTTCTGAAGTTCATGTAGAACGCAGCCTGGGATGATGTCCAGTCCCATGGAAGCTGTGTTCTTGGCTTTGGAGAGTGTAGGTTTTACCTGCACAGTTGTGATTGCAGGGACTCTGCATTCTTCTGGTATAGATATGGGCCCTTTAGGGGATGGAAGGGGGGTAAAGTTAGTACTGAACCTATCAGCCTGGATGTTGGCAATATCAGTTGATTCTGTAATTTTCATGCCATTGTGCTGCAACTCAAAGCAGATCTTGGTGTTGCCATTGAGATTTTTGACATAGCTATAGAATGCTTTGTGGTTGTCCTTAGAATCAGTGGCAATCTTGTTTTCATAGCTAGCTTTGGTGGATTTTATGAGGGATCTGAGCTTCTTACTGAGGCAGACTATGAAGCTCCTCCACTCATGGGATTTTACTCTCTTCTGCAACTGTTTCTTCCTTCTGTTGTAGAGTTTGTTTATAGCAGGGGACCACCAGATTGGCTTCCTTTTTCTTTTTGGAGGATAGCATCTTGGTTCTGTTAGGGATAGCACGATCCATGTACTCATAGTGCTTATAGAGTGCATTTGTGCAGGATTCAGCAGTCATAACTGAATTGTCCATCTGCATGGGTGTCATGAAGTTTGCCACTTCTGCCTTAAGAAGCATGAAGCTGGCTTTGGAGAAATTTTTTACAGTGGTTTCCTTAATGGGGGTGGGGGCAGGATGTAGATATCTATGGTGATTAGCTTATGGTCAGATCTAACCAATGAAAAGTTGACTTCAGGTGTGGAACACCAGTCACTCATGTTGGTAATGACTAAGTTTAGGATATTGTTACCCCTGGTTGGGGTATAGATAAGTTGATCCAGGGCATTGGAGTTTATGAATTCTAGAAAGCGTTAAGTGAAGGAGTTGGTACATGAGTAGTTTTCCCAGTTAATGGTGGGGTAGTTGAATTCATCGAATATTAGGGTGTTTGGTTGAACCCTAATATTTTCCAGTATATCAAGAAAAGAGGAGTGGGAATCCTGGGGCATGGTGGGGGATCTGTAGCAAGCTTCAATTTGGATTGCAGTTTTGCCCAGAGTTAGTTGCACTTGGATAATTTCGGATGCATTATGTTGGGCAACTAGCCTGGAGGTGTGGATATCCTTAATGAATATGGACACATGCCTTTGGTGTTCTGGTCCTCTTTAGATGGCCGAAAGGTATGCTATGAGTTATAGCCTGGTAATGCAGGAGTGCTCTCTGGAGCCTTGACCCAGGTTTCAGTAACTGAACAGATATCAATGTTCTCCATTTTTAGGAGTGCCTTGAGTGAGTGAATTTTGAGGTTTAGACTTCTAGCATTGAGTAGCATTACCCTCAGTTTTTGCTTGCCTGTACCTGTTACAGTGGTGGGTTTGTCATTTGAACCTTGCCTAAAAAAGGCACTATAGGGGCAGCAAGAGCCTTAGCCAGTATCCAGAATCCCAGAGGCGACAGGTGCAGGCTATCTCTGGGAGAGGGTGATAAGTCATTAGCTTACCTACACAGAAGTTTTTATAAGTATGAGAACTGTACTAATTGGTTTCCTAATGGAGTAGCTGATGCATGGAACAGACTACTGTGCTACATTAAAGCAAGTACTAGCTTAGATATTTTTAAGAACAGCATGGACGTGGTTTTGGTATATAGGCAAGTTAGAAGATTTTCATTGCCCATGCTTGAAAATTTTTATATGTATGTATGGCTCATGTGCTCTTGCTCATTACTTGTAGTGAGTGGACATTGCTACTGCCCAGAGGTGTCAGAATTGATGGACTTTAGCTTATGACCTAAGCCGTTCAAAAATTTTTTTTTTTTTTGAGTAGAAGTTTCTTGGTGCATAGCACATACTTTCGGTATTAATAAACTTGCTTTGAAGGAGGGATAATAGCAGACAACTGTGCTTCTGGCCATGGATCCTCTGGGTCTTGCAAGCCGATGATTTTGTCAGTATGTTAAAATGGTGGGCAGTTAGGGATCGTCAGTCTGGCATGTGGTCCTTTGTCCTGTTTCATTGTATCTGGGGTGATATGGACGGCTGGATGGTCCTTCACCATGCCATGTTAGAGCAGTGTGGTGCTGCACTGGGTTGGGGGAAAGTGCAGTGAGAATAAACTCTGTTAATTTGGAGGGGCAGAGCATAGGTAATATGGGTTGAGTGTGTTGTGGTTCTTGTAGTAGGCCTTTGCCCTGCTTTTAGTTTTAGTCATGCCCAGAGTTTGGCTCGAAGTGGGCTGTGGCCCTAGACCAGACAGCTAGCAGACTGTAGATGGTGAGAGATGATTGTATTGACATTGTGTTTGCTTTATAAATGCATTGTAATGGGTTTTGATCCCCACCTTCAATTTGGGGGGGGGGGGTCACAGAGACAGTATGAATGTAGGGGTTGAATTGGTGGGACTACAGAAGGAATGGAGTGTTTTCTCATTTTCCATCACTGTTGAAGCAGACAAGTGTTAACAGTGCACTTAAAGATGGTGGATGGCTTGTGCAAAATGGGGGGGGGGGGTAGGCAGATTCTGGGAGTGGGGGGGGGGGTAGAGTTTTAGTGTATACCTTTTGTTGAATTTGTTAGTGTGCTTGGATTCATTGGCCCACACAGTCATAGTCCATGTGATTTGTGCATCTTGCAGTAATTTGTTTCCTGGGAGGTTTGCAGTACATGTGTCTTAGGTACATAGTGAGGAGTGTGGCTCTTTTAGCAAGTGAAGTGAGTACTTAAATGGTTACCATAGAAGGGGAGTTGTTTTGTGTTCCTTCTGAGAACAAGGGGATGGTGAGGATGGTTGCAGCACCACTCCTCTACTATGTGAATCATCATCTGAAACCTCTTGCAAGTTGGTTAATGTTATGGGGTAATGTCTGTTAAAGCTTTCCCTCTTTAACACAGATGCCACTGTAGGCTCTGTAAACTGCTATATGAGCAGAAGTATGGGATGGTTTACATTTTTGTTAGCTTTATTGTTTGCCTTTCATGGTCATGATGAGGAACACACTTGTGAGGAATGGCTAGACAAGGGAACACTTGCTATGGCTAAAAAAAAACTAGGAAGCTCATAGAATGGTTAATAAGAGGTATTTTAAGTGGTATTTCATTCCTAAAATAGGCTTTTGTATACTGTAGATTAAGGTAGGCCCTGGGTAGCACCTAGTGTCACTAAGAAGTTTTGTTTGTGTGGTGCAGACAAGTACAGCTTTCTTTTCTTTGGCAGATGAAGCACAGAGTGGCCATCGATGATGAGGCTGCAGATGGAAAAGCACAGAGTGGGTATCTGTTGATGGCTGAATGCAAGTGGATTGGCTATGAGGCAGATTTTGCTAAGGTGGATGCTCTGTCACCTGGAGGGGTGCATGAGGAGGTTGCAGGTAAGGTTATATTATTAGGAGCTCGAAAGACACATTAGAGCCATTGCGGTTGGTGAGTTAGATTGAGGATGAGTGAGGACGTATGTGAGGGGCAGAGTGAAACAGATTCAGGGATTGTTTATGATGACTTTGGAGGTTGTCCCCAGGTGTGGTGGAGTCACAACAACGTGAGGTTGGGATGCATGTTGTGGGTGTGGTAGGTGAGTTTCTGTGGTCCCTTGGCAAGGCTATACAGATATGTTGGGAGTATCGTTACTTGGTAGACCTTCTCTTTAGGTGGGGTGAAATGGTTAATTTTTCATTTGCAGAATAAGGCAGTGGTATGAACACTTGGCTTTGTCAAGTGAAGTTTTGATCGGTAGGTATAGGATAGGGCATTGCAAGATTTTGTTAAATTGTTTATGTTTGGGAGCAAGTTAAGGCATCTCAGCTGGTGAGTCATATATTTTGAAGAGATGGAGCAGGTTAGATAATGTGAAGATGGGTGGATTATGGCTACTGACAACTTTTTGCTGTATAGATTGCGGTTAGTAAATAGAGGTCCACTGGGTCACAATCTGGGGGGATTGTGCCTTTTTGGAAATGTTGGCTTTATGCATGCATCAAATTCCATTAACAGGATGGTGTGTTGGTCAGAAAATGCAGTGTTGGCCATCAAATATTTTTCCTTGTAATAAAGGGTGCAGTGTTCAAACTATTAAACTGATCTGTGTAAAAAGAGAAGCCATTGTAGGTGGACGTGTTTGATTTAGAGGTTTTACAAGGGTATGGGTTTTATTTTGGCCTTGGTTAGGGATCATTTGGTTTAATTTTATTGAGTTGGGCAGCTGGTTGCTTTGGTTAGTTATATGTTAAAGCTTTGGAATAGTGATGACAAGGATCCAGTTTGGCTCATAGAGGTGAGGTACACCGAATGATGTTTTGGCTTCGGTTTTCTGTAAGGTTAGGTACGTTGGAGAATTTTGCTGGAAGTTTGGCTATGAAGAAGGGGGAACAGCATGGTTAGGCTGGTGGGCAGAGAAGAGGGACAGGCTAGCCTCTTCTGTTCCCCCTCTGATATTGGATGCTCATTTCAATGAGTTTGGAAAGGAAAGTGAGCAGTTGGAAACTGCTTGATAAAGAAAATAAGAAAGAGGAAGTAAGGATGCTGCTTATTTGGTTGGACATGTAATTAAATAAATGGTAAACGAAGTGAGTGGTGGGACACTGCTTCATAAGTAAGCAAGTGGAGGTATGGATGCTGCTTACTGGATCAGAATGAGCAAGGTCACACTGTCCTGATTAGCATTGCATGGATGTTTTAGACAGTGATTAAAATCAGCTATACTAAGTTCCAGTTGCAATGAATAAGTTTCGGTTAACAAAGTTATGTTTATGGAAGTATAATAAAGGTCATCAAATGTAATTCGGTATGATGTGTTTATTGAAGGGGACCAGGACAAAATGCACTGTTGCAGTTGTTTTATACAATACAATATTGCAATATGATAAATTTGGCAAACCACTCTGATTCATGTTCAGTTCTGCATTGTTGCAGTCCCCTGATATTGATCACATAGAAACAAAAATGTTATGATTTTTAGTGGAATTTGAAATTTAGTTGTGAGCTTAGGAACTTGGAGAGTTTCTTCCATTTGTTGGAAAGATGAATGGTTTGCAGCTTACAAAGCTGAATCAATTTGAAAAAGTCTAACTGCTGAACTGTGGGCATTTTGGCAATCACAACCAACAGCTTATATCACCGATGCATAATTATTACAGTTCCATATAAAAACTGATGGATCTCATTTAACTTTTTTCTTATAATACTCTTATTTGTTACAAATAAATAAGTAGGAAATGTTTATATTTAGATGATGCGTCATCCTTTGTGTATAAGATCTTCGCTTTGCCTTTGTAAATAGACCATATAGCTTTGGTTGCAACAATTCATGTTTTCACTTAGTATTTCATGAAAATTATGCAGAGTTGTCCCTTACCCTGTACAGAAAAGTGACCTACGTTATTGTAATCTGAAATTTGACTCTACTACTTTTTTTTGTTTTTAACTTAACTACTAGTGACTTTCAGCTCCTATAAAGCACACTCCCCCTCCCATGGCATCAACATCAATATGCAGTTCACAGGGAGTCAAGCAGCATGACTGTGAATACAATGGCATTTTCACCAATAAATCAGAATGGCTTGTCCAACTATTTCAAGCCATAAAGATATGAAATTCAAAATATGAACAGCAGCTTCAACAGTACCTGCTCCATTTGTTGTGGAGAGTCAGAAAGAGTGAGCAATAGCAAACTCCACAACACAATTACTGCAAGCAACTTGAGAGTTGGAGTTTTGGTCCCATTTTTGTCTAGAGAAGGAACTGTTTATAAGATCATAGATTAGTACTAGGCTAACTGCCTTATGAACCATTTTAAGCCTAGCCAATTAACAGCATGTGAGAATCAAACCCTGCACCTTGTGTCTATAATGTTAGCACCTTAACCATTATACCAGCTTCCCACCCGTTATCTAATTTGAGTTATGAACCAAATCTAAATACACATGAAGGCGAATTGCCAAGGTACCAGGTCGTAAAATAAAAAATATGCTGGTTTAGTTCTGTTTTGTGCATGTATCTATTAGTTATGAACCAGTCTGATTTGGACTCTAGCTGTGTCAGCTACATCTGCTGGAGAGTATGAATGGAGCAGAAGTGTATTGGTTCCATTGTCCCAAATATCAGCTTCAGCTGCATTGTTTCTGCAATGTAACAGTGCGCACTTCAGACACCACCATCTTGAACAAGTGAGAAAAAAGTGAGTTGTGAGATCTAGCTAGCTAATGAAGTAACCAGTCAGACAGACTCAGATAGTTGTCTGCAAAGTCAGTAACTGATCCTGTGAGTCAAATATATAAAGAAAAAAATCAAGTCATTTTCCTATATGCATTAAAATTATCATAAAGGTGAATATAACTTTCACAATGCTGTATTTCTTTTCAAGTGTAAAATGAATCAGATATGAAAAAGATGCTAAGGATGTAAAATAAGCAGGATTTCTTACAAAATTTGTCAGTTTACATCCACCCATTCTTAATACAGTTCTTACTTGAAGATACTTAGTAGGTTGACTGATTTATTGATCTTTTTTCATTTATTGATGGGTTATCTTAGTATATTATATGTTTGTACAGGAGCATACAATTTATTTAATCCTTTTGGAATGTTGGCACGCTGTGGCACCAGGGAATTGTTTTAATAAAGTTTACATCATTTTAAAGTTGTCCCGGCCCCTATTTTAAAAAAACACACCAAACACGTAAAGCCATTTGATGACCTTTATTGAATATTATTGTATAATGAACTTTATTCATACAAAAACAACAACAGTTATCTTCATCAGTAAAGATCTCAGGGCAGCATACCTACTCACCCTGGATGATTATACCTCAGGGCAGCATACCTACTCACCCTAGACGATTATACCTCAGGGCAGCATACCTACTCACCCTGTTACCTCCTCCACCAGGGCAGTGTACCTACTCACTCACCACACTTAAATAGGCAGCATACCTGCTCACCTCCTGACAAAACAACCATTAACCAATGAATTATCCTTTATTCAATAGCATCTAGCAGCTCACTTACTCCCCATGCAATGCAGGACCACCTTCCTTAGAGTGGGAACAGAAGAGGACAATCCTGTCTTTCTTCTCCATGACCAGCCTGATCCCCAGGCTGTTCCCCCTTCTAAACCCTAGCCTCAACCATACCCTCTAAAAACAGCTTCAAGTGAAGATTAAACAGATCCAATCCCACCTCGTTCAAATGCACCCCATCCATTCGATATCAGACTTCCTCTCCATCCCCAAAAATCTCTGTGTGAAATAGTATGCATCCCCAAAATTTTTAATTGCCTAGCCACTCTCTGGTTAATAAACCAAACAATATCCATACCTGGGCACAATGTCTGCAATCTCAGCAAATCCTGTAGAATAATATCTACTAATTGCTTCTTAGAATGAATTCCGAGATCATTGCCTCCCAAATGAATTACTAATATGCAAGGACATCCCACCCTCAATTTAACCTGTTCAAATTCATGCAGCAACCTACCCACCTAAGAACCCTAACCCCATGCCAAGTCACTGACCATCCTAAATGGGATAAACCCAGATTGTGCCTATCTTCCCTGACTAATTCATGCTTCTCCATCCAGTGGATATACGAATGTCCCAAGATGACAATCTGCTTCCCTAAAAAAGAAGAAAAGAAAGTCATTAATCAGGCCAACAACTTTTATGTTTTATCTAATATATGATAAAAATGCATTTGAAGACCACCTCCCCACTCTCTTAACTTCAATGGAACTGCACTCTTTATCTAAATCTGAAGCTCTGCCAATATGAAAAGAGTGAGCTGCAAACCTATCCGCTGGAAATCCCATGCAATGTAAAACCCTACTAATCAAACATACAAATCTACTACTTGACACAACCTTCCCATCCACCAAGCAAAAAATTAACTCAGATACACTCCCCATCTGCCTCCTCCTGAATCCCTTGGCCCACCTTACTGGACAAAGGTTAACATTCCCGCCAGACTTAATCACCACCAGTAAACCTTTACCCAATTGATCTGTCTTATTCTTCTGTAATGCAATAGTAACCTCTCCCTCACCTATGATAACATCCTTCCAACATAAAGAAACTAACAACTCAGAAACACAGAAGGTGTCAAAATATAGCCATGTACACAGCATGCCCCACATGAAATAATCCAAACACCCACCTTGTAATAACACTAACCCTTTCAACAAAACTTTCAATACCACCCTCATAATTGACTATTGCATATCCCTACATTCCCCCACCACTCTCCCCCACCCTCTCAACATCCGCCCTACTGTCCATGACTTTGTAAAATCCTGCAACCTCGATACCTTAGCAAGAATGCTAATAGCAGCCAAATCCACCTTGACCATCTGTAAATGCCTTACCTAGCCCTCAAGCATGAGCTACATATTGCAACAATAATTCCTTCGAATACACCCCTTCCTCTTCTGGTAATTGCAAAACAAACTGATCTAAATCAGAAAGAGCCCTACCATAAGCCGTCCTTGTAGAGGGAGCCCAAGAATGATGCACCAACCTCCTGGCTACCTTGACCCAAATTTCCAAACCTCCTCTGGCAGGATTTCCGGCGCTTCCTCTGCCCATGGAGCCAACCCGCGAAACCTGCAAAACTGAAATCAGGACAAGCTATCAGCAATATCATTCTTTACACCAGACACACGCACTCCTGTAAATGAAAAATTTATTAACAGACTCTGCAAAACCAATTTATGTAATACCAATAACAACAATCCCGACTTAGCCGTCTTCTTTTATAATACCCTCACCATAGTAATATTGTCAGAATGAAAAACTACTTGCTTGTCCCATAAGTGCTCCTTCCATACTACGGAAGCAGCCCATATAGGCATCAACTCTAGGAAGGCCACATCACACCTCTATTCCTCTTTCCGATCCTGAGACCATTTAGCCACAAACCACCGACCTCCAAAGTAGGCCCCCATACCAGTGCCCCCAGCTGCATCCGTAAACAACTGAAGTTCCTCCTGCATCACCCAGTCAGACAGCCAGAAAGAGATCCCATTAAAATGTCACAAAAAACCCTCCCACAACACCAAATCCTCCAACATCAATTTGGCCACCCTAACCCAATGATGTTTACTCCAGCCCCCCATCAACATAAATGCCACCAACCTACAAAAGGGGCACTCTGGGTGCACTGCTCGACAGACAAAATTCAAAAGCCCCAACAACTCCATGACTGACCGAATCCGTATCTTATCCTTGCCCAGCACCAAATGTATCATCATGCTAAGCCTCTCTATCTTATCCTCGGGCAGACAAAACAGTCCCTGCTCTGTGTCTACCATTAATCCCAAAAATCCTAATGCTCTCACCTGACCTTCCATCTTATGCTGGGCCAATGGTACCTCCAACTCCTCGCACATGCTCGTAAACTCCCAAAACCCATCCTGTGCCCCTGCCCGTCCTTCACCCACCAGCAGAAAATCATCTAAATAGTGCACTGCCTTTTGCGTTCCCACTCTCTGCTGCCATATCCAATGTAATACTGTACTGAACTTCTCAAAAGTTGCACATGCCATTGAACAACCCATAGGCATAGCTTTGTCAAAGTACTACTTTTCACCTACCCTCATCCCCAGTAATGACCAATTCTCCCTCCTAATTGGCAGCAAGTCAAAAGCAGACTCAATGTCAACTTTAACCAGCCATGGCTCCCGGAATTCCCTGATCACCTTCACGGCATCATCCAAGGATGCATAATGCACCCTGACCTCCTCATTTGCAATAAAATCATTCATTGATTTCCCTTCTGAATGAGACAAGTGATGTATCAATCTGAATTTCCCACCCCGTTTCTTTGGCACTAACCCCAAGGGTGACACCTTGTAATGACTGAAAGGCGGACTGTCAAAAGGACCCACTAAATGCCCCACTCAACACTCCTTCTCCACCAAAACCTCCAAAATGTCCTCTTTACCTCATACTGATTGCTGGTTCTTACAACTCCCCCACCCCCCACACTAGACTTAATAGGAAACCCCCGATGAAAACCCTGTAATATCGCATTCTTAATTGCAAGGCCAGGAAACTATAAGCATGCCCCGCAGGGCCTCCACCTTAATGTGGAATGGTGCCCCTTCCCCTATTCCCTCTAAAGAACCCATTTCCCTGAGACCCATGAAAATTACCCCTACCCCAAGGCAAGAAACCCACCCTCACAAGCCATAAGATTGGAGTTCCATGAGGAAAGGTATTGCCAACCATAAAAAATGGCCGAATGACTCTCTCCAAATCTTGAGCAAGTGTGTGCAAATTTGCACCCTACCCACGGACAAGAGCCACTATTGAAAGACCAACACACACCTGCTCCTTCTCTCCCGCTCACCCTCCTGTTAAACCAACATAACTATCCATTATCATGGCTAGCCATATATCCAGATGATGCACCTCCCAACGTAATGAATGGTCCAAAGCTTTCCATTTGTGGAAATGCTGATCGTACCATAGCCACGCATTCCCCGGCCTTAACCATTGAGCCTCCCGAATAGTAAGGAAATAACCTAGAAGTGGCAAGGCCAATGACCCATCCTTCTCCAGCTGCACAGCGATATAGTACATAAAGCTGACAACCCAATTATCCCATATCCTATGGAGAATCTTACCTATCTTTTTCCTCCCATAAAGCCACTAAAGCTGCCAGCAAGTCCTTATTATTAGCCGACTCTACCTCCACAAACCGCTGGACCCATTCCACATCGATTAACTCACATACATCTACATATTCCCCTTTCCAAATTTCCTCTTTTACCAACCCTGGAATATGCAGAGTCAGAAAGACCACTCCTGCCTCTTGTCCCAAGGCTTGGGTGGCTAACCAGTCCCCTGGCTGCAGCCCAAAGTCAGGCCCTATATCTGAGTTCAAAGCTGAACTGTCCCCCAAACCTACACCAACCCCAGTCACATCCCCAACAGCATACCCAGATCCGTCTGTCAGTCCCTTCTGAGCACCCTCTGTCACTTGCCATCATTTCCTGAGATCCCCACCTAATAGTTCTCCTTCATCTACACTCCCCCAAGATTCTCACTACTCAGTTCCCCAGCCAGCACTAAGGAAGCAAAACCTTTACCTGCATCTCCGTCTTGAGACGTACTGGGAGCGGATGTCTCCACTGAGATCACCTGCTTTGCTGCCCGCTGCCTTTTCCCCCAGACTGGGGTTCTCTCCATGGTACATCACATCTTCTGACCTGGAACTTGTTCCTGTTCCATTACCACCTCAGATGTCACCACCTCCTGAAACAGTTCTTCAGCCTGGGCCACAAGAGCTTGCCACCGCTGACGTAATCCCGGTAAGTTAGCCATCTGAATCCGCGATACCTACAGGTTTTCTGGACATGATTTAGCTGCTACTTCACCACCAACTCACACCAAAATGTGCCTACTTCCTCTAAGCCCACTTAAGCCTGCTATAAGTCCCTCCTTCCCCTACATCACTTCCCCTAACCTCCCTTTCTCTTTAAATCTTTAACCACTATACCCAAAGCCTACTATCTAATCTACCTACCAAAAACTCACATTAACTTCCCACAGCTATACCCCCCTTACCACCTGCACATGGGACTGGGACAACTTAGTTTGTCCCAAACTTCACTTATATTTATTTATTCACTAGCTGTACCCAGCCACGCGTTGCTGTGGCTCAGTCTGGTTAAATGGAAAAGAAAGAAAAGAGAAAGCGCACGTTTCTAATATGTTTAATTTCACAATGCTTGTGGGTGTACAATATTTTTTGTTGTTCCATTGTCTGTGCAGATATAGAGATTGTCTGGTTTTGCCGACTCTAGAACACGCAACATATAATTGTCCATGTGAGAAGCAATCCGTGTGTAGATATAAACCGAACAATTCTAAATATTGGCCCTGAGCTTTGTTGATGGTGATTGCAAACGCCAATCGAATTGGGAATTGCAATCTCTTAAATTGAAATGGCATATCCGTTGGAATCATAGGAATGTGAGGAATGAGGACATCTTCACCTTTGAAAGGTCCTGTCAAGACTGTTGCTTCTATGGCGTTGCTCATTAATTTTTTTACTGCAAGCCACGTGCCGTTGCAAAGCTTTGGCTGGTTGATATTTCGCAACATGATAATTGGCACGACGATTTTCAATTGCAGTATGTGCGGTGGCATCCCTGGCAGATTGAGTGAATTCAAAAATTCTGTTGGATAATTAACCACTTCATCTGCTTCCACAACAGTGTCGACGGACTTGTATGTGACTGCCTCGCTTTGAATGTTAGACTGAATAATATTGTTAAGTTCGTAGACGTCTTTGTTCTTGGCCGCAAGAATAGCTCATTCAGTCAGCCAATCATGATTCTTATAATTGGTTTGAATATTGGGAAATACTTTTTCAACCAATTCTTCTTTTGATGTCACTAAATTGCAGAAGTTATAAGGCAATGAAATTCGTCCTGAGGTCAGATCAACCGGCACCTTTCCGTTCCCAATTTCCAGCAATTGATGTGAGAATATCTCAGCTGATCAATCGTTATGCAGCTGGATATTCATATTTGTAGTTAATTTTAATGTCTTTACGTGTCTCCACAAAGTAGAGTATTTCAGGCAAGCATTTATTTCATCCGTTGGTGTTGATCGAGGAGAACGAAGCAGATCTGAAGCTGCAGAATGCGATCGCCGTGCTCACAGTCATGCATCCTCAAGTCTGGCTGCACCCCACTCTGCTGCTTCCTTGGCACGTATTTGAGCTATTCTTTGTCTGTTTCACTCGTTCGCTGATGCCCGTTCTTCCTCAGTTTGATTTGCAATTACTCGTCGCACTGTTTCCGCTCCGCGAGTACGACGACCTAAGTTTGATCTACTGTGAGGCATTATTTGGATGAACTAAAGCAGATCGATTGCACTGAAACAGAAGAAAGAAAGTTATAACAAAAGCATAAAATTGCATATTTGTATACAAATATATAGAATCCATAGTAGGTATATAAAAACACGCGCATTTTCGAATGCAACGTGTGACATCTATATAATAGTAGGTATATAAAAACACGCGCGTATTCGAATGCAACATTGTGTGAAAATTTCAAAGCAACTGGTGAAGAACTTTCGGAGATTTAAGATTTTGAACAAACGAACATTTACATTTTTATTTATATAGATTGTATGGAACTGCTTGCCAAGTTCAACTTAGTTTTCCTTGACTGGGGCTAGATTATTTAGTACCCTATATTTCCTCTGTTTTGTAAGTGTGTGTGCGTGTATGTGTGTGTGTGTGTGTGTGTGTGTGTGTGTGTGTGTGTGTGTGTGTGTGTGTGTGTGTGTGTGTGTGTGTGTGTGTGTGTGTGTGTGTGTGTGTGTGTGTGTGTGTGTGTGTGTGTGCATATGTATGTACACTCCAACCATCTCAGAATTAAAAGTACTACTAGTTTCCATTTCAAAAAAGCTTCATTGTACTAGTAGTAGGTTGTCAGGCGTCTATATTACGAAATTGAAAAGAACCATAATCGAACAGCATTTAAATCGAAAATGCCATGTTTTGAGGTGGTTCTTGTGGGGGACTGCACCCCCCACACCCCCTGCTAATTATATATACCAACTCTGAGATCACAGTACAGTGAGGAAAGGGCAATTTTTCCGATCTTCACTGTACTGCGATCTCACTATAAACACCTCGATGGGTGGCAGTTCGATGTACAGTGCCGTTCGATTAAAGCACTTTTCAATACCGTGATATAACCCAGTTGTCA
Source organism: Protopterus annectens (assembly GCF_019279795.1). Lineage (NCBI taxonomy): Eukaryota > Metazoa > Chordata > Ceratodontiformes > Protopteridae > Protopterus > Protopterus annectens. The sequence continues at coordinate 1,356,616,537 of NC_056739.1, forward strand.
GAGCATATACCATGTCTCTGGTCTGTGGGTACATGTTCTGTTTTTTTCTGTCTAACTCTAGCACTACTCATGTTTATGTATAGCATTACTATCTGGACAGTGGTCAAGAAACAACATGTACTTCTCCTTTATGGGACTGCACACTATGCCTATATTTTCTTTGTGAAACTACCCATTAGAAAAGTTATGTTAAGTGCCCATGTATGTAATGTTTACAGTAACATGGTAAGGGTTAATTCAATATTACCCTGATCATGGAATAGTGACAAATTAGCAAGAGGCATTTTCTAACAAATTTTGGTGACATGCTTAAGAGTGCATTACCATGATCAAGTTGTGCTTCTTCTTTATAAATGTAGAAGCAGTCTTGCAAATCTAACAAGAACTATGAGTTCATTTTATTTCTTGCTGTAAAATGTGACAGAAATTTATTTTTGCAAGGGGACAAGGTCCTCTTGCACCCCACATGTGTGGGAGAAAATTCCAAACCTGAAAGAGTTAAATTATACTAACTCCAGGGTCAAATAATTGTGGGAACAGAAAAACTACCCAAAACATTGCTCAGCAATTTTGCACAAACAATCCCACTGTAACTAAGAAACCTAATACAGAATCTGCGAGTAGAAATAAACTTGAACACTTATAGCTGGGCAGTTAGGCTCCAAACAAACAACTGTTCACTGGGGAAGTGCAGGATAACCAGTATGTCTCATACCAACCATTCCTATTGCCCTTGTTAATGCACATCCCCGTTTCCTAGAAATCCTTTTCTCCTTTTTTTGCTTAACCCTCTCAAAATGCAGTTAGCATACTGATGGAGAGAGGGGTTACTGCCACCTCTTGGTGCTCTATCTTCTTATTTATTTCCTTACTTCTTGTTTTAACCCCAAATTAGAATCACCAAATCACTATTGCTCCCCCTTATGTTTTGCTACTAACTGCAATTTTTCTCTTCCCCTGAACCAATGCTTGCCACATTCCACAGTCAGCCACCCTGTAACATAACCGCATTCTGTAAAATTCCCTTCCATGTTTTCTCCTGTAATAATCTCTATTGCCTTAGTATTTTGGTGCTCTTCTCCAGTACTACTGGGAGGTCTAAACTCAGAAAGCAAACCTACTTCAGTGGGTTTACCACCAGCTTTTACAGATGATATTTCAGATCTGATTCCCTAACAGACCAGCAAACCTCATGCAGAATGAATCCTTTTCTGTTGAAGAGTGGACAACAATAACAACTGGTGGCAGAGAAAGAAATGGGAAGAACATGAGGAGATAGTTGTGAGTACAGGCCCTGTTTCATGGGGGATAATTGCTTACAATATTATTTTGGACAAAGATTTGTTTATGCCACAGATTGTGAGTTGGAAGCTTTTAATATTAGCCATATTAACACTGGCATAGGACTTTATTCGTTATTAAGTTTAGGGTTTTCATTTGTGCCTAATTTCAATATGGACTTGGTAAAATTGTGGTATAACTTAAACTCTACACAAAGCAGTTGAATTTGAGATTATTTTTATGACAACTTGTATGAGAACCCATTTCTAAGGGTTAAAAGGAGAAACATTTTCTTGCCACCACCAAACCCAATTGTAATTATTTTTGAAAAAACTTTTAAGGATCAGTTTAGAAAGGTTGAGTTTGGTTAACTGCTGATTTGAAGACAATCTGACTTTGGAAGAAAGGAATATTTTAAAATAACTTATGGATAACAAAAATATTAGGGTGATGAAGCCTCTCAAACTCTTACAGTAAGATATCTGGACAAAGCCATAAACAATGGTAGAACAAAGGGGACTTTTTTAAAATATTACAATAGGCTTTGAAATAGCATGAATTTTCTGAAGGGTATGAACCCTGAAACTCAAATGTCTGCAGTTATATTTTGACTAGAACATTTGCTAGAAAACCACAATTTTGAGAAACAGATCAAACATATGATGCAAAAATCTGGACATCAGGATAGTTGAAAGGTTTGATTATGGACTATTCAGATTACTCCAGTAAAATGTTTAAGATCTTAAATTATGTTAACTCATACAGTAAATTATCTAAAATGAGATAAGCATTGATGGTGCTAAAATTGTTTACTGCCTTTTAGATATGGTTAGCCAGGGTAGCATTTCAGACTGTTTGATTTTTATTAATGTCATCAAACAAGTTATCCCATCTATTTTTGGAATACCAAAATACATAAGAAAGTTTATGACCTGCATTTTAGGTCAATAGTTGCTACAGGTATGTTGACAACAGAGACCCTGGCAGCATATATTGAATTTTGGTATAAACATCTAATGGAAAGTAAGACACATATTGTGCTTGGTTCTTCACATCTGCTACAGGTACTTAAGAGTATTGTATATAAAGGTGACATTTTATTTGCAACAAATTATATTATGAATTTGTTTTCTGTTATACACACCCTTGTTAAAATGCCAGGTTTTGTGATATAAAAAATGGGACCACAATAAATAATTTCAAACTTTTTCCACCTTTAATGTGACCTATAATTTGTACAATTCAACTGACAAACAAACAAATCTGTTAGGGGAAAAATATAAAAAATAAAAAACGTACAATATGTTGGTTGCATAAGTGTGCATACCCTTAAACTAATATTTGTTGTGTGTGAACACTCTTAAACTAATAATTTGTTGAAGCACCTTTTGATTTAATTACAGCATTCAGTCTTCTTGGGCACACACCTGTCATCAATTAAAGAGACTCTGATTAACCCCAAATAAAGTTCAGCTTTCCTAGTATGATTTTTCTGACATTTACTCAGTTGCCTACTACAGTAAAAGCCATGGTTCGCAGAGAGCTTACAAAGCATCAAAGGGATCTTAGTGTTAAAAGGTATCAGTCAGGAGTAGGGTACAAAAACATTTCCACATCATTGGATATGCCATGGAACACAGTGAAGACAGTCATCAAAAAGTGGAGACAACATTGGACAACAGTGACGTTGCAAAGAACTGGACATCCCTCCAAAATTAATGAAAAGACAAGACAAAAACTGGTCAGGGGGGCAGCCAAGAGACCTACAGCAACAGTGAAGGAGCTGCAGGAATTTCTGACAAGTACTGATTGTGTAACTACATGTGACAACAATCTCCCATATTCTCCATATGTCTGGACTATGGGGTAGGTTTGCAAGATGGAAGCCTTTTCTTACACAGAAAAACATCCAGTCCCAGCTAAAATTTGCAAAACAATACATCAAGTCTCCCAAAAGCATGTGGAAAAATGTGTTATGATCTGATGAGACCAAGGTTGAACATTTTGGCCACAATTCCAAAAGGTACATTTGGTGCAAAAACAACACTTTGCATCATCAAAAGAACACAATCCCCATGGTGAAGCATGGTGGGGGCACTATCATGCTTTGGGGTTGTTTTTCTTCAGCTGGAACTGGGGCTTTAGTCAAAGTGGAGGGAATTATGAACACTTCCAAATTCCAGTCACTTTTGGCCCAAAACCTTCAGGCATCTGCTAGAAAGCTAAAGATGAGGAGGAATTTCACATTTCAACACGACAATGACCCCAAGCATGCATCCAGATCAATAAAAGAATGGCTTCACCAGAAGAAAATTAAAGTTTTGGAATGGTCCACCCAGAACCCAGACCTAAATCCAATAGAAAATATGTGGGTTGACTTGAAGAGGGCTGTGCACAAGAGATGCCCTTGCAATCTGACAGATTTGGAGCACTTTTGCAAGGAAGAGTGGGCAAATATTGTCAAGTCAAGATGTGCCATGCTGATAGACTCGTACGCAAGAAGACTGAATTCTGTAATTAAATCAAAAGGTGCTTCAACAAAGTATTAGTTTAAGGGTGTGCACACACAACAAAGTATTAGTTTAAGAGTGTGCACACTTATACAACCAGCATATTGTACGTTTTTTATTGTTTATATTTTTCCCCTAACAGATTTTTTGTTTTTAAATTGAATTGTGCGGATTATAGGTCACATTAAAGGTGGGAAAAGTTTTGAAATTATTTATTGTATTCTCATTTTTTTTTTAATATCACAAAAAACTGGCATTTTAACAGGGGTGTGTACACTTTTTATATCCACTGTACTTTCCCGACCTGTCTGCAAGTTAGTGGTTTTATTAGTTGGTGTCTTTGTTTGATTGGAAATATAAAGACTAAACTGTTTCCCTGTTTTATTTTAATACATTTAGTGATTGAATGAATTAGCATTCAGGAGAGCAGCATCCCCTAACACTGCACTACAGTATGAGTACCAGAATATGAATCAAGTACTCTAATGAATGGCAGGGCTCTATGCCTCCTAGTCATCACAGCATATCAGAAGCAATCATGAAACCTGCTGAGCCACTGGCATCAGTAGTGGTATGTTTAAAGATGGACGCGTCAGCATTTGCTGAATCCCTGGGGCTAAAACTGACATTTCCTGGCTTTTATGAATAAGAAACCTGTTTCAAAGACTTTTAGTAAGTGCACACACCTATCAGTTATCATTGTTGTTTTATGCATCCATTAGGAAATGCTGCTGTTGATTTTGATAGACTACTTTGACAGACATTGAGGCAAGAAAAATGTTGCATAAAAATATATATGCATTTAATGCAGCATGGGTACATCAGCAAAGAAAAATATCAAGCTTCATGTGAATCAAAGTACAGTTATGCAAATTCATTTGATGTGTACAACAGAGGGTTTGGATTACTACATAAACCTCATTTCTCCACTTATTTATATGCAAAATTCCACATCTCCTACAAAGATGGAAAAGCCCCCACACCAGACACAGTTATGTGGACCAACTCCATGGTCATACCAGCAAGTATAAAAGGAAAATGTGTGAAAACAAATGAGTCACTCCCAACACATTGCTACACTTCACCGACAGCAATTTTTGTGTAAGAAAAGCAGTGACTGGGAAGTTTAACATCATCAACTTTAACTTGACCAGATATAACTGCATCCAGCTTGTACTCAGTGAGGTGAAGTCAACCAGTAACAAGCTATAACTTTCAGTTTTTGTGTTACTTCAGAAGACATTAGTTTACAAAACACAATCATTTTTCTCATTTGTGAAGTGCAGACATAGTAAGATAAAATTTAATAAAGGTCTTATCACCTTAAAATATTTACGACAGTTGCTATCTGAAATTATTTCCCCCTATGTTAAGTGTGTACTTAAAACTGTGTTCATAAATCTATACTTTTCTCATTGTAACTGCATATTGTGCTATATAAATGCTTCATTTGCTTGTTAAGTTTAATCATATTAAAAATTTATTTAATCAATATAACATATAACAGCCTTCCATAAAGTATGCATCAAGAAAGAGTTCAAAGGCTTAATTGCGTGCTTTTTAATAATGATGCTCCTTATTAAAAAGAAATTCTCATAATGTCTGTGTAAGTTTACAACTTGCTGACTGCTCTGTTCAGCCAAGGGGCAGCTAAATGCGATTAGATATTACAACATAGCTATTAATACTGATGGCTAAAGTTTAAAAGCATCAACAAAGGGATTCTCCTTCTGAGATCTTTTGGCAACTGCATTGATAAAGTGATCCTGTTTTATCCCAGTTAATTAAAAAGGCATACTTTATTTTTACATTAATGAGTGTCTCAGATAATTACTGCAGAGAAACTGCCTGATATTTAAAACATTAATACTGATGTTAATTGATAAACTGATGCTAAGTGTTGTATATCATTTTATTATTATCATTTATAATGAACGCTGTTAGCATGACAGAAATCATATATTTAATGATAATCTAAATGACAATAAAAATCTAGATGACATTTAGTGTTTATTTTATGATAGAACATGCGGACTCTTGAAATCTGCATGTTGGGAAAAGTAGTCCAGTTTGAACGTGCTGGTCCAAATAAAAAAAACACACACTTGCAGTATTTTTATTTATTTTATGTTATTTTTTTAATTTTTGACTGAGGCAAGGCCCTTTTTCAATATAGGAATGATGGGAGACTTTCTGAGATCACACAGTTAGGTGATGGAGGCTATGGGAATCATAGTATAATAGAATATATTTGAATAGGCTCCTGTAAAACATAACACTGAATCGACCACTGGTTGTCATTTTTTTAAAAAGTACAAATGTAAACTACACATTTAGAGAAATCCATTTAAATCTAAATAGTCAATCCCTTTTTTCACAGATTCAAGCTTTTTTGCAGATCGCAGATATTAATACTGATTTTAAAATGTAAATAAATCAGTTAGGATAAACAAATGTTATGTTCCAATATGAAGTATCACATTGCATATAAATAAAGCATTATAAAACAGTAGATATTGCAACTAAGGCCTGCCTAATCATATATAAAGCAAAAAGCCACCATCAAATAATATAACCTAATGAGTTTGGGCAAGTAACACATCAGTACAGTATCACTGAAGAAAAGATTTATTAAGGAAACATTCTAATAATATTTAGGTAGAGCCATAATGGTAACTACATGATGTTGTGGTTTTAGTCCTGATTAGAACCTTTAAGACCTAAGTTTGATCAAAATCATGGGTACGGGATGAAACTGCTAGGGATTAATGGCAGTGACTTCACCTTGAGAACAGACTCACTGGTGTCCTAATGCAAGGCTCCCAGTCTGTGATAGGCACACCTTCGCAATACAATGTGTGAGCACTCATGGGCATGTGTGAAACCAAGGAATACTCATGTGTCATTTGAGATTCACAAATCTATGTAAAGGATCTAAGCTGATTGAACGAATGTAGCACATCCAAAAAAGTAAACAAAGGTCGTGTCTCACTACAAAATGATAAAAATCAACAGTTTTCTTGATCTTTAGTGAAATAATTCTATTTTTATATTCTCCAGGCTTTATACCTTTGTTGCAGAGTATTGTTGAATTGTGCAGTTTGAGTTTTAGTCACCTAGAGGTTAGAGGAAAGAGGTAGCAGAGTATTAAGAAGGTATTCTGATCAGAGGTCCTGTTTTAGGACCATCTGCATTTTGTTTTTGAGAATTTTAATTGAAGGGACAGTGGCCATACTTAAAAAAGCATGACAAGATGCAAATGGTTGTAGCAATTTAACTGCGTGGTCACTAATCGCTAAGGGTGCATAAGAGTACCACTGACTTAGACATCCTTCCACACATGTTATAAAACAGCTGAGCATAGTATATATGCCAGGCTATTAATCTGGTCTTTAAGGTTGCATCTCTAATTAGGTTAAATCAATATTTTAAAGACGGCACTGGTGAATTGTTTCCCAGTGGTGTGATTTAACTGAGAGTTGAGATTACTCAAAATGATACAGTTGTCTTTTGTTTTACTCATCAGGAAGAAAATGTTGCAGAATGAGGAATTAGCTCAGTTTTCTTAACAATAGCTGGGGGATTTTTCGTCGTTTACATCTTGCAATCATTAAGTACTAATATTTATATATGTATATATATATATATATATATATATATATATATATATATATATATATATATATATATATATATATATATATATATATATATATATATATATATATATATATATACACATATTACATATAGATATATAGATATATGCACACATTTAATAAGGACAAATATCTTACCTGGCCTGTAGTTATTTAAAAATATGACACTTTTTTCAAATACTATGAACTTACGTTTTGAGGCCTTTAGATTTACTTGATGAGGTCTTGTTAGCAGTATAGACCATTATGGATAAATTAAATACAGTAAGCATAATGAGAAGAGTTGTAGTTAGAATCAGAGGTGGAGAAACAGGCTATTATCAATATAAGCATTTATAGGAAAATTATGATGGTGCAGCTGAAGTTCTGATGTGGCCATTGGGAAATTTGAAAACTTTTTGGGTAGGATTTAAAAATACAAGGAGACTGTTGTGTTTGTTTGCACTATAATATGCATATTAGACTTTGGACAGACTTGAATTATTTCAAATGAGTAGTGAGCTAAATAGGTGGAGTTTACCTAGCATAATAGCAGGTTTTAAGAATTATAATTTGCCGATTTTGGGGTGGTAGTGGTTGGGGAGTATGTTTATCATAGCCAAAATACTTTTTTTAATGCATGCAATATCATATGAATTAAACACACATTTGTTGTAGCTGTGCAAAGCCCTACCCTTAAAATTTTTGAACCCTACTATGCTTATAAATGCCAGTAGCAGATGTCGATATCTACATTCTGTGCAGATGCACATTAACAATATCTTAATTCTGTACAAATGATAACACCCTCTGTGCTATAAACAGTTTGCTACTTTCCTGTGCTAATAAGGCAAAACCATATGACAAAAAGGTTGAAATTCATTTTTTACCCATGTTGCGGACATTGTCTGGTAATGATGAAATAGCCTATGTGTCTAAACAGGAGCTACCCAGCATGAGTAAATGGAAGCATTATCCACAATTTTATCAATGCCATTATAAAGTAGCATTAATTAAAACATGAATTGTGTTATCCTTTTTAAAATAATGCCATTGTTCACCTATTATGCAATTATTTTTCTGCTTCTATATGATAACAAAAGACATTGGGAATAGAATTAAGATATACTGCACACTGTAGATGCCCTTGGATGTTGGGTTGCATTTATCATACCTAAATGGACTATATTCTGTGTAATTATAACTGTGGTGGGAATATCTAAAGGAATCAGCCATTTGTGAATCTGCAGGGCAAGTGCATTTTAGAATGCAAGTCAAAAACGTATGCCCATTTTATGCATAATACCTCTTATTTGTAGGAAGAAAGCTTCTAAATGGAAAGCTCCTTTTTATTTACATTTTGGAACCTAGTTACAGAAAAATAATAACCTATTGCTTAGGGCTGTACAGTGGCTATACTATTCTGTCTTTTAGTGTAGCTACCAGAAAAACTGGTGGGAAATATTGCATTTTTGCATTCAAATTCAAGTGTAGTCAGCTTCAGGGGGAAGTAAGCCACTGTATAAGAATATATCAAGCAACACGGGCTTGTACAATAACATACATTTGTGGCTACACTGCAATTTGCATACATACTTTGCACTAGTGATAACCCTTCTCCTCTTCCACACACACACACACACACACACACACACACACACACACACACACACACACACACACACACATACACATACTGTGGCAATGGACAGCACACCATTAACTGTACTATATAAACCATCTGTCTGCTGGCCAGTCTGCATTTCAGAAGTTGACAGATAATATATTATAGAGACCATATACAAACCCAAATAAATGTAACATGAATATTTTGAGCTTGACCTGAACTGTGATAAACATAGATTTAAATATGGCTAGGGACTACTAGGCATGTTTGCTTAGGGGATTAATTTGTGGAACTGAATGTTCTACATGACAACTGTTATCAAGGATATGACAGCTTGGAACAATGGAGTTAGGGTGTACAAAAACTGGTGCTACTACCAGACATGTGAATGTGCAGGGAAGGAAGGTGAGATGACTGCTGTTTCTGTAATAGAAGATTGGAGAGTAGCAGGATATACCATGAATTAACTGCTATTTCTGCTATCACAATGATACTTTAAACAAATGATGGTGATGAGTGTTGACTGATCTGTTGCCTATTGCTGGGACATTGCACCATGATGGAGATAAGGTCTGAGTGTTTTAAAGTGACTACCATTGCTTGTATAATAGAAGCTACCTTACTGCTACTAATGAAAACATGGAAATATGGGTCGATGAGGGAAGGGGAGTCTGGCCACTACTGATGACCCTTAGTATGGCCACTACTGCTGTCCCTTAAGCCATGGTACTATGGGGAAAGGAGAGTGGGGCATTTATTTGTTTTGTTAGTTTGTATTGAGCCAAAGACCCAGTTCAGGTACAATACAAGACATGAAGATAGTCACAACAAAACAGATATGGCAAATAATAAATAGAAAATAGGATGCACTTCAAAGAAAAAAAGTATGTAACAGTGGCAAAGTAAGAGGAATCTATTTACAATATTTAGTCTACAGTGTGAATTAGAGGAAACCTTAAGCAAAATGACTACAAAAAAATGCAATAAAAACTACATAAGGTGAGCACATAGAGCTTAAATGGGGCTTTTCTATCTGTAACATAGGTTTATTTATATTTACTGCTTATAAAAACAGATGATGTAGAAAACTGTGGATGAGCAGGAGGAAAGACTGAAAAAAGGAATAGCTAAGGAAGCTAAGGAAGGTGAAAAACAAGGGGAGGAGAAGAGAGGGGGCAGTAAGAGAGAGACACAGAGAATGAAAAAGAAGCTGAAATGAAATACTGAAATAGCATATATTCCAGTGGTTACCTACATGCTATTATTTTCCAGAAATTATATTGGGCATTGAGAAAAGTACAGCAGCAGAGATGTTTAGCCAGGAGAGCAGAGCAGGCACAATGAGTAGTTTGCTTGAGGATGGCTTCAATAGTTTTATAAAGTTTTGAAAGTTTGAAGCAGTTTTGTGGTTTTCAGGGATTGAATTTTGGAATGCAGATGTTAGTTTAGTAAATAACCTTTCGGCTTTTGGGAATGTGCACATGGTGGGGGGGGGGCAGGTTAAATCAGGTGGGTGCCATCAATATTTATAAGGGAATAAAATGCATTTCTGAACTGTAGTAGCTTGGGGGTGGAAATATTTATCAATAATTTCCATAAAGGTCAGTGAGATGGGGAGTATGGATATCCTGGCATATACTGAAAGCTATTTAGATTTAGAAATAGTTAGACATTGATGGTCATTATGTGGATGAAGACAGACAGTTAAGAGGATTTTGTTCTCTGTTTTTGCAGGATGCAAAGGTTTTGAGATGTGTGACTGGTGACGATAGGTAATCCATTAACTTATTGAGGCAACAGTACATTTAGAATAATAGCTTTCTTGGAATCGTTTTGGGTATGAAATATTGTATGCAACACTTAGTTGAAAGACAACTTTGTTGGTTTGTCCTTCATAATGTGGGAAGAATTTAAGGCTTTAATCTAACTGGGAGTGAGTGTCCCTAAGGATCACAACTTTCCAGGGGGGATTGCAAAGACAAGTCTTTAACCTGTGCCAAATAATGTAACAGCTGATTTGTTAATATTTAGAGTTAGCTTGTTTGACAGCAATACATTTGGAACATCTTTGAATTCTTCTAATAAAGTCTCCATTAGTCCAAAGATGGGGAAAGAGCTATTAGTTACTGATACATTAATGATATGTAACATGATAATGGCTATACAAATAACACCTTTTTAGTAATTTGAGTGTGAGACTATCTAAGCTTATAGATTCATAAGGGGACAGTTTTGTTGGTAAATTATTTATTCTTGAACAGTTACCCTTTGAAAAAGGTGTTCAGGGGGTAATTTTTTAAGTATGATTCAAGATAGTGAATAGCATTAACTGGTAAAGACACAGAGGAGTGAGCTATAGCTCAGAATTGCTTATAGAATGGTTTGGCAATGGTGGAGGTTTATGATATTGCATGACCTTTACAATCAATTTTAGGTTGGAATGGAGTCTTGTTTCTTCTTAATAAGTCATTAACTACATGCTAAAATTCCTACACATGTAGCATGTTTAACACATGTAATCATTTGATAATAAAATTAATTTTAAAAGGACAGTACTCTTAGTCCAGTTACCAAAGGTTTTCATCATAGGCAAAGCAAAAATGTCATTGCACAGTGAAACTGCACTTCAGGAAAATAATTAGTGCTTCCAAAGCAAATTATGAAATGAAACTGGTTTTGTTTGCAACATCTGATAAGAAAGGCATTTATAAACTTATTAGAACCTAGAGAAAGAAAAGAAAAACTGGAAAAAGGAAAACTATACCTAATGTACTTGTTAACCCTATCACCAATAAAAAACATAAAAGGTGAGACTTAGTAAACATTGTTTTCCACTGAACAGTGATACTATAATAAAAATAACAGTAACATAAGCCTATGAGTCTAATTTTAAGTCTGACAAATAGTTAGCAGTATGGCTTAAGTGTTCTCATTATGTTGTATCTTTATTCGGACACAGGACCAGATGATCTAAGTGGTTATTTCTCAGGAAAAATTTAACACTCAGTCTTAACAACTGTGACTTTTTTATTTCTATGCATATTAGAGAAGACATTCATCCCTATAATCTGACAGGAGTGAATTATACCCTCTATTCCTCAAGATGCCAAAGCAAATGATAATTATTATGGAACTATCATTTTATTTATAATTACTTCATATTTTTGCCAGTTTGGACAACAATCACCATTGTTTTTGCCTTTCAAGATCACATATAGCTATTTTTTGAATTCTACAAATGTCATTAAAGCACATGACAATGACATTCCTATTGAAACCATGTATCTGGACTTACATAAGGCTTTTGGCTGAATGCCTCATAATGTTTAAAGGTTAACACTTTGGCACATTTTGAAAAGAACATACATCATCACAGGTAGGTTGGAATTTGACTTGCACCCAAGAAGTATAGAATAAAGTTAAGCAATATTTAATCAAATAATCAAAACATGTTCCACAGGGTTCTATGATTAGCCCATTTTATTTAATGTTTAACTTCCTGTTATCACTACAAGTACAGGCATCAATGTTTGCTGATGATACAAAGGTAAGTTCAGTGATTACAGTCATTCAGGATGAGCTGAAATTCTTGCATTATCTCATTTCTTAAAGGGATATACCAAAATGTGCATGGTGTTGCACTTGAATATAAATAATCAATATCCTTACTATGTTAATAATGAAATTCCATTTATATCTGACTTGGACATTTTATGAACAGAACCTGAAAATTTGAATATAATGCCACTATTGTAACAAGGACATGTTACTTGGATATTAAACATATTTTCAGAACAATCTCTTCTAAATGGCCTGAGGTTCTATTAAATCTTTTTAATACAATTGACAAGGACTGTTGCAGAATATGTGGTAGCATTTTTTAATTATGGGCTTCAAAAATAATAAAGCTGGAAGAGTTCTAGAGAATGTATACATAAAGAGTTTCTAGATGTGATGATATTGCATATTCTTAAAAAGAAATTAAATAAATTACTATTTCTGACTAACAAATGGTGCCAAAGCCATGGACTTAACCTCAGTGCTAACAAGTGCATAACTGTGCCCTTTGGGAGTCAAACATCCCGGCTAATTACTATGTTGATTATATACCCCATAGAGTTGACCCAGTGGTCAGGGATCTGGGTACGCACATAGACAGTAACATTAACTTCAACCATCATGTGGCCACAGTGGTGAGGAAATACTTTTATATCGCACAACTTATAAATAAGGTCCTGGTATCTAGGTTCAAAGAGGTCATTATCCCACTGTACTATTCCCTTACCAGACGAATCATAGAGCATAATGCTCCTTTTGGTATGTACCTGACCAGGCATATGCAGCAACTAAAACAACCTCACACAATCTCCTACATATTCATAAGTCAAAGAGTACCAAAAATACAAAGTCTAAAGACCTGAATGTTTCCTGTGGCTTAAACAGAACATGCTAGCGAGACAGATATATGTCCCAGAGACTGCCCCTTTTATGGTACAGGCTTTCTATCCATGTGAAGCTGAGTTTGTCTATTACCCAGTTTAAGTTCAACCTAGACCAGTGGATAGGGAATAGGAAATTTACACTGGGCCTGGCACCCATGTCCCTTATAGACAGAGGCAGCTTATAAATGCCTGGCTCTTGATGTCCTATTTGGATACAGGACATCATTATTCTTTGGAAAAACTTCGCTAGGCTTAGAAAGGCACCCTGGATTGTTAGCCTAATAACAATCTATGACTCTATGAATTAAAAATTGTACACAATTGCAAACAATCTGCTTCATAGAGACAGGATTTTAGTCTTCAAATACTTAAAAAATGATTTATTAGTCACCATGGTGGGTATTACGTTCATATGCAACCTATTTTGTACTCAAAACAGAAATTGTTTGGTAGAAATTCCACAGTGGAATATAAACCTTAAAATAAGTCAACATAGAAAAAGTACCATATTACGGAATTTACTTAATCTGAGCTTAATACTGGTTATCATGGATAATGACTTTCAGCGATTTTGATAGAAGGGTTAAGTATGACATTCATGATCCCCTACTTAATTGGATATCGATACCGTGATGATTCTTTACTTCCCATGTCTGCCATTACAAACACATTGAAGCATTAAACTATATGCAAATAATTTATTTCAACTGAATTCCAAGTCTCTTTATCTTAGCAGTAACAATGCACCTTTATTATGTTTTACTTCCCCAGGAAAATAAACTACCAGCGAAACATGAACATTACAAAGTACTACGTGGTGTTGATAATTTTACAATTCCAAGCATATATCTACAATTGGGCATATAACTGTTTAACCATTTCAGAATAATTTTGTTAACTATACCCCTGGCTTAGCTCTCACAAGATCAGTTAGAATGAACAGTAACATGATTTATGTATAAGCCACAGAAACACTGCTTCCACAAGAGGACATTAAAATAATGAGGATGATGATTTATTTATTATTTACTTGTTTGCCTTTGCTTACTGGGAAAGTCTGACTGAGAAATATCCATTTTCAGTGCAGGTCCAGGGTGAAAAACTCCATTTATGTTTACATCATCATCAGCCCCCTTTTTATCATTTTCTACATGGGGTCAGGGAATCATGTTAACTGTCGCCATCTTTCTCAATCCAGTGCCACACTCCTACCTTCTTCGACACTCACGCCTGAATGTCACAGATCTTCTTTCACACAATCCATCCACCTCTTTGCTGGACATCCTCATTTCCTCTTACCTTCTTCCTGTCTGTCCCAAATCTTCTTAATCAGATTGTGTTCTGCTTTTCTGTACATGTGTCAAAACCAATTTAATCTGTTCTCTCTAATCTTTTCTGCAGTTGGAACTAGTCTGGCTTCTACTCTTATGTTCTCATTTCTTTATCTGTCCCACAGTGTGCATCCTACCACTCTTCTCAGGCACTTCATTTCCATCACCTCTAGCTTCTTCATCTGCTCTGCCTTTGCTGCCCAGGTTTCTGTACCATACAGTAGTACTGGTATCACCACTGTCTTGTACACCTTACTTTTCAGCTTTTTTTGCATTCATAGGGTCATAGATTAGTACTAAGCTAACTGCCCTAGCGAGCCATTTTAAGCCTAGCCAATAATCCCTTGTGAGACTCAAACTCTGCACCTTGTGTTTGTAAGGCAAACACCTAGGCCACTGGTTCTAGCTTTGACCTCTTCATTCAGACTTCCCTTTTCCTCAACCACCCCTCCCAGACACTTGAAGCTATTTACTTGTTCCACTATCTTCCCTTCTATCTCAATTCTCAGCTTCTTCTGATTTCCCCAGTTTGCTGCCATTACCACTATCTTATCTGTGCTTAGTTTCATCCCATGTTCCTTCAGTTTTGCATTCCATTGCTCTGTACTTTGCTGGAGTTCTTGCTCAGACTCTGCATGCAATGCCACATCATTTGCATACAGCAACTTTGTTGATCTGTCCCCTCCAACCTGTTTGGTAATGTAGTTCATCACCAGTATGAACAGGAATGGATCAGAGCTGATCCCTGGTGTACACCCACTCCCACTGGGAACCCCTCGTTGAGGCCAAACACTGTTCGTACTTGAACCAGTGGGCCATTGTACATAGACTGCACTAATTCTACCAATGTTTCTGGGACTTTGAACCCCCACAGTACTGCCCAAATCAGCTTTCTTGGGACCTTGTCATATGCTTTCTCCAAGTCTAGAAATGCCCACTTAGACTCTTTCTTCATCTCTAGCTTTTTCTCAACTATCTGTCTCACTGCAAACATCAGATCAGTTGTCCTGCATCCTCATCTGAATCCAAACTGCTCATCTCTCATCTTACATTTATGTTTACAATGCCACATAATCACAAAACAAAGTTATACATTATAGGTAACTGACAATTTTACGATAAAAGTTGATGAACTGGCAGATATACATCATTAGCTATTTACAATACAAGTGTACAGAAAAAGTCAATACAGTCATTTATTCAGAGATCATTGTTGATACATTTGATTGACACACATATGTGTGTATGTATGTATATATATATATATATATATATATATATATATATATATATATATATATCTATATATATACACACACACACACACACACACACACACACACACACACACACACACACACATATATATATATATATATATATATATATATATATATAGATATATAGATATAGATATAGATATAGATATAATTTTTTTGTTACTTTACATTTAAGAGAGAGTGCAAACGGGGGGCGTGGCTAGGATGGTGAACTGATAGCTGCACTTCATTTCAGCTCTCTTATCTCATTGCTATTCCTGACAGGAATTTTACAAAAAAAATATTTAATTTGAAGAAATATCTACTACTAACTTATTTTTAACAACTTCGAGCATCTACAGAAAACTTTCATTGTCAGAACTTGAACAATTCCTGTCAAATTAATTTCTGGGAAATCAACACCAATATCAGCTTTACAACATGAGTCATCTTAGGAATTCAGCCCAAGATTCTTCTCTCAGAAAATATCTACAATCTCTTATAACAAATATACAGGAACTCACAATTAAAATTGACAAGATGGACAATAAAATAGATACTTTTAAAGAAAAGTGCTCACAACAACTAGAACAGCTTCAGGAAATGTTTACTCAGCAGAAAGGACAGGTATCACTTATTGAACAGTCACTAAATGACATTGATACCAGAGTCCAAATAGAAGAACAACAAACTGAATTCTTACTACAACAGAACACATATTTTCTAGAAAAGCTTGACGATATGGAATATCGAACAAGAAGAAATAATATCCGAATATATGGTCTACCAGAAAAATCTGAAGGGGAAAATATGATAAACTTTCTTACCACCTGGATACCAAATGTAGTGAAATTACCTGAAGCTCTTTCATATGGTATAGAATGTGCACATAGATCACTAACAGCTCCTTCTTCTCCAATTAAGAACAAGCCAAGATCCATAATTGTGAGACTTTTTTCTGCACAAGATAAAGATCTTATATTAAGAAATGCTTGGGTAAATTCTCCCATCAAATACAATGATACATTAATTAGATTTGACAATGATTACTCTATAAAGGTGGTTTCAAAAAGAAAATAATTTCTACCAATAATAAAATCCTTGAAGAAGGAGCAATTGAAAACCCATCTTTTATTTCCAGCAAGACTGAGAATTTTCCTACCAAATGGAATAAAAGTATTTGAAACAGTAGATTCAGCAATAAAATACCTTACCAACAATAACATCCTAACACAAGAAGAACCTATGGACTGGGCAATTAGTACTCCAAAGAGAAATGCTGAAGTAAATAACTGGAAGACTGTCGAACAAAAGAAAAAAAAAAACTAAAGGACAAATAATCTTACATGTTTTTTTTATTCTGTAAAAGTTTAAATAATAATACGAACAACAAAAGAAAAGTTATTTTTGTCTTCAAGTCAGTCTGAAACAGGTACTGTTTTCAATTATACTTTAAATGTTAAAGTTAATATAAATTCAAGTACATTTAACTTAATCACTCCAATATATTAAGCATTATTTAAACATTACTTCATTTTTCATTATTTATCCATCTATTATATTCATTTTCTTAAACAGATTAATCAACACATAACAAAGTTCTCAACATTTTTATTTTTGTTTTCTTCTCTTTTTTTTTTTCTTTTCATTCTTACATATAAAGTCTTCATTAACTTATAATGTTTTGTTCAGTTCATGGTTGTATTCCTTAATAGATATAGTAAGACCTGTTGTAAACTTTGTTATCAGTTATATCTCTGACTACATATCTTTCTAAGAGACAAAGTGTTCCTGTTTGGATAAACAGCAGAGCTGGGTGGGAATAAGTCGTGACTGATGCAAAGTGTTTCAGTCTGGAATTATTATAAGACTAGTTTAGATAGTCTTAAAACTATTTTGTTTTAATTCATTTGCCTATGTTAATGTAGTGTAGTGCAGAATTTACTCTGTGTAGTATTTTAGGGCTATAAGCTGAATGTGCTGTGGTTCTGGACATCCGGAGTTGAGTGACAGTTCTGCTGATATTTAAATATCCTGTTATGTTCTGCCCTATGATAATATATATCATAACATGCTTAAAATGCATTTTTATAATGTGAACTGTATAGAGCAGACTAGAGCAGTCCCGTGAACAGTAGATGATCTTCCCAGAACAACAACAAGAAAAAAAGAAAAAAGGAAAAACACATACCCTTTCCTGGTTGGTTCTCGAGACAGCCTTACAGTCACGGAATAGTATTAGAAACACAAGCTCCTTATTTTGTTGATGCTTTGCTTATGTGCATCATCCCCTGGCTCTGTCTAATTGATACTCAACCAGGAAACATGCTCGTTTCACTTTTAAAGTTACATGACCATTATTCACACACCTCCATCCACAAGACATTCCTCAGTGCTTTTCCATTGTTGGGGCAATGGTTTAGTTGTGGCGCTGGAGATTGTCAGGAGCCACATTGCTATTCTGTATTTTCATGTTAATAATAAGTACTTTCTGTCTTGTTTTACCAACACAGGGATATATACATTAGTCAGAATTGTCTGCCATCATGCAGTTGTGGTTGGGGTACTCGCACGGCTGCTTTGCATTTTGAATTGGAAAGCAGCTGTTATCTATCAATCCAGTTTTAAATGGTGTAAATAAATATTAATAATAAATTTATGTTTTACTTTATCAATACAATAAAATAGTTACGCTGATCTGGCATTTTGCAGCTCCGATCAGAATCCTGGCACAGCTGTTAGACCAGATGAGCTTTAAGTTTTGAATCGAAAAGTACCAACTACTGTTATAAAAGGGTTGCTGTGTTCTCCAGAAAAGAGAAATGTATGGCAGTTAAACAAGTGATTCATCTTCTCGTGGACATGTATATACTTATAGAAGAAATGTAAATAAAATTACATTACAACTACCTGAAAAGTAAAATAATGATAGCTGACATTTTAAACACTTTAATAGCTGCATTACTATTTGAATTGGAAAACAGCTGTTAGTTTTGAATCTATTTTTATAAAGTGGCAGTGACTGCATTGAAAGGGTTAAACTAAAAAGACACACTTTTTCCATGTGTATTAACTAAGATGAATTAGCTTACAGTATTCAATTTAAGATATTAAATAAGCAGCTGTGCAATGATTTCCACCACCAGTTGCTGCTTTTGGGGTGTTGCCCTTGTAGTGGAAAAGTACCCATTCCTCCTTCTGTATATTGAATCACTTTTCATATATCTACACAGATACGCACTCACACATGGAACCGCACATTTTTAAATATATACACTACAATACACTAATGGGTTTTACTAAAGCAAATTAGTAAGTCTAAGCCCCAGAAATTAATTACAGCAGTGAAAGGCAGAAGTTATCATATATATATGCATCATATGAGACATAAGAAAGGAGTTGTGCAAAGAGTTATAAAGAAGGCTAATACCCCACTTCCATAAGAAATCATTATCCTTCCCCTAAGACAGAAAAGGGCAGTTTTTTCAGTACACTTTTAAATTCAGTTAACTGTAATAAGAAGATTTAAGTACATTAACATTTAAATTTAATTATATATAAAATTTAATATGGATTTGTTTGATCTGTTATTTTGTAACCGATGGATCTCAGTGGAAGTTTTACATCTTGAGAAAGGAAGTTTTATAATACAAAACTTTAAATAGCAATAAACCAAGTAAAACAACTGCCCTTTGTTCACCAAGTAGTAGTAACTCTGTCCTGTTTCATAGAACATGATGTTTGAGCTGAAAACCAGCACCCCATGTCCGCACCATATTTACCAGCTATTCTCTTACCCTCCTAGACTGACTTAAAATTGTATTGTTGGATCCTGTTGTGGACCCTAGGGACATTTTGAGGTTTTGCTGTCTTTACATTTGTCAAGGATTTCTTTATACGTTAAACATACTCTCCTTACCTAATGGTGATGTGGTTAAATCCAAAAGAGGAAAGTATAATGGAGACATTGCAGGCTTTTGTTCCAGGCTCATTCCAGCTCAGCCTCACTAATTCTTCCATAAAGCTGAATAACTCATACCCTTGCTTTCATTCCTCTTCCTCCAGTTTTGGGACATTACTTAAACCTTGCTTAGTTGATTTTGTAGTCAGAGACCCATTTTATTTTCAGCATTAATCAGATAGGATAATAAATTGCACTTATAATGTTATAATCCTGTTGTCATTACAGTAGATTTAATAAATGTATCTGTCAATTGTTCAGATTTTCAGAGTGTATAATTCTGTATATTTTTTGTTAATAATATTGTTGAACATGAGAAAATGTTTATTAATACTCTAAACTATTTTGAAATGATACTACCTTAGTCTAAATGTTTTGTACCTTTTTAAAACCTAATTAGAAACAAGTATTACTGAATTACAATAATATAAAGATAAAATACTATACTTATATATTTTAGCTGATTATATTATTTTCATATATTATTTAAGTATCTTTATTTAAAACTAAGAGGATAAGAGAAACTGATCCAAATATTATTTGTGAGGGTAGAACGTTTATTTGATTAGATTCACTAACCAAACAAAGAGGTATATTACCTCATAGTGGTAGGGAATGGTTTTCAAGGTTAAGAATTACAAGTTCAGAAGTTCTTTTGTTTTTAATTATCACTTTGGTGTCAGTCAGAAACATGCAAAAACTATACAGTAAAAACATTTTTAAATTCTTTATCCAAGATAGAACTAAGAATAAACAATATTTACATAAAATCACATATAAAACAAACTCAAAACTAGGAAATGAAATGTTTATCCATAAATGTTAATGGTCTGAATAATAGTAATAAAGGAGAAGCCTATTCAAATACATAAACTTACATAAACCACAAGTAGTCTTCTTACAAGAGACACACTTATTAGATAGAGATATAAACAACTTAAATATCAATAATTACACAGTATTAATAAGTTCTCAATATAAAACAAAAAAAGAGGAGTAGCTATACTACTTCGCAACACAACGATAACACCTAAAATAATTACTACTCATCAAGATACATCAGGTATGTTTTGTCTAGCTTCAATAGAGTTAAATAAGAGAATCTATACTTTAGTAAATCTATATTGGATTCCAGGACTAGGATTAAGAACAGTTAAACAGCACTTTGAAGAGATAATTCATCTAACTAAGGGTAGCTTGATATTGGCAGGAGACTTCAACTGTATAATAAATGAAAAATATACAGATTCTAAAACTAAAAGAAGAAATCAGCCTATCTCCAAGGTGCTTTTAAAATTTATAGACACAGTATATTTAAAAGATATAAACAAATTTGCAGAGCCAGACTCACTAATCTTTTCATTTTATTCTCATAGATATTGAACTAACTCTAGAATAGATAGAACATATGTTGCCATTGACCTAATAAGAAAAATTGACAAAGTTAAAATTAATAATTGTCCCTTATCTGATCCTAATGCCATAGTTTTTGAGATAGAGCTTACACCTATTCTTTCAAATCCCATCACTAGGATACCTTCCTATATCACAACATTGACAGAATTTAAAGAATTTTATGAAAAAAAAAACAATCATAACCTTTCTAGAAATAAACTACACAGGGAATATTTCAGAAATATGTGTCTGGTATTCATTAAAAGTAGTTACATATGGAAAAATACTATCCTGGTACATAAATAAAAGGAAGTCATGGAATAAAGATATGCTAGACAAAACAAAGCAGATACATTGAAACTGGAAATACAAAAGGGCAATACTACTCTAGTTCAAGAACTTATACAAATCAATAAGAAGTATGCAGAATTGTTACATCATAAGATTATGATTAACTTAGAAAAGATAAAAATAAACTCATATACTACTAATCCAGCACACCTAAGACACTTAACTAATAGAATAAAAAAATAATCAAATCTAAACAAATAAAAGAAATATTTATTCTTAATACTAACAAAAGAGTTACAGATCTAAATGATATTTTAGAAGCATTCAGACTTCAATATAACTTTGATAATTCCCTAAAGACCAAAGATATACCTACCAAGCATATAAAAAATTACTTAGAAAATAATATTCATATTAAACTAACACAAGAACAAATAGACATTATAAACAAGCCAATCAATATGACAGAATTAAAATCACAAATTAAAAAGCTCAAGACAAATAAAGCACCTAGCCCAGACAATATGTTACCAGAAATGTATAAATTAATACCCAATCTAGCCATATCCTTACTATTAAAAGTATATGCTATAGCCAAAAAAGACTTGAACATTCCACCCTCTTGGAAATATTCATTGATATCCCCAATGATCAAACCAGATAAAGATGAGAAACAGTGCTCTTCATATAGGCCAGTATCATTACACAGTATAGACTATAAGATGTTTATGGCTATATATGCAGATAGGATCAAACACTTTCTTCCTTTCTTAATTCACAAAGATCAAACAGGTTTTATTAAAGGAGGAAACACTTCAGATAATATTAAAAAAATACTAACATCAATTGACTATAGCAAACATAGCGTCCTAGATTTAAATGTAATTTCATTAGATATTAATAAAGCTTTTGATTCTGTTAACTGGAGCTTTCTTTGTCTAGTTTTAAAAGAATATAACTTCCCTTCTAATTTTAATAACCTTATTTAAATACTATATGAAAAATCTACTGCATATGTTAAACTAGGATCACATAGATCAGGCCCTATAACAATCAAAAAGGAATTAAACAAGGCTGCCCTTTATCACCATTGCTATTTGCATTACTCATAGAACCCTTTGCAAATCAAATCAGATCAAACAATAACATAAAGGGCATATGTATTAATAAAACGTTAAACCTTAAAATCCAAATCTTTGCTGATGACATACTTTTAACTCTCTCAGATGCCAATAAATCTTTGAATGCTCTATTTAACTCCATAAATAACTTTCAAAATATTTCAGCCCTAAAATTTAATGAAAACAAAACCAAAATTATGTCCTGTAACTGTAAAAAAATATATAAGCAAAAGATTTTCCAAATATATAGTAACAGAAAATAAATTTATACCTGGGAATAAATCTACTCAATGAATTAGTAGATTCTCTAATATTTAACTATAATAAAATACTAGACAAAATAGAAAAAACAATCTGTTATTGGAATAAATACATCTTTTCAACAGCAGACAGATTATATCTTATATTATATCTTATAAAAGTAATCATCTTTCCCAAAATATTATTCTTAATAGAAAACTTTTCATTGCCACCTCCCAAATATATTATTCAAAGATACAATAAACTAATATAAAATTTTCTATGGTTTCCAAATAAACCCCGTATAGCCTTAAATAAGCATTTACCAGATTAGGAAGATGGTGGAATTAATTTACCGGATATTGATTTATATATTACCTCCTCTGTTATTAAAAATATAACACTATGGTTAAATAATTCATACACACCTATATGGAAACAAGCGCATGAACAGATTTACATAGAATTTAATTACAATCATATACAAGACAATTTAACTGTAATATCATCACCCCTTATATGGATGTAAAAAGATTATTTTCTAAGGAAAAAGAATAATATCAATAAATTACCATCAAACTATATAGGCTCTACACTATCTTGTTCAAAACATATATAAAGAAAATACCAAATATTAATTCTTGGATTTTTCTTATTTTCCCTATAGCTTTTACACCCACTATTCTAGACATATCCCAAATTTCTAAAATGAATATACTCAAGAAAGAATCACTATTCTTTTAGCATCAACTTATAGAGAAAGGGAAAATATTAACAAATGAACAGATAACTTGCAAGTATAATATAAACAAAGACTACTGGTTGCTTTTACAAAATCTAAGACATTTTCTTATAAATAAAGTAGAACAATTGCAACCTTCAGTTAGACACGTGGCCCCAAAATTCATTGAATACCTTATTGTCATCACAAAGCAATCTTATCAGGGTACAGGTTACTTATCTAATATTTATAAAATTGTTAGAAAAACAAAAAATTATCATGAAAAATCATACTGGGATTATTTTACTTTAATAAACAACCATCCTCCAATTGAAGAAGAAAAAAGAAATATTCTAAAATCTTCCAAATTTTCTACATTATCAAAATACTGGCAATTATTCACTTGGAGATATCTACACAGAAGTTTCTATACACCACATAGGCTAGCCAAAATGTTTACTAGTGAAGATCAATGTTGGAGATACCAAATCAAGATAAAAGCAGAATTGCAGCATGTTTTTTATGAATGTATATGACTCAATTTGTACTGGAAATCTATTAACTATTTTTTCAGACTGTTTATAATGATAATTTTCAATTCACAAAGTATGTAATTGTATTCAATTCTCCTATTCCAAACTGTGTACCAAAAAAGACACTAAAATCCTATGGTCACTATTGGCAATATCACATAAAATCATAACTATACATTGGAAAAATGAGGCTTCTCCTACATTTAAGGAATTTAAGAATTTAACATCAACAGTTGGTCACATGAAAATATTAACAGTGAAGAACAGAACTAACAGACCTACTTCATACTATTACTCTTGGATGAAAGTACTGGAAATACTCAAAAAAATTGACGAAGATATATCATCTTATGTTTCTGACTTTACATAATAGAGAATTTCAATGTTATTTGCATAGACACCAATGTAAATAGTTATATAATGGTTTGAAGTTAGTAATGTTTTAACATTGTAAATATGTTATTTATCTATATATTCATGTAATGTTTCTTAAGACATCTTATTTTTAAAAATAAAAAAATATTTAGTGAAAAAAAGAGAGAGTGCAAACAGTAGTTATTACATCAGTTAATTGTTGCAAATTATATATACAGATTAAGACTTGACATTTGTCATTGGAGCTTGCCTGTTGTTTTGTCATTTGGTGAGAAGATGAATTGTATTAATAGCTGGTAAGAAAATAATGTGTAATGAGAAAGATAGGTAGTATGTGCAGGATACTGGGAGAAGATGGCTTCCAGGGATGCAGAGGGGGTGATAAATGTATTAGTAAAATGGAATTACAGGAGGGTTACTTGATTATTGTGTCTGTGTCAAATAATCAAATGGTTAATTTATTTATTTTATTTTATTTAATTTTACATTTGTTGACTGGATACATGTCCATTTTCAGCGGAGGCCCAGGGAGAAAAGCTCCAAGATAATAATACATATTGAACATTTAGTGAATGCTGGTTTCAAGCAGGATTACAGTCATAAGCAATACCAGCATTTAGCACATATAGTACTAACTTATTATAAAACACTTTACAAAACATAACATTATTTTCAAAGTTAAACATATGTAACATTACATTCAGGTTTAAGACACACTGAGCAGCAGTTATACAATGAATTCCCCAAACCTCTATTTGTCGAGATGAATACAGCAAATGTTTCTTTAAGCAAACATCTCTTTTATCAAAACTAAAACACAGAATGACATTAGTTGGCCAGCTACTAGAAGAAAGGTATGTAGTGAGTCATTATGTCAACACGTAGTTAAGAAACACTGTAGAAAACAATCGTGCATGTATTATATATTACCAAATATATAGTTATAGCTCTCAATATGTCATGTATATACATACAAAATGTAATATAATATGTGAGAAAGGTGTATCTTTATTTACTATTTCTGCCTTTTGCATTATTAAAAGTATGTTATTTGTACAGCAGTATGTGTTGAGCGAGATGTGGTTTTACGTTTAAGGTGGTATTTTCCTTTTATTTTTTGTTCAGTTGCAGATATAATGTATTTTAGTAGTCCTTTACATTTGTGGGAAAGTATGATAGGGTTCAATAGTGTAGTGTGTACATCATGTGTGGTGACTATAAAGAGTGTTCTTTTCTTTTGTTTATTTTATCATTGGCTTATTCTCATGCTTGCAATACTGGCCAAATATATATATTCAGTGATTTAAATTTCATTAACATTTGCTCTGTTCATCTCAATGAATAGAGGTTCAGAGAATTACCCATTTGATTATATGACATAGACCCATGGCTAATTGCTGGCAGGTTGCAGTATTTGGTAGGAAAAAGGAGAGAGAAGTTACAGCTATAATGTTGATGGATATGTTGTGATCAGTATACATTACCAATGCAATGGGTGATGTAAAAAGATCATGGTACAGAGGACAAGGAGGAGAAAAAATAGGAGAGAAAAATATTTAAATTCATTTCTATGCCAGTTTCTTGAAGCAAGTGTATACTTTGAAAATGGGGAATATGGTTTAAAATAACTACCTTATATTTATACATACATGTTTTAGTTCATCCAATTATATTAAGGAGTATTGGAACTGGAGAAAATGACAGTTTATAACAAAACAAACAGTATAATTCATAGCAACATGCAGTTTAGTATGTGTATTTTGCTCTGTGGTAAAACTTGCCTGGTCAGTATACATGTCTTGAACTTTAACAGACAGGTCCACTGGTCACAATAACTCAGTTTTAATGTAGAAAATAAAGACTGTTCTCATATTGTTTATGACTTATGTAGTACAAACACTGGAAAATGTAGTATTCTTGAAAAGTCATAAATTCTAATCACGGAAGTTCACAGACCCTATATATGCCAAAGTATTAAGTATGAAACAAATTTAATCTAAAGTAAACATATTTTGCAAAACAGCTTTTTTACTGATATATTGCCACTCCAAGTTTGCACCATCTCAGCAAAAGGGAATATCTCACATACAGTGTTAATCTCATAATGACTTTAGGAAAATTAGAATAAATATTATGCAAACCTATACATTTAAACATGATAGAACTATGCAAACCTTTACATTTGAGCATAACAGATGTGCAGAGGCAAGCTTGCATGAAAGGACTATTATGGAAGTATATTTCCTCATAACAAAAAATGTTGGAAAACAGGATTTTTTTTTCTCTTTGTCACTCAAATAAACCAGCTAGACAATTAAGATGGGGCAATAAAGGAACATTTTCTGATTAAGTGACTTCATCAGAGTGACATCATAGCAAAGTGATACTGAGGGAATTAAACCCAAGACTAGGGGCTGAAATCTATTTGTAACATATAGCTCTATGATAAGTTGCCAGACGAAGGAACTGACAGTAAGTATAGGACATCATTTCATTTGCACAATATTTTTCAGCAGTGAGATGATCATGCCCCTAGGGGAACATAAATCTACATATTGATTTTTGATGGAATACAGCTACAGAGGAGAGTGACATGCAAGCAAAATCTAGGTCTCATTATTTGGGTGAATGAACAAAAGGTGTGCTTTGATTCTTTCAAATCTGAAT
The DNA here is from genome assembly GCF_019279795.1 of Protopterus annectens. NCBI lineage: Eukaryota > Metazoa > Chordata > Ceratodontiformes > Protopteridae > Protopterus > Protopterus annectens. The sequence continues at coordinate 1,356,643,929 of NC_056739.1, forward strand.
TTTCTACCATGGGATGGATATATGATTATCCATCAAACATCTTTTCTCTGAAAAACTAATGAAAAAAAAATCACTGGATGCCATTTTCTGCTACCATTATTTTGTTGTTTTTTTTTGTTTTTTTTTTGTTACAGTAGGGGAAGCCCCCTGTACCATACCCCCCCCCCCCACACACACACATACCCTTAACACCTCTTAACTTATATACACCATCTAGAACATAGCACAAGAGAAAAGGGCAACATCATGCCTTCTCTGAAAGTTGCCTTCAGTGATAAGCCATTGTGCTGTTGTCAATCAGCTAAGCTGCTCACTGCAAAATCAAATATTCTTCAGAGGAATACCTTATGCAAAGCCGACTCACAAGATGGGCAGTTCTAGGGTATGAATGGGAATGTATCTTATTTTTTCTTAGATATTTTGAATTTTAGTCCTTTTAGATTAATATTTTTACTTTTGAGATTTTGAGTATTTGGATATCTGCATAACATTTTGTGAAAGAGGCATATCTGTTTCTGATAAGTTTTGCAGAACTATTTCTCTGATGAGCATGCCAAGGAACAAAGCAGGTCATTATCCTATATCCACCCTTGTTTATCTTTAGTGGCCTAGATGCCTCTCATTAATTCATATTACTATATTACTTACTTGGGTTTTTTTACAATTATTTCTTCAATAACTTAAATGCGCTAATAAAAATATATTTGTGCTCTGCTAGTATTCATACCTTCCAGCTGTCCTTGATTTTGCCTCACATTTTTGCATTGCCCTCAGAAAACTTTGAATTTTGTAGTACAGTAAGTCAGCAATATTGTAGTATAAGACTTCTTTTTTCCAGAAAATGCATGTTAATGCAATATCTGTTCTTCTATTTACTTTAATGTGAATTAAAGTAATATTTAAAAATTGTCCCTGATTTGTCCCCTGTTATTTTGACTATGCCCAGAAATCTTAAGCAAGGAAGTTGGTGTTACATTTACAAATGTATTTTCAAGAATAAATGCAGAATTTATCAACCTTTTTATAAATGTGCAACGTGAATGTATTGACAAGTGCTAAGGCATAAAATGTGAAGTTCACAAAGCATGCAATCATTATTCCCCACATGAAGACATGCAGTAACATTTCTTGTAACAAAATACATTTTCATTTATTTCTTGCATGTTTTCTTTTTTTTTTTTCTCTTCAGTAATGTTTAATATGGTGTGTCCTGATTGTTTGTCATGTTATCCTATCAAGCTATATTCAGTATGGGCAGGTACACCACACATATAGCTAAAGCCATTACTAAAACACCAAGCCAGCATGTTATCGTTTCTGAATTATTCATATTATCACAGAAATACTCATTTTCTACATCACTTAATAACTGTAGTTTCACCCTGACAGCATAATATATAATGCATTTTATTTTAGCGTGCACTAATTAATATTTTAAAATATTTATACCAGTGGATATTGAGATTCCTGAAGATATTGCTCATTCTATTTTGTCCTAATATTTCAATTTCTTAATTCACTTCAAGAATGTATTTTGACATTGCAATACAGTAGTGTGGGAAATATCTCCTAAAAAGTCTATTTTTTAACTTAATGCAATACTTATTCAAAATGCATGAGTAGAAGATATGGATTTTACTAATGGAGAAATCAGAAAAGTCTGTTGGTCATGAATTGGCAAGATCAGTTTACCATATCATAGTAAAGCAGCGATAAAACAGCAAACTCAAACAAGTCATTGCCTTATTTGTCTGCAAACAAAAACCCTTGATGTTTGAACTTGATAAATATTTATTCAGCATCTTTTTAAACATGTATAACATATAATGACCTTATGCTTTTTTGTAGATACTGATAATACAGTATAAAATATAAGGAACATTCTAATGTGGCCACATTTTATTTCTTGCATTAACATCTATGCTGCATGGTCACACGTGAAAACTGTGCATTCAAGCCATACAGTACTGAGCAATGAGATATGGCACACACATTGTTTGATAAATAACCATGTGAGTGAATTCATTGTTATCAAAGTTTTTCATCCACAACCCAAAGATAAAAAAGCAGAAAATATGGTGCATCAAAAATGTCTAAATGAATCAATTGCAAGTTAATGATGCTACATTGAGAGGTAACAACTGTGTATATATTGTAGTGTACCGTGTAATACTGCAGCAAACCCAGTTAACTCCATTTAATATGAGGATACGATATGAGAATATGTACACTACCACTCTATACCTGTATAGATGTAAACTGTAGGAACAAGCAGAGAGCAAACACCAGAAATAACCCCCATAATGGAAGGATGATTCCAACAAGCTTGTAATTTCCAGAACATTAGAGTCCTCATCATTGAAATAAATGAACAAATCAGGAATAAAATAAAAGTCTCAAAGCCATGTTTAAAGCTAAAATAGCCAACCAAGCCAAAGTTATGTTTGTAATCTCAGACGCATAATGCAGTAACACACTGAGTTGATCATGAACAATGTTTCCTACAACAAGACTGAAGATGTAGAGAACATACTGGCAGATAAATTCAACTCAAACTTTTCCACTCTCTCCCTTCTGTCTATCCCCAAAGATGTACTGGAAACCAACTTGCCTCCAGCTATCACAGAACAAGTCCTATCAAAAGCAAAATATAATGTATCTTTGGATCTTGGCAATATCCCTGGATGCATCTTAAATAGCATGACGTACAACTTATATACCCCCTAACACTACTGTTCAACCTTAGCCTCCATACAGGTTTTATACAAAATAAATGGAGAACAGTTACAGTCATCATGGAGGACCGTCTACAGAGCCACATACTTACAGATTAAGTCTGACCAGGCTCATATACAAAGCAATGGAAAAACTTATTATGCAACTAATCAGTAAGGACATAGGGAACCTCTAAACACACTGGACCCATCTCAATTTGGATTCATCAAAGGTAGCTCATGCTTACTCAGCCTGGTGTGCTTTTTTGAAAAGGTCTCCAAAGCAATGGATAAAGGTAAAATAGTACACACAATATACCTCAACCTGGCAAAAGTGTTTGACACAATCCACCACTCGTATGTAGTAGATAAGCTAAATAAACTAGGAATAAACCCCATATCACTCACGCGATTGCCAGCTTCCTCTCAGATAGACTGCAGGAGATCATAACAGGGGAAGTTACCACCACAAAGAGAGCAGTCACCACTGGTGTTCCCCAGGGTTGTGGGCCAGGACCTCTTCTGTTTGGCATGTGCTTCACTGAAAAAAAAAAAAAACAATTCCAAAGGGCTCTATCTGACAAAGTTTGCAGATGACTGCAAGCAAGGAGCCATCATTCTGCAGGAAGGTTTACTCCAAACAAATACCTGGTGCCAAAAACATGGACTAAAACTAAAGGCCAGAAAAGGTGCTATTATATCCTTTGTGGAGTTAATACATTGACAATATGCCACTAAGAGTGAACTTAATTGTTTGGGATTAGGAACTTATGTGGACAGTGACCTAACTTTTGACCAACATGTGACCACTGCTATAAGAAAGCCCTTTTTTATTGCACAGGGACTGAATCTATATCTAGAAATGTCAGTGTTCTCTTTTATTCAGTCCTCCTCAGGCCAAACATTGAGAATAATGCCCCCTTTGGAATGTATTTGTCCAGAAACAAGCAACAACTGGAATGCCAACAGAGATACCTTACTAAAGGGACAGAAGACCTAAACAATATGTTCTACATAGACCAACACAAAGCGCTGTCACTATACTCAGTATACTGACTACTAAATACTGACCTGTGTCTGGCATACAAGGCATCGTCCAACCAAATACTGATGGACCTGATGCACATCAAAAGTCAAATGGCATCAAAAATATTCAGTTCAAGGATTTAAACTTCTTCTGAAACATCATCAAAGTGGTTTGGAAGAACTGGTAGATCTCACAGAGGATCATACTGCTCTGCAACAGACTACAGCTCCATGTTAAACAAGCTCATCCCTGTCTATAATCAAGCATAACTTGGATCTGTGGATGGTTAATAAAAAATTTACTCCAGGACTACCTCATGTGCACTAATAGATAGAGACAACCCTTAAATACATTTTCCCATACGTGGGTCCCTTCAAATTATCTATGGTATGATCCCAATTATATTCATTAAGGGTAATATAATTATTGACCATGGGATGGTTAAAGAAAATTTAATGACAAGAGGGATAGGTTATTTCAAGCATTAAAAAGGAAACTGGCTAAGCTTAAAATGTCCTGCAAGCACCTACCATACTGCTTACATATAAACCTATAATAAAAGCATGATTGGCATATTTATTTGACATTTATTGACTGGATTACTCTGACTGAGCTGCCACCCTTTTTCGGCAGAGGCCTGGGGAGAAAAGCTCCACAGTTAACATATATAGGAAATATAAGGGTTCCTATTACGTGATCGCAAAAGCATTCTGTTGAATGCATCTTGATCGAACATAAAACAGCAAAAAGGCAAAATAGCGAAGTGGCTTTTAAGTGAGCTCTTTTCCTGGGAAAGAATTCACTGATGCGCTTCTGTTACTTTGTCATTTTTGGCACTATAGTGTGATCTCGGAGTTGTTATATTTAAGTAAGGGGTGTGGGGAGCACAGCCCCCCACTTTATGTAATGTTTTAAAGCTTTTTTTTATTTATTTGTATTTTCTTAAACAGTGATTTTTTTCCCTTGAGAAAAAATCGCTGTTCTGAGGTTTCAACGTTGCAAGCTTTCACTTAAATGGGATCGATTAATCATCGTTCGCTTTTTTAAGTGCTCAATGGTGTAATATAGACCCAAATATAATGTGTTCAAGAAGTTAGAACAAAGATTAATAATTTATAACTACTGATATAAAACACCTAAGTTATATACAAGCTTACACAAAGCTATACAGAGTACCGTCACTAAGGAAGTAGCTACAAAGTTCCTAGGTTATATACAGACTTATACAAGCTGACAAGTATACTATCAAAGTCATTAAAGTTATCAAACATACTGTTACTAAGGATGTAGCTACATGCAATAAAGAATAAAGATATTTGAAAGGACAGCTTAATGGAGGCAGTATAAGCTACCAGGAGTGGAATTTAGGGTTACAGTTGTTGAGTAGGGGTGAGAAAGAAGGAGGGAAAAATAGGTGGGAGATGGCTGAAGAGGTGAGGTGCGAGAAGTAGGTAGGAGACAGCTAAGGTGCAGTAGATGGTTAAGGAGGGTGTGCGCAGTGGCAAGTCCAGATTTTTTTTAGATAGTTCTATATAGAGTTTTAATTGTTTTTGGTTGCTTAATACATCTAATGTGCAACACAGGTGCCCAGTAGGAAGGTAGCTGGAATAAAGAAGCTGAACCACGACAAAGTAAAATCTTCTTTTTTAATACAAAATGATGACCGCTTTTGCAATGGTAACCATTGCTTCATCAGACAGTTCATTCAAACAGCAGCAGCACTTAAATACTTTAATTCATTACTAAAACAACCAATCCTACCACTCAAAGTTAATTCAGCACTCAGCAATCAATTAATTACTATGATTACGTTTTGCCATTAGTTAATTGCTGAAGTCAGAAAAACACTGTTTGAAAACCACATGCAGAAAATGTAGAAACAAGAACATGTGGATGAATACAAATAAAATACACAAATAGTCAGTGAATAAATACATATACTCATGTTGCCCGTTTAGTAACTGCTTGTGCGTGTGGGTATAAGCATAAAATATATGTACATTTATATAAAAATATAAGCAGTACACAGCAACTTAATACATATATTCTGCCTAATAAATACATATGCTGTCCACCTAATAAATACATATGCTTTAAACTCACTCCTCCAAAAACAGGAGACCGGTCTGGTGGACCCCGGCCATAAATAAGCTATACAACAGAAGGAGGAAGCTACTACATGACAGAGCAAAATCCCAAAAAGGGAAGGCATCTCTGATCAGTATTAGCAAGAAACTTCGATCCCTCATAAAATCATCAAAGGCCAGTTTCGAAAGAAAAATTGCCCTAGACACTAAAGATAATCACAAGGCCTTCTTTAGTTATGTCAGGAATATGGGTGGAAACTCCCAGATATGCTCTGAATTGTTGCATAACAGTACAAAATATACCGAACCTACAGACATAGCCAACATCCTGGCAGACAGATTCAGTGCAAACTTCTCGCCCCCTCCCCCCCAAAGGAGCAAATGCCTATCCCAACTGAATGTAACCTCCCTGACATCACAGATGCACAGGTGAAAGCTGCCCTCTCCAAAGCAAAAAACACAACATCTATGGGACCGGACGGTGTCCCAGGCTGTGTCTTACATGAGCTCCAAGAAGAACTGAACCCTCACATTAAGTCACTGTTCAAACTTAGCCTTACTACAGGATACGTACCCAAAGAATGGTGTACAGCTACAGTGGTCCCACTCCACAAAGGTGGTGCCACAACAGACCCCGGGAACTATCACCCCGTAAGCCTTACTAGTCTGGTCTGTAAAGCTATGGAGCGTATTATCATGGAACTCATAAACAAAGACATTGGGAGCCTCCAGACACTGGACCCTACCCAATTCGGCTTTGTTAAGGGCAGCTCTTGCTTCTTAAACCTAGTTGATTTCTTTGAAACAGTTACCAAAGCCATAGATGAGGGCAAGGTAGTCCACACAGCCTACCTGGACCTCACAAAAGCCTTTGACACAATACCCCACTTGGGCATCATAAATAAGCTTACCAGCTTAAATATCAACCCCTATATCACAAGATGGGTTGCAAACTAGCTCAGAGATAGAACCCACATGGTCAGAATCGCAGGTGCCATGTCCGAATCCAAACCAGTTACAAGTGGCGTCCCACAGGGCTCAGTTCTGGGACCTCTCTTGTTCGGTATATACTTCTCTGAAGTTCAGGCTAACACGGGGGGATTATGGCTGACAAAGTTCGCAGATGACTGCAATCTGGGGGCCATAGTTGAATCTCCAGCTGACACAAGCATCCTCCAAAAGGGTCTCACAGAGACGGATTCTTGATGCCAGAGCCACGGCCTCAAGCTAAATGCTAAAAAGTGCATAGTCATCCCCTTTGGGAAAAACAAGGTGCCCACAAATTACCACATAGGTGGCAATCCATTAAGTACGGAAGAAGTAATTAGAGATTTGGGGACCAACATAGATAGTAATCTCTCCTTTGATAATCACGTTGCCAAAGTGGTTAGAAAGACCTTCTATATAGCCCACCTTATCATGAAAGGGTTTGCATCTAGATCAAGAAAGGTCATTGTGCCCCTCTACTCATCACTCATCAGGCCCATAATTGAATACAATGCCCCTTTTGGGATGTACCTTACCTGACACCTGCAGCAACTGGAGAGACCCCAAAAGTACCTCACCAAGAGGATCATGGGCTACAAACAGATGTCCTATGCAGCTCAACTAAAGAAACTCCAGCTCTACTCAGTTGCTTACCGCCTACTCAGAGGTGATCTATGCCTGATGTACAAAGCCATGTCAAACCCAGAATTAATGGACATGCTCCACCTCAAAAAATCCATGTCCCTTAGAGCTACACGCTCCAGTGACTTAAACCTCAGCACAAAAATAAATAGGACATGCTGGAGGGACAGATTCATTTCCCAGAGGCTCCCATCACTCTGGAATAGAATCCCAATTCATGTTAGACACAGCCCCTCGCTGACCCTCTTCAAGCGAAATCTGGACGTGTGGATGGGAAATCGCAAATTCACCCCTGGGATCTCTTCTGTGTCCCTGCTAGACAGAGGCACAGTAAACTAATCTTAAAAGGCTACCCTCTGTGACCTACTTTACAGAGGCACAGTAGGCTAATCAAATAGGGAGGTGGAAGCCAAATACACTCTGGCTAGGCTTATAAATGCCATAGGGCAGATAGCATAGTATCTACCTATGAACATACATCTCAACAAATACTTGTCTTTAGTGATATCTATGCTAGAAACAGCTCAAGAAATACTGTCATATTGACCCAAAGCCCTGCATGTGTTTATGTAGTCTTCTCTTGTTAAGATAGTATTATTATTATTTATTTTATTTAGCCTTCTAGATTTTAGCACTGGCTTCAATGGAACACTATCATTCAAACCCAAACCTCTGTGTGCTCCTAAATGCAAAATCCATTTTACTTCCATATTTTCAGTAGTATTGACTATGTCCCCCATCCTATTGCTGACATTCTGAATGTGTAAAACCTGAAATAAAAATATATGGTCACCCCCCTTATCCAATGTATGCTTAGCTAAAGCACTATACAGTTGCCCTTTTCTAGTGCAGTAAAGGTAATCCCTTATCCATTCCCTAAGGTGACGGTTAGTTTTGCCAACAGAGAAATGGAAACATGTTGTGCAGTGAGCTATATACACTACATTCTTAGAATTGCAATCAGCAGAATTCCTTAGCTCCCATAGATGCCCTGTTTCAGGGTGCTTGAAAAACCTTGATTCATCTATATAAATGCACTGTGCGCATTTTCCACATCTATGGGTACCATTCACTGTGCTATCCATTAGAGTAGGTATCCTTAGATAGCATAGCTGCTGTTTCAGATTTTTCTTATTTCTAAATGCAAAATGTGGTTGTCCACCCACTATGTTGGTAGTATCTTCATCTACTAACAACATATGCCAATTTTGTCGTATGATGGTTTCAAACCTTTTCACATCTCTTGTATATGGTAAAACCATTGGAATGTGTGATAATACACTATTCCTGATACCTACCCTGTCACTACCTGCTGTATCAGAGTAGTAGGGCTTAGCTTTACCTTTCCTTTCTTTGTGTACATTATCGTACACCTTATCAATTTCATGTTCACTATACCCCCTATTAATGAAACCTGTTCTTAGCTTAGTTAACTCATTTCTATACACTTCCTCTTGACAACATAGGCGAGATGTTCTCATTGCCTGACCTCTGATTATGTTAGGAAAAATCTTGGGGTTATGCATACTGTTTCTGTGTAAAAAAGATGGTCTGTAGCATTGCTTCCTATGTAATTTCGTAAACCATTGGTCATTTTCTCTGTATATGGTAACGTCCAGGAAATCTAAACTCATTTCAGAACAGTTCATCGTAAACTTTAAAAAGTCACTAGTAGTATTTAGGTGTGCATACAGGGATTTAAGTCGTTTACCATCACCTTTCCCAAAAAATAAAAAATCATCTACGAAACACCTATAAAAGGCTATTTGGGGATTACCTAACAGATGCTCATATTCCCAGTTAACCATAACCAGGTTTGCATATGTGTTGGCATAACTTGTGCCCATGGCAACCCCTGACAGCTGCTTATAGCATATGCCATTGAACATAAATATGTTGTGTTCTAATACCAATTCTAGTAACATACAGAGAAAGTCTATTTTAGTATTAGAGAACTTTCCCTGCCTTGTCAACACTGATTTCACCATGCTTATCCCCTGGTCATTGGGTATACTTGTAAATAAATACACTACATCTAGTATGGCCAGCATCCCCGTATCTGCTGTTCCCATTTGCTTCACTGCCCCATAAAGGTCCACGAAAAACTGTTCTGTGTCTTTCAAGACATTTGCATATTCATTGAGTGCTGTCTTCAATTCCTTATCCAGGTATATAGAGATGGGTTCTGTTAGCCATCCTGCCCCTGCTACTATAGGTCTAAATGTCGGGTTATACTGGTCTTTGTGTATCTTGGGAAGACCATGGATTTGAGGTATGAGTGGATTTTCAACAGTAAAATAATTAAAAAGATCTTTACTTAATAGTTCCATACACATGCATTCATATAAGGTACTGGCAATCTGTTCACTCATTTCAAACACAATTGTTGTTGGTACTTATATACATTTGGATCCAATAACATTTCTTACATAACTGTATTATAAAAGTCAGCATTCAATATCACCACTGGTCCTCCTTTGTCAGAGGATCTTATAACTATGCTATCATTAGTCTGCAAGTCACACAATGCTTTGTGCTCACTCTTTGTCAAATTATACTTTCCTTCTTCTAAAAAACTATTGTTTCCTGTGTTATAAATGGCATTTTCACAAGCTTTTAAGAAAGTTTCTATATTATGCGGCAATATTGGTACATACAGACTGTTTTTCTTAAACTGAACATCCCTTGCCTCATTGCCATTTCCAACTTGTTGTTTCAATGTTACATTTCTAGTAAACGTACGTAGGCATAACAGAAATTCACTAATGTCCATTTTAGTCGAAGGTATAAAATTTAAACCTCTGTTTAATAAAAAGTCTCAGCTGCAGACAGATTATATTTGGAAATATTCCATATTAACTCTCCTGCCCATACCCCCACATTTTCTTCAAAGTGAGAGTTTGTAACTGACCTGGTACTTCTGTCCGTTTCTGGCCCCTGTAGATGTCCTGTTCCACAGATTTTCTTCTCCCTGCTTGGAACGGTAGGGGTAGAACAGGAAAAAACCTGTTGTCATCTTCCTTCATACCACAGCTGTAGTTGTGGAGGCAGTTGTTGCCTTATTGTTGGTTGCCAAAGACGATGGCACTTCCATCAGTGTAGAATAGACGGAATGTGCCTCATTTGGTGAAAGGACACTCCCTCCTGGCTGTTGATTCATTGTTTCCTCTTCCTGCCCGAGTGCATTGGTCATCTCTTCAGACTGTACCCGATGCTCCACCCTCGGTCTCTCTTGCCACTCAAATGATTGAACTCGCCCCCTTCCCACTGCTGGTAGGCTGTTGGTGGTACCTCTGAATGCCCATTGATTTCTCTCATAAATCTCAGATTGTGGTTGGTATTAGACTGCTCTGCAGACTGTGCAGGTTTTGGCCAAGTAATGACATGCTGGTTGGTGAAATCTGTTAGATCCCTACACAGTTTCTTTTTCTTTTGCTCAAGCAGTCTGGTTTCATACCTGAGTATCTTATCAATTAGTTCATGCATGAAAACTTCAGTAGCTGCTTCCCCATAAAGCGCAGACAGTTCATGTTGTTGCTGACATATCTTTTCATTAAGCTCTTGTTCCACTGGCTTGAAAAAATCCAGCAACAATTGTATATATGCTTTACTGGTGTTAAGATTAATTTGTTGCCACTGGGCTAACAAAGTAGAGTAGGTGTTTCCATATGTGGGCATATTAAGTACTCTGAGTCCCCTTGGTATAACATTTAGGTTTAAGCAGGCTTCAAAATGGAACCTTTGGCTCTGTAGCCACTTAAACCTATACAAATCATTCTCCACATTTCTTTTCAAATTGCGTATCTCAGCTTCATTGATGTTGTTAGTATGGTACTCATAGATGTAGAAAATGTGCACAGTGCATTTATATAGATGAATCAAGGTTTTTCAAGCACGCTGAAACAGGGCATTTATGGGAGCTAAGGAATTCTGCTGATTGCAATACTAAGAATGTAGTGTATGTAACTCACTCCACAACGTTTCCATTTCTATATTGGCAAAACTAACCATCACCTTAGGGAACGGATAAGGGATCACCTTTACTGCACTAGAAAAGGGCAACTGTATAGTGCTTTGGCTAAGCATACATTGGATAAGAGGGATGACCATATATTTTTATTTCAGGTTTTACACATTCAGAATGTCAGCAATAGCATGGGGGACATAGTCAATACTACTGAAAATATGGAAGTAAAATGGATTTTGCATTTAGGAGCACACAGAGGTTTGGGTTTGAATGACAGTGTTCCTTTGAAGCCAGTGCTAAAATCTAGAAGGCTAAAATAAAATAAATAATAATAATACTATCTTAACAAGCGGAGACTACATAAACACATGCAGGGCTTTGGGTCAATATGACAGTATTTCTTTCTTGAGCTATTTCTAGCATAGAAATCACTAAAAACAAGTATTTGTTGAGATGCATGTTTTAAGCATATGCATTTAGTAGGTGAACAGCATGTGTATTTATTAGGCAGAATATATGTATTAAGTTGCTGAGTGTGTACTGCTTATATTTTTATATAAATGTACATATATTTTTATGCTTATACCCACACACACAAGAAGTTACTAAATGGGCAACATGAGTATATGTATTTATTCACTGACTTTTTGTGTATTTTATTTGAATTCATCCACGTTCTTGTTTCTACATTTTGTGCATGTGGTTTTTAAACAGTGTTTTTCTGACTTCAGCAATTAACTAAGGGCAAAACGTAACCATAGTCATTAATTGATTGCTGAGTGCTGAATTAATTTTGAGTGGTAGGATTGGTTGTTTTAGTAATGAATTAAAGTATTTAAGTGCTGTTGCTGTTTGAATGAACTGTCTGATGAAGCAATGGTTACCATTGTGAAAGCACTCACCATTTTGTATTAAAAAAAGAAGATTTTTACTTTATCGTGGTTCAGCTTCTTTATTCCAGCTACCTTCCTACTGGGCACCTGTGTTTCAACATTTTCAACTTCTGGGCTGGTTTGGATTTATTTGTTTACATCTAATGTGCAGTGGAAATTTATTCCAAGACAGAGCGGGGGAGTAGTTGTAAAGGTTTTGTCCTATTTTGCTTTTTGGTTTGTGGATTTGAAGTAAGTTTTGGTCTGTGCTTCTGAGGGTCCTGGGGGGTTGTAAAAGGGAGACTAGTGAGGAGATGATTGGACAGAAGGTGGGGTGATACAGGGTCGAATGAATCATCTGAACCTGAGAGAGAAGTAATTGGTGGGGAGGTTCTAGCCAGTTCAAGCTGTTAAGAGAAAGGCAATGGTGAGATTTATAAGTTTGATTTGCAGCAAATCTGGCAAGTTCAGTATAGGTGGATTCTAGTTTGTTAAGAGAGAGTTTTGAAGGTTAGTGAGGATTTGTGAGCTGTAAAGTAGGCTTGGAAGAAGGTAGGCATGGGAGAGGGAGATTTGGGGTTTGTTTGACAGAATGTCTTTTTGTTTCTGTAGAGAAGACCAAGTTTTTGGTGGGGGGTTTTTTTGATACAGTTGTGTACATGGAGGTCAAATTTAAGTTGATCATCAATTATGACTCGGAGAAGCCTGGTGTTTGATTCAACTGTTATTGGTGTGTTGTTGAGAGATGAGACAGAGACTATAGATTTGAGGTGGTCTAGGGCTGTTGGTAGGAAAAGCAAGAGTTTGGTCTTTTTAGGATTTAGGATTAACTGATTCTTTGAAAGCCAGTTTTCAATAAATGTGAAGGATTTTTGGGTAATGGTGTTTAGGTCAGACAGGGTATCAGCAATGGTGATGACTGTAGAGTCATTTGCATATTGCATGAGTAATGATTGTGGACAGGAAGTATAGAGTAGATTAGTAAAGATGTTGAAGAGTAATGGACCAAGAATTGACCCTTATAGAACTCCCATCTTGATAGGAAGATGCTGGGATAGTGTAAATAACCATTTTACAAATTGCTCTCCATCATTAAGGTAGCTAGAGAACCAGGAAATAGTTGTAGTAAAAAAAAAATTAAGATGAGAGAGCTTGGCCAACAGGAAGGGGTGGGAGACTGTGTCAAATGCTTCAGAGAGATCGAGGAATAGGTGTGACACCAGCTTGTTACTGTCTCTATCTAAGGAAATGGTGTTGATAAAGGATAGAAGAGCAGTGGATGTGCTATGTTTAGGGTGAAAGCCGTGTTGGGTGGGGGTGAGTAGTTTTTCTTGTAGTAGGGAATTCAGGATTTGTTTGTGCAAGAATGTTTCTAATACTTTGGACAGAGGTGATAAAATTGCTATTGGTCTGTAATTGGCAAATTCAGTGGAATTGCCTCTTTTGTGTATGGGTAGGGTAAAGAATTGTTTCCAGACTGAGGGAATTTTGGATTCAGAGATAGACTGGTTAATGAGTAGGAAGACAGGAAGAGCTATAGAGAGTTTGCTGCTATCTGTAGGAAGAGTGGAAGTAGGTTATCTATTGAGGAGGAGCAGGGTTTCAATTTGAGAAGTAAGGACTTTATGTAGCTGGTAGATACTGGTTTAAGACATAAATTGTTTATGGTTTTGGAGGAGTTGTGAATGTCTGAAAAGGTTTATCACACTAGTATCAGAGTTTGTAGGATTTATTAATTTGCTTATGGATTCAATGAAGTAGGTGTTAAACATGGATTTTGTTTCTTGGGGAGTATTATTCTGGCAGGGGTTAGGCGATGAAGGGTTACCTGGATGTAATATTTGGTTTATGTTTTGCCAGAATTGTTTTGGGTTGGATATATGAGAAGCTGGTGGGTTGTTGTAAAAAATTCTCGTCTTTGTTGATGTGTTTTTTGGTAAGATTACAGAGCTCTTTGTAGTTTTGTAAATGGGTAGAGAGCTTAGTTTTATCCAAGTTTTCACTGCCTTATCTCTAGTTTGCATTAGAGACTGAGTAGTATGAGTAAGCCAAGGGGATAATATTGATTTGACTCGTACGGTGTGTAGGGAGGCAATGAAGTTGAGGATGTTTAGAAATACAGAGTTGAACTTAACTACTGCCTCATCCAGCAGTAGATGTGTTAAAAAGACCAATTTATTATTGAGAGGAGGTTGTTAAAAGTATTAGGATGGAAGTTGGCCAGTTTACAGCATTTGATATATTTGTATGGCCTAGTATAGTGTAAGTGACAACTTACATTGACAGTAGTTTTTTTTTTTAATCTGGCCCTGATGTAATCCTGTTTATTGATAGACCTTATACCAAAGTAAGCCACTTACGCTGAGAGTGAGTATTTTGGAATCAGGGCAGACTTACACTGAGAACAACCTGTTTGGAATCCTGCACTATGAATATAACATGACATGAGATGATAATACTGTTTTGTTAGAAGTTCCTTCATAGTTCAATAGCACTCATTTTCAAGTAGCCAGTTGTTAAACTGAGATACATAAATATGAATAATGGTAACTTTGTGTCATGACTGTGATTTGTTGCCATCATAGTAGTGTATGTAAAAGTAGATGACTCGTGTGTACTACAGAGTGGAGCAGTCCTATATCAGTTGTGAGCAAAATTGACAATCCATGCTAACCAAATAACTGAGGATTTTTGCAGCTGGGTAAGGAAGAAATTTATTCTTAGCTTTTGGGTCATTTGGAGCCAGCATCATGGCATAGAGGGATACAGCTCTGGGAATGCCAGGTGACCTGGGTTTGATTAGTGAATCAAGCATCTGAGGTGTTGGTGGGGGGATGTGTACACCCATCATGTGGGTGGAGGGAGCTCACTCATGCACACCATGTGATAGATCTCCATTGAAAATTGGTGAACTGCAAGGAGGTGTAGTACAAAGGAGGTTGGGGTATTGGCTAATATGACATGGAGGAGGGACTATGTGCAGCTCATGCCTATTATATATCCATCCTGAGACATCATGACTGAATATGCAGCAGGAGGATGTTTGGGCATAACATAACAAAACCACTCCTGGAAGCAGTATGAGGCTGCATCAGGTTCTTGATCTCCTCACCTGCTCTGGACAGGGGTCAGGGATATAAAGGGGGGAGGTTAAGGTAGGTCCAGTAGACCCAGTGAATGAGAAGTGGACCTGGAAGAAGTTGATGGTCAGCTTTGGGAGCCAAAAGTGGAAATTTCAATGACAGCAAATTTTGATTTCATAGTTGCTTTGGTGATTTAGTTTAGTATGGCTATTTTAGTCTCCTGGAAGAATAGGGTAAGACTGAAATGTATTAGTAATTTTTTTCTTGGAGTACATTGAGTATATATTGCTGGCCTTCTAATTAATTACTTGTGAATTAATCAAGGACTGTGGTATGATTTGTCATTTTGAAGTAAACTAGACACTCAGCTAGATTACATATCAAAATGATAAGACAGAACAGCACTGTTTCTGAAATACACCTTTGAAATATACAAAGGAAAGAGAATGAAAAAAGAACTAAAAGAAGCCTTGAGACATCTCCTTGCATCTGCGGCCTGTTAGTCAGAGAAGACCTTTCAAACATGATACTAAGATGCAGTATATTTACAGAAAAACAGAAGGAATTTTTTTCAAAAATATTTGGATCGAATTATGAGTATTAGGAATTAACAGATGACTTCTCTGAAATATTACTTAGTACTTCGACAGACATATTGAAGAATTAGCCAGATTTTTTATGTATTTAAAGTAGGTAATATAAGAGATAATGGTACAGGAAAACAGGATTGAGAATTAACTAAGAAATTATGCTTTTATAATATAGACAGCTAACATATATATGGTGCTGGTATAATGGTCAAGGTGTTTACTTCACACATGCCAAGTACAGGGTTTGATCCTCCCTATAGGAAATTAGCCTGACTTACAATGGTCCACAAAGGCAACTTACCTATGTATAACTACTTACTTCATGTGGGCGTCTAATCATGATTATCTTTAAGTGCATGGAATGCAGTGGTTATGCTCTGATATCTGAAAAAAATACAAATCATTTAAGTACTTCTATAGAGCAAGACCTGAACTTAATAATTATTAAGCGCCCCTGCTTCAGTTGTTAAGATCAAGTATCAAGGTAAGAAGTTAACTTTGCCAGTACTGGTCAGCGAACAACAGTGGCAGAATAAAAAGTATATCAGTTCCTGCCTGCTGTTTGTGCTGGTAATCTGTCCCTGCCTTTTTTCTAATATAACAGAATCTCTTACACACTAAGTGCTTTATGGGTTTGAAAGCTGACAAAATACTTGACGTTCTTTTGTCTTGTAGCTAGTAGTACATGGAGCAGATAAAGCTCCATGTACTACAAAGAATTATGATCAGGTCTTCACTCATAGCCCTTTATTATGTGTTTGCAACATGGATGCCAAGATTCACCCCTCAAGCTTCGTACTTGAGGTGAAATTCTTGCCATCCATGTGTTGAACACATAATAATCTGGTTATGATTGGTGACCCACTCACAATGCTCCATATTATTTGTCTGGGACACAGGTGCCAAGAAAATCACCTCCAGAGTTAATCCTGACATCCATATCAAGAAGACATAATAGGAGTTATAACTGGTGAGACTCAACCATTATTTTCTCTAGTGCATGAAGCTTTATCTGCTTCATGCTGTACAATTTATAGAACAAAAAATATAGGGACAGAAAGTGTTTAACCTGCTTTCAAAGCTGTTGAAAGCTGGCAAATCACTTATTGCTTCCAAATGGCCAAATGGTCAGCAGACAGAAAAATAAAGTGTCTGTGTGAACAGCAAATTGCTTTAAGAGATGTTAGACACTTCATTATGGCACACTTCTATTTATAAGTGATCCAGAGTGAAGAATCAGCTTTTAAAGTTATTTGGCCTGTTGCTGCTGTTCTTTGCTGGCCATTACTGCCCACTGTAA
Source organism: Protopterus annectens (assembly GCF_019279795.1). Lineage (NCBI taxonomy): Eukaryota > Metazoa > Chordata > Ceratodontiformes > Protopteridae > Protopterus > Protopterus annectens. Next base: position 1,356,661,198 of record NC_056739.1, read on the forward strand.
ATCCATAGTGTGAGACCCAGTTTTAACTGTGCTTAAAGGTGCTTAACAAGCTTGAATTTTCCCCATTTGCGAAGTATAATCACATCACTCCATGCACTGAAACTGTTTATTTGCTCAAAAGTACATATAAAACCTTTTGTGTTGAAACAATCAGATGTCACAATGAAGCTTTCATGCCAGTATGTCTGTCTCTTGGACACTCAAATCATTTATATTTTATCATCATTTGGGCAGCACTGCTGTGGCTGGATTAACTCAATCTATGGGTGCTGAGTATACTGAAAATACATTTTGATTTCATTGTTTGAGTATTTTTTTTTCTACAAGGTAGTGAACTGGACTACACAGACCATTGTCAGTCATGACTTAGTAATTTAACATTTTAAGTAAATGAGTTCTAAAAAGTTAACGCAAAAATCTGAGATAATCCAAAAAGGATATTTTATAAAGGAAGCTATATATAAAAAATATTAAGTTACATGTAGCAAATGCTCACATCAAAATACTTAATACTGTAATGAATAATAGAATTTTGATATGCAATCATATGAATAATAGAATTTTGATAGGCAATCATCTGTAGCAAGCACACACCTAATTTACATAAATTTAGAGTGTGTTGTAATTATGTAACAGCACCCATACAAACAACATTTAGCCCTTTGTTTAAGATGGGTCATGAGTTGGCTGGAAGAGGTTAACCTCTTGGTTAATTGTCAGTTAAGTAGAAAAGGAGTTACAGTGACATTGTAACAGAAAATGCTTTAGATATAAGAGAAGATGAGAAATGTGACACTACAAAAGAAATTGCAGTGGAGTCTGATGACTTCCGATTGTGGGAAAGTTTTACAGAAATCAGTTGCTGTGTGAACCAGCACTGCTACAAATTAATAATCCTGAAAAATAAGGTGCTGATAAGGATGGTCATTGCAAGGTTGAAAGGTAGTAATTTTGGCTCTTGACTATTCAGCAATGCTGATTCCAAGGTTACATAACTTTTGAAGGGATGATTTAAGGATAGAAAAGCAGACTGTATTTAATTGAATTATTTCTCAGTAGTTTGGATGTGAATTGTGGTCTGATGTATCCAGTGCCTGCAAGATTGTGAATGAGTGCAATGTGTCTTCTCAGTAAAGGGGAAAACTGCATATTCAGTACTTTAGTGCATTTTTACTGAAGATAGAGCTGCTGTTGCTTTTCCAGCTCTATAGCACCAGTTTATTTTTGCTGTTAAATGTGGTGGCACCTGATTGGACTATCTCTTACGCTGTTTAAACTGCAACTGCCATTCCATCCCTGCCTCCTTCATGCTTAATAGCTGTTGCTTCCTCCTGTGCCCATATCATTGAAATAGTGTTATTAAGCACAACTTATTGTTATATCTGTGTATATTTTTATATTAAATTATTAGAGAAGCAGTACATATTTCTGTCAGATATAGTTAATTGGTTAAGAAATTTGTCTATCAGGCTGCAAATATAGTGACATCTGTCAATCTGAGAATTTTTCTTGACATACACTAAGGTTCATAGGTTCATAGGTTCATACTAGGCTATCTGCCCGAGGGCATTTACAAGCCTAGCCCATCGTTTTGTGGCTTACGCCACCCCTTTAGTATGGGGAACTATACCCATTATTTTGCTGTGCCTCTGTCGAGCAGTGACACTGAGGTAATCCCTGGGGTATATCTGCGATCTCCCATCCATTGGTCAAGATTTCTCTTGAACAAGGCCAGCGAGGTGCTCTGCCTCACATGTACCGGGATTTTGTTCCACAGCATAGGAGTCTTTGGGTGATGAATCTATCCCTCCAGCACGCCCTATTAATAGCCGTGTCGAGGTTTAAATCTCCGCCCTTGTGGCTCTGATGGATCTAGATTTTTGAGGTGAAGCATATTCATCAAATCTGGGTTTGACATGGCCTTGTATGTTAGGCAAAGGTCACCTCTGAGCAAGCGGTAGCGACTGAATAGAGCTGGAGTTCTTTCAGTCGGGCAGCATAGGACAGATTTTGAGACCCTTTATCCTTTTGGTGAGGAACTTTTGTGGCCTCTCCAGCTGCTGCAAGTGTCGGGTCAGATACATCCCGAATGGGGCATTGTACTCAATCATTGGTCTGATGAGTGATGAGTAAAGGGAGACTATGACCTCCCTTGATCTAGATGAGAATCCCTTCATGATAAGGTGGGCAATGTAGAAGGTCTTCCTAACTGCTTTAGCTACATGGGTGTCGAATGACAGACTACTATCAACCTGGGTCCCCAGGTCCCTGATAACTTCTTCTGTGCTCAGTGGATTGCCACCTATTTGGTAGCTAGGGGTAACCTTGTTTTTCCCAAAGGGTATGACTATGCATTTTTTGGCATTTAACTTCAGGCCGTGGCTCTGGCACCAGTTATCCGTTTCTGTGAGACCCTTCTGAAGGATATCTGTGTCAGATGTGTTTTCTACTATGGCGCCCAGTTTGCAGTCATCTGCAAACTTTGTCAGCCATAACCCTCCTGTGTTTGCTTGTACTTCGAAAAAGTAGATGCCAAACAAGAGTGGGCCCAGGACTGAGCCCTGTGGGACACCACTTGTGACAGGTTTTGAGTCTGACATGGCGCCAGCAACTCTGACCCTGTGGGTTCTGTCACTCAGCCAGTTTGCAACCCATCTTGTGATGTATGGGTTAACATTTAAGCTGATGAGTTTTTCAATGATACCCGAGTGGGGTATTGTATCGAAGGCCTTAGCCAGATCGAGGTAGGCTGTATGGACTGCCTTTCCCTCGTCAATGGCTTTGGTGACTGTTTCGAAGAAGTCAACCAAGTTTAAAAGGCATGATCTGCCTTTGACAAAGCCAAACTGGGTTGGATCCAAAGTCTGCAAATTCCCTATGTCTTTATTTATGAGGTCCATTATGATCCTCTCCATGGCTTTGCAGATAAGGCTTGTCAAGCTAATGGGCCGGTAATTTCCAGGGTCGGTGGAGGCACCGCCTTTGTGAAGTGGGACCACAGTTGCAGTGCGCCACTCCCTAGGTACATATCCAGAGGTAAGACTTTGATTAAACAGCTGTCCTAGCTGTGGGTTTAATTCCTCATTGAGTTCGTGGAGCACACAGCCGGGGACACCATCAGGTCCCATGGATGCTGTGTTTTTTGCTTTGGAGAGAGCAGTTCTCACTTGGGCGCTGGAGATGTTTGGGGGGCTGCAATCGTTTGGTATAGATATCTCTCCTTTTGGGGGGGAGGGGGGGGAGAAGTTTGCACTGAACCTGTCAGCCAGTATGTTGGCAATGTCTATAGGATCAGTAATCTTCACATCATTTTGAACTAGTTCTGAGCATATATGGGAGTTTCCTCCTAGGTTTCTAACATAGCTAAAGAAGGCCTTATGATTGTCTTTTGAGTCTTTAGCTATTTTTCTCTCGAAATTTGCTTTGGATGATTTTATGAGAGCTCTTAGTTTTTTACTTATAGTGATCAAGGGTGTCTTACCTTTTAAGGATTTTGCTCTATCTTGTAGTAGCTTCCTACTTGCAACACACTATATATTACAAATAGGTTATAAACTAGGTAAGATATCAAACCACATGGTGAGAGAAGGGCATGTTGTCTGAGGTGTGGGATAGTAGTATAGCTGAGGGAATTGTGAGGGGGGATTTGAAATAGGTCTTGTGTGAATGAAAGGATACTGGAGTGGGGTGGCAGGGAGCACAGCAGGAGAATATACAAACTGTGCTATGAGGAATAAGCAGGAAAGACAGAAGGCATGGAGATAGTAATGAAGATAGTAGAGGACAAGGACAGATGAAGTCAAATGAGGATACAAGGAGGAGGAGAACGTAGATGGTCAGAGTGAGCAAGGTTGAACCAGTACATGGACAGCCCAAGTAGGGCAGACAGAAATCTGGTCAGGGAAAGGCAGGTGAGGAACAAATGGGGAATAAGACACCTGACATTTAGGTAATAAGTGAGAGAAGGGGTGGCAGCTCAAAATAGAAGCAGAAAATTTGGTGCCCCCTATGTAGACAAAGCAAACAGGGATCCACATGAGAAGACAGGAAGAGGAAGGGAGATAAGAGTAGGAGGAGGTAGAAGAGGAAGAGGCTAATGAAAATCAGAGGGGAGGGAGAGACAGTAATCGTCAGCAGCTGCTAGTGCTTGTAGGAGTAGTGCAAAAGGGAGGCAAAGGATGTCTGCTGCAGAGCAGCCAGGGAGGGAAGCATCCAGCAGTGACACATCCGCAGTCATACACGAAAGTGAGAAGTAGAGGGCTATTGACAGTAGGCAGAAAATGAAGAAAAAGAAGAAGGGGTAGTCTTGTTTAGGGACAGAAAAGAGAGGTTTGGGGACTCAAAACACAGTCATTCTGTCACCAGATAGATTAACAGCATTTACAATTCAGGCAGGAAAAGGCATGTTAAACTGATAGTGTTTTACATTTAGGAGGTTATGGAAAGAAATGATCAAAGAGGTCACTAAGGGTGTAGAGTAGGTACATGTTATGGTTCATATAGGAACCAATAAGAGGGCATCTGAAATTGTAACAAACAAAATAAGAAAGTAATATGAAAATGGGAGAAAAATGGGTAGAAACCTTCATTATTTTAAGTGCTACCTGTGCCAGCAGCCAGCACACAGATGAACAAGGAACTGTGGAGAGAACAATGACTGGTTACAGTACTGGATAATGAAGAATACTTTGGCCTGGAAATGTTCTTTAATATCACCAATCTTCTTCAACAGAACCCTTGTGTTTCTTACTTTATGTCTTCTTTCAGTTCCTTGAACTGCTCATTTAAGTATGGTTTCTTATTTCTCTCTGCTATTCTCTGACCCACGGTAGTGGTGCTGCGGTAGCGTTGTCGCCTCACAGCAAGACGTTGTCCCATTCGATTCTCAGCTAGAGCGTCTTCTGTGTGGAGGCATATGTGAATGGGCATGCCTTCGTTGAAGGTTGTGCATCAGGGCTGGTAACTCGGCATGTAAAAATCCACTACCAAACATTAGCGGACCGAAGTTCCGCTGTGGCGACCCCTAACCGGGATAAGCTGAAAGACACAACAACATTCTCTGAAACAAATTTTCCTGTCCTTTTACCTTTTCTTCGCCTTCTTCTCTTGGTCATTTCTAAAGCTTCCAATCACAGTCATTTTGCCTTCTTAATCTACTTTCTATTTGAAATATTTCTGATACCACCTCCTGGTCAATATCACAAGCTTCTGTCCATAATTCTTCAAGTGCTCTGTGCAGGAGGCCTAATCATTTGAATGTTCACATCCACTATGTATTCACTAGGAAATTTGTTGAGCTTGTGGCTCACTTGCAGAGCCAGCCTTATGTGCATTGGCCATATAGGTGCTGCTTATGACACAATTATTCCAGGGCACTGGCACTTTTCTACAATTATTTCTTTATTTTTAGAGCAATGAAGTAAAGTATTTCTTTGATATAATAAATAAATAAACATCTCAAGGCACCCCTATTTACAGAAAATGTGTCCGTAGCTTGGCAGTCACTGTAGGAAGAAGTACTGCAGTTAATGTGTCAATTCAAGTCGTGTTACACCTGAATTTTGCAGAAAAAACTGCAAAGTTCAAGGGGGATGTGAATGACACGATGTGATAAGAGAAGCTAGTTTCTGTCTCTGGTAATGTGAAGTAATATATAAATACATAAATAGATAGAAGATACCAGAAGATAATAGTATAGCTATGGTGAAATAAGCAGCCACACTATGTGTAAAATCTTAGGGAGCATGATCGGCAGATGCCAATCAGTCTTCAGTGCATTACTGGCATTTAAATGCCAATATTGCATTTGCAGTCTGAACTGAGAGTTTTAGTGCTCTGAGTGTGGTATAAACTGTATCATCTGCTTGGTACAAATGTGGAAGAAGTGTGCTATAGTTTAAAAAGAGAAATATTTTTTTTTTTCAGAAAGTCCAGTTTCAGGATTTCACAAATGAATCCTTTAGTACTCCATGTGTGGACTGTGTAGCTGCTTGCTACATATTACAGTTTAGATGGAAGGGCATCAGATCACAAGATGGCACCAGGGGGTTAGAATAGTTCACATATTTCTGCCAGAAGGCACTGTCAGTCCATCCTGATTTAGTCTTATGACTGTATTACAGGACAATAAGGTAAATACTGTACAGTGGGACAACCAATGCCACTGTTTAAAATGGAGGATTTATAGGGGTTTGACCAAGACTTATGAAAATCAGCACTACAAGGCTGAAGTGTATGAGGCAGAGGCTTGTGATGACAAGGAAAATATCAGCAAAAAGGAAAGTAATTAATGGAGTACTGTTGAGGTCAGTCCTAGGATCAGCTGTCCCCAATGTATTACAGACATATCTGAGAAAATAGAAAACCAGATCAGTGTCTTGATGGTATAAAGATAAACGTCAGTAGTGGAGGATGGTGAACAGCTTATATAAGGATTTGGAAAAAGGTAACCAAACTGCCAAAAAGGTGGCATGTTGGGTTCACTACAGGTTGGCTGCAACAAACCTGGTATGGCATATGCACTGTTGGGTCTACTTCATATGAATGAAATTTCATTTGACTGAATTTCATTTGACCAAGACCATAATACTGAATTTTCAAAATACTGAAAATTCATTTGACTAAATCTCATTATACTGAGTTGTAAGCCATAGACATGATGTGGGTTTCCCTTCTCCTGTGACTTGCTTGTGATAAAAAGAATTATTGTAACTTATAGTGCTGATTGTCAGAATACTGATAGTCATGTAGAAAGTAGTGGTGTAGTGTTTCTAAATGTGGGTATGTCTGTTTACATTTTTATGGGAAGTATCTAAGGTAATATGGTGGATGTTTTGTGCATTCCCAGCAGTTATGGCAACGTGTAGACCAGTAGCAGCTGGTGACTTCAAATCAAAGGGGGGCTGCAGGAGACAGCTGAATGGGTGGGGTCAATGGGAAGGGGTGCGGCCAACTAGAACGGGGAGGAGCTATGCTCAAAACCACAAAAACTAAATATACTGCCCTGGGTGCCATACCGTCATTATGAGAGTCCAATCAAGACAAAATGAACTGTAGAAGAATAAAAGTATTTCAATGCATTGGCTGCATGACAGCTTAATATCTAGATGGAAACAAAAAAGTTTGTGAAGCATGAAAAAATAAATTACTTTTTTTTTAAATACATTACTGGAATGCCAGTCAAAATCAAGTATAAGAAAAACAAGCAGCACTCAACTCAAACCACTTCTTGCACTGCAGTTCTAATTATAATTTATATTCAGCTTTATTAAAGTACCAAGTAACATGCTGAAAGTAGAAATCTCTGATGCCCCCACTTGTAAAAATGTTTCTTATCCAAAAAAGACCTGCTGCCTGACATCTACTTGTTTCATGGGGAAAACATGATCAAAGTAAAAAATGAAAAGCAAACAAGAAATAAGCTCAAGATACATTGCTTAAAAGGATTACTGTACAGGTTATGGACCACATGATTGGCATTCTGTTTACGGGTAAAGCCTGCAGACATGACTGGAAGTCTCCAAGTGTAATGAGACTCTTAAAATAATGTAATCCTGTTCTTTATTACAAATACTGGCATATGCATTTCAACACCCAAGGCTTATACATTATCTAGTTAAGTATTCTCTACATGGCAACAGAAAGGATTTCAATGTTGGCAATTCTTTAACAGTATGCTTATTAAAGCTTACTTGCATCTTGCAATCCTCAGCCAAGCTTACCTGATGGTCATTAAAGTATTGCTACTTAAACACAGAGCAACAGGCACGTTGAATAATAAGCATAAATCAACAGTACAAAGAATATGACAGAAACCAGACCATTCTGTAAAAATCAAGGACAGATGAAAAGCCACTCTAGTACTTGTATCTACCTTGGATGGGGGGGATACTCTGCAAATTTACACTGCATAACTACTCCTTGCCTTACTTCGGCACATCCAGAATCAAAACATGGGGGAGTGGGGTGCAACAAGTATGTCACAGTTTGAAATGTCTCTGGCTGACTTGTGATGGCCCTGACACATTTGTCATACCTCTCAACCTCAGAGCAAGAAATCTGGACAAAGTCATACAAAGAAATGGGACAAAGGCCCAAAAATAAGGACAATTTTTTAAATATTGCTCTTATAAACTTAAAAAGATAATAGAGGTCTTGAATTAGTATGAATTTTCTGAATAGTATGAAATCTGAAACTCAAATGTCTATCAGTATTTTCTAACTTCAGTCTTTAATGATTTGTCACTAATTTGCCAAAAAAAACCACAATTTTATGAAAAATGGACCAAAAATGTGATGTAAAAATATAAAATAGCAAAATACAATACAGCTGGGAACCTGTCAAAGAAGGGACACTTTAATATTAGTACTGCTAACTTGAGCAGCTGACAAAATAAAATAATCTACATGCATTTCTGAAATAAAAGTAATCTAATGGATTATTACAGTTATTTCTTAATTATAAACCCTCCATGTTTTCTTCCAAAATTGCTATTTTGCGAAGGGATCATTAGGGGAAGAGCAACATTTTGAGCCAAAATCAGGGACAGTTGAGAGGTCTGGCTATGCCTAATTCTATAAAGCAATTTATTTGCATGTACCTCTCAACCTGTTAATGCAATAAATCAGGACAAGGCCAAATATATTGGGGGAACATATAAACAGTACTAAAAATTGCTCTTGTATAAACTGAGACAGTTGATAGAACAGGTCTTACTTTAGCATGCATTTTTCTGAAGGTTATGAAGTCTGAAACTCAGTGTGTCATTAGTGACTTAATTCCTAAATGATTTGCCAGAAAACCACAAATTTTATGAGGAACGAACCAAAAACAAGAAGCAAAAAATCTATTCATTCTTTGAAAATCTGGACAGTTGGGAGGTATGGTTCAGCTGGGGCTGCCTAAGTTTGCCGCCCTTCCCCCTCACAAAACCATGGTCGAATGCAGCCTCCCCTGCAGCCATTCCAATGATCCATTACTTGGCTGTTTCACTCCATTTACCATAAACACTAATGTGCATACTGATTTACTTCTATGATGATTTGAACTTCATTTTGAAAGTTTTATTTTGCATTTTACAGCACAAACACTAAGACATCTGCTAAACAAACTTGGCATTAAAACTTCTCTGCCATGGAAACTCACATTCATTGAAACCCTCATTCAAAGAAAATACATTTTAACCGTGGCAGATAAAGATTAATTCTGGGCTGTTTTCAAATCATAGGCTCCTTGCATATGGAACATACATGTGCTCTTTGATACACCTTCCTATTGCTTTGAACATTTTTCCAGTAAACAATGAAACAAAACGCATGCACCAATGACAAAACTGCCCAATTCAGAACATTTCCATCATAAAAGTCTACTCAAACTTCTACAGTCCACTATTATCAGTAAATATGCACAATTCTACAGTTCACCATTATCAGTAAATATGCACAATCTCTAAAGTAGTAAAAAAGTAATCTAAATAATTCCACATTAAATAAATCTGTAATGAAGAGGTTGCTGCTAGCAATCACCTTTATATTTCATGGTTTCATCAAAAAATAAAGTGTCTGATGCCCCTGAGGAATAAATTGCCTAAATTACATTAAAAATAAGCTAGTAATATTGCAATAGGAAATGGATGCAAACTGATAACAAGCTCATAGTATCTTAACTTTCAGTATGGCAGCATTCACCCCTTATGGGAGTAGAACCAACAACCATCTGCATCAAAAGCAAATACACAACCTGTTGTGCTATTAGCAATGAGAGCTGACTTAGCATAATCAACACTAAACTTCTCTTCCTCTGCAGCTCTCACCTCCTTGTAAAATCAACTCAATACTCAACTGCATTTCAACTTCGCAGCACAAGAAATCTGGAAAAAGCCAAATTTATTGGGGTGGGTCAAAAGGGAAAAAAACAGGGACACAGTAAACATTGCTTGTATAATCTTGGAAAGCTGCTAGAATAAAATGCTGTGTTACCACCATACATTTTACTGCCAAGGTCCCTGTGCAAAAGAGTCAGAACAACATACCACTATGCCAAATCACCTGCTTTGTGAAAGAAAAATGCTGTGTTAGCACCGTACATTTTACTGCCAAGGTCCCTGTGCAAAAGAGTCAGAACAACATACTACTATGCCAAATCACCTGCTTTGTGAAAGAAAAATGCTGTGTTACCAAAATAAGTGTGAATGGCTAAGCCTGCCTAACAGTCATGAGTGAGTTTTCTTTTTTTTTTTTCACTTACAGTAAAAAGATTGTCAGCCACATAAAAGAAAAATCACTGTTGCTTAGCAAGGAAAAGTACATTTTTGGCAGCTACATTTGTCTGCTGTCTGTTACAAGAGACATGATGAAAATAAGATGTGCATAAGAACGTATCTGCTACTACTGTAAAGTAGTTTCTTGAGAATCTATCCAGTCACTTACTGAGTTCAAAAAGAATTAGGGCACATCACTTAATTGCAGTTATTTTTTTTACTTGCAGCTCCAAAAGAGAAGCTGTACGAAAGTGCTTTGCGATTTTTAAACATGGCTACTTTTGCTATTATGCATGTCAAACTCACACTTCAATGCTTGACTTTTTGTTGCTAGTTTCACTTTTTGCTTTTCTCCTTCATATTGTCATGCCTAGTTAGTACTGCTATATTTTGTGTAATCCATCTTATTCGTCTAATTATGTATTCAGTAGCACAGCTAATTTGAAAACGGCTTCATCTACATGTAAAGGCTGACAAATCAGATCATATTTAAATTTAATTTTTAGCTGTTTCTAGCTGTGTGCAATGGTTCTTCATTTTCCAAACCAAGCATTAAAAGATACCATAAACAGTAGTTTTGACTTTCTTATTCTGTTCCACGCACTCAACTATCAGTATACCAGCTAAAACTTGCCAGCAAAAAGTATAAAAAATGAAACAAACACATGCGTGCGCGCGCGCACACACACACACACACACACACACCTTGTACATCCAAATCCCTGTCGACCACAGACTAGCCTGTAGTAAACCACCATAAATCCCTGTCCACAAACCACCACCATAAATCCTATGAAAACACATGCAAATCCGACCCTGCCCATCGCAAGATCTGACTGCAGCAAACTCCAATCCAGACCCTGCCCGTCGCGAGATCCTTCCCCCGATGAGACTGCAGCAAACTCCTGACTGCTGACGTTGCAGTCCGACCCCGACGCGGTTTCACAGCGAGTTCCAGGACAGTCTATGCAGTTTAAAACTGCATAGACTTCTGGGAGCTTTGTTCTTCATGTTTCCCAGTCAGGACTGCTGCTGAGACAATCTCTGCATGCTCCAGACTGTCTCAGCAGCAGTCCAGACAACTGCGCATGCGCGAAGTCCACGATTTAAAAACATTTTTTTTTTCATTTTATTTCTTTATTTTTCTTTATTTTATAGCTGAGGGGGCTGCAGTCCACCAGTCCAATAGCATGGGGCTGCCCCTGGTGTAGACTTCTGTAAGGTAAGCTGAAGGTTTATGCCCTATTCCCCACTGTAGTGTGATTCTGGAGTTAGTATATATAGTTAGTGGGAGTGTGGGGGGGCACAGCCACCCACATTGGGGGGGTGTGGGGAGTGAGCCCCCCACCTAGTTTGGTTTTATATTGTCCGGTTTCTGTTAAGAGGGTACGTACGTATTTTTTAAGTTCCGGAATGTGTTAGTTATTGGTGTTGTAAGTGTGCATGTCTATTTTATACAAGTTAGTATTCTGAAATTTAGCATTGTATGATTTCAGTATTATAGTTTCAGTCAAGTGAGTTTTCAGCATTTTGAAAATTAGGTATTTTGGTCTAAGTCAAATGAAAATCAGTCAAAATGAAATTTCAGTCATGTGAAGTAGACCCGTACTGTCAGGGAAGCAGAATCAATGTCAACAGAGCAACAAAAGGCTGTGAGGATGTGGATCACATCTGGAATGGACCACTATGAACTAAGTGAAATGACAGCAGTATCTGCAAACAAAATACTGAGGGGAAGAGACAGAAAGCAGAAGTCAAGGCATAATGCTTCTTTTTTTCAGTCAGGCACTGGTTGTGTCATATTTTCAGTACCATGTGCAGAAATATGAGAATGGCAGGGAACAAAAACGTAAATCACCAGAAATTGTGATAAGGAGTATAGGGATATGATATGATATATGATGATATGATATATCATATCATATCATATCATATGAAAAATGGTATAATGGGTGACATTCATTTATTTTTATTTTTTATTTATTTATTTTACATTTGTTAACTGGGAAAATCTAGCTAGACCAGGTCCATTTTCAGTGGATACCCAGGGAGAAAAACTCCACAATTAAGATATAGTAAGAAGTTGCTACAATGAGAAATATACAAAATGGGAAGACAGTAGATTACTTACACAAAACTTAACAGGCAATGCAGGACTGAAATACAGTTAGATTAAATATTTACAAAGGTAGTATAGACAGTTTACATTACTGGTAAGCATACACTGAAAGATGTACAAAGACTATGTGACTTATTCTAAGAGTATGTATTTCTATGCAATTAGAATAGTGTGAATTCTAGACTAAAGTTGTTTGAAGGAGGAGAAGGTGCAGAGATTGTCAAGTAAGACATGGACAGATCCAAGCTGTACTAAGATGAGATTTGAGTAATTTTTTGAAGTTTGTGTTTGTTGTAATGGAGGTTATATTAGTAGGGAGATTGTTCCATTTTTTGGCTATGATGTGGGAATATAGGGCTTTACCTGCAGTGTTGTTAGCAGTAGTAACACTGAGGAGAGGTTTATTGGATGAGCGGAGAGGGCGACTGGAAGGAAGAGTAGGAGGTTAATAGCTGTTTGAGGGCTGGAGTTTTTCTGGGTAGTTGCTGATGATAAAGGCATAGGTGAGTTGTTTGTAAGTTAGTAAGTTAGGAAATTCAAGCCATTAAAGTTCTTTTAGTACTTGGCAGTGATGAGTTCTAAAGGGGGAATTGTTGGCAAATGTGGCAATTTTATTATAGCATGACTCTACCTTGTCCAGATCTGCTTTTCTAGTATGGGTTAGGATTGGTGCAGCATAAGTAAGTGTTGATAAGAGGTGAGTTTGAGCTAGAGTGATTCTTGATTTTGCTGTGAGATAGTTTTTTGCCTGCAAAGGGTTCCCATTTTTTTGTGAAATTTCTCAATGGTTTGTGCTATGTGTAGATTGAATGATAGGTTGTTGTCTATTTCAACTCCTAGGAGTTTTGTGTGGGTGGAAGGAGAGATGATAGCGCCATTCCTAGATAAGATAGTGAAAGTAGGGGGGGTAGATTTTGTTTTATTAGGGGTGAACAGGAGAAGTTTGGTTTTATTGGGGTTAAGAATAAGTTGGATGTCAGTGATCCAAGTTTCAATAGCAGAGAATGATTCTTGGGCAAGTTGTTGTAGGGTGTTGACAGATGGGGCTGCACAGATGAGAGTGGAAGCATCTGTGTTCTGAATAAGTGAGGCTTGCTTAGAGGAGGTGTATAGATTGTTAGTAAAGACAGAGAAGAGTAGTGGGCCTAATATTGAGCCTTGTGGTACTCCTATAGAGTTAGGGAGAGGAGGGGATAGCTCATTGTGCCATTGTACAGATTGTTGTCTATCTGATAAGTAGCTTTTGAACCAGGAGATAGTAGGGAAAGTAAAGGATAGAGAACAAAAAGCATCCAATAGTTTAGGGTGTGAGACCATGTCAAATGCTTTAGAGAGGTCTAAAAAGGTAGCAGATATATAGTTGTTGTTGTTTCTATGATGATTAACCAGACTGGTGAAGGACAGAAGAGCAGAAGTTGTACTATGGTGAGGGCGGAATCCGTGTTGGGTGGAGGAGAGAAGATTGTTTGTATTCAGGAATTGCATAACTTGTAAGTGTATGCATTTCTCTAGGAGCTTAGATAAGGGGGGAAATGGCTATAGGCTGATAGTTGGAAAAGTTGTAAGATTTACCACCTTTGTGAAGAGGTATAATGTAGGATATGTTCCATAGTTGTGGCACATAAGCTTCTTGAATGGACCTGTTTATTAGGATTGATACTGGATATGATAGGGTGTCAGCTGCTATTTTTAGGAAGTTAGCAGGAATACCATCTGCTGCTAGCCTGGTAGGTTTTAGTTTGAGGAGGTTTCTAATTTTAGATGTAGGGACAGGTGAGAGAGAAGGATGGTTGGTTGGTTGGTAGAGTTGCTAGGAGTGTTCCCAGCAGTTGAGGCTGGTGAGGTATTAGTATTTGTTAGTTGGATGGACATAGTTTGGATTGCGGTTATGAAATGACAGTTAGGTTGGGAAGCTATATCACTGCTGTTAGTATGGGGGGTGGGGGTGGGGGTGGCGGTGGGGGTAGCAATTGTTCCAGGTTTTAGTAGGGAGTTGATACTATGCCAACATTTTTGGGGATTTTTTGAGTATTTGTTTTGGAGACCTAGGATGTAGTTTTGTTTGTCTAGTTTTGTTTGTTTTTTGGCTAGATTCTTAAGTTGTTTATACTTTTGCTTGGTATGATTGGAGTTTTCGTGTATCCATTGCTTCCAGGCCTTGTCTCTGGTTTTAGTAGGGCTCTTGTGTCCCTACTTAACCATGGAGCATAGTTTACTTTGTTTTTATCTTTCTTATTGGTACAATGGAATTTAGAACTGAGATAAATATATTATTAAAGTAGTCTACTGCATGATCTAGGTGTAAGGTTCTTAGAGTCTGCCAGTTACATTGCTGTAGAATGTTGTTTAGGTTATCTGGGGTTAAGTTACAATCAGCCCTGATGTGTCTATAAATTATGGGTTTAGGAGTCATGGTTCGTTTCCTTAGGAGGAAAGTGAGGAGATGGTCACTGAGACCATCAGGTAAGCATCCAGTCTGATAGTGATGTTTGGGGTTATTTACTAGTGTCCAATCATAATTGTTTGTTTATGGAGTTTTGTTTGTCTATTCTGGTGGGTTCTTGAATTAGTTGTGTAAAACCATAGAGATTAATATTGTTAGTGGGGTTGTTGGAGTTGCAGGCTTGCCAGTCAGTATTGAGGTCTCCTAATAAAATTGTTTCTTGAGGGGAGTTTTGATTCAGCCATTGAAGGATTTTTTCAATAGCTGGAGAGTTATTTCCAGGAGGAATGTAGCAGCAAAAGATATTACTTTTTTATCATTGTTTATTGGTAGGATAGAGCCTATGGTTTTGGCGTTTTGAAATGTTGGCAAAGGGGTATCAAATGGCTGGAGGTTTATTTCATTTTTGAATAGAATTGTGACTCCACCACCTTTCCTATTTTTTTCTATCTAGCCTTAAGATGTTTTAACCTGGTGGTAGAATTTCCTCACTTGGGATATGTGGTTTCAGCCAGGACTCAGTATTGGTTAGAATGTCAGGGGAGTAATGAGAAATAATAGCATGTAGATCTTGGAGTTTATTGGAAATACTTCTTATATTAATATTATTAATTATTAGTAGATCGGATTGAGGTCTATTGGGGATGTCAGTAAAAATGGGCCCTGGGTTTGGGTGTATGTCACCAGCGATAAGAAGTATTTTACTGAGTTTGAATATGTGCTTGAGGTAAGGTTTGAGAGGGATATATATACTGCTTTCTTACTGATAGCTGTAGATAGGTATATGTTAGAAGTGTGTAGCATAAGACTAGTGTTACATAGTGTTGGACAGACTGTAACGTTTATGTGGGAGTTGGTGTGTTTTTCAGTATGTGTTGTATGGAATGAGGTGCTGTCTAGGAGTAAGCTAGTTTGTATGGCTGTAATGTAGGAAAGGGAGGTGAGGGCTAATAGGAAGAAGGGTAGTAGGACTTGCATTGTAGTTTATTTTGAAAGGTCTAAGTAGTGTTTGTTGCTGTGAGGTGGAGGTGAGGTTGTGGTGTGTAAGTCCTAGTATGGGTGTGGCGTTAGAGTAGGAGGTACTGAGAATTAGATATGATAGATGATTGGAGCAGGAAGTATGTCAGGTGACTGAGGAGAAGTATAAGGTTAGGTGTAGTGGGGGTGGGTGGAATTTGGGGGTAGGGTAGGGGAGCAGAGTGAGCCTGAAGGGTGAACGGAGTGGGTTCAGATCCCCAGCAGAGGTGAGCACCAAAAAAGTATCAGTGATTGGAGGTGAGGGCAGAACACTGATAGTAATTTAATGAATCCCCAGCAGAGGTGAGCACCAATAAAGTATCAGTGAGTGGAGGTGAGGGCAGAACACTGATAGTAGTTTAATGAATGATAAAATATGTAGTTAAATTAAGTAGATAGGTATCAAAGACCAATAAAGTAGATGTTCTTTAACTTAATTGTACAAAAAGAAACAGTAGTAATACCTATCTCCAGTAAAACCCTAAGCTACAGACGGTTAAAGCTAATGTGGTGCACACATTATCTACGAGATGCCAGTGACAGTAAAAGTAATTAATGGGTTTTAAAAATGGTGCCAAAATCACTCTAGGGCTAAATAAACTCTTTGAATGACATGAATGGGAGGGGAAGGATAATATGCAAATCAAGACTGACAGTTGGTAGATGGTGGAACCCCACGAGGCAATCGGGCAGTTACCAAAAACAATCAGCCAAATTCACCTAGTAGCTATATAAAAACCTACAGGACTTAATAAAAAATCCAAAAAGCTGTTTAAAACCAAAAGGAATATACTATATAAAGAGACAGATAAAACGATAGAATGGGGAGAGGGCGAAGACCAAACATTAGGACTATGATAAAGTGGGCACCACAACAAATACATTTTAATGTAAAAAAGAGTATTATGTTGTCAAAGGAAAAATATACTTTAAAAATGATCAAAACATGGTAGGTTCAGGTTAAGGCACTTTAATCTTACAGCATGGAGACAAAAACGTGCTAATACAGAGTTTGTCTGACTAGAAACAGGAAATGCTTACATTTTTATACACTTTCTAATAAGACATTGCCTACCAAGCTGACATAGTGAATCACAAGTTCTGTCATCATCATTTAGTAATAATTGTTTTAACAATATTCTGCTGATTTATCAATTTTTTGTGAGAAACTTCCTAAGGAAAACAACGTGGCCTTGGCTACCACCGGTTAGATATATGCAATGTTACCATCCAAGGTACTATGGCTAATTCGAGCACAAAGCAAGTAGTTCATTTCTCTAATAATCCTTTGTTTATGTTATCTCTAAACCTTTGCAGCTGCACATGTTCTCATACTTCGAACAGAGCTGATTGTTTAAAATCATTACATTTACAGAATATAGCATTGTTCATTCATTTTTTCCTGACCTAGCAGATAACCACCTGCTTCTCAAGTACATTTCCAGAAGGCATAAACATGAATATTGCTGTGCTAGCAATTACTAGGTCAGAGGGCATCTTGCAAGTTTCAGAAAGCACACTGCAGTTTCAAAAGCATCTTTTCAGTCTGATATGAAACTCAATTTATATATAAAACAGTGCATATAAAATAGAATGAAAAACGTGTTAACTTATTTAGCTTCTAATTAGCATTAAGCATACACACATCAATACATATTTTTTCTGACATATATATATTATAAAAGAGATGTAAACATTTTAGACATACACAGTAGGGAAAGTGAAGTATATGCTTCTTGAATTGTGCTTGTGACACAAGGCAGTTTAATGAAGACATCCCTTAGTTCCAGCAAAGTAACGCCACTGATAAGATAAGTACAGCAAAGAGACAGCTCTGGAGTGAAGTAAACTGTTTGGAGAGATAAAAGAAAAATAAGAACAAAATGATTAAGGTTCAATAGAGAACTATAGAATGCAGTTAACAGTTAGAAAAATCAATACTAAGCATGAATTAAAATATATTCACAAACACACAAATAATTAAGGAAAAAGGAGCAATTGCAGAGAACCGTACTATAGCATTAAAATGCTCAATCTGAAACATTTAGAGAAAATATAACTGCATATTAATTAATACAATTGGCTACGCAGTCTGCCGACGATATAAAAGGACTACAAAGTAAATGTAATCGGCTATACAGTCTTCCAATAATGCTAAATGACTGCAAATTAAATAGAACAATTGGCTACACAGTCCACTGATAATGCAAAAGACTGCAAATTAAAAAGTACAATCAGCTAAACAGTCTGCCGATAATGCAAAAATTACTGTAATTTCAATAGTACAATCACCTACACAGTATGCCGATCATGCAAGTAGCGTTCAAATAATGTAATATAACACTTAACAAAAATAAGAACACTATCAGTATAGAGAACAGGAAATAGTACAATCATTAGAAAGGTACATATCTTTCATATGAGCCTACTAACAAGATTATACAAAAGATAAATGGGTACTTTAACTATGAAAAAATTATGAGCCATTCAATATCATGTTACAAATATTCTCTATACAGCATAATCAATAAAGGCTAACAAAACCAATAAAGTAGATGTTATTTAACTTAATTGTACAAAAAGAAACAGTAGTAATACTTATCTCCAGTAAAACCCTAAGCTATAGACGGTTAAAGCTAATGTGATGCACACATTATCTATTAGACGCCAATAACAGTAAAAGTAATAGCAGGATGGGTTTTAAAAATGGCGCCAGAATCACTCTAGGGCTAAATAAACTCTTTGAATGACGTGAAATGGGAGGGGAAGGATAATATGCAAATCAAGGCTGACAGTTGGTAGATGGTGGAACCCCACAAGGCAATCAGGCAATTACCAAAAACAATCAGCCAAATTCACCTAGTAGCTATATAAAAACCTACAGGACTTAATAAAAAACCCAAAAAGCTGTTTAAAACCAAAAAAAATATACTATATAAAGAGGCCGATAAAATGATAGAACGGGAAGAGGGCGAAGGCTAAATCATAGGACTATGATAAGGTGGGCACCACAACAAATACATTTTAATGTAAAAAAGAGTATTATATATATTATAAAAGAGATGTAAACATTTTAGACGTACACAGTAGGGCAAGTGAAGTATATGTTTCTTGAATTGTGCTTGTGACACTAGGCAGTTTAATGAAGACATCCCTTAGTTCCAGCAAAGTAACACCACTGATAAGATAAGTACAGCAAATAAACTTTCTTGTCTTTCTACCTCACAACTCTGGAGTAAAGTAAACTATCTCCAGTAAAACTCTAAGCTACAGATGGTTAAAGCTAACATGGTGCACACATTATCTATGAGACGTCAATGACAGTAATGAAGTCAAAATATTGAACAGCTGTTGCTGGCACAAAATATCTAAAAATCAAAATATTGAAGACTTAGAATTTTCCCTCTTGCACTGGAGTAGGTATATATAAGTTATAGGTCGTATTGGATGCAAGCATAAAAGTGGTTTTCTTTTTCAATTATTTACAGTTTAAATATTTAAACCATTAGATATTTTCAGTTTGGGTACTTTGACATATACCTGATATGATATATGATCAAAGACTAGAAAAGCAGAAAATCTAAAAACGACTGGGAATATGATACTAATTTATGTACTGGTGCATATCATCCTGTCAAGGAGATATGAAGAGGTCATTCTGAATAGGCAATACAGAAGAGGGAGTAGAGGGTGTAAAAAGCAGAATGGGGGAAATAATTACTTCCTACCTGTCTCACTGTATCTCTTTTCAGCAAGAGGTGTGGACCTATGGAATAGAATCCCAGAACTGATGGTGGATATGGAATTGACAGAGGCATTCGAGAGGGCAAGGGATATGTGGATAAAAAGTGAGGTTAAGGTGGTTACGAAAGGAATATAGACTATATAATTAATTTACAGGCCACATTAGATACACATATTGCATCATTCTGCCATCAAACAGATGTAATGTAATGCGGATTGGAATGACTCAGAATCCAGACGTATTGTTGCCATCCCAGACCTGCAGCTTACATTAAGAATGCCCTCCATATTTTCAGAAGCCTCATCTGCACAGGGATACTGACACAACAGTGCACAGTCATGCATTGGAAGGGGGCATGATATTGCCTTTCATCATTCCTTCATCTTTCTGGGTGATATGATTTGGGAATATTGGGTGTCTGTGGGAGTATTCATTTCACCTGCATTTTCTTTAAATGCATTTTAAAGTGCCAAAGATCTGCGGCATATATTCTGGGGAATGTTTTTGAAATATTTTCATGTGTGTACAATTTACAGGCCTCTAGAATAACAGAAAACAGTTGACAGTAAATGTGCCACATATCCCTTTTATGTGGCACACAACTGTCCAGGGATACAACTTTTATCCTTTGACAGCAAGACATCACTTTTCAGTGCTACTGTTTTTATTTGATAACTAGACTGCATTCTGAGTAAAAATCTGTCCTTGCTTTTTTGTTAAAACCTATTTTTTTGCAGTCAACACAATGTTGCATATTTAGGTCTCAAGTTCACTTTATCTTTCTTTTATCGCACGTTCTATTACATTACCTGTAACACAATTTGAATAATTATCAGACAACTAAATTTGCATGCATTGTCATATAATGCAGGTTCATGCCCGTTGCAAAAAATGGCTTCTGTAATAACCATTAGAAGTGTTTTTTGTTGATGTTTTTCCAACCAGTTTTTTTTATTTAAAGCCAGTCAGTGACTTAAATTAATCTTCTGCACCTGCCACATAAATTATATCTCCTTCAAAATACATATCACTATTAGAGATCTTGACACATTTGCTGAGAATGTTCTCTGTTTTGACCAGACATATCAGCTATAATTAGGAAAAATTTCTGCCTGGCCTACTAATTATTAATAGTGTATAATTCACACCTCTCAACTGTCCAGATGTTTGCTGAATGCCCAGATTTTTGCCTCCTGCTTTTGGTCCTTTACTCTTAAAATTTATGTTTTTTACACAAATCACTGATGATTGAAGTCACTTAAATGATGACACGCATTTGAGTTTTAAACTTCATATCCTTTAGAAAATGCACGCTAACACAAATCCTATTACTCTAGCAACTGTCTATGTTTATAAGAGTAATATTTAAAATCTGTCCCTGTTTTTGGGCCTTTGGCAAACAATTACTTTAGGCTTTGTCCAGATTTCTTGCAATAAGAGGTTGAGATGTATGAGTATATTTTCCAAGTCAGAAGAAGTCAAAGTTCGTCTATATACCTCCACCATCAGGCCCCATATGTAAGTATAATGATCCTTTGGCATGAATCTATCTTGACATATCACTAGATTAGAAAAAGTGCAGCATTTCCTTACAAAGAAAATGTCAGGTGCAACCCAAAGTGAATAAAAGCCCTATTTCTTTACTCTGTCTTTTATAGACTTCTGTGTGGTAACCTCTGCCTGGCTTTTAAAGGAGAAAAGGATTCTACCTTGCCTGATCTCTTAGTTATTCAAAAACATGGCAACACCCCAAATGCAACTGTAGGGACTTAAATCTACATTGTAGTATAAAGAAAACCTATTGGTGTAATTGATATCTCCTTATAGAATAAGCTTCCTCTCCACATCAAAGACAGCACGCCCTAATTTTTGTTAAAAATATCCTTGGCTGGTAGGTGAGAATCCATAAATTTACCTCTGGTCTCACCTCCTTGTCTGTTATGAATAAGGGAAGTGAGCAATGTGAATTTCTGAGGAATTTTAGCTGTCTATTCTTCTTTCTTCCTCCTATTTTACCTTTGCTTTATAAAATATATGTCTGTCACTTCATCGGGATTACACTAAAAGTAATTTACACTTAACTCCAAAGGTATGCCAAAATGGTGAAATAGGCATTCCTGTACTTAACTTACTGCATACATTGTTCTTTCATCATTATATTATCAGCCTAGCACTACTGATTGCTATGCACTCTACAGTATTTTTTAAAGTGTGAATTATAGCATGAACTATGTAACTGAAATTATGCATCATAATCATTTGAATGTCATTTGCTGACAAACTAAAGTTCATTTCAATACCCTGAGTGTCTCTAAGCACCCCATTTCAAGACATAGTCATTGAGTATGAGTACTGTATAATAGTGCATGATTAAGTTGTATGTGACATTTTAGTAGTTCGTCTAGCCTCTCGGCTTTTAGTGATGAAGCAATTGCCAGCATTCATTAAACTGAGTACCATTTTTTTTCACTTGATAAGTTTAATCAGTTCCTGTAATGAACTGTTCCTTGTCTGCAACCATTAGATCAGATCCTGACTTGACTGCTGGTTTCTTCGTGGGTTAATGATTATATGGCTTTCTTTAGCAGTAGTGCTGGTCTTTTTTTTGAATGAAGCCGATGATTGCCATTACTTGTTTCATGCCAGATTACTTAATTCTATAACATAATAGAGTCTGATTGAGCACTACAGCTCCACTGAGAATTATGTGAGCTTGTAATTCTGCTGTGATTTCTGTCTGTCTAGGCAAGGCACAATTTTAATTTTGTCATGCAGGAAAATGTTGTGTCATTTGAAGCATTACAGACACTTCAACATACAATGTATTTTGAACTGTTATACAAGATAATTTCTTGCAGCTTTATATCCATGTTATTTTTAACTCTGCATTTATCGTTCTACATTTATTTATATCAGTGTTGGTACAGTATTTGCTTAAACTTTGGTAACATGGCATGTACAGAAAGCAATCCCTTACATTTATCTGTTTCTGAATACTAGCTTACATGGCTATGTATTTGTGGAAAAAAGTATAGAAAAGATACAGCATGCATTAAGATGCTAAGATTATAGAAGCTTCAGTTTTCGTACAATGCACATTAACAAACACATACAAAAGAGTATATTTGGTGGGTTGTAGGGCAGTAAGTTGAAGGGACACTGTCCTGACACCCAGGAGATCAACACCATTTGGTCATCACAGACAGGTTATCGACAGGTGTGCAAGATCGACAATCCCTGGGTAGGTGATTGTGTGATCTCAGAGTTTGTATATATGATTAGCAGTGGGGTGTGGGGCATGCAGGGGGGCTTGTCCCCTGCAAAAACACTTGTCATTGGTCATCGGAGTAATTTTGACATTCTGACATTGATCTACTAGGTGTAGACCTACTGTCTACACCCATCTGGTGAAGAAAGGAAAACAAATGTGTGAGTGATAGCAGCTTAAATAAGGTAAAACTATGCAGCACTTTTGTATTTATTTGTAGTGTATGGAGTGCCATGATTATGCTCTAAAATCAGAAAAAAAACAAACCCTGTAATGTGCTTCTGCAGCATTAAACCAGAGTAAAACAGTGCTTTCAGAGGTGTGTAACAATTGTTATAGACCCCCTAAGTGGTGCTACATTCAGGTGAGGGGTCTCAAAAGACATTACCTTACTCTCCACTGTCCCTTATACCTCATATTTTGTCTCGGTGAAACTTTACAGATGTCACTCAGTAAGTTACTAATTTAAATTAGAGTGATATTTAAAAACTGCCAGTACTTTTTCTTCCACTTATGTTACTTGCTGCCTCTAGGACATCACTTGTTAAGTGCTTTACTGGCTTTCAAAACAAGTAAAACACTTTGCATTTTTTCTTTTGTAACTGGTAGTACATGGAGTAGATGAAACGCCATGCACTACAAAGAGTTATGATTGGGTCTCACCAATTTTAAGCAGTTATTATGTGTTCCTATCATAGATGCCACGAATCATTGCTAAAGTTTCATTGTCAAGGTGAATTTCTTGGCATCTGCATCTCAAATACATGATAACATGACTATGGTCGTAGACCCACTCATAACCCTCTCTATTTCTTTTTTGTAAACGCAAAAACTGAAATGAATTATTCACAAAATTTTCTTTTGAATGCACCATTGTAATTGGATGTCGACAGAAATCTGTCCAAGTAGTACATGATGCCTACAAAAAAGTTTATGGACATGTTAAGATAAATGCCCCAAGAGGCATAAGATGACCTATTGAAGAAATTAGGCACAACTAGAAAATAAATGGTTTTGACAGGAAATCAGGTACTGGAAAATGCTGCAAATATTTACTAACAAAGGACAAAATAAACTATTGTCAAATGTGCCCCATTCTACAGCAATCCAAGGGTCTGAGCTGATATTGGGATTCTGGGGGCTGCCAATACACTCATGGGAACAGTGTGAATGTAAAAACAGAAAATAAAAACAGAATGAAATGTCCACGAATCACCACAATTTATTAATAACAAGATAAAACAATGAAATAAGTGCTTCCATCTCCTAAAATGTGAGTCTTCATCAGACTAAATCAAACAATAGAAAACAGCCTTAACCCATTACATCTGAATGATGCCTCTGCAGTTACCTCCTATTGACACCTCTAGGCATCAAATATTGTTTGTTCATATTTGCATTAATAATTCTAAAGCCATGCTATATACAAGGTATTAAAAGATTTTGTTTTAAAGCTTACACAAAGACAACTCAACTGCATTCATATTTGACCTCTGTCTAATGCAGGTAGAGATATTGACAGTTGTTTTATGATATTAATTTATATAGATATAGTTTTTCACAGTTTTCTAAATATTTCAACAATCAAGTAACACAGACAGAACTCCTTAACCTCATATGAAAGCACTCAGCTAGATGAAAATAGTGCTGTTGACAGTATATGTGTAACTTGAGTGGTTATTGAGATGTAAATTGTTTACAAAATATTACAAATGTAATAGTTACTGTGTTTACTGTGACTTATAAAATTCAGTTTAAGACCTAGAACCCCAAGACTACTACCACTATAAAAATAGTTTGTGCTGAAGAGTTTGCCATTTATACATCTCTCATGATCCCCGTGGTTCCAGAGACATGAACATTTATTTTAAAATGTGAGGACATAATTTAATTCTGTCAAAAGGTTTAGGCTCCACCCATTGGAAGTTAGAGTTCAAACTTCCTGGGCTCCATTGGTGTGAATGAGTTAATATATCCAACAAGAATAATCACATGCTATAATTAACCCTAATGAAATAATTAACCAATAAAATCATAGCTATGATTTTATTGGTTAATTATTTCATTAGGGTTAATTATATCATGTTGGATATATTAAGGCTGTTTTGTATTGTTTGATTCAGTCTGATGAAGTCTCACATTTTGGGAGATGAAAGCACTTATTTCATGGTTTTATCTTGTTATTAATAAATTGTGGTGATTCGTGGACTTCCTTTTTCTGATTTTGGTAGCTAGTTTGTCTTTTTTTTATTTGTTTTTGTTTTTTTTTTTTTTACAGTGTGAATGTAGAAGATGTAGAAGATATTTGTAACAAAGCACAAAAAGACACAAAAATACATAATATACCATTAAATTGCATGATGCCCACTGAAAAGTAAAACCGATTTTACCACTTATGACTGAGGTGGTGGTGCTGCGGTAGCATTGTCGCCTCACAGTACGACATTGTCCTGTTCGATTCTCAGCTAGAGCGTCTTCTGTGTGGAGACATGTGTGAATGGGCGTACCTTCGTTGAAGGTTGTGTGTCAGGGCTGGCAACTTGGCACGTAAAAATCTACTGCCAATTATTAGTGGACCGGAGTTCCACTGTGGCAACCCCTAACCGGGAAAAGCCGAAAGACACAACAACAATAACAATGAGTATATCATGTGAGTAAATAAAGTTAATGACAACATAGTTAGCACTGGATACAAGGTTAGGATTATAAGATGTTTAAAATAATTTTGGCATAGGGATAATAAGGGAATGGCTGGTCAAGTTCTTCATTGTACAGAACAATTTTAGGTCAAAGCCACAATGGAAATGTTAGGTACTAGCTGAAGAAAAGGAAATATTGTGCAACAGGTTTTATGAAAATAATTAAGTAGGAAGTGGGATATGATACTCCTGATACTTAGGTAGCTTGCTGTTAATGTGCTAAGGAGTGTCATAACTTGTATGAAAATAGGGTCCCAAGTTGAGCTCCATACCTCTACAGTAAACAAAGAATAGGATATGGTTGCACAGTCGTAGTCTGTTATTTGCATAATAGAGGAATAAAGGATAAGTAGGAATGTAAGGCAATTATTATTCCTTTTAGTGCATTGAAACCAGTGGATTCTGTGAATAGTGACAGGAAGCTGTCAGAGAGATCAATGTGAGAGATGAAGGATGATCCAAAGGATGTACAGAGACTTTGCAAAACATTCAATACAGTGTGTTGTCTTACAGAAGGAAGTACAATAACGATCTGCATTGAGAAAATATTAACTTGTGCGAACAGGAGATAAGGAGATGCACACACAAGGTATTTGGGAATTAGCAAGATGCAAAACTGTAGAGCTAAATGTAAAATGGTGTGTAAGTGATTTTTAAAATTCCCCTTGGTTGGTTTCTGCAGTAAGGAGTCTTTCTCTTCCAGGAACTTAACGTACAAAATACACATACAGCATATTCTTAAACATATGTGTGGTGAATTTCTAAAACCATACAAGTCCCTGAAAGAGAATGACACATCTCTCTCCTTCCTAAATAGATATGTCATAGTCATTTTAGGATATAATACACATCCATTTTATCCTAAAATATATCTGTGGTGAATTTCTATGCTTGGGCTCATTCCATGTCCCTATCCTACCCCTAATTTCCAGCAACCCACCACCTTACACTTAATTTACAGCATCCTAGTTCCTCCCACACTACATGACAGCCAATACTGACAGACCTTTAATCTGCATCCCTTTCACTTTCCATAAACATACCAGCATTCTTCCTACAATCCATTCATTATACTTCCAACTCTTCTCTGCCCCCTACTCTCATCATGCTAGTAACTACCTTCCCTTTACATCTATCTCTTTCATTTTTTACACTGCTAATGGACTTTCACACCTGTATACAGCCACATTTAATCTCTCCCACTAGGTCTTATACCACACAGTGGTTACCATAAAAATACAGGGCAATAAGGCAAAGGAACAGAAGAAATCAAATGCCATCATGGAAGTTGTGATGTCCTCTTCTGGGCCAGTAATTAAGGGGCCTCAATCCTCACCACTGACACCGGTGAGGGGCATTCACTTGGAACAAAAATAGATACACACATACTATTTCCAGATGTAGTTCTCTGCACCAAGCACAATGTCCCTTAAGAGCACACAGGGAGCACACTCTGTCCTGGGGCTGGATTTCTCTCTCTCTCTCTCTCTCTCTCTCTCCAGGCCCCACATAAGACTCCACATTGACACAGCTGTAGGGTTGAGGCCTCAACTGAGTGTTCCAAGCCAAGTCCTCCACCACCCTCTCTGTGAAGTCAGTGCTCTGTGTACCTGCTCCTTTTCACAGACACATACACACACACACACACACACACACACACACACACACACACACACACACACACACACACACACACACATGCATATACATACCTGGGAAAGGCTGGCACATATTTACCAGCTCTGCCCCCTCTGCCCAGACTATATAATAGATACTGCCACCAGAACACTCCAAAGCCAGCTACTCTAAGGCTCTTACAAGGGTACCCAATTATACTGAGTGCAATTAATACTAATACAAATGGTAGTGTTTGACCAATGCAGCAAGGCTTTCAGGAGTGGCCACAGTATCATCAAATAAATATAAGTACTCTCAAAGGTTAAAATATTGTCTGAAAGACCAGCCACAATGAAAAGTTTAAGTTGATTTAATAATAAACAATAAAAGAACATGAAAATACTAAGTATCTATTTACAATAAACACCAGAGTTTCAGCCACAGGAAATATTAAAAATAACACAGATGAATAGGTTCACACAGATAGAGAAATACAGTACTTAACTAATCTCATTATATTTTCCTGCCTGATCTAAAGAATTACTATTCCCTGGTTACTTACTACAGCAAGGCAAGATGAAGTGGGTGAGTGATCCTTCTTTGTCAGGTTTCAAAAGTAGACTGCCCTGAGACCTCTGTCTCATCTAGTATTAAAACATCATTTCAGTGCTAGATTACAGAATGACATCACATACATCTGGTAACTTGATTTCTAGTTCACACACTACCCACTTTAGTATAGAGCTTTGCTAAGCTATGTTATAGCATCTGGAAGCTATAAAACCATTTTAAAAACTTCCATCCTTCCAAGGTATCAATTAGTTCACCCCTAAGGACAATACACTAGATTCTTAGTCCTGATTTTCACAGACATTTCATCTCTGGCTGCAGTCAGAATTGTGAGATATAATCTTTATGGCCTAAACCAGGTAATTTAATTTCAGATTATTTTTCAAAGTTATCTGGGTTAAGATTAACCTCTTCTTTTCCAGTATCCTCTGTTACAATACATTAATTTCAACAGTGACAATACAGTCTGACATACAGGTATATTTATTTTCTGTCCAGTAGGACCCATTTTTGGTTCATTTTAACACAAGCAGCTTTACAAATACATTTTCAACACAAGCACCTGTACAAATCAGTTTGATATACAAATGACATATAATTCTTTACAAAACTCCAGCTAGCTTTGCTGGCATATGTTACACATCCACTGCTCTACTTCTTCTAGCATACCTGGTAATACCTCACATCATCAGAAGTTTTGAATAGAGAAAACTATAAAGCAATTAAAACAAGAAGTGCCACTGACAGAAGAGTATAAAAGAGGGAACAAATCAACAAAAGTACTCAGAAAGATAGACATGATAAAAGCAATGTGCAGTATCAAAACAGACCAGGATCTATCGTACACTATTGCAAATAATAAACTAAACATATCAGCACAGGCAGAAAAACTTAAAAGATATGCAGATAAATATACAGGAAAAGTGCAAAATAAGCAATTCACTGATGACCCAAAAAGTTTTATAGAGAATTGGGAAATAAGGCAAAAGGAATAGAAACACCACCAAAAAAGAAGACATAAACATATTTTGGAGAAATATCTATGAAGGCCCTATGGAACATAACAAAGACGTTGAATGGACAGAAGAAGCAAAAGAAACTGTAAGAAGTTCAAATGTGCAGACTATGAAATAGGATGAAGTAATGGCCAGAGAAATTAAAACAGAATTAAGAAAAGCTCTTCAATGGAAAACCTAGTCCCAGATGCAGTACCTAACTTCTGGATAAAGTATTAACATCTTTACATGAAGACTTAGCCATGAGCAAGAGCTACTTACATGAACACCATGAACAGACACCAGCCTGGTTAACAACAGGAAAAACAATTATCTTCCTTATAAGTGACACTACAAGCTATCCTAAAAACTATAGACCAATTCCTTGCCTTCCAATGATGCTGACAGAGTTTATAGTCATTTACAAGAAAACTCAATCATGGCAATAGAACAAAAGGGTAACAAAAGAAAGTCATATGGAACAAGAAAACTCAATCATGGCAATAGAACAAAAGGGTAACAAAAGAAAGTCATATGGAACAAAGGATCATTTGTTGTTAAATATATTCATAATGGAGAACTGTAAAAAAGGGGAAGAATCTAAGTATGGCATGAATAGATTACAAAAAAGCATTTGACAGCATCTCACATTCATGGATAAAGGAGTGCTTACAAATGTATAGGAGAACCCCTACACTGATTACATTACAGTGATCATGAAACAATAGCAAACCACTTTACAGCTAAGCCATGATAAAGTACAAATTATTATCTCAGTGATAAAACATTAAAAATATTGATATTTCAATGTGACTTGTCACAGCTGCCCTTTTGTTTTACCCTTAACCCATTAAAAGCTGAATATTTAACAGATTATGTGACTGTTACAATTTGGCTCCCTGATAACAATAGATTAAAGACATCTCCATCTCATCTTCTTTTTATGGATGATTTAAAACTGTATAGTTCATCAGATGAGGAGTGAAAGCACAACTGGAAGTGATAAAACTGTCTCAGGTGATATAAGAATGTCATTTGTTCTTGGCAAAAGTGCAACATCAACCCTTAAAGCAGGACCAAGAAAATATCAGTCTAGGATAGGAATGTGATATAAAGTAAACTGAGCAGGAGGGAGTGTATAAATATTTGGGAATAGATTAAGGATTGATGATAAAACATGAACAAATGCAAACAAAACTCAGTAAAGAATATTTTAGAAAACTAAAATTAATACTGAAAACAGCCCTGACATTTAGGAACAAAGACCAAGTTATAAACCACCTTGCTCTTCCTATTCTAAATTACAGTTTTGGGGTGATTAACTGGCCCCAGACGGTTTTGGATCATTTAGACAGGAAAACAAGAAAAGTGTTTCATGCTTATCAGATGATATATAATATACTACCTTTATACATTCCTCACTCTGAAGGAGGTATGAACCTCATCAAAATTGAATATATGTATTGAACTGCAATTTTAGAACTGCATACACATCTGCTGACCTCAACAGATCCAAATTTAGTGAAAGTTTCAGACATGAAGAGAACAAATCTGAGATGACTTCCCTGCTTAGTTTAGCAGAATCATATTGGCATCAAGAGGGAATGGAAACCAAACCAGAAGAAGATAAAAATCAGGTAACAAGTGAATGTGCCAAAAAACAAAAGAAAGAAAGACTATGAGGAGAAGGATCATATGAGAAGGCAGGAAATGTGGAAAAGGCATAGATATAGTTCCAAGTACAGAAACCTCCTGGATCAACCCCGGGTCAATCAGGATTTGATACAGGAATGTTTAAGGGGAGGTGAATTTAAATCAAAAGGTGAAAGGTTAATATTAGTGGCCCAGGATAGTGGACTACATACACACTGATTTACAAAGTTCATTAAACATATGGGAGAAACAGACAAATGCCGGTTCTGCAAAACAGAACCTGAAACAGTCACACATCTTCTTGTTAGATGTGATACACCAACAGTTCATAAAATAGATGCTAGAAAACCAGATACAGTAGTCCATGATTACAGTGTCTTACATACAGAAAGACACAAAGTCATGAAATACCAGGATTTGCAGGCAGACATGAAGGCAATGTGGAAGAAGGATACCTAGACAGTTCCAACAATAGTAGGGGCAGTGGATCTCATAAAAAAGTATTTACAGTCTTTCTTACTTAGATGTGCTACTAATGTAACTCCATATGAACTACAGAAGAAGTTAATTCTGGTCACATAGCAGGTGCTGCAAAGACTACTTTTGGCTAACATCAAACATTGAAACAACACTAATTTCACGAACTTTAATCATACTTTGACTTAGGAACATAGGTCTCAACCTCTTAAGATGCCAGTGTGGAACACAGACCTTAACAATGTGTGACAAATGGTCAAAATGTGGAATACCCTATTTTCACACTGCGAGAAACATGGCATTGCCATGGAGCATGGTAGAGCACCTGTAAAATTCAGTAAGACACCTCTCAGATCCAAAACCTTTGTTTTATGATCTGCAATACCATATCCACACCATAAGTAAATGAAACAGCACTTTACAAAAATAAAATTCACATTTACTACATTTTCTAAACCGACATTACAAGTCACACAAATGATTTTAGTTAGACCAAGTTAAACAGCATCATGTCTACTTTAAAGCAACTCATTACTATAAATAACTCACTTCTGACATCCATCCTGACATACCTCTCTTCCTCTTAGTGCAAGAAAACTGGACAAAGCCCAACGTAATAGGGGGACAAGCAACACAAAAATTGAGAAACTTTAAATATTGCTCTTATAAACTTGGGAATATTGCTAGAACAGGATCTATGTTGGCATACAACATACATACTAGGGGCAAGCAGCACAAAAATAGAGGCACTAAATATTGCTCTAAACTTAGAAAGTTGCTAGAATAACAGGATCTGTGTTGGCATAGAGTTTCTCAAAGATATGGCAATTACTTTGAGACATACTAGGGGGGCAAGAAATAGAGACACTTTAAATATTGCTCTTATAAACTTAGAAATATTGCTCTGATAAACTTGGAAATATTGCTAGAATAACACTATCTGTGTTTGCATACAACAGACATACTAGAGACAAGCAGCACAAAACTAGAGACACTAAATACTGCTCTTATAAACAAAGAAATATTGCTCTGATAAACTTGATAATATTGCTAGAATAATAGGATCTGTGTTGGTATACAACAGACATACCAGGGACGAGCAGCACAAAAACAGAGACACTAAACATTGCACTTATAAACTTAGAAAGTTGCTAGCATACAGATTCTCAAGGATAGAAATTCTTGAAGAGGTAACATTGCAGCTAAATTTATAAAGCACTTACCTCTGCCTATAATCCACAGACTCAGTCTCCACGCAGCATGAAATTTAATCCAAAATGTTGATCTGATCAGTCCCCGTTGTCCAGCAGGCAGCAACACAAACCTCAGCCTTCTAGTAATCCATCAGACAAGTCTTAATCCACCAAAGCAAGGCCTCTGAAGCCCCTTCAGCTCACTGACTCCTCTCCTGGTTTCCGATACC
Source organism: Protopterus annectens (assembly GCF_019279795.1). Lineage (NCBI taxonomy): Eukaryota > Metazoa > Chordata > Ceratodontiformes > Protopteridae > Protopterus > Protopterus annectens. Next base: position 1,356,693,483 of record NC_056739.1, read on the forward strand.
CACTCCCGATATCTTCAATACACAGCAGAACGTGACTGACCTGTATTGGGGAGCTCTCATTGGCTGCTGTCCTGAAACGCTTTACTTGATTGGCTCGTACACCACATTCGCAATTGGCTATACATGCGGTGTACGAGCCAATCAAAAACTGTAGAGCACAGCCAGTGCTGTGTAATGTGGAAAGGCAGCATAGCTATGGATTGGTTTGTATACCGCGATGCAGATTGGCAGTAACTGCCAATCACAAACCAATCAGAATGCATGTAGCAAAGCCACAGCTGTTCAATGCAGAACAGCAGAAAGGTGGCTTTACTCATCATTAAATGTGGAGCGTTTCACATAATCTGGAGCACTTGGATGCTCAGCTTAGGAATGGGGTCCATTCTCGTTATGGTATTAGAAATTTAAAAGACCTGGAGAAATTAAACTGTGAGACACCATAATACACAACCTTTCCACAACATAGTACACAAGCTATATGAGTTTAACACCCTTTATCTCGATTCCTATAAGTATCTCCAAATGACTCTTCCGTACATCACACAACCAAATGTGTTATTGTGTTATTTCTCCTCCTTCCACTATTCAAAAAAACATCAACCATACACTCAACCAAACATCTAAGTAATGCCAAATTGCTTCTACTAGATGGAGACATGCATCACAGCCCAGGGCTCAGCCACCCGTATCTCCAGAACTCATCTACCCTGGCTAAACAACAAACTATATAACCACAAATACCTAAAAGCAATTCCAGCTTACTACTGTTTAATGCGAACCTCAGAAGCTTTACAATAAAATTCAAGATATTCATACATACATAGCTAAATACTCCCCTAACATCATAATAGCCACTGAAACATGGCTTAAGTTTGAATTCACAGATGAGAACATTCTTCCTGGAGGTTTTAACCTGCTCAGAACAGACAGACGTAGCTAAACTATCTAGGAACAAACTAAATATAACTCTCTACCCATAGTCACTACCCACTTTCCAGAAAGCAGAACTCCTTACTTAAACACAATCCACAAAAAAACTCTATGTATAGCTGCCATGTACATCTCTCCAACTAATATCCCTATTACAGGGGACATCTTATGTTGGTTTACTTACAATATACCACCTGTAACTATAATATTACGTGACTGCAATAAAGACTGGCACCCCATGATCCATGGCACTAATTCACCGCTATGAACCTTTACAACATACTTCTCAATGTTAGAGTTTGTGAATTGTGAATATAAGGTTGAAATTAAATCTGCTACAAATATATGAAAGATAAAGAATCAAATAAAATGTTTGCTATAATGTAGGAATATAGCAAAGCAATTTAAAAATGGCAATTCATATTGTATGACATAGCTCTGGTTGAAATAAGTAAAAAGCAAAGATCTATTAATGAACACAATATATTTCCTGAGCATTTTGTTTCCTTTCAGACTTCTGACAATAGATATGTTTTTATAGTATGTGTTTTCCTCAAGATACATGTTTGTCACAGTATTAAGAAAAGCTTGACGTAATTCCTCATAGATAAATAGACATGGCTTTTTACAGAATCATCAGGAAAAAGCCTAGAAATGCAATTTTGGAAAGCAAGTGCTTTTCTCATGTTTACAGAAAAGTTTACAAACATCCATTAACAGAAAGGAACAGCAGCAGAACAGCTTGTACAGATGTTTCCTTTCAGATTTCTGTTAATGGCATCCTCACATCAGCAAAAGTGCTTACAAGTAAATCACAAAAGGACAATAGAAAAGTCTAAAACAGACATTATGTGACTTCTCACAGAAGGCCAAAAAAGATACCAAGAGGAAAAAACAATATATATGTGTGTGACTAGAGAACTGTATATAACTGTATTAATTCAGATATGTTAGAGGTATTTTGGTAGAAACACACTTCTTTCGAGGTATTGTATGGAGAAAGGAAAGTCATCATTAATATCTGTAATGAAGGAAAACTTTGTAAATATATGCTACAAACGGACAAAAAGAGTACATGTCGTTTGTTATAAAAATAAGTTATCTGTAACTATGCTTATAGAGAAATAGCTGCAAAATATATTTCTTTATCAGTGTGCAATTTGAAAGGCTTGGTGCTTTAAACACACTACAGATGGAGTTATGCAAAGCTCTGTGTCTCTGATTCAGCAGTTAACAGCCAGCAAGATCATGCATCTTAAGAAGACTTTAAGTCCAGTCCAGCATATTACAGCACAGCATAGAAGCAGCGCACAGATAAAATAAATTTTTCATTGGTGACCCTTACAACGTTCCTAGCCAGTATCTGAACACAGGGGGAGTGACGTTTATGTGAAGTACTTCAGTTTTCTACAGTTTTATACAGTTTGTAGCAATACAGTTCATCAGACGCCTGAATCCGGAGTGAGACTGCAGTGCAGGAAGGTGAGCAGTACCATAAATTCTCCAAAAAAGGTACAATACAAAGTTGTAAGACTGAAACTGCCAGTTTTGCTATACCAACTTCACAAGTGACTACAGAGACTTTTTAACCATCTACAGTAAAGCAGCCTGGCCATCTGCCTCTCTGTTGACTGGTAAGAAAATGTTTCTGTGTTACATACAGTATGAATGCCATAGTGGTCATAATAATAATAACAGAATGAAATGTATATACAGCATATTAGCAAATGTAAACCCTTATTAGGGCAAGTTGAGAGTAAGGCATTATGCAAATGGATTACAATATTTGATTGGTATCTGAAACAAAATCATGTGTGGTATAAAAAATGTTTATTGTGTGTACAATGTCATAAAAATACAGTGCATGCCACTATTCAAAGGTTAGACTGTACAGACAAACCATTTAATGGCAAAGAACCAAAAAAAGTTAATATGCTGACATTATATTCAAATGTTGAACAGTTATGTTTTGTCACCAGATGTAAAAGGTTTATTTCAGAGTTGCAACAACAGTCAAATCAGTTACTGACAGGACCTCTAATACAATTTGTTACAAAATAATGTAATAAACTTCTAAAAGAGAGACACAGTGAGTTCAGGAAGCTTAGACAAGTTATACATACATCTTTTCAAAAGTGCATAGGAGTTTTAGATTCAGCAGAACAGGTTACTGAAAAATATCAGAAAGACCATGCAACATTACAGGAAACTCTTCAACAGCAGTAACAGGATAAAGAAAATAAATTAGCTAAACTGAACCGACAGAGACTGACTTCCTGCATACACAGCTAATCTGTGCAAAAGAAATATATTTTATAATATGTTTATGTTTTGAAAATGGTTAAACATACATGGTAGAATGGTAGAATCTGGACAAATCATTCTCAAATGTTTAAAACTTCCATTCAGTTAAAGCAAGACATTTATCAGAACTAAAGTAAATTAGAGCATATGACTGCCATCCTTAGCATAGTCAAAAGGTAAGCAAAACTATTCTAGTGTATAAAAATTAAATAAAAATAGTTACATGAAACAGTTCTAGTGTATAAAAATTAAATAAAAATAGTTAATAAGAGTAAATATTAAAAGTCACAAGACTGACATGCTTGTATAAAGATTTAAAGTCACAAGACTGACATGCATGTATTTTCTTTTCATACAATGCACAACGACAGATATAAACAATGTAAATATAAACATGTGTTAGTTAAGCTAATATCTATTTGTTTTTTTACAATTTTTTTATAATTGTATAGTAACACCACACCAAACAGTTAAAGTTCTGAATTTTAAAAAGAAATTAAATCACAGATGGTATTAGTCAAACAATTTTTGTAAAATTAATGGCAGGGCAGTTAAATAAATAAAAAAATACTGAAATCCATGTGAGCTAACTGGAAAATAATGTCTATTTATCTAGTATAAATGCATAGTTATACAAATCACAAATATTTATTATATTTCTAAATGTTTTACAACTACATTCTAATTTCAAATTGTAAGTGTATTAACAGATAACTTAAAGAACAATGCTAAAAAAGTTAACTATAGTTTATAGAGTATAAAATGTGAACTCAGACCTTCCCAGACTGGATAAATAGTTACAGGAAATGTTGTAAAAACAAGATCAAAAACAAGACTGATTGCCTGACAAGTGGCTTGAGTTTTTCTAAAACATTATTGTTATTAAAACATAACTGTTAAAATGTTCACATGCAACACTATTTGGTAATTGTAATAAAACATCACAGTTGTGCAAACATGTTACTAATAATCTGTTTGCAAGTAAATGTTAAAAGTAAAAAAATCTTAGTTACATCAAGTATAGCCAGCAAATGGGCCATAATATACATACAGTTCAAATCAATTATGCAGAAGGATATAAATACCTACTAGTGGTAATAAACAGCAAAAGCTTTATAAAAATGATCAAATCAGACAAAGGTTCATAGTTTGTTAACCTAATAAAGCAGATAAACAACAGTGCAATAATACAGGGGGAGGGGTATTTTTTCAGTTTTACATTGACTGTGTAAGCAGAATGTATTGCAAAAGGGTCTAAAATAAAGCTACAGAAAGAAAATAATATCTCATTCCTTCTTGACAATACTCTCTTAGGGGAGAGGGAAAAACAGGTATTAGTGCATAAGAAACACTGGTAAACAGATTAAACCTGAAAGTCCAAGATATTTTATGCTAGTTATTATTGTATTGTTTAATATTAAATTGTATTTGCAACATGTTAAACTGCAAAGCTATGCAAGAGTTGAGTTTAAAATTGCTTTATTAAAGCTATACAAGAGAGAATAAAGATATGCAAAAAGCATAAATGTTTCTAATAGCAAGACTGGCCACTATTTGTAATATGTTTTTGGCAAAACAATGTTGGTATAAAAAGCATGAATGTTTCTAATTGCTAAGTATGTAGTTTAAAATAATAGGACATATGCCTTTGGTGCCAATTCCACTGGATATTTCTAAAGAGACATAAACATTTTCCAAGATTTTGCTTAATATTAATGTTATTAAATTTGTAAGATTACACTAAATGTACTTTACAGTATTTGTATGCACAAATGCAGAAGAATTCAGTACAAATTATAGTTTTTGCATGTACAAATGCAGAAGAATTCAGTACAAATGAAATTAATGTCTAGCAATGAATATGTGTAGAGAAAAATGGGTCCATGATACCTACTAGATTGAAATGCATGAATAACAAACAGTCTGTATAAATACATATCATACAGGATACACTGTAATAAGTTCAAAAGTAATTTGTCAAGTTGTAATATTATCACTGTTTTTAAGTTGGAGTCTTATTACTGATTTTTGGACCACCATTTTATCTGTATATGTATTGGTTATCCCAGTTAAAAAAATATATATTAAAATATTGTATTCATACAGTTATTGGACTAATATGTAAATAGCATTCTTCAGTGTATACTTCACTGTCAACTAAAGTGTATGGGCAGTTTATAAATGTGATGGTTAAAATGATATTGAAACTGTATATTTTCAGCAGTATATAAATGCTTGCAGTAGCACATAGTTCTTGTCTTTTATAGATATTAGTCTATTTCTAATCTTTTGATATAAAATTATTAATAAAAGTAAAGAGTAAATGGAACAGTTCTAAGTCATAAATTAAATTCTGTGATTGCCAAAGAATAAATTAATCAAGTTAAAAAATAAAACTAAAGCAGACACAGCTCATAACTGATAAAATATTTTCACAGTTGTTAGATACATTCAGTTTTGGTCGTAATACTTTTATGTAAAATTGCATTTTGACTTGTATCAAAAAAAAGACTAAAGGATTTGCTTTCTAATGTGTTTCCTATAAAAAAGAGGGAATTGTTAGAGTTTGTGAATTGTGAATATAAGGTTGAAATTAATTCTGCTACAAATATATGAAAGATAAATAATAAAATAAAAAGTTTGCTTTAATGTAGGAATATAGCAACACAATTTAAAAATGGCCTTTATATTGTATGACATAGCTCTGGCTGAAATAAGTGAAAAACAAAGAGGATCTGTTAATGAACACAATATATTTCCTGAGCAGTTTGTTTCCTTTCAGACGTCTGACAATGGACATGTTTTTATAGTATGTGTTTTCCTCAAGATACATGTTTGTCACAGTATTAAGAAAAGATTGATGTAATTCCTCATAGATAAAGGGACATGGCTTTTTTATAGAATCATCAGGAAAAAGCCTAGAAAAGCAATTTTGGAAAGCAAGTATTATATGCTTTTCTCATGTTTGCAGAACAGTTTACAAATATCCATTAACAGACAGGAACAGCAGCAGAACAGCTTGTACAGATGTTTCCTTTCAGATTTCTGTTAATGGCATCCTCACATCAGCAAAAGTGCTTACAAGTAAATCACAAACAGACAATAGAAAAATCTAAAAACAGACATTCCCACAGAAGGCCAAAAAAGATACCAAGAGGAAAAAATAATATCTATGTGCGTGACTAGAGAACTGTATATAACTGTATTAATTCAGATATGTTAGCGGTATTTTGGTAGAAACACACTTGTTTCAAGGTATTGTATGGAGAAAGGAAAGTCATCATTCATATTTGTAATGAAGGAAAACTTTGTAAATATATGCTACAAATGGACAGAAAGAGTACATGTCTTTTGTTATAAAAATAAGTTATCTGTAACTATGCTTATAGTGAAATAGCTGCAAAATATATTTATCAGTGTGCAATTTGAAAGGCTTGGTGATTTAAACAGACTACAGATGGAGTCATGCAAAGCTCTGTGCCTCTGATTCAGCAGTAAACAGCCAGCAAGATTGTGTGTCTTAAGAAGACTTTAAGTCCAGTCCAGCAAATTCAAGCACAGCATAGAAGCAGCGCACACATAAAATACATTTTTCAATGGTGACCCTGACAACTTTCCTAGCTTGTATCTGAACACAGGGGTAGTGACGTTTATGTGAAGTACTTCAGTTTTCTATAGTTTTTTACATTTTGTAGCAATACAGTTCATCAGACGTCTGAATCCGGAGTGAGACTGCAGTGAAGGAAGGTGAGCAGTACCATAAATTCTCCAAAAAAGGTACAATACAAAGTTGTAAGACCGAAACTGCCAGTTTTGCTTTACCAACTTTACAAGTGACTACAGAGACTTTTTAACCATCTACAGTAAAGCAGCCGGGCCATCTGCCTCTCTGTTGACTGGTAAGAAAATGTTTCTGTGTTACATACAGTATGAATGCCATAGAGGTCATAATAATAATAACAGAATGAAATGTATACACAGAATATTAGCAAATGTAAAACCTTATTAGGGCAAGCTGATAGTAAGGCAAAATGCAAATGGATTAAATATTTGACTGGTATCTAAAACAAAATCATGTGTGGTATAAAAAATGTTTATTGTGTTTAAATGTCATAAAAATACAATGCATGCCACTATTCAAAGGTTAGACTATACAGACAAACCATTTAATGGTAAAGAACCATAAAAAGTTAATATGCTGACATTATATTCAAATTTTAGACAGTTATGTTCTGTCACCAGATGTAAAAGGTTTATTTCAGAGTTGCAACAACAGTCAAATCAGTTACTGACAGGACCTATAATACATTTTGTTACAAAAGAATGTAATAAACTTCTAAAAGAAAGACACAATGAGTTCAGGAAGCTTAGACAAGTTATACATACATCTTTTCAAAAGTGCATAGGAGTTTTACATTCAGCAGAACAGGTTACTGAAAAATATCAGAAAGACCATGCAACATTACAGGAAACTCTTCAACAGCAGTAACAGGATAAAGAAAATAAATTAGCTGAACCAACAGAGACTGACTTCCTGCATACACAGCTAATCTGTGCAAAAGAAATATATTTTATAATATGTTAATCTTTTGAAAATGGTTAAACATACATGGTAGAATGATAGAATCTGGACAAATCATTCTCAAATGTTTAAAACTTCCATTCAGTTAAAGCAAGACATTTATCAGTACTACAGTAAAGTAGAGCATATGACTGCCATTCTTAGCATAGTCAAAAGGTAAACAAAACTATTCTAGTGTATAGAAAATTAAATAAAAATAGTTACACGAAACAGTTCTAGTGTATAAAAATTAAATAAAAATAGTTAATAAGAGTAAATATTTAAAGTCACAAGACTGACATGTTTGTATAAAGATTTAAAGTCACAAGGCTGACATGCATGTATTTTCTTTTCATACAATGCACAAGAATAACAGGCAGACAACAGCAAATGCAAACAATGCTAATATAAACATGTGTTAGTTAAGCTAATATCTATTTGTTTTTTACATTTTTTTTATAATTGTATAGTAACACCACACCAACCAGTTAAAGTTCTGAATTTTAAAAAGAAATAAAATCACAGATGGTATTAGTCAAACAGTTTTTTGCAAAATTAATGGCAGGGCAATTAAATAAATAAAAAATACTGAAATCCATGTAAGCTAACTGTAAGGTAATGTCTATTTATGTATTAAAAATGCATAGTTATACAAATCACAAATACTTATTATATTTCTAAATGTTTTACAATGACATTCTAATTTCAAACTGTAAGTGCATTAACAGATAATTTAAAGAACAATGCTAAAAAAGTTAACTACAGTTTAGAGAGTATAAAATGTGAAGTCAAACCTTCCCAGACTGGATAAATAGTTATAGGAAATGTTGTAAAAACAAGATAAAAAACAAGACTGATTGCCAGAGAAGTGGCTTGAGTTTTTCTAAAACATTATTGTTATTAAAACATAATTGTTAAAATGTTCACATGCAACACTATTTGATAATTGTAATAAAACATCACAATTGTGCATGCATGTTACTAATAATCTGTTTGCAAGTAAATGTTAAAAGTAAAAAATCTTAGTTACATCAAGTATAGCCAGCAAATGGGCCATAATATACATACAGTTCAAATCAATTATGCAGAAGGGTATAAATACTTACTAGTGGTAATAAACAACAAAAAGCTTTATAAAAATGATCAAATCAGACAAAGGTCCATAGTTTGTTAACCTAATAAAGCAGATAAACAATAGTGCAACACTACAGGGGGAGGGGTATTTTTTTCAATTTTACATTGACTGTGTAAGCAGTATGTATTGCAAAAGGGTCTAAAACAGAAAGAAAATAATGTCTCATTCCTTCTTGACAATACTCTTTTAGGGGGGAGGGTAAACAGGTATTAGTGCATAAGAAACACTAGTAAATAGATTAAATTTGAAAGTCCAAGATACTTTATGCTAGTTATTATTGTATTGTTTAGTATTAAATTGTATTTGCAACATGTTAAACTGCAAAGCTATACTAGAGATGGGTTTAAAATTGCTTTATTAAAGCTATACAAGAGAGAATAAAGATATGCAGAAAGTATAAATGTTTCTAATAGCAAGGCTGGTCACTATTTTTAATATGTTTTTGGCAAAACAATGTTGGTATAAAAAAGCATGAATGTTTCTAATTGCTGAGTATGTAGTTTAAAATAACAGGACGTATGCCTTTGGTACAAATTCCACTGGATATTTCTAAAGAGACATAAACATTTTCTAATATTTTGCTTAATATTAATGTTATTAAATTTGTAAGATTAGACTAAATGTACTTTACAGTCTTTGTATGTACAAATGCATAGGAATTCAATACAAATTATAGTCTTTGTATGTAGAAATGCAGAAGAATTCAGTACAAATGAAATTAATGTCTAGCAATGAATATGTGTAGAGAAAAAATGGGTCCAGGATACCTACTAGACTGAAATGCATGAATAACAAACAGTCTGTATAAATACATACTATACAGGTTACACTGTAATAAGTTCAAAAGTAATTTGTCAAGTTGTAATATTATCACTGGTTTTAAGTTGGAGTCTTATGTTTTTTGGATCACCATTTTATCTGTATATGTATTGGTTATCCCAGTTAAAAAAATTATATTACAATATTGTATTTATACAGCTAATGAACTAATATGTAAATAGCATTCTTCAGTGTATACTTTACTGTCAACTAAAGTGTATGGGCAATTTAGAAATGTGACGGTTAAATTGACATTGAAACTGTATATTTTCAACAGTGTATAAATGATTGCAGTAGCACATAGTCCTTGTCTTTTATAGATATTAGTATATTTCTTATCTTTTGATATAAAATTATTAATAAAAGTAAAGAATTAATTCAACAGTTGCAAAGAGTAAATGGAACAGTTCCAAGTCATAAATTAAATTCTGTGATTGCAAAAGAATAAATTAATCAAGTTAAAAAATAAAACTAAAGCAGACACAGCTCGTAACTGATAAAATATTTTCACAGAATGGTTTGCAAAAGAAAAAGTAGTTAGATACATTCAGTTTTGGTAGTAATACTTTTATGTAAAATTGCATTTTGACTTGTTGTGTCAAAAAAAGACTAAAGGTTTTGTTTCCTAATGTGTTTCATGTAAAAAAGAGGGAATTGTTAGAGTTTGTGAATTGTGAATATAAGGTTGAAATTAATTCTGCTACAAATATATGAAAGATAAAGAATAAAATAAAAAGTTTGCTTTAATGTAGGAATATAGCAAAGCAATTTAAAAATGTCATTCATATTGTATGACATAGCTCTAGCTGAAATAAGTGAAAAACAAAGAAGATCTATTAATGAACATAATATATTTCCTGAGCAGTTTGTTTCCTTTCAGACTTCTGACAATGGGCATGTTTTTATAGTATGTGTTTTCCTCAAGATACATGTTTGTCACAGTATTAAGAAAAGCATGATGTAATTCCTCATAGAAAATGGATATGGCTTTTTATAGAATCATCAGAAAAAAGCCTAGAAAAGCAATTTTGGAAAGCAAGTATTATATGCTTTTCTCATATTTGCAGAACAGTTTACAAATATCCATTAACAGACAGGAACAGCAGCAGAACAGCTTGTACAGATGTTTCCTTTCAGATTTCTGTTAATGGAATCCTCACATCAGCAAAAGTGCTTACAAGTAAATCACAAAAGGACAATAAAAAGTCTAAAAACAGACATTACGTGACTTCCCACAGAAGGCCAAAAAAGATACCAAGAGGAAAAACCAATTTCTATGTGCCTGACTAGAGTTCTATATAACAACTGTAGTAATTCAGTTATATAAGAGAGGGAGAGAGAGAGAGGTATTATGTAGAAGTCATCATTCATATCTGTAATGAAGGAAAACTTTGTAAATATATACTACAAACTGACAGAAAGAGTAAGTGCCATTTGTTATAAAAATAAGTTATTTGTAACTATGCTTATAGTGAAATAGCTGCAAAATATATTTCTTTATCAGTGTGCAATTTGAAAGGCTTGGTGCTTTAAACAGACTACAGATGGAGTCATGCAAATCTCTGTGTCTCTGATTCAGCAGTAAACAGCCAGCAAGACTGTGTGTCTTAAGAAGACTTTAAGTCTAGTCCAGCAAATTCCAGCACACCATAGAAGCAGCGCACACATAAAATAAATTTTTCACTTAACTGTCCAGATTTTCACAGAATGTCTAGATTTTTGCCTCATAGTTTTGCTGTATTCCTCATAAACCTTGAGTTTTTTGGGCAAACCATTGGGGATTTAAGTCACTAAATAATTACTTTAGTTTGATTTTCAGATTTCATATCCTTCAAAAATGCATGCTAACACAAATCCTGTTATTCTAGCAAATTTCTAAGTTTATAAGGGCAATATTTAAAAGCTGCCCCTATTTTTGGGGTGTATTTTCCCCTGTTATTTTAGGTTTTGTCCAGATTTCTAGCACAAAGAGTTGTGAGGTATGCTTTACAGCTTTGTGCAGGTCATTGCTTATCTTACTAGGACAGGCAAAAGAAGTGGCAAAAAATCAGTTCTAGATTAAATACTAACCCTACATGACAATAACATTAGTAGCACTGTCTGCCTTCCCGAAATACTAAGTGATCATCTGCCCAGCTATGCCTTAAGACACTCTAGCTACCTACCTAAACTATCTGTAGGCATGTCCGCAACCTAACAACCTTTATATGGACACCTTTATCCACACCCTTAAAACCAACAACTAGACCTCTCTAAATTCCCTACCCCTTGATGATATTCTCACATTTTTAACAACAAGTTTTTTACATATCTTGGTTTACCAAGATATAAGGATAAAAACAGTAAAATCCAACCCGGCTCCATAGATTACAAAGGAAACTAAACATCTAATGACCCAAAGAGACAGATTCTGCAAAGTATGTTAAAAAACAGGAATGAGGCTGACTTTCACAAATTTAGACAAATGTGAAACCTTACTAAACAAAAATTAAAAACTAATAAACAATCCTATTACCTAGACCTACAACAAAAATACATTAACAATCCTAAACTGTTCTGGAAATCAGTCAATAAGCTACTTAAACCATGAAAGATCCAAACTCCATCCCCAGCAATAATAAACATTCTGACTGTATAGCCATTAACTTCAATATCCATTTTATTCAAACTGCACTCAAGCTCATCAAAAACATATCTTCATACCTTACCCTACCAATAATACCAGTAAGTGATAAAAAAATCAAAACTTAAACAAGTCTTGATAACTACTATAAAAAGGGTCTATGTCAAATAAATGAACGCTTGAAATGTTAATCATCATATGGTCGAGACCATATAATCGACATTTCAAGTGTTCAAAGGTTGACTTTAACAGCGTTGTACGGTGCAGAATGGGAGAATTTCCCTTTTCTGCACTGACATGCGGTCTCGGAGTTGGTATAGTTAAGTAGGGGGGTGGGCACAGCCCCCCACATGGGAAGTGCAGGGGGGCTTGCACCCCCTACTCGCACTGTTAAGGTATGTTTTTATTTATTTATTTTTTTTATTATATATTCGAACTTTCAAATATCGACCATATGGTCTCGAACATATGGTATTCGACGTTTTGAAAATTTGACTATATAACATAGACCTTATAAAAAGTTATCTCACATAGGTGAACCAACAACTTTAACTGCTGACAAATTACCATCAGAATACTTAACATAAGCAGCTGACACCCTAGCATACTTAGTGGCTATACTTATAAATTCCTCCAAAAGTGAAAGTCTAATACCTACCATCTTGAAAGCATCTTACGTAACCCCTTTTCACAAAGGTGGTTCCTCTACTGACCTATCAAACTACCATCCTACAGCTATTCTACCCCACTTGCAAGGATTTTTGAAAAAAAGTATTTAATCAGAGTTTTGGCATATCTACTTCAAAATAATCATAGTATTAAACACAACCTGGTTTCAGGCCTAAGCATCGTTCTACATCCTCCTTACTTCTTAATTTCACAAACAAAATTAATAGTGAGAGAAACAAAGGCAATTTAGTATCGTCTATGTTTCTAAGGCAATCAGTACTACCCCACCCAAAATTTCCTACATTACCTTTCTACCATGAAGCTCTCCTGACATACAATATTTTGGTTTCATAATTACCTCTCAGATAGAGTACAGGCAATCAGATTCTGCCAAATGTACTCTTCCTTCCTTCCAATCTCTATAGGCTTTCCACAGAGGTCAGTCTGAGGACCAGTACTATTTAATATTGATACCAACTCAATCTGTAAGTCTGCTAAAAATGTTAGTATATAATACAATATGTTGATGACACCACCCTCATCTGCTCTGCCCCTTTCTTCTCTGTACTCCAAAAAATTATTCAAGAATCCTTCTCATCCACAGAATCATGGCTATCAAACTCCCAGCTACTTCTCAATGCCAGCAAAACTAAACTGATGTTCTTTATCCATAAAACGTTCTCAAAACTTTAATACTCTTTTATTACATCATCTCAGAGCACTAACCCCCTACAACTTTTTAACCAAAAACAAACTTCTTGGAGTTACAATAGATGAACACCTCAAATTTGACTACCATCTTGACAATGTCATAAAGAAAACACATCTAAAACTAAGTATCCTGTATAGATCCAAACCCCACCTTACCAAAACCAGCAGAAAAACTCTAGCAACCACCTACCTCTTTTCCACACTCTTCTATGCATCTCCTATGCTTTCTAATCTTAAATGCACTTTAAAAATAAACTAGCAGCATGTTACAACAAAACAGTTTTGCTACGAATCTCCCTTCCTGTACCCATCACTGTACAGACCTTAAAAGAACTGAAACAGCTTGAATTGTAAAAGCATCTCATGTACACCCAACTTCTAATCATCCACAGTCTAATATACCATCCTGACAACTGCCCTGCCCTTTCTAGCACAATATTCAGCTATGTCCCAACCACGAACCTGTGGTCTAGTAATCAATTGCTGCTAATGACTACCAAATCAGGCAACACATCTAGTGAGTCACTATATTCAGGCTCTGTCACTAGATAGTGGAATGCCATCCCCTTATCCATAAAACAAACCACAACCCTCTCAAGGTTTAAAATTATTCTTAAAGAGCACCTCAAAAAGCAATGGTTTTACTTATGCTATACACCTGATTAATCCAAACTGGTAACTAATACATCTCCTGTAATTCAGTACCTACCTTTACCACTACCTCCCCCTAGCCAATTACACCTAACTCTAATCCTAGCCTTTCCACTTTAATACTTGTTTAATTTTCCCCAAAAATAAATGTAACCTTTTCTTCAACGCTCTTTCTGTGCCACTTCCATCCTTATTGCCCCTCCCCACATTAATACTCATTCATCCAATAGCTGTTTTGTCCTCACTACTATTCCTTCAATTTTACATCCCTGCCTGTCATACCTTTCCTTCCTTTCTGTTATCCTTTAAATCCCATCCTAACTTATATCTTATCTATTTCCTTAAGCAAAACTCTCCCGTACTGGTTACCTGTGTATTGCATAGATATCCTGCATGACATAAGTTGTCTATGTACCCTGCATTCATATTTTTGCCTATATATACAGTTCAAATGATTGTAATGTTTTTGTATGTAAAAATAAAGTATTGTGTAATTTATGTTTGTATGAATGTGGGACTTTTCTTCTTGGGCCTCTATTGAAAAGGGGTATGCTTGTCATCCCAGTCAAACCATATTGGTAATCAAATGCTAAAATAAACAAATGTTGTTGCTGTGTCTTTCAGCTTTTCCTGGTTAGGAGTCGCCAGAGCGGAACTCCGGTCCGCCAATGATTGGCAGTAGATTTTTAAGTGCCGAGTTGCCAGCCCTTTCGCACAACCTTCAACAAAGGTACGCCCATTCACGCATGTCTCCAGACAGAAGACGCTCTAGCTGAGAATCGAATGGGACAACGTCTTACTGTCAGGCGACAGCGCTACCACAGCACCACCAAAATAAACAAATAAATAAATAAATACAAATATCGGATAAGGAAGAATGGATGAAGGAATGAGATGCAGAAGGGCATTTTATTCATTAATATTTTGCATCCTCAGTTTATGATTTGTGAAATTATTTTTTGCTGGCAGTATAGACAGCAATCATCTGGAAGCTGTAGGTCATTCTAAACATACATGTGAGAAAATCTTTTGAAACAGAAAAGTAAATAATCTGTTTACTTTATTTTTTCAGTTTTAGTCCTTTTCTCACATGCAGA
This sequence comes from Protopterus annectens, assembly GCF_019279795.1. Lineage (NCBI taxonomy): Eukaryota > Metazoa > Chordata > Ceratodontiformes > Protopteridae > Protopterus > Protopterus annectens. Next base: position 1,356,708,983 of record NC_056739.1, read on the forward strand.
TTACTTACCTGCAGTACAGAATGCTATGAATTCAGTACTATAAATAACCTACATTGAAACAGTGGTCCTGTGAGTGATCTGCCATTAGTGTGTTACACGTATAGCAAACACAATGTCAACTACATGTCAAGCACTCTAGGTGTGTAACATTAAGATATTCAAGTAATGTAAGTGTGAAAGACTTACTGCATTCCTGTTACTTGTGGCAGATGTGGGTGTAAATGATGCCAAAGTAGTAGTCATAGAAACAGAAAGCACAAAGAAAATTATAGGTATGGGAGAACACACAAGTCTGACTTCAACAGTGTGAGAGTGTACTTTATAGTGGATGACATCAGTACTGTATTGCAAAAAAGATGATGTTGGAAGAAGTTTCTGAAATTGATATGAACTCATCCTGCTGTGTAAATGTTTTCCTAGACTACTATTTCAGTGAGGCCAGCAGCTGTAAGGATATATTTATATGAGTCTACACACAATCTACACACACACACACACACACACACACACACACACACACACACACACACATGTTGACTGCTGTGAGATTAGATCCCCCTACCTATTTAGTTACATAATATATAGAATACAGTGTTTAGTGCAAGTGCCATCAAAGAAGTCTAACTTCTACAATATGACAGTGCAGTGTACATAGGATTAGTTTCTCATTCTGTGTCAAAGAAGATATTGTGATGTTGAAGTTTTTGGCAAAGCCATATTTGTTTTTTTTTTAAACACACCTTTATTGAATTATCACTTGTGACATAGGCAAATTTACATTTATACAAAAGTAATCAAACAGTATTAACAAATTAATATTTACAAGCATTATACTTCACATACATTGCTATATATCATATAACCTAAGCAACATTGCAAAAATTATTCATTTCCTATCCCACTTTTTTAAACAAGAAACAATGTTATTAAACCATAACATATAACATAAGCAATCATACATTTATATGTTGATATCAAGGAGTAAGTGTAATGTTCCAATCATTAATAAATACATATTACTGACTTAGGTCAGATATGTTCTCATTAATGTATATTACAGAACTGGTATGCACATGGTGTTGTGTACTTGAGACAAACACACACTTGTGAAACACAGGATGGACAATGAAACAGTCATAGATCATCCGGTTAGGATGATGGTATATAGACCTTAATGAATGCTACTGATATTCACAATGGTAACTGCTTATGCTTGGGCATTGTGCACTGTAATACAAAACAATCCTTAATGTTCCAATGCAGTATAGATAAGTAATGATGAAGTATGTGTGCCAAGGCTCTATGTGGTTGTATATCATTTGCAAGTGTAAGTGCTGCAGTGCAGGCATAACTGTCCAGAATGAAGTGGTCAATTAACCATATAGTTCACTACAGTTCACTTGAGTACATTAAGCAATTTCCATTTAATGAAGTAATAAAATCCAGTAATAGTATTTACCTTTGTTCAGAATCTCTTCCTAAAGCTCAATGCTGAGAAATGTATTTGGGTGGATGTTGTCAAAGTATTAGCGCATGTGGAATTACTCTTTGAGGAGTTGAACTTGGAATGTGAAGTAGCAGTATTCAGTAGTACTTCCTGCCAACTTTTACACAAATAAGGAGCAGGGAGAAATTGTCGTGATTGTTATTAAATGTAGAACAGATCTGTTTTATGTTAACATAGGCAGATATACACTTTGCATGTTGGAGTCTACCTTTGACATGTTAGGGCCAAAGCGTAAGTCAAAAATTAATTGTTGTGCTTGCCTTGCCCATTTGCACAACATTAGTTGGTGAGCAAACAGGGTTCACTGCTGAACGAAAAAAGTCAAAACTTTAATTAGGTTAGCCTTCTGTAATGCTAACAGGCTTAGCAGCAATGCACATCTGTCAATAGTTTGGGTAGAGTTGATAAAAATCCACCTGTCACCTAACTTATTCTGTGGCACAAGCTGTGAGTTAAGTGAGTTAAATGAAAAAGCAGAGTTGAAGTAAGGTTTAACTCCAGTATGCAGGTCATTCTACAAACAGAGTCAGAATGATTAGCATAAGTAATTTTGATCATGACTGTAAGACTACATAGGAATGGTTATCCTAAATATGTTGATTGCCCAAACTGTGTCAGTAATGCCTGCTGAAATAAGCTTTTATACCTACTATATGTTAGTCATGCTTCAAGGGAACTATGTGTGTAGGGCAGGATGTCTTGTGAAGTGTGGGCATTATGCTTCCTCACAGTAAAGACAGTAGCCAAATGGCATAAGGTGAACATTTCATACATCAGCCTACTAAATATGTTACTTTATGAGGTGATGAGGGACATAGAGATGAAGAGACACATAATAGTTTGTGCTATGGCACATTTATGAACACCTGTATGACTTGCTTGTATCACTTGTTTGCTCATTCAGAATGTGTCCTGCTCCTGCTCTGTACCTTTACCTGATTGATATAGAGACAGGAAAGGTGCAGGAGCGACAACATCCAATGCACCACATACATCTCTGGATGAAGATGGCGTAGGAAAATGGAAATATTATCCTGGCATGAGGATGGTGCTTTGTTGATAAAAGATGTAGCACACTTACACAAGTAATATTAATATGGAGATAAATTACATTACTGTTCAGCACATGTCAGGATTTGAACCTTGGGCAGTAGAAATAAAACTTCAGAGACAGCTAGATTATTTTAGCTCACCAGAGAGGAGCTCATGCTGGCCAAGCTTCCAATCACACACACTGTAAGAGACACTCACAATGCAGTCAATAAAAGCATTAGGGAAGCAGCGGTATTCTTTACGCGTACACCAATTGTAGCCTCCCTTACACTTTATGTGATATCCAGCAGCCCAATATATACAGAAGAGTAACTGTATCACAGTTTATTACCATAACTCTATTTTACGATAGCGCAGCAAACGTATTACTATTTGTGCCAACCTAATCGTGGTACTGCAGTCTAAAGCAAAAACAAACCACATTTTGCAATAACACTTGAAATGCCATTTAGCATCACATAGTACACTTGCTTGCTTGCTTGTTGCCATACCTTGACCAAATGCTGAGGACAACAATGGATAAAACAGAAGGGGAATAGACAGATACATAGGCAACACATACACATTAAAGAGACCTATAAAAACAGGAAGTAAGAATTTTACCTAGTGCTGGATTTGAACCATTGTCAAGATGCAAAATTAAGTTTACAGAGTTGATCACTATCTCAACACACCACAAAGGACATCCCATTTCCTGCATCCCAAATCACACCATTGAAGTGACAGTGATAACCTAGTCAGCCAATGGAAGATGTCGATATTAGTCTTCAGCAAACTCATGACAGCAGGAAAATGCCATAAGATGATATTTGCATCCATCATTCTAATGAATACTCAACAGTACAAAGGAATGAGAGAGATGGGGTGAAAAGAGAGAGAGAGAGAGAAGGACAAAGGCATATCAACGGTTGGTGTTAGGGGTCACTAATGCATATCTTTACGGAGTGTCCTCATTATTCATCTGTCATGCTCTGTATCGTTAATTGATGTCTCTGGGGATCAAGAAGAGACAAAACATGATTAAGACATGAGTAGAATAAGGGTGGTTTGTTAATTCTTCTTTATGAGTATATGGATGTGTTTGCAAATGCTTTTTTGCAACAGTATTCAAAATCTGTTCATTAAAGGTCAAAACTGGATAAAAATTAAGATGTATGTCATGAAACATATCATAGAAGTGTAACAATGCAGTAAGCAATAATTTGACATGCATCTGGAATTGAACCCTTGATGCTATGGCCAAAAGCAAATCTTCAGATAAGTGATTTATGTCAGCACTCTACAGAGGAACTCATGCTTGGGTGCATTCAGTAGTCAAAGAATTGTTAGACTAATTTTTACCAGGTATTCCCTTTTTTCTGCCCTTACTCTGTTTTCTGATAGCACAACATGCTTAAGCACATTTGTGCATGGATAACTGGACTACTGTGGGTGATGGCAACAACTGTCCAAGTTTTGCCATAGGACATGAACAGCCATTCATCGTCACTCTGCAATGGTGTGTGATGCCAAACTCCATGCAAAGGCTGAGGACAAAAAGTCAAGGCTTTCTTATGGGCCATCTCTGGCTATATGTGTTGTGGGTAATTCTATTTTTGACTAGATTAAAAGTGAGAAAAAGAGATTGATATGAAAGTGGTAAAATTTGGAGACAAGCACAGTGGAGGAAACGGGGAAAAGAATAAAGGAATTTGCAAGAAGCTAGTGGGAGAGAATCATAGTTATCCACTTCTTCACAACATAAATGTAGAACTATAGACAGAATTTGCTGAATTTGGATTGCCACCACACCGATGGTAGGTGATAACAACAGAATAATGTTGTACAGCCAGTTGTACCAAATAAAGTTTGTCAAGAAGAAACAGGTGAAGTGGAGAGCTATGTGTCCTTTTTGAAATTTCAAAGAGAGTGGAATGTCTGGGAAGGGGCTTAGGAATGTGGGGGTCAGGTAGGTAGGGTAGGTGACGAAGCAAGTGCAGAAATAAAAGACTGAAAGGAATGGTGATGTACAAAAAAGGTTGGGGGACTCCATGATTGGGAAGAGGTAGGGGACACTGGAGGCACACCATGTCAAGCCTGAGAATAGTGAGACTCTAGTCCTCACCCTATGATACTCTCCACCACCCTGTCAGCTCTTGGTGGGTGACAAAATCACTATCTTCACTATAACTACTCCCAGAGGGTAGCAGTGCACCAGCAGCCATGGCAGAACTACCTGAAGCAGATGGAGCAGGTAGGGCAGGAGCTGTGGAGGCAGTGCTGACAGGTTGTGACCCTGAAGTGTTGGGTGTAGGTGTTGCAACCTGTGGAGGGATGGGGGCTTATCAGCAGTGGTCAGTCTACCTCCCCATGCTGAATGTCATTTTTAAAGCAGAAATGTATAACAACAGAACACTTTTATAACATCAAACTTTCAAAAAAGGAGGAAAAGGGAGGGGTAAGAAAAAGAAGAGAGAGACAGAATTGAGAGAATTAGATCCAAAGCATGTCACATGACTATATAATTTCACAACATACACATTAATGATTATAAAGTCTATACATCTTAGCCCCATCCAGGTATGATGGGAAGTTCTTAGTCTGTTGTACCATCAATTGCACTGCAATGATATCATAAATACAACAACTTATTTCAGTATTGCCATAGTGCATATAATTATAATAGTTACTAGGCTTACAGCAATAGCAGATGCATACATACCCCATGCCTCTCTGAGGCAATTTATCCTCTCTTGCTGCACCTCCCCAATCACTACATTGTCTTCAGCAGCTGTACAATAAAGAAGGAGAAACATGAAAGTACAATAAATACCAGACTTGGCCTTTAACTACATTTTATATAACTGAACGTTGATAGTTCAGTATACTTACACAGCTAAGGGGTGTCAGCAGTTCTGAACTCATCCTCCCATTAACAAAGGAGGTCCTTCTTGTGCTGTTTCAGGTCACTATAGTGGTGACAACAATTCTTTACAGTGCATGAGATGCCATTTGTACTGGGCACAGCCTTGACTATGCTGTTCCAAGTCTCAGTCTTATACTGAGACGCATTATAATCCCCTTGAGCAGCCTACACCTGTAGCGCATCACAATGAGTGCCATTAAAGTTCAGGACTCCTCAACATCCCACCTCTTTGCTCTCAATTTAGCACAATCATTTACTACACCAGACATGTTTGCAGAAGTCAAGCAAAAACAATATGTCTGAATCAGTGCCAGATTCCAATCTTGCATTTAACAGCCAGTATGCAAAGATGCATAACCATGCCAATTGCATTTGTGTAATGGAAAGCAGACAAATCCATTACCAGACAATGAGATAGGGATTTCAACAAACAGCAATGCCACGTGTGATGTTCAGCCTACTTACACTTTTCCCAGTGGTCAACACTGACGTGCTTAATGTTTTGCATTGCAATCCTTGATGTTTGGAAGCTAAATAGGATGACTTGGGACATAATTTGCTGATAATTGCATACTATAAAAAGTAAGTTTTACAAGGTGGGAATCAAACCTATGGAATAAAGGATGAATAAATTTCAAGTGAAGCTATCACTTCTCAGTGCTGCAGGAAAACTCACTTCCAGCCATGGTCATTCCAGATGTAATGCATTCAGTATGAATGTACATATACTTCAGATAAGACTGTATGTGTGTGTGACTTTAAGAAGTCCTGGGAACTGCTGTTCCATGTAAAAGGCAGTATTACTGTTTATAAAATATTTCAAATGGACAGACTTTCATGAGCTGAGTAGTACAGGTTGGTGTATAATACATACATACCTACTTCACAACACATACTGTCCTAAACACATAGTTGGACTATGTGAGGAGTTGAAATGATTGTAACTAAAGTATTCAGCTCATCATATATATACAAATGCATTTTAATTATCATCACTGGCATGCTTAAACAATTACACACACAGACACACACACACACACACACACACACACACACACACACACACACACACACACACACACACACACACACACAAACACACACAATCAGCCGGGTTTCATAAGTAAGTCATTAATGAGATATGTTACCTACTGGGACATTTCTTACAATCGACCTACTTTTGATAGCCATTTGTACGTAGCATTACCTTTGTAATCTAAGTGTTGATAGAAATTGTATTCTGATGCCCATTGTAAAAATAAAATCTAGATTTGAACTCTGGATCACCTGTCTTCAGTCTCTAATGTCACTGCACTTAAGCTTTGTGCTACAGAGACCGTTACGCAGCCCGTGGATGTTCTCCACTTAGTACTGTCCAGAGTGCTGATGTCCACACATCACAGCGAAGCCTGTTTGTGCTACAGAAGACTACCTAAATTCATTTTTTTTTACTTTTTTCCTTAACTTATAACATCCGAGTGACACCTCCAGGTGCATCTGCAGTTACCTTCAACTTACACCTCTAGGCATGAAATATTGCTTGTCATATTTTGTGTCAGTAATTCCTAAACCATGCTATATACAAGGTTTTAAAAGATTTCATCTTAAAGCTGGCACAACTGAAAACTCAACTGCATTAATATTTGACCTCTGTCTAGTGCAGGTAAATAGACAATTGTGTTTTTATGGTATTAATTTACATAGATATAATTTTCACATTTTTCTAATTATCTCGACAACCAAGTAACACAAACAGAACTCCTTAGCATCTCAGTTAGATGAATAAAATGCTGTGGACAGTTTGTGTATAGCTCGCATGGTTACTGAGATATTGTAAGTTGTTTACAAAATACTATAAACTTAATAGTTGCTGTGTGAGTTTGCCATTTATACTTCTTTTATAGCCCCTATGGTTCCAAAGGTATGAACATTTGTTTGAAATGTGAAGACATAATTTGATTCTGTCAAAAGGTTTAGGCTCCGCCTACTGAAACTTACAGTGCAAACTTCTTGTGCTCCATTCGAGTGAATTAGCTAAGCAGGTAAACTTGATTGTGCCCTGCTCAGCAGCGAGCAACTGCAGAAGACAAGAAACAGAAAAAGCAGCATATGAAATTATGATGAAAGTAAGTTATAAAGCTTGAGTAATATTTTCCACATTCCCTTCACACAGTATGGACTTGAACCCCACAACAACACTGTTATTGACCAAAGTCACTGCATTTACAGCTTGTGCTACAGAGAAAGGTATATACACAGGTGCAAATGACTCACTCATTACAAATACCATGCAACAGTGCCTGGAGTATTTGCACTAATGACTAGTATGTGAGAGAAATGTTTCCCTTTTTCCTTCGGCTGTGAGGCCTGTTTTCATTGTACCGAGTAATGCACAAATTGCAAAGGCAAAAAAAATGATATTGTTAAATAAAAACATGCTGTATTTTCACATCTACTACAAACATTACAAGCAGCATATGGCCTGCACATCATCAGCATGTCATGTATAGTCAATGGCTCAGAAAGGGGACATACAGACAAATACAACAGATCATGTTTGGCAGACTACATGCAATTAGTCAGGACACAAAGTAAGCCAAGAAGTACTTCATACTGTGATGAGGTATGACTATGAGAATTTATACTGCATGTCACACATTTATTCACAGTACATGTTAATATTTTTGTGCTGTGATATACAACCTGTCATATGGTGTTACATCCGTTGCTAATAATATCATTAATGATGACAACAGGTGACTAGAGAAAAGCAGCACCTTCACAACCTCAACATACAAGAACTACAAGTAAGATATGGAACATTTATCACATATTTTACCATATGCATTTCATGTAAAAATATTATTTTTCTATAGTGTTTGTATATCCAGTCAAAAATAAATGTATCTGCAAGCTGCATTTCTGTGATACTTAGGTGAGCTGTAGAATTGCTTTTCTTATTGCTGTTTGGAGTGCTGTAGCAAAACGCACCTGTGCCACTCAAAAACACACTAATGATGATGATGATGATGATGATGATGACATTACAAATTAAATTTCTCAGTTCATACCTTGGTCAGTGGACTCATTCACTGCTCCAAAGTGCTGCCAGATCAAAGTGTGCCTTGCCAAAATGCGCACAAATGATGAAACCAGTAAAATGAACAAATTGTCAGTAGCAGCACATGTTAAGGAATAATAATGAAAATGCAGGGTTTTGTGTGTGTGTGTGTGTGTGTGTGTGTGTGTGTGTGTGTTACAACCTGATGATATGTTCAGGAAGCATGCATTAACTCACTCAGACAGCACGCTACCTAGATTTGAACCCTCAATTCAGTGCAATAACAACACACACTCAGTTGTGTTTCGTATCCCTCTTTGCTATCAGCAGAGGCTTAGAGTGGTAATCAGCTCCTGTTTTCAGTAAGTCTACTATAATCAAAATGCTCTAAACACAACTTATACCTTTCGGTATAAAAAGTAAGTAATTTACATAAAAGATCTAAATATGTATATATGAGAAATGCAGCTATTAATGCACATAAAACCCAATAACAAAAATAAGTATGATTTTTTCTGGGGGTAGACTTCCCTGTAACCCACCTCATACCTCTTGCTTATGTTTTCTTATTCGATCAGTCCAGCACCAGAAATGAGTAATAATTCTTTTTCAGCAACCCAGTCATATTGGTCCTGAAACAATGCATGCAGTTTGAAATTAAATATATTACTACAATTATTAGTGAACAATAAATAGCAAATTGAAGAAAACACACCTCAAGCCAAAATGTTTATGCAACATGTAAAACTTGCAACTGGTTGTCAAAAAAAGTTAAGGAAATTTTTCTAGAGCAGTATATTATGCATTAGGTTCTGCCTTATGTAGTGTTTATTTTGTCATATCTTTCTACCCAACAGGCACAGCTTTAGATCCAATGCATCACATGACAGGATCCAATCCTTGCATCAGAAGCCAGAAACAATAGTTATTACAAGTGTATTTGATGATTTTGAAAATTCTAGCATCTTTAAAGAAGATTTGGTCACAGAGTACCTCCCCCAACACATCCCAAATGACACATAGCCTACAAACTCAGTGTGCCACTCAACCACAGCCCATAAGGCAAAACAATGTACCCAACACACTAGTCATAGGTGTTTCTATAGTCAGGCACACTGATGTCCCACTCACCTGGCTAAATAAGGAGAAGGTTACTGTCAGTTGCCTGTCAGGTGCCAGGATCTGCCACATAACCCACGCACTCAAGTCACTCTACAAGTACAAATATGACTCTGTCATTGTCCATGTTGGTGTGAATGACCTGAGACATACCTCCCTGGACTACACGAAAAGAGACATGGAAGAGCTCTCCGATCTTGTAGCCCAGTCAGGTATAACCCTAGTTCTGAGTAGCATCCTGCCATTGCCTAGAACGATACCGCAGTACAAGGACAAAATGATTGACTTCAACAATTGGCTAAGCTTCTGGTGTCATTCTAAGGGGATCCAGTATCTGTCTGCCTGGGAAGACACGGTCGACAGACCATGATGCTTTGCCAGTGATGGCCTGCACCTGTCACCCCTGGGATTCTGGATACTGGCAAAGGCTCTTGCCGTCCCTATAGTGCCTTTTTTATGCAAGGTTCAAATGACAAATTCACCACCATAACAGGAACAGGCAAGCATATACTAAGGGTAATGCTACTCAATGCTATAAGTCTAAACCTCAAAATGCACTCCCTTGAGGCACTCCTTAAAATGGGGAACATTGATATCTGTGCAGTCACTGAGACCTGATTCAAGGCTCCAGAGAGCACCCCTGCATTACCAGGCTATAACTCATACCACACTTTTAGGCCACCTAACCTGGACTGGAACACGAAAGGTGGAGGGGTGTGTCCATATTCATTAAGGATATCCACACCTCCAGGCTAGTTGCTCAGCATAATGCATCCAAGGTTATCCAAGTGCAACTAACTCTGGGCAAAACTGCAATCCAAACTGTAGCTTGCTACAGATACCCCACCATGCCCCAGGATTCCCACTCCTCTTTTCGGGATATACTGGAAAATATTAGGGTTCAACCAAACACCCTAATAATGGGCGATTTCAACTACCCCACCATTAACTGGGAAAACTACTTATGTACCAACTCCTTCACTCAATGCTTTCTGGAATTCATAAATTCCAATTCCTTGTATCAACTTATCCACACCCCCACCAGGGGCAACAATATCCTAGACCTAGTCATTACCAACATGAGTGACCGGTGTTCCACACCTGAAGTCAACTCCTTGTTGGTCAGATCCGACCATAAGCTAATCATCCTAGATATCCACATCCCGACTCCACCCTCCATTAAGGAAACCATGGTAAAAAATTTCTGCAAAGCCAGGTTCATGGTTCTTAAGACAGAAGTGGTGAACTTCATGACACCCATGCAGATGGACAATACAGCTATGACTGCTGAATCTTACACAAATGCACTCTATAAGCACTTACACGGGTGCATGGATTGTGCTATCCCAAACAGAACCAAGACGCTATCCTCAATAAAAAGGAAGCCAATCTGGTGGTCCCCTGCCATAAACAAACTCTACAGCAGAAGGAAGAAACTGTTGCAAAAGACATTAAAATCCCATGAGTGGAGGAGCTCCTTGGTCAGCCTCAGTAAGAAGCTGAGATCCCTTATAAGATCCTCCAAAGCTAGCTATGAAAGCAAAATTGCCACTGATTCTAGGGACATCCACAAAGCATTCTATAGCTATGTCAAGAATTTCAATGGCAACACCCAGATCTGCTTTGAGTTACAGCACAAAGGCATGAAAATTACAGAACCAACTGATATTGCCAACATCTTGGCAGATAGCAAACCACTCGAAAAGTAGCAAAACACAAAACCAAGTAACAATCCTTGTTGGGGTCCCAGAAATACCACAGCTCGAACAGAAGAGTTGAATAAAAACTTTTATTCCTTACAGAACAACAAGACCAAGTGGAGTTGAAACATTAAAATCTTCCCTGGTTAAGCGCTTTCATCTGCAGGAAATGCAGATTTCATCAGAACCACGAACATAGTGTTAGTCAACCTTTTGTAATTAATTTTGGCGCCAAAATTCAAAAAACTGTTCCTAACAAGATGGTTAATTAAATGATTAATTAAAAAGCAACAAACTATATCCTACCTAAAAAAATATGTATATTATAAATATAAATATGAACAATATTTAATAATACAATAATTTTATGAAGAAATGCTTTCAAAAAATGATATCTAAATTCATTCCATTAATAAAAATGGTTTAATGCTAATATGGTCATTTAATCCAGGACTCGTAGTGGCATCACAAAACATTTGCCACTTACTTTCCAATAGTCCCAAAAAGACTTTCCAGTTACCCACACAACCTTTGGAATCAATATGATCAATAATACTGAAGACAAAAGTGTGTTCCTGCCCTCTATCTAAAACATGCTTACTGAGGGCATTATTACAATCCTGTTTCTTAATCTTGTATGAATGCTCATAAATCCTGGTTTTTAATTTTCTCTCAGTCTTCCCAATGTAATATGCGTTGCAAACAGTGCACACTGCAATATATACTACCCTAGATGTGTTACAATTGCCTGTCAAATTAACCAGCCTAGTCCTGCTGGTATTCTTCAAATTTATAGTTTTATTTTCATTAATAAACTTACACTGATTGCACGTCCCACACTTTGTTGTTCCTTTTTTATTGTTGATGTCCCTGTCCCTTACTTTTTTAACAGCTTTTTTACTCTCCAACATGTTTTTAATGTTTACGGATGTCTTGTAAACACATTTCGGGATGGTCCCCACTATTTTCCCTACATCTTCTGATACAGTTAATATATTCCAATGTTTAATTAAAATTTCTTTGACAACACTTGTATATGGACTATACGTAATTACACAAATGTTATTATTACTAAGGTTAGCTTTCTTATTGCTAATAAAAGGTTTCCCCAGTAAAGGTGGATACTTCTGTCCCCATTCCTTTTTTACAAATGTAATTATGGGGAACAACAAAGAATCTGGGTATCCTCTTTTTTTGAACATATTAAAGATGTTTTCTAGTTCTTTCTCCATAATGGTTTTATTGGATGACATACGTGCAGCACGTATGCATTGACCCTTAAACACATTTTTGAAAACATGGGGTGGATGACTACTTCCATAAAATAAGTAATCATTGGAGAAAGTGTTCTTCCTATGAATTCTTGATTCAAATCCTTGATTATTGTTGCTGACGTATGTATCGAGATATGAAATCCCTTCCTTTTCCACTTTGTAAGTGAATTTCAAAAAACTGGTGGTGTTGTTTAAATAATCAATAAAGCTTTTTACCAGATCTTCAGGTCCCTTCCAAAGGATGAATAAATCATCCAGGTATCTTGTGTAAAAAGCTATGTGTTGGTAGAATTCACTAGGGAAAACAAATTGGGTTTCCCATTCCAGCATGACCAAATTTGCAAATACAGGGGCACAAGAAGCCCCCATAGCAACACCCTTGGTCTGCCTGAACATTTCTCCCTGAAATTGCAAAAAATTGTAATCCAAAATCAGCCCCATCATATCAACAATGAGGTTAATTCTTTCCCAACTCAAAGTGGAATATTTTCTTAAGCTTTCAAAGAAATATTCCAAACCAATTTCCTTTGGAATGCTTGAGAAAAGGTCAACAACATCAATTGTCAAAAATAAAAGGTCACTCTGCCAAATGTCTGGGGTCAAATTTGCTAAGAAATTCCATGAATCCTTAGTAAGATGTCTAACATTCTCATAAACATGTTTGGTCCATCCGTCAATAATTACCCCCATGTTGTATGTTTTCGATTTTGACCCAGAAATAATAGGTCTGAATGGGGGATTGTTCAAACATTTGTGTATTTTGGGGATGCCGAATATAATGGCCATTTTTGGAAATTCTTCTCGAATTAATTCAAAGATACATTTAAAGGTACTGTTTGCAATGAAATTGTTTCCAGTCCGAATGACAGAATTAATGTTTATAACAAAAACAAAAAAGGACAAGGAACAACATTACTATCTAACAAAACTTCTAAATATGATGTTATTGATCATTTTTTAAATGACGAAATTGTTTTTAAATATAATGAAAGAAATGCTTTACCTAGTAAGTTTAGAAGTAACACCGAAATTGCTTTTATCAAACAGAAGATATATAATTTGGGGAAGAAATTGGTTAGTATCAAAAATGCAAAAATGGACAATGCTTACTTGCAACAATGTATTGAATTACAGATTGTACCTAAAGGTTTACGCTTTTTTAAGCTACCTTTGGGGATTGATTTTAACAGTCATGTCATTTATGAATTCAACCAAATGTTTGATGAGTTTGGCTTTTTGTTCATGAAGAAACTTATGAAGTACAATGAGGAAAAAATATGTACATTAACTGAAGAAATTGAGAAGGTCAATGAGGAAATTATTCAGGACCAAAGTTTTGAACAATGGTACAAATTATATCATAAACAGTTCCAAATGGTAGAACAAAGGGTAGTAGATATACAAATGAGGAAAAACAAGAAAATTGAAAGGGACCTCTTTTTATATAAGAACAATAGAGCCTATGTGTGGCCAAATGGGAGGGCCAAACATTCCCTTGAAGTAGAAAGGGATTTCAGAGGTCGTAAGGACACCCTTAGATACGAGGAGGAAGAAAATTTTCAGGGGGGGAGATTTTATCCACCTGCCAAAACCTACAAAAAGAGGTTTTAGGTTTCCAGACTGGGGTAACAAAGGACGTTGAAGCATCCCACCCCCCGAATGAAGTTTACATTCAAGACAACTTCACTCTCAGTAATTCCCAAGCTTTATTACCGAACTTTTCAGTAGATGAACAACTTTCAAATAATGAGAATAATTCACACACTGAGAACACAAATTTAACTATCCACACATCTAATGGTTTTAATGTATATAACTACACGGATGTAAATATTAATGAAGAATTTTTTTCTTTGTTTAGTAAAGGGATGAAATATATACCTACGGCAAAATTCAATATAATAGATACAATTAAGGAGATGAAATTGTTTTGCCGGAGACTTAATTTGGCTATACAGTTCAATGAGATAGACGGGAGTGACAGTTATAACAATGTTAAAAATTACAAGAAAAAAAGTGCTTATATCCCTTCTTATCACCCAAATGTAGCCAATTTTTAAAAACTTGTAAGTAAAGATATATATTGGTTTTATTCGAACATTAAAAGCAACACAGATTATAGGGGACTATACAAGGACAATTTAAGTATCAAAGAAAGGGAAGTTTTGGAAAATGTTTTGACCAATCAAGAAATTAGGATCATGAAACCAGATAAAGGTGGGGGTATAGTTATTTTTTCCACCCTGGATTATAACAAAGAAATAAACAACATCCTCCACCATTCTGGAAATTATGAAGATGTATCAATGAACCAAGTCCATATTGGTTACAGGAGAATTGATTTAGTAATAGAAGAATACTTATTGGATGACCGAATAAGTAATGAAGTTTACGAATTCATTCGAGAAGAATTTCCAAAAATGGCCATTATATTCGGCATCCCCAAAATACACAAATGTTTGAACAATCCCCCATTCAGACCTATTATTTCTGGGTCAAAATCGAAAACATACAACATGGGGGTAATTATTGATGGATGGACCAAACATGTTTATGAGAATGTTAGACCTCTTACTAAGGATTCATGGAATTTCTTAGCAAATTTGACCCCAGACATTTGGCAGAGTGACCTTTTATTTTTGACAATTGATGTTGTTGACCTTTTCTCAAGCATTCCAAAGGAAATTGGTTTGGAATATTTCTTTGAAAGCTTAAGAAAATATTCCACTTTGAGTTGGGAAAGAATTAACCTCATTGTTGATATGATGGGGCTGATTTTGGATTACAATTTTTTGCAATTTCAGGGAGAAATGTTCAGGCAGACCAAGGGTGTTGCTATGGGGGCTTCTTGTGCCCCTGTATTTGCAAATTTGGTCATGCTGGAATGGGAAACCCAATTTGTTTTCCCTAGTGAATTCTACCAACACATAGCTTTTTACACAAGATACCTGGATGATTTATTCATCCTTTGGAAGGGACCTGAAGATCTGGTAAAAAGCTTTATTGATTATTTAAACAACACCACCAGTTTTTTGAAATTCACTTACAAAGTGGAAAAGGAAGGGATTTCATATCTCAATACATACATCAGCAACAATAATCAAGGATTTGAATCAAGAATTCATAGGAAGAACACTTTCTCCAATAATTACTTATTTTATGGAAGTAGTCATCCACCCCATGTTTTCAAAAATGTGTTTAAGGGTCAATGCATACGTGCTGCACGTATGTCATCCAATAAAACCATTATGGAGAAAGAACTAGAAAACATCTTTAATATGTTCAAAAAAAGAGGATACCCAGATTCTTTGTTGTTCCCCATAATTACATTTGTAAAAAAGGAATGGGGACAGAAGTATCCACCTTTACTGGGGAAACCTTTTATTAGCAATAAGAAAGCTAACCTTAGTAATAATAACATTTGTGTAATTACGTATAGTCCATATACAAGTGTTGTCAAAGAAATTTTAATTAAACATTGGAATATATTAACTGTATCAGAAGATGTAGGGAAAATAGTGGGGACCATCCCGAAATGTGTTTACAAGACATCCGTAAACATTAAAAACATGTTGGAGAGTAAAAAAGCTGTTAAAAAAGTAAGGGACAGGGACATCAACAATAAAAAAGGAACAACAAAGTGTGGGACGTGCAATCAGTGTAAGTTTATTAATGAAAATAAAACTATAAATTTGAAGAATACCAGCAGGACTAGGCTGGTTAATTTGACAGGCAATTGTAACACATCTAGGGTAGTATATATTGCAGTGTGCACTGTTTGCAATGCATATTACATTGGGAAAACTGAGAGAAAATTAAAAACCAGGATTTATGAGCATTCATACAAGATTAAGAAACAGGATTGTAATAATGCCCTCAGTAAGCATGTTTTAGATAGAGGGCAGGAACACACTTTTGTCTTCAGTATTATTGATCATATTGATTCCAAAGGTTGTGTGGGTAACTGGAAAGTCTTTTTGGGACTATTGGAAAGTAAGTGGCAAATGTTTTGTGATGCCACTACGAGTCCTGGATTAAATGACCATATTAGCATTAAACCATTTTTATTAATGGAATGAATTTAGGTATCATTTTTTGAAAGCATTTCTTCATAAAATTATTGTATTATTAAATATTGTTCATATTTATATTTATAATATACATATTTTTTTAGGTAGGATATAGTTTGTTGCTTTTTAATTAATCATTTAATTAACCATCTTGTTAGGAACAGTTTTTTGAATTTTGGCGCCAAAATTAATTACAAAAGGTTGACTAACACTATGTTCGTGGTTCTGATGAAATCTGCATTTCCTGCAGATGAAAGCGCTTAACCAGGGAAGATTTTAATGTTTCAACTCAACTTGGTCTTGTTGTTCTGTAAGGAATAAAAGTTTTTATTCAACTCTTCTGTTCGAGCTGTGGTATTTCTGGGACCCCAACAAGGATTGTTACTTGATCTTGGCAGATAGGTTCAGTGCTAACTTTACCCCCCTCTCACCCCCTAAAGGGCCCATGTCTATACAGAAAGAGTGCAGAGCCCCTGTAATCACAACTACGCAGGTAAGAGCTGCACTCTCTAAAGCCAAAAACACCACATCCATGGGACCAGACAATATCTCAGGCTGTGTTTTACACAAACTTCAGAACAAACTGTCATCCCTCCTAAGCACCATGTTCAATCATAGCCTCACATCAGGCTTTGTGCCCACTGAATGGCACACAGCAAGAGTTATCCCACTCCACAAAGGGGGAGCCACCACTGATCCCGGGAACTATTGCTCTACTAGCTTGATGTGCCTGGTCTGTAAGGCCATGGAATGTATCATCATGGAACTCATAAACAAAGACATTGGTAACCTCCAAATTCTGGACCCCACCCAGTTCTGGTTTGTGAAAGGCCAATCATGCCTCCTGAACCTGATCAACTTCTTTGAGACAGTCATCAAAACCGTAAGTTGGTTCACACATCCTATCTTGACCTCGACAAGGCTTTCAACACCATCCCCCATTCTGGAATTATAGCTAAACTCACTAAACTAGGTATCAATCCCTACATCACAAGATGGGTTGCCAAATGGCTCACCGACAGAAACCACACTATAAAAGTTGCAGTCTCCAAATCTGACTTTAAACCAGTGACAAGTGAAGTACCACATGGTTCAGTCCTGGGACCTCTCCTGTTTGGTATCTACTTCTCTGAAGTAAAGGGCTAACACAGAAGGCCTTTGGCTAATGAAGTTCACAGATGACTGCAAACTAGGAGCCATAGTCGAGTCTCCAAATTATGTGGACATCCTACAGAAGGGCCTCACTTAGACAGATGTCTGGTGTCAGAGCCATGGCGTCAAGCTCAATGCCAAAAAGTGCACTGTCATCCCCTTTGGTAAAACCTCTGTACCCATGAATTACCACATAGGCGGCAGTCTACTTAATGCCGAATGTGTGATAAAAGACCTTGGGAACCAAGTGGACATTAGTCTCTCCTTTCATAATCACATCGCCACAGTAGTCAGGAAATCCTTCTACATGGCACACCTCATCACAAAAGGGCTCTCATACAGGAAAAAAGATGTCATTGTTCCCCTCTACTCAACACTCATTAGACCCATTATAGAGTACAATACCCCTTTTGGAAAGCACCTCACCAGACATCTGCAGCAGCTGGAAAGGCCACAGTAGTACCTCACAAAGAGGATTACTGGCCTCAAACAGATGCCCTACACTGACCGTCTCAAAAAAACTCCAGCTTTACTCTATAGCATATCGCCTACTCTGAGGCAATCTCTGACTAACATATAAAGCTATGTCAAAACCAGAGCTGTTGGACATTCTACACCTAAATAAATCCCAATCCCTCTGAGCTGCATGCTCTAGGGACCTAAACCTTGTCACCACAGTAAACAGGACATGCTAGAGGGATAGATTCCTGTTACAGAGACTTGCCATAGTATGGAACAAGCTACCAATCTATGTCAAGCAAAGTTCCTCATTAGCATTCTTCAAGAAAAATCCTGATGAGTGGATGGGAAATAGGAAATATACCTCGGGGATCACTTCTGTGGCTCTGCTCTACAGGGGCACAGGAAAATAACTTTCTTGGGTGGGGTAAGCCAGGGAACCTTGATGGCTAGGCTTACTTAGGCCTTTGGGCCAATAGCCTAGTACCTACCTATGAACCTATAAAATAAATTAGTCTGACTGAATTAGCTTGTACCATTTCTAGTAATTAAGAAAAAACACTGAAACACTAAATGCCCAGTATAGTCCACTTAAAACTTCTGCCCCTTTTATTCCCAGTGTGCAACATTCTTTTATACTTATTTTATCTTTAGTTTCATGTGCATTACTCAGCCTTGGCTTCTTTGGGATCATACCATGCCTGCTTTTTGAGCATTTTCAGACTTGCTTCCCTACCGGGATTCAACCCTTTCTGCTCCTCTTCCTTCATCATTCTTTACCTTTTGCTCTGAATTCTGTAAATATGTATGGTTAGGTTTGTGAAATAGTCTGATTTTCAAGTTAGCATTAGCTAAATGAAAAGGGCCATCAAATGTCAAACAGAATTTCTGATTTTTCTACTGTACTCTTCATATATGCAAGTATAGTCACGGTGGCACAGCAGTAGCATTGTTCGATTCTCAGCTGGAGTGCGTTCTGTGTGAAGTCTGCATGTCCTCCCCGTGGTCAAGTGGCTTCCAAAAGACATGCATGAATGGGCGTGCCTTCGCTGAAGGTTGGACATTGGGCTGGCACCTCAGCACCGTAAAAATCGACTGCCAATCATTAGCGGACTGGAGTTATGCTGTGGCGACCCCTCACCGGGAAAAGCCGAAAAGACAAACAAACAAACCCTTCATATATGCAAGCATCATTGCACTGCATGCACAGTAATAACTGATTATGTACTGTGCAGTATATTTTGATATGACAAATTCTGCAGAAGAAGCATATTTCTGATAATTATAATGTGGTCTCTGTGACAGATTATGTATCATAATAATTTAAAAGCCATTTACTGCCACGCTGCAGTTCATTTCAATATCATTGAGTCCCTGGTATACTTCTTCATATCAAGTAATCAGCTTGAATTTGAGTGTCAGTATCAAAATCCATCATTAAGTTGCATGTTGTATTTTTGCAGTTCAACCTCAGCACTATTAGCTTTGAAGCAGTTGCCAGCATTCATTGAATCTGATGTCAGTTTTTACCAGCTCAGTTTAATCATTTGCAGTAATGAATTGTTCCCTGTCTACCACAATTAGATCAAGGTCTGATGTGACTGCTGGTTTCTTCATTGGTTGAGGATGATATGCCTTTAGGTAAAAGCGCTGTTCTCCATAGAACAGTTTTTCTGTATAAAATTGATGTCTTGCAATTACTTTTAAATTGGGTAGGTTAGTTAATTGTACAAAAAATACAGTTTAGATAATTCTATAAAATACACTTTGATTGAACTCTTATGCTACAGTGAGAATGATGTGATCATAGAATTCTGTTATGTCAGCCTATGCTTACATAAGTATAAATTGTGGTCTAGCTTGCAGGAAACCACTGTTGTGTGAGATCTTTTAATACAGCATTGCAGCTGTGATCTTTTTAAATGTTATAATTAGTATATATGATTTATTTCAGACTGAAGCTGATGTAATACTGCCTTTGATAAAAATTACCAATTATGTATATCAATTTTAACAAGACAATTCTTTCCATACCCCTTTTTTAGATAACATCTTGTAGACTACATGGCAGTGGTAAAAAGATTTCAGAAATATAAAGCTGGAGGATATACAGAGTTCAAGACACAAGAACAGCATATCTGATGAAGAAAGCAGATTCAGAGATAAACCTTCACAAATGACTCGTGCCAGTTACTGTTCATACTGTGGACATGTTACACAGATGACCATGATTTACGCTAAAAGTCATTTAGAGAAATGATTGTGCAAAGGAAATGTGAAGACAGATGGCAGGAAGTAGACTAATGAAAAAGAAAACGAGTTTGTGCTATAGTATAGGTTCATAGGTTGGTACTAGGCTATCGGCCCTGGGGCCTATAGAAGCCTAGCCATAACAATTCTCTGGCTATTTCTTCTCAATACTATTTACTTCCCTGGACCCCTGTCTAGCAGGGCAACTGACGTGATCCCTGGGGTGAATTAGTATTAGTAAAAGTAAACTTTAGGCAATGACAGTTTAGTGCAGAGATTTCAGAGTGTATACTGTCAGACTTGCACTCAGCAGCAGTCTTATGTTTGATACCCACAGCCCCCATTTGGCTACTTTGAAACTCTGAGCAAGACCTTGAACCAGGTATTACCAGCTTACCCCTGAGAAGGTCATTGCATGTCCAGAGACTTATTTGGTTAGCAAATAATTGTTACTATTCACACTTTATTGTTATGAAATTGTAAGTGAAAGAGTACCAGAAAATCATAAGTCAAGGAGTACCAGAAATACAAGGTCTAGGACTCCTATTTTGTCTGTGACTTAAACAGAACATGCTGGATCGACAGATATGTGTCCCAGAGATTCCCCCTCCTATGGAACAGGCTTTCCATCCATGTGAAGCTGAGTTTGTCTGTTATCCAAATGTAAGTTCAACATAAACCAGTGGATGGAGAATAGGTAATTTAAACCGGGCCTGGCATCTGTATCTGTTATAGACAGAGGTAGACTATAAATCCCTGGCCCTCAATTGTCCTGTTTGGATACAGACCATCATTAGTCTTTCTGGAGAACTTGGCTAGGCTTAGAAAGGTCCCCTCAGGTTGTTAGCTTAGTAACAGTCTATGAATTTATGAATCCAGGGTGGTGAATTAGAATACACAGTTAAGCAAAGTATATTGAAATTGTGTACTGTCAACAACGTGTGCTTGAACAGGGTGGACATAAGTCAAAACTTGTTTGCAAGAAAGTAGAAAAATCGATAAATGAAGGCTCATACATATGTGTGTGTGTGTGTGTGTGTGTGTGTGTGTGTGTGTGTGTGTGTGTGTGTGTGTATATATATTTTTTATTGATCCATTTTTAACCAAGTTAGTCCCAATAGGCTGGTAGCATCTCTTCAGGGAAGACCCAAGGTGGCATTTATACTATTGGGGGAATTTGGCTAAGACATCACAAACTTCCCCTACCCTTTTTGATAGGTGCCATGGGACCTTTTAATTCACCCTGCAACTATCAACTCAGGTAGATGGGGCCTTGTTTTAATGTGTCATCCAAAGGACAACACACTCAGGAGTGCAGCACCATCCTTATGCTGCATTCTAGTGTTAGTAATTGATCTACCTACTGTGGGAAAAGAAGCCACAGCCTTCTGTATCAAAGGAGAATGCACTGCCTTTTGCTCTACTGATATACAACACACGATGAAGACTATATGTCAGAAGGAATTGTCTATTCCTAATGAAAAAAGGTTATCCCATCAGTCAAAGCATTTGATGATAATTTAGTCAGGACAAGATGAGAGGCTAAAACCAAGGGATGCTTAAAAATTAATACTTAACCAAGAAGGCCAGTAATTAGGTTACTAGAGCTAGTTGGTAGATAACAGACTGAGAAAACTGCTGTTCAGAGCAATTTAGGTTAAAGGAAAACAATGGGATATTAAATCCAATTGCTCTATCTGCTGTTTCCTTAAGTCCCCCTTATGTGCTACAGGCAAAAAAAAAAAAAACTACAGCTTTAAAATAAAGTGATCTAAACAGTTTTAAATCTGA
Source organism: Protopterus annectens (assembly GCF_019279795.1). Classification (NCBI taxonomy): domain Eukaryota; kingdom Metazoa; phylum Chordata; order Ceratodontiformes; family Protopteridae; genus Protopterus; species Protopterus annectens. The sequence continues at coordinate 1,356,731,324 of NC_056739.1, forward strand.
GCTTCCTAAATCTCCGTACTATTTGAGTTTCCGTTTTCTAACCCAAAATAAAAATGTCTACTTGGCTCTTAAATAATGATGTCACATCTGCCACAGCTTCTCAAGTCGATCCCTGGAGGTTTCCACCCCCAAAGTGACATAAACTCTGCCTTATTTCCATGCTGCATTGAAGCTCCTGTGATCCTCCCACATTGTGATGTCATTGCTGCCTTGGCCAGCCCACTATTACCCTAATAAAACGCAGCTGCTGTGTGGAACTTCTTTTTCAGCGAAGTGACTGCTATCGGCTCCATTTTCTGTGAAGGACTCGCTGGAAGCTTTTTCTCAAGCGTTGGAAAACTTCAGTAAGTAAGGTAAGTTATAAATGTAATTTTAAATGTCCATGTCTCCCTAGCATTGATATTTGTCATTATGCACACATTAGTCGACTTAATGCTCAGAAGTGTGGCACTCTTTGTTTAATTTTTAGTATTGTCGATTTTTTAGTTTATTATTTATGTACTTGTGATGTTTTTTTATATTTGTGTGCGCTGTTTGTTTTTTTTGTGTAATTGGCGTCCTTATTCTCGAGTCAGAAGCTAGGGGCACGCTCAAATTAATATTTTATTTGTATTTGTTGTTTGCATTTGTAAGTTGTACGCTGAAACCCACGTTGTTCTAAAGTCCGCGTGAATGGGACAGTATTTATTGGTTGCTTTGTTCGATCGGCGCCTTTTGCGAATTTACTGTTTTGCTGTCTATGTAGATTGTTCTGTAGTGATGAAGTTTTTTTTTTTTTTTATTTTCCTGGTTAATGGTCGAGTTTGTTTGTTTTGTTCGGTTTTTCATGGTCAATGTTCGGTTTTTCCTGGTTAATGGTCGCCACAGCGCAACTCCGGTTAACAGCCTCTTGTGTATATTTTTTTAATTTTTTTTTTTTTTTACTGTTTTAAAAGTGTATTCTTTTGCTTGTTTTTTGGCTTACCAGCGTGCCGCACAAGCTTCAGAAAAGGCACACCTCATTCACACATGCCACCTCGCAGTAGAAGCTTCTCTCGCTGAGAATCAAACGCAACAACGCCTAGCTAGGAGGTGACAACGCTACCGCCACCTAAATGTGTGTGTAAGCAAGGGTGCAAGTGTGTGTGTGTGTGTGTGTGTGTGTGTGTGTGTGTGTGTGTGTGTGTGTGTGTGTGTAAGCAAGGGTGCAAGTGTGTGTGTGTAAGCAAGGGTGCAAGTGTGTGTGTGTGTGTGTGTGTGTGTAAGCAAGGGTGCAAGTGTGTGTGTGTGTGTGTGTGTGTGTGTGTGTGTGTGTGTGTAAGCAAGGGTGCAAGTGTGTGTGTGTGTGTGTGTGTGTGTGTGTGTGTGTGTGTGTGTGTGTGTGTGTGTGTAAGCAAGTGTGTGTGTGTGTGTGTGTGTGTGTGTGTGTGTGTGTGTGTGTGTGTGTGTGTGTGTGTGTGTGCAAGTGTGTGTGTGTGTGTGTGTGTGTGTGTGTGTGTGTGTGTGTGTGTGTGTGTGTGTGTGCAAGTGTGTGTGTGTGTGTGTGTGTGTGTGTGTGTGTGTGTGTGTGTGTGTGTGTGTGTGTGTGTGTGTGTGTGTGTGTGAGTGTGTGTGTGTGTGTGCAAGTGTGTGTGTGTGTGTGTGTGTGTGTGTGTGTGTGTGTGTGTGTGTGTGTGTGTGTGTGTGTGTGTGTGTGTGTGTGTGGGTGTGTGTGTGTGTGTGTGTGTGTGTGTGTGTGTGTGTGTGTGTGTGTGTGTGTGTGTATGTGTGTGTGTGTGTGTGTGTGTGTGTGTGTGTGTGTGTGTGTGTGTGTGTGTGTGTGTGTGTGTGTGTGTGTGTGTGTGTGTGTGTGTGTGTGTGTGTGTGTGTGTGTGTGTGTGTGTGTGTGTGTGTGTAAGCAAGGGGGCAAGTGTGTGTGTGTATGTGTGTGTGTGTGTGTGTGTGTGTGTGTGTGTGTGTGTGTGTGTGTGTGTGTGTGTGTGTGTGTGTGTGGCATAATCTAAATAAATAAATGAACAAAAATGCAAAATAATGCATCCTTGAAGCAATTACCCAAGAGGAGTGTACAAATCTTAAGGGGAAGCAGTAATGACAAAGGAGAAAAGAAACACTGGGTAGTCATATCAGATCATCTAAAAGCAAGCAAGCAGTGTTAACAAAGCACCATGGAATGTTAGTGGAATAAATGGATTCAGGGATAGACAAAGCCCATAGAAAGCAAATTGTTATCTTTCTTTCTTTACACATATTCGTCAGACTTAATAGATTATTTTGTGGAGTTCTGGAGACTTCATATTTATAAGGATGTAACTTTGTTAGAGGGAGTTCAAAGAAAAGCAACACAGCAGTTGTTTGGCCCCCATCAGAAACCATATTCATTCAGGTAAACTGATAAGAACAGTTTTAATTTGCACATGTTTAAAGAAAATAAGGTTAGAGGCAGATATAACAGAAACATTAAGATCCTCAGAAGAACTAACAAATTCTAGTTAGTATTTATGTGGCTAAATAATATTTGCTAACAGATAATATCTTATTGTACAAATCAGCAAATTATTTTCATTGATTTCTAGACCTTTTGCAAGTAAGACTAGGAGGTTATAATGCATAATAACGCTTATATAGGGGTGTAGCTCCCCACAAAAAAAAAATCATCACACTTTGTCATGTTTTAGAAAGGGATGTTTTTGCATAAAAAAAGTGAATTGCAATCTTCCTAGAATAAAGGAGCAGTTTTCTGATTATAACCCAGGTTTGATTAATGGCTAGTCCAGTGGAGAAAGTCCCTGAAAAGAGAAAGGACTGAGAAAGCATTGTCTGCCCACCTCATATTGGGTTTTGGGTGAGGGGTATGTCTTCTAGGAAGACCTCCTATTAATGAATCATTGATACCAGAGACTTAACAGAACCCATCAACTCACTAAAGGAGGAGGGTGTGCAGGGCTGTTTGAAGAATAAGGTCATGTACCTGAAGAGCAACATTTATTGCACACTCATCTATTAAGTGCTTACCTAGAAAGGCAGGAGAAGATAGGGCCACAGAGGAAAAATCCTCTGATAGCAGCCTGTGTGATCACTGTGACAGAATTAGTAGTGATCATCTGCATGGTTGGCAGGTAGTAGGGCAAAAAATAAAACTTTTCCCATAAATATATAAACAGATATGTTGCTAGATAACCTTTGTAAATTGCTAAACTGTCTATCTTATTTACACTATTAGATGTGATGTGTTTGGTGATTTGTTGTTGATATGTTGATATTCATGAAAACAAACAATTCCCATCCAAATAAAGAGCAAATTAAAAATAAAAAAATTCTATGACAGCAAAGAGGACATAGTTTGTTCTTACAAGGTGGAGAGCTCAGGAGATATTTAACCACAGATAGAGAGGTCAATGATATGAACAGTCTTCTCAAAGAGACTGAAAAGTCAAACGTTGAGGCAAAATTCAAGAAAGTATGAAAGGGACAGAATGGTTGGAAAATTATAAGCTCTTAGTTGAATCTGTACATTACAAAAAGTTAATAAAATAAAAAGGATATGTTATCAAGCAAGTCTTACCTGCTATCAAAATCTTTGTTTCTGTGAGCTACAAATTGTTGATTTTTCTTGACATCCAAAGGTGACAAGAGATAATATGAGGTAAAAAGAAGATATACTAGAAACGCATTCTAAATGCCTTGAAAATATAAGATAATTGCAGAGCAAAAGAGGTGCTGCACTGTAATGAAATAAAGAAATGAAGACATATAATGACTAGAAATAAACAGTACATTAGGCAAATATGTGCTAATAAATAGCGTCTGTGTTGCGTCTGTGTGGTGTGTGTGTGTGTCCTGTCTGTGTGGTGTGTGTGTGTCACGTCTGTGTGGTGTGTGTGTGTGTGTCGCGTCTGTGTGTGGTGTGTGTGTGTGTGTGTGTGTCACGTCTGTGTGGTGTGTGTGTGTGTCACGTCTGTGTTGTGTGTGTGTGTGTCGCGTCTGTGTGGTGTGTGTGTGCGTGTGTGTGTGTCGCGTCTGTGTGGTGTGTGTGTGTGTGTGTGTGTCACGTCTGTGTGGTGTGTGTGTGTGTGTGTGTGTGTGTGTGTGTGTGTGTGTGTCACGTCTGTGTGGTGTGTGTGTGTGTGTGTGTGTGTGTGTGGTGTGTGTGTGTGTGTGTGTGTGTGTATGTGTGTGTAAGCAAGGGGCAAGTGTGTGTGTGTGTGTGTGTGTGTGTGTGTGTAAGCAAGGGGCAAGTGTGTGTGTGTATGTGTGTGTGTGTGTGTGTGTGTGTGTGTGTGTGTGTGTGTGTGTGTGTGTGTGTGGCATAATCTAAATAAATAAATGAACAAAAATGCAAAATAATGCATCCTTGAAGCAATTACCCAAGAGGAGTGTACAAATCTTAAGGGGAAGCAGTAATGACAAAGGAGAAAAGAAACACTGGGTAGTCATATCAGATCATCTAAAAGCAAGCAAGCAGTGTTAACAAAGCACCATGGAATGTTAGTGGAATAAATGGATTCAGGGATAGACAAAGCCCATAGAAAGCAAATTGTTATCTTTCTTTCTTTACACATATTCGTCAGACTTAATAGATTATTTTGTGGAGTTCTGGAGACTTCATATTTATAAGGATGTAACTTTGTTAGAGGGAGTTCAAAGAAAAGCAACACAGCAGTTGTTTGGCCCCATCAGAAACCATATTCATTCAGGTAAACTGATAAGAACAGTTTTAATTTGCACATGTTTAAAGAAAATAAGGTTAGAGGCAGATATAACAGAAACATTAAGATCCTCAGAAGAACTAACAAATTCTAGTTAGTATTTATGTGGCTAAATAATATTTGCTAACAGATAATATCTTATTGTACAAATCAGCAAATTATTTTCATTGATTTCTAGACCTTTTGCAAGTAAGACTAGAAGGTTATAATGCATAATAACGCTTATATAGGGGTGTAGCTCCCCACAAAAAAAATCATCACACTTTGTCATGTTTTAGAAAGGGATGTTTTGCATAAAAAAAGTGAATTGCAATCTTCCTAGAATAAAGGAGCAGTTTTCTGATTATAACCCAGGTTTGATTAATGGCTAGTCCAGTGGAGAAAGTCCCTGAAAAGAGAAAGGACTGAGAAAGCATTGTCTGCCCACCTCATATTGGGTTTTGGGTGAGGGGTATGTCTTCTAGGAAGACCTCCTATTAATGAATCATTGATACCAGAGACTTAACAGAACCCATCAACTCACTAAAGGAGGAGGGTGTGCAGGGCTGTTTGAAGAATAAGGTCATGTACCTGAAGAGCAACATTTATTGCACACTCATCTATTAAGTGCTTACCTAGAAAGGCAGGAGAAGATAGGGCCACAGAGGAAAAATCCTCTGATAGCAGCCTGTGTGATCACTGTGACAGAATTAGTAGTGATCATCTGCATGGTTGGCAGGTAGTAGGGCAAAAAAATAAAACTTTTCCCATAAATATATAAACAGATATGTTGCTAGATAACCTTTGTAAATTGCTAAACTGTCTATCTTATTTACACTATTAGATGTGATGTGTTTGGTGATTTGTTGTTGATATGTTGATATTCATGAAAACAAACAATTCCCATCCAAATAAAGAGCAAATTAAAAATAAAAAAATTCTATGACAGCAAAGAGGACATAGTTTGTTCTTACAAGGTGGAGAGCTCAGGAGATATTTAACCACAGATAGAGAGGTCAATGATATGAACAGTCTTCTCAAAGAGACTGAAAAGTCAAACGTTGAGGCAAAATTCAAGAAAGTATGAAAGGGACAGAATGGTTGGAAAATTATAAGCTCTTAGTTGAATCTGTATATTACAAAAAGTTAATAAAATAAAAAGGATATGTTATCAAGCAAGTCTTACCTGCTATCAAAATCTTTGTTTCTGTGAGCTACAAATTGTTGATTTTTCTTGACATCCAAAGGTGACAAGAGATAATATGAGGTAAAAAGAAGATATACTAGAAACGCATTCTAAATGCCTTGAAAATATAAGATAATTGCAGAGCAAAAGAGGTGCTGCACTGTAATGAAATAAAGAAATGAAGACATATAATGACTAGAAATAAACAGTACATTAGGCAAATATGTGCTAATAAATAGCGTCTGTGTTGCGTCTGTGTGGTGTGTGTGTGTGTCCTGTCTGTGTGGTGTGTGTGTGTCACGTCTGTGTGGTGTGTGTGTGTGTCGCGTCTGTGTGTGGTGTGTGTGTGTGTGTGTGTGTCACGTCTGTGTGGTGTGTGTGTGTGTCACGTCTGTGTGGTGTGTGTGTGTGTCGCGTCTGTGTGGTGTGTGTGTGTGTGTGTGTGTGTGTGTCTGTGTGGTGTGTGTGTGTGTGTGTCGCGTCTGTGTGGTGTGTGTGTGTGTGTCTGTGTGGTGTGTGTGTGTGTGTGTCTGTGTGGTGTGTGTGTGTGTGTGTCTGTGTGGTGTGTGTGTGTGTGTGTGTGTGTGTGTGTGTGTGTGTGTGTGTGTCGCATCTGTGTGTGTGTGTGTGTGTGTGTGTGTGTGTGTGTGTGTGTGTGTGTGTGTGTGTGTGTGTGTGTGTGTGTGTGTGTGTGTGTGTGTGTGTGTGTGTGTGTGTGTGTGTGTGTGTGTGTGTGTGTGTGTGTGTGTGTGTGTGTGTGTGTGTGTGTGTGTGTGTGTGTGTGTGTGTGTGTGTGTGTGTGTGTGTGTGTGTGTGTGTGTGTGTGTGTGTGTGTGTGTGTGTGTGTGTGTGTGTGTGTGTGTGTGTGTGTGTGTGTGTGTGTGTGTGTGTGTGTGTGTGTGGTGTGTGTGTGTGTGTGTGTGTGTGTGTGTGTGTGTGTGTGTGTGTGTGTGTGTGTGTGTCACATCTGTGTGGTGTGTGTGTGTGTGTGTGTCGTGTCTGTGTGGTGTGTGTGTGTGTGTGTGTGTGTGTGTGTGTGTGTGTGTGTGCGTGTGTGTGTCGTGTGGTGTGTGTGTCACGTGGTGTGTGTGTCGTGTGGTGTGTGTGTCACGTGTGTGTGTGTCGCATGTGTGTGTGTGTGTCTGTGGCTTTGTCCAGATTTCTTGCAGTGAGGTTCATAGGGATGATGTGTCAGGGCCATTGCTGTCATTCAGAGATATTTCCAATTGTGACAATTATGTCCAATTGCCACATGTACTGGCTGCCCATATGTCAAAGTAACGCATGGAGCAGTTGTGCCGTGTAAATGTGCAGAGTATCCCCACTTCCAAGGTAGACACAAGTACGATGTTTTCATCTCTCCGTGATTTTGCAGAATGTTCTGGTTTCTGTCATGTTTTTTATACTGTATTTAAGCTTATCGAACTGACTGTTGTTCTGTGTTAAAGGAAAACAATGGGATATAAAATCCAATAGCTCTATCTGCTGATTCCTTAAGTCCCCCTTATGTGCTACAGTCCAAAAAAAATAACTTCTGCTTTAAAATAAAATGATCTAAACTGTTTTAACAGATGAGCTTCCTAATTCTCCGTACTATTTTCGCTTCCGTTTTAAAATCAAAATTAAAAATGTCTACTCGTCTCTAAAATAATGACGTCACATCTGCCATAGCTCCTCAAGTAGCTCCTGGGTGGTTTCCTCCCCCAAACTGACGTATACTATGCCTTATTTGCATGCTGCATATAAGCCCCTGTGATCCTCCCACATGTGATGTCATCACTGCCTTGGCCAGCCCACAATTACACTAATAAAACGAAGTAGCTGCTGTGTGGAACTGCTTTTCATGTGAAGTGAGTACTATCGGCTCCATTTTGTGAGAAGGACCAGCTCGTTGTTTGGATTGTCTCCCTTTTGTCGAGCGTTGGAAGAACTCATAGTTAATGTAAGTTCTATGTGTAATTTTATAGTTTTGTGTGCCCCTAGCCCTGATGTTTTGTTATTTTTTTTTGAGTGCATCTAATGCTTATAAGTGTGTAAAGCTAGTAGTATTGCTGCCGAGTTGTTTTTCTACTTTTGCTGGCTATTGAGATCTGTGTACTCCATTCGGTTTTGTTTGTGCAGTCGGCGTCTGTATTTTAGAGTCAGAAGCTAGGGGCATGGTTAAATGTTGTATTTTTTTTTGTTCTAGCTAAGTTTTTGTAATGTACGGTCTAACCATGTGGTCTTCAATTGCGCGTGAATGGCAGAGTAGTTGTTTGTGTCTTTTTTCGGATCGGCGCGTGTTTATTGTAGGGCTGTTTTATTGTTTATGTAGGATAATCTGTAACGCAGAAGTTTGTTTTGTGTATTTTCGCTTTTTCTCGGTTAATGGTCGCCACAGCAAAACTTTGGTCCGCTAGTTTGTAAAGTGATATGGCTTGTGTTCTTAGAGATTATATATTACCCCTTAAGCTGGTTGTACCAACTGAAGCTGTATGGAAGATAGGGGTGCAGTAGACTAAAATCCATTCATTGTTTTGAGCGTCTTGTACTGATTTGTATAAGAAGCTGGAGGTTAACGTGGAGGGATATAGTATCAGTGCCACTGAGCGCATCTAGCACGTTGACCTCTTCGATGCTTAATTTCTGGAGCAACCTGTAATTATTTTAAAATGTAGAGCGACTTTCAGTTTCTGACCGGCAGTAAAGGATAGCAATGAGTTTAGAGTGTCAGGACATCGGCCAAACATCACAAGCCCATACCTCTCAGACTCCCCATTTGTCTTTTGCTATGGGTTTGCTATCCCAGGGCTCACCTCTGTCTTGGGAAGAAACTAAATATGCTGAACATGTAAGGAAACACGACATCCAACATCTACAACAAAGTAAAGGACAGGCAAAAGGATGTGTTGAAATGGGGCGATGAGGTAAGGCAGGATGTAATGTGCAATCGCCATGTGACGAAAGTAATAACATGTATAGAAAATGGTCATGAGTGTTGTTGTTTGCTGCTATTTAGGCATTTCTGTTATTTGGAGATGGCCGAAGTAGTCCTTTAGAAGCCGGTGTCTTTTGTGTAGATTTGCAACGTGCTGCTGCTGTACATACCAGCCCTGCCAACTTTGTGATCTGATTTCTTTAAGGTGAAATGTGCCTTTTACAGTCTAAACGGATGTTGGCATGTTTCTGAAAATGTTTGTAATTCCATGTGTGAATTAGAAAAATATGGCTCCTGTCTGCTTTCCTGCTGAGATACAGTTTGCGCAAAAATTGGCTTCTAATGAGAAACGTGTACAAGATCGAGCTGTAAAGAAGCTTCGAAAGTATATTTTTGTAAGAACTCAACATGAAAGTGGTAAATAGTTTTTTTTTAATTCTGAATGTTTTCATTTAAAGTCAAATGTCGTAAAATGTCTGTTTCCAGATAGAAATCAGTACTGTTAAAGAAATGAAAGTTACAGAATATTTAACAATACAAGAAATGTTATAAGCTAAGTGCAGTCGTACCTATACTTCATACTGTAAGTTTATGATCACAGATAGCACAAGTTTGTGTATTTTAATTTTATAACTGGGATGGAACACTGGTATTTTTAGACCGTTTACGTATTTAGTCCGGGCGCTTGGTTAAAATGTTCCGAATATAGAACTGAAAATATAATATACAGTATGATAGCAAAATAATAAGAACATTATAGCTAGTATAGAGTACAAATTCGACCTTAAAACAAATACCCATTGCAAAGGGGACGAAAATGTGATTTAGAGATTGAGTAGAGAGAGGTGAAGATATATAATTAGCGGTAGGAAGAATAAAGAGTAAGAGATAATTCATGTTTATTTAAAGTGGGTCAGGTGTCCAAACACCGATGTAAGTGTGTGACTAGGAGGTGAAATGAGAGTGGTAGAATTAGATAAGTGCATTTGTTGTGTAACAGGTGCTTGTTAATTTTACTTACACGAGAACATGGAAACAAATTAGCAAAAAAATTGTGATGCTTTTTTCATTGAGTTGTTTGTGAAATCAAGGTGGGCTTGTATGCTAAGTACATGGGCAGAGAATTCTGCAATGTGTCCGTTTTTAGTGAAAGCCATTTTGAAATATTGTGAAGTTTTATTAAATGATTATTTATCATCTCAGTATTATTCAGTACCTAGTATTGTGTATAGTATTGGTAACTTGTATTTAGACATTTAGTAATTAAACAATGTACTAGATGTGATGGTGTGCTGTAATGTGTACATAATATTGATAACTTGTGTTTAGACATTTAGTAATTAAACAATGTACTAGATGTGATGGTGTGCTGAAATGTGCCTTGTACTGTATTTTTAAGCGTTGCACAAACTTTCTATCACTTCCATTGTTCCGAATGTTGAGTCACCATTTTGGCTGTACTTTGTGCAATTATGGCCTTGCTATTGGCATGTTTACATGTTGCACTGGATATTGCTGGTTGCTGGTGAATTGTGATTATATTGGATAGTTTTGCTTGGTATACATGTAGTTTCTTTATTTAACAGTAGGATAATATTTAACATTAATAAGTTTTATATGTATCAGTTGTCATAATTTGCTTTAATGATGCTTGAATTCTGTTTGGGATAATAAATATGTTCATAGGTTCATAATAGGCTATCTGCCCTAGGGCATTTATAAGCCTAGCCAGAATGTGTTTGGCTTTCGCCACCCATTTTTAAATGTATTTTGCTATGCCCTTTTTCGAGGTTAGTATACTGTGCCTCTGTCTAACAGTGACATAGAAGTGATACCCGGGGTAAACCTACGATCTCCCATCCACTCATCAAGATTCCTCTTGAAGAGAGTCAATGAGGGACTCTGCCTAACCTGGACTGGGATTTTCTTCCAGAGTGAAGGGAGCCTCTGGGTTATGAACCTGTCCCTCCAGCATGTTCTATTTATTTCAGTGCTGAGGTTCAAGTCTCTCGAGCGCGTAGCTCAATGGGATTTGGATTTTCTGAGGTGCAGCATGTCCATTAATTCCGGGTTGGACATGGCTTTATATGTCAGGCACAGATCACCTCTGAACAGGCGGTATGCCACTGAGTAGAGCTGGAGTTTCTTTAACCGGGCAGCATATGGCATCTGTTTGAGCCCTTTGATCCTCTTGGTGAGGTACTTTTGGGGTCTTTGCAGTTGCTGCAGGTGTCTGGTAAGGTACATTCCAAAAGGGGCATTGTACTCAATTATAGGCCTGATGAGGGATGAGTAAAGAGGCACGATGACCTCCCCTGATCTAGATGTGAATCCCTTCATGATTAGGTGGGCTATATAAAATGTTTTTCTAACCACTTTGGCCACGTGGTTGTCAAATGAGAGATTGCTATCAACTTGGGTCCCCAGGTCCCTAATTACTTCTTCTGTACTTAATGGATTCCCACCTATGTGGTAATTTGTGGGCACTTTGTTTTTGCCAAAGGGGATGACTATACACTTTTTGGCATTCAGCTTGAGGCCATGGCTCTGGCACCAGATGTCTGTTTCTATGAGGCCCTTTTGCAGGATGCTTGTGTCGGCTGGAGAGTCGATTATAGCGCCCAGTTTGTAGTCATCTGCAAACTTGGTCAGCCACAGTCCTTCCGTGTTGGCCTGTACCTCTGAGAAATATATACCGAACAAGAGAGGTCCCAGGACTGAGCCTTGTGGGACACCACTTGTAACTGGTTTGGAGTCTGACATGGCTCCAGCAATTCTAACCATGTGGGTTCTGTACTTGAGTCAGTTTGCAATCCATCTAGTGACATAGGGGTTTATATTTAAGCTGGTGAGCTTATCTATAATGCCCGAGTGGGGTATTGTATCGAAGGCTTTTGCGAGGTCCAGGTAGGCCGTGTGGACCACCTTCCCCTCGTCAATGGCCTTGGTGACTGTTTCAAAGAAATCAACCAGGTTTAAGAGGCAGGATCTGCCCTTAACAAAGCTGAACTGGGTAGGATCCAGTGTCTGTAGGTCCCCAATATCTTTATTTATGAGGTCCATGATGATCCTTTCCATAGCTTTGCAGACCAAGCTAGTCAGGCTTATGGGGCGATAGTTTCCAGGATCCGTTGAGGCACCACCTTTATGGAGAGGGACCACTGTTGCTGTACGCCACTCTTTGGGCACATCCTGTAGTAAGGCTGAGATTGAACAGTAGTTTTATATTTGGGTTTAGCTCTTCTTGGAGTTCATGTAGGATGCAGCCCGGGACACCGTCTGGTCCCATTGATGCTGTGTTCTTTGCTTTGGAGAGGGCGGCTCTTACCTGAGCATCTGAGATGTCAGGGGAACAGCACTCTGCTGGGATAGATATTTGCCCTTTTGGTGGGGGAAGTTTGCACTGAACCTGTCAGCTAGGATGTTGGCAATGTCTGTGGGTTCAGTGTATTTTTTGTCATTATGGACTAATTCTGAGCATATCTGGGAATTACCACCCAGGTTCCTAACATAACTAAAGAAAGCCTTGTGATTATCCTTAGTGTCCTGTGCAATTTTTCTCTCGAAGCTGGTCTTAGACAATTTTATGAGTGCCCATAGTTTTTTGCTAATACTGATCAGTGATGCCTTCCCCTTTTGGGATTTTGCTCTATCATTTAGTAGCTTCCTCCTTTTATTGTATAGTTTGTGTATAGCTGGGGTCCACCAGACAGGATGTCTGCCTTTGGAGGATTGGGTCTTGGTTTTATTTGGGATTGCATGATCCATGCATTTCTGAAGGTGTTCATATAATGAATTTATAAAGGTTTCTGCGGTCTGGGCTGTATTTTCCACAGGCCCGGGGGCTTTGAAGGATTCCACCTCGTTTTTAAGGAGTGTGAAATTTGATTTAGAGAGGTTTTTCACTGTGGTTTTCTGGGCAGGGGGTGGGGTTGGGATGTGAATATCCAGTGAGATTAGTTTATGGTCTGATCTTACCAGTGAGGGATACACTTCTGGTCTGGAGCATAGAGTCCCCATGTTGGTAATGATCAGGTCCAGTATGTTTTCCCCTCTTGTGGGAGTGGTAACAAGTTGTTCCATAGCATTTGAATTTATAAATTCTAGGAACCTTTGGGCTAGGGTGTTGGAGCTAGAGTAATGCTCCCAGTCTGTTTGGGTAGTTGAAGTCGCCCAATATAATGGTGTTTGGAGAGACCTTCATGTTTTCCAATGTTCTCAGGAAGGCCGAGTGGGGTTCCTGGGTTTGGGAAGGTGGTCTGTAGCAGGCTATAAACTGGAAGGCAGTTTTACCCACTGTTAGTTGCACATGGATAGTCTCTGATGCTTCGTGCTTTTCCACCAACCTGGAGGTGTGGGTATCTTTGAATATCAATACTCCACCTCCTTTTGTGGTTCGGTCCAAGTTTTGGGGCCGAAAAGCATGGTATGAGGTATAACCTGGTAGCTGTGCAACAAATGCTTGGGGGTATAATGCCTAAGGATAGGTGAATGTATATGTGCCTGAAGGACAGTTGTTGGACTCTGTGTGTACCTGTGGTTAAATAATTGGGTATTTTTCCGTTATCGGGACAACAGTTCACATGACCGCTATATAACCTGTAGGAAGTTAACATTTTTGCCCTTCTGTGTTCCGAGCAGTATTTCTCATCTTTTCATGTGTCTTGGGGTTTTGCAGTTCGACGTTTCATAACACGAGGCATGCAAGAACTTTTTAACCATCGCAGTTTGTAGCTTTGTATATTATGGTTTGGGAATGTCAAGAAAATGCCAGTTTGTAGCTTTGCTTATTATTGTTTAGGAATGTCAAAAAAATGCCATTGTTAAAAAGGTGCTTGCATACCTCTTAACTGCATGTTCCAGATTTGCAGTCATATAAAGATCATTTGGTAATCTACAAGTGTAGTACGTCGCACTTAGTTCTGCGCAGCTTTGGGCATGCCGTCATTGACTGGCACACCAAATGGGAGGGGATATCGATTAAGACTGACAGGCATGCTAATTCTCATGTCAGTTTGTGTGAACTGTTAAATATTCAGGCACTCGGCGAACTCCATCCTCTGATAAATTAACTTTTTTTCCCTTTTCAGGGTGGCAAGCTCCCCTGCCCCCCCCCCCCCGCATTACAAGCAGCACTCCTTAAAGCCATTAAAATGTTGCAGTATACTTTCTAGAAATGCACGCATTTTAGTTTTAATGTCCCTGACAAAATTTCATTTTTGGTACTGAATGAAGTTTTATGTCCCTAATACAACATTACATTAATGTCATTTGGGTTGCTATCAGCACAGATGCTGAATATTAATTACATTCCAGTTGGCACTGTTGAATAATCATACTGCTGCTGCCTCCACAGGGCTGGAGGCGTGTTTGGGGTGTGTTTTGCTACTGCGCTGTACTGTATCCCATGTAAGTTGTCTGCTGCTCAGTAACCGCCTCTACATACTTCCTCCATGCATAGTCTGTTTTTGGAACAGATGGGTAGCTAGGTGACGAGATAGACACATACCAAACATGTGGATCAATTCTCCACCCCCCCCCACATGGTGTGGTATTTTTATTCACAGTAATTATGACATGTGATTACATTTTCCTTACATATCATATGTAGGAAGTGATATTCTCTGCCATGAGTGAATAAGATGATATTCTGCATGTCATTGCCTTAGTACAGCAATAACATGCATACATACCCCTTGCAGCAATAACACAATGTAATACCTTGGCAACCCAATATATCTCAGAATTGTACTAACACTTCTACCATGGCACAATCATCTTCTACGATATCATGTATTTTCTGTTTTTAAATTTCTCAGGTGGTCAACATTCACATTCTGTGACTGTTGGCATTGTTGGGGGTTATACTGTAGTGCATGAATTGCATTAACCACAGTTATAATGGCATATTTACAGTGGGAGAGACCCCTGTCACCCTTTTTATATCAAAATAATTTATGACACATACATATGATGTAATAAATTATCATACGAGGAGTGTAAGACTTCCATTGTGGAGCTTGTGGATCATCCAGATCTCATTTGTCATTAGATTCACATAGCTTTCTGTTCAATTTCTGAAAGGGCAACATTATAGGAATATGCTGACGTTACATAAACATCATTTTATCTAATTATTCTTATCCATTTTTATGTTGGACAATGATACATCATCAGAGATTGTGACTGCATGGTAGTGAAATGGTTATTATGGGGCATGTAATGCTGTGAGTTCTCCAGCAGCAAGTACATTGAGTACTGGCTTTTATAACATACCTATGCAGATAGAGGCTCAGTTCTAGAACAGTGTGTGTACTACTTGATGGAAATAGATTCCTTGTGAAAGCAACATTGATATTATACCATGATCCCCCCAAAACGTGCACGCTGATTGGCCAGCGTGCCCGTTGTAAATCGAGTTATACTAATGGAAAAAGGTCCGTCGCCGGACTTTTTCCATTAGTATAACTCTTTTTAAAACACTGTCTCGCTATGTTAAATGGGTTTAACATGAGACAGCTTTAAAAATAAACGGAGATCTCCGTTGCTTATTTTAAAGCTGTCTCGCCATGTTAAACCCATTTAACATAGCGAGGCAGTGTTAAAAGCAATGGAGAAAAGCAAGATCTCCGTTGCTTTTTAGTGTCTCGCTATGTTAAATGAGTTTAACATAGCGAGAGTTTTAAAATAAGCAGCGGAGATGTCCGTTGCTTATTTTAAAACTGTCTCGCTATGTTAAACTCATTTAACATAGCGAGACTAAAAAGCAACGGAGATCTTGCTTTCTCCGTTGCTTTGCCCACAACTCTGATGTACTGCGCAGGCGCGCAGTACATCAGAACTGCCGGATGCCAAGACATCTGCGGAAGGGCAGTAAACAGGCATTATACTATGCCATTATTTAAGAAAAGTAATAGTTTCTTTTCTTAAATAATGTCATGGTATAATAGCAATAACCCACGCCTGGGTGTGGGTAATGCTAAATTTACCCACGGTTGGCTTTGACCAAACCACGCCAACCGTGGGTAAATTTAGCATTACCCACACCCAGGCGTGGGTTATTGCTATATTGTACTGCTCACTGTTGGAGTTACAAGCAACTATGAATAAAAGAGACATTTGAAAGAGTGAACTTGCTATCTTATAAAGAAATGTTTGAAGGATGTGGTACCACCAATACAATTTGTCTCACCTGTGTGGGAAATTGCTGTCTTCCCAAGATGTGACTGTTATTACTTGCACTGTGAAAATGCTAAAGGGTAACACCTGTGACCCTCAGACAATTTGTGGGATACATCTGAGAATCTGTGTACTGTGTACTGTCACTATTGCATGAGAACGCCATTTTGATCTGTTTTCCACCTAGCTTTAAGAAATGTTTAAGGACTGAAGGTAATTCAAGTTTACAGTTACTAGTAGTTTTGCCAATAACAGCACATTTTCTGTTTACCTTCCTTTGTAAATCCAGGCTGAGCCTTCCAAAGCTTATGATTTCAATGTTTTCTGTTAAATTGAAATACTTCTAGCAACATCTCAATCTGAAGCAGGCAGTGCCTAGTACTGGTCTGTTTTCAGTGCCTAGTACTGGTCTTTTTTTTTTTTTTTTTTTTTTTTTCAATCAGCTGCAGTCTTTTTTCAAAGAATCTTTGATATAACCTTATCAAAAAAAAAGCCAGTACCCATGAGTTATCCATCTTTTTACTCTTGACTATGAGGTTTAAAGTGAACTGACCATGTTTCTTTAGCCTGTATTTTTTTTTTCTATTCTGGTTTCATTCAGATTTACTTTCAAGTTGTGTATTGTGTCCACATTTTGACAAATAACTATGTATTTATGATTTTCAAATTCAGAATGGATTGCAAAAAAAATGAATTGTCTCATCACTGAATTTTCTAGCCTTTTCAGTGGTCTTGAGGTTGCTTATTACCTGTTGTACTAGTGCTTAAATCGGAATGAAACCAGAAAACAGCAAAAAAAAAAAAAAAGCATAGACTAAACAAGCATGCTCAGTTCGGGCTTGGGTATGTGTGTGACTGCAAGCGAGGGGGCTAGTGTTTGTGTGTGACTGCAAGCAAGGGGGCTAGTGTGTGTGACTGCAAGCAAGGGGGCTAGTGTGTGTGACTGCAAGCAAGGGGGCTATTGTGTGTGTGACTGCAGGCAAGCAAGGGGGACAAAGTGTGTGACTGCAGGCAAGCAAGGGGGACAAAGTGTGTGACTGCAGGCAAGCAAGGGGGGCAAAGTGTGTTACTGCAGGCAAGCAATGGGGGCAAAGTGTATGACTGCAGGCAATCAAGGGGGCAAACTGTGTGACTGCAGGCAAGCAAGAGGGGCAAAGTGTGTGACTGCAGGCAAGCAATGGGGGTGGGCACGAGTGTGACTGCAGGCAAGCAAAGTGGTGGGGCAAGAGTGTGACTGCAGGCAAGCAAAGGGGGCAAGAGTGTGACTGCAAGCAAAGGGGGCAAGAGTGTGACTGCAAGCAAAGGGGGCAAGTTTGTCAGTGTGACTGTGTGAGACTCCAACTAATGCTTCTTGTTTTTGGGTTTGTTCTCTCAAAATTTGTGGTTTTCTGTCATAATTTTCCAAGATAAAGTTAGTAGCTGAGACAGTTCAGCCTTCATAACCTTGCGAAAAATGCATGCCAAAGCAAGACCTGTTTGATCACCTGTCTCTGTTTATAACAGATCAACTTTTAGTACTGTTTACATGTCCCCCCAGATATAATTTGCCTTGTCTAGATTTACTGCATTTAAGGAGAACGGGATATTAAACTAGATTGCTCAACCTGGTGTGCGTCTAATCGCAGTTATTTGATACCTGATTAGAAAGTAAAAAACGCAGCTTTACAAAATAATCCACTCGACTGTTTTACCTCTTAGCCTATTTATGTTTACATACTGTATGAGTTTCCGTTTTAAACCATAAGTTAGAAATAGTCGAGCTGGCTCGGAAATGATGCCGTCATATCTGCCATAGCTCTTGCTGTACTCTTCAGTAGATCCCCCCCCCCAAATTGATGTAACCACAGCCTGATGTGAATGCTGTATAGATGAGGCACCCATCTTGTGATGTATGAGGTGCCTTGACCATCACACTCTTACCCACAATAAAACGGACCTACTAACGTGTGGAACTCTTTTTCTTAGTGAGTGTATCCTGTCGATGTGATTCAAGACCTCAACACTGTTTGCATTGCCTGCAGCTTGACTGAATTTTTTCTTCATTAGTAAGGTAAGTCTTCGTAATGAAGTCAGATGTTAATTATACGTGGAGCCTCTGTACTACTAGACCTTAATATTGTGCTCGCAAGTGTTTGACTGCACATTGATAGATTGTATACCTTTTGTGTGCCCATGTGCCATGTGCTACTCTGTTTGCTGCTGTTACTTGATTACTGTAGCTCTTTTGTATTTATTGATGCTATATTATATTATGGGGGCTGTATTTTTGAATGATTTTTTATAATTACTCATTTTATTTCTCTGTATAATGCTGGCATTTGGTAAATGTAAAATCAGCATGCGTTTCTCTGCGAGCGTCCATGCGTCAGTTTAGTTCTCTGTGTAATGCTGGCCAAATGTAATGTAAGTGCGTGTGTGACCGTTCACGCGTCGTGTACATGCCCCTGTCCTGCATAATTAATGTTTTGATGATTAATTGTTTTATTTGCATTTAGTAGTAGTTTTTAGGATGCTTGGCTAGCAAATAGAGTTGTAGTCGTTGTTTACTGATTTCCACACACTGAGAGTCAAGGTCCGACTAGTCCAGCATTTTTTTTGAATTACAGTGAATCAGATCATTGTGCTATCAGAAAAAGTAAGCATGAATGCAGTGTCCCAATGCCATAAGCAGACTTTGAGTTGTGTGGTATAAAGGTTTTGGCTTAAGGGTTTTATGTTGGCTAGAAGAATAGAAAAATGACAAGCATATCAGTTTAAAATAATTCAGTGTAATTTCCTAAAAGACACTGGTGGCTATATTAGTAATACGTTGGCATAGTTTTTCCAGGTTTTGAGCTTGCTTTATAGAGATTATGCTCAAACATGTAGTATATACTGAATGCATTTTAGAAACTTGTACTAACATGCCTTAGACAACAACATGCTTCGACACTCATTTTTCTTGTAGAAGAGTTAATTGTTAAACCTTGATTTATATTTATGATACTGTTAGACAAGTAGCATTTTTGTCCAGGTTGTATAGTGTTATTGGCTTCAAGCCAGGCTGTTATAAAATTTATAGCTGTGTAATTGTTGATGTAAACTAAATTGTATAAGTCAGAAACTGAAAAAATAAATAACTTTATTTTGTCGTATGAAGAAGAATGTAAATGTGACTTTTGCACAAATGTGTTCTTCACTCCATAAAATGATATTTGCCAAATCCTTAACTGATAGCAGTGATGAAGCTTGCCATCACAATGTTGCAACCTAAGGTGTTTCAACATGTCACAGGCCAAATCGGTTATTGGCTAGGCTAAGGTAGTGGACCTGTAGTACAATGTGTAGGGTGCACTCATGCAGCAGCAGCTCTTATCTTGTCCGAGCATCAGCTTTACGTTCTGCCATCTGTTTATATTTTATAAGAGGATTAAGTTTAATTTGGGAATACCACTGACATACTTTTATAGCAGTGTAAACTGCCATTCGAAATTATATATTATAGTGATTAGAAATTTTGCACAGTAAATGTTTCAAAATCAATTGTTGAATAACTGCATTTAGGTGCATAGGTTCATACTAGGCTATCTGCCCTAGGTAATTTATAATCCTAGGGAGAAGTTGTTTGGCTTTCGCCACCCATTTTAAATTAATTTTGCTATGGCCTTTTTCGAGGTTAGTATACTGTGCCTCTGTCTAACAGTGACACAGAAGTGATACCCGGGGTAAACCTAGGATCCCACATCCACTCATCAACATTCCTCTTGAAGAGAGTGAATGAGGGACTCTGCCTTACCTGGACTGGGATTTTATTCCAGAGTGAAGGGAGCCTCTGGGTTATGAATCTGTCCCTCCAGCATGTCCTATTTCAATGCTGAGGTTCAAGTCTCGAGCACGTAGCTCGATGGGATTTGGATTTTCTGAGGTACAGCATGTCCACTAATTCCGGGTTGGACATGGATTTATACATCACGCACAGATCACCTCTGAACAGGCGGTATGCCACTGACTAGAGCTGGTGTTTCTTTAACCAGGCAGCATATGGCATCTGTTTGAGCCCTTTGATCCTCTTGTTGAGGTACTTTTGGTGTCTTTCCAGTTGCTGCAGGTGTCTGGTAAGGTACATCGCAAAAGTGGCATTGTACTCAATTATGAGCCTGATGAGGGAAGACTAAATTTGTGTTCATTTATTTATTTTTCAAAAGGGGATGACTATACAGTTTTTGGCATGTAGCTTGAGGCCATGGCTGTGGCACCAGTTGTCTGTTGCTATGAGGCCCCTTTTGGTGGATGCTTGTCTGCTGGAGAGTCAATTATTGCACCCAGTTTGCAGTCATCTGTGAACTTGTTCAGCCACAGTCTTTCCTTGTTGGCCTGTACCTCGACGAAATATATACCAAACAAGAGAGGTCGGATCTTACCAGTGACGGATAAACTTCGGGTCTAGAGAAGAGGTGGAGTCTGTGTGTGTGTGTGTGGAGTTTGTGTGTGTGTGTGTGTGTGTGTGTGTGTGTGTGTGTGTGTGTGTGTGTGTGTGTGTGTGTGTGTGTGTGTGTGTGTGTGTGTGTGTGTGTGTGTGTGTGTGTGTGTGTGTGTGTGTGTGTGTGTGTGTGTGTGTGTGTGTGGAGTCTGTGTGTGTGTGTGTGTGTGTGTGTGTGTGTGTGTGTGTGTGTGTGTGTGTGTGTGTGTGTGTGTGTGTGTGTGTGTGTGTGTGTGTGTGTGTGTGTGTGTGTGTGTGTGTGTGTGTGTGTGTGTGTGTGTGTGTGTGTGTGTGTGTGTGTGTGTGTGTGTGTGTGTGTGTGTGTGTGTGTGTGTGTGTGTGTGTGTGTGTGTGTGTGTGTGTGTGTGTGTGTGTGTGTGTGTGTGTGTGTGTGTGTGTGTGTGTGTGTGTGTGTGTGTGTGTGTGTGTGTGTGTGTGTGTGTGTGTGTGTGTGTGTGTGTGTGTGTGTGTGTGTGTGTGTGTGTGTGTGTGTGTGTGTGTGTGTGTGTGTGTGTGTGTGTGTGTGTGTGTGTGTGTGTGTGTGTGTGTGTGTGTGTGTGTGTGTGTGTGTGTGTGTGTGTGTGTGTGTGTGTGTGTGTGTGTGTGTGTGTGTGTGTGTGTGTGTGTGTGTGTGTGTGTGTGTGTGTGTGTGTGTGTGTGTGTGTGTGTGTGTGTGTGTGTGTGTGTGTGTGTGTGTGTGTGTGTGTGTGTGTGTGTGTGTGTATGTGTGTGTGTGTGTGTGTGTGTGTGTGTGTGTGTGTGTGTGTGTGTGTGTGTGTGTGTGTGTGTGTGTGGAGTCTGTGTGTCTGTGTGTGTGGAGTCTGTGTGTCTGTGTGTGTCTCACTTAATTTCCCTCTTTTGTACTGTGATTACATGCCTTCTGATAGATGTAGCTTACTTTGCCCATTATCCAAACTGAAACACTGTCAATGGTGTCTTCAGTGAGGGTGATTGATTTTTCCTCCAGGCTGTCATATATATGGATGTGTACATGCATGCAATATTGGGAACACTGAATGCATGTATTTCTTTTGCATTGGAGAATTCTCATGCATTTCCTTTGGCTCTTCTCTCCCACATTGTAACATTACTCATGGCAGGGCACAGTCAAAATAGTGCAAGACAGGGATATCAATTTGAACCAAGGTATCGACCTGGTGAGCCAAGGAAGCAGCGCCATTTGGGCAACAGTAGTGAGAATCAACCGCCTTCGCCGGACCCTGATTACAGCAGTTTGTCAAGTATGACATGGTGCCTATGTGGCAAATGCACAATGATGACCACGTCACTCGAATGCCTATGTTGCGTGTCTTCTCCACGAGCAATTGAAAAATGGGCATAAATAACTTCAACTTCAGGTCACACTGCATGCATAACTGTGCACCCACAGTTTGACTCGGCATGCCTTTATACCCACGTTTTAAAAACTATATTCAGGCTTCTGTGTCGGTGTAGAGGGTGTTATCAACCACCGCAGTAGACAAACAAGTACGTTATGTGTCTGTCAGTGAGTCTGTGTCTGTCTCTCTGTCTCTCTGTCAGTGTCTGTCTCTCTGTCTCTCTGTCAGTGTCTGTCTCTGTCTCTCTGTCAGTGTCTGTCTCTGTCTGTCTCTGTCTCTGTCTGTCTCTGTCTCTCTGTATGTCTGTCAGTGTGTCTCTCTGTCTCTGTCTCTCTGTATGTCTGTCTCTGTCTCTCTGTCAGTCTCTGTCTCTGTCAGTCTCTGTCTCTGTCTCTGTCTGTGTGTCTCTCTGTCTCTGTCTCTCTGTATGTCTGTCAGTGTATCTCTCTGTCTCTGTCTCTCTGTATGTCTGTCAGTGTGTCTCTCTGTTTCTGTCTCTATGTATGTCTGTCAGTGTGTCTCTGTCTCTGTCTCTCTGTATGTCTGTCAGTGTGCTCTCTGTCTCTGTCTCTCTGTATGTCTGTAAGTGTGCTCTCTGTCTCTGTCTCTCTGTATGTCTGTCAGTGTGTCTCTCTCTCTCTCTGTATGTCTGCCAGTGTGTCTCTCTGTCTCTGTCACTCTGTATGTCTGTCAGTGTGTCTCTCTGTCTCTGTCTCTCTGTATGTCTGTCAGTGTGTCTCTCTGTCTCTGTCTCTCTGTATGTCTGTCAGTGTGTCTCTCTGTCTCTGTCTCTCTGTATGTCTGTCAGTGTGTCTCTCTGTCTCTCTGTATGTCTGTCAGTGTGTCTCTCTGTCTGTCTCTCTGTATGTCTGTCAGTGTGTCTCTCTGTCTGTCTGTCAGTGTGTCTGACCACAGGATTGCTCTATATTTCAGGTTGTACCAGGTTGTGGCGTACCGTGCATATGTGCTGTGGGTGCATAACAATCGAAGGCTGGGATTTGGTAATCGAATGGTGCTTCCCGCTTGTGTAGTGTCATGAATTCGAGAACAGTTTCCATGTGCAGATGATGATTTGTACACAGGATTTAGACCCTTTGAGGGACTTTGGATTTTTTCTGAACACTGACATGGCTATTGTTAGCTGTGCATTCCTGGTCACAGTTGAAAAATGATTTTACTTTTCAAATACTGTATACACTACCTTATTATGAAGTTTGTACACTAATAAAGTTAGTATCACTGACTTGGATACTTAATGTGTCATGTGTACATCTGTCTACCATCGCCTTAAATTGATGCTGCTCTGAGAGCAGAGTACGTACTTACAGCCGTTTTCACTGTTGTATATCATGATGGTGATTGTCTTTTTTTATAGCAATATTTCAGCAACTTTAAATCATTGGCGAATGTCCACCAGTGCACCTTCACACCATGCAGACAAAAGTGTATATCATCCTTTAAGTGGCTTTTAATTATGTACAGGTCCGGTCACACTGCCTATGCAAGACTAATGAATCCATAAGTTATTAGGCCTTTGCAGAGTTAGCATATGATCGCTATATGCCATCCTGCGTCATTTCATTAATTTGTAGCACAAAGTGTTTTTGTGGTAAGGGGAGAAATTCACCTGAATGAAAAATGCTTTCACATTGCTCATGTAGAAAAGTAGATATTTACAGTGCCCCAGTTTGAATCGGAGTAATTGCAGACTTCCATGTGTCGTGTAAAGGCTGTGCGAGGATACACTTTGATTGCAGAGAGAAGGCGGATGCAAGTGACACTGACAAATGTATTGCATGACTGTCACACAAAAGCAGCCATTATTAAAGTTGGATATCTCATTGCACATCGATTCTAACCGTTGAAGTCTTACAGGTTGTATGAATATCAAGGAGTGTAACTAGTTTACCATGAATTAATTGTGTGTACTGTATGATTTGATATAGTAATTTCTATTTTTATTAGGTGATCGTCAAAATGCCTTCCTGCTTTGCAATCAACTGTAGTATGCGCCAAGATAATCTGCCACAGGGGGTATCATTCCATCGGTTTCCACGGGATATCAACCTGTGTAGACAGTGGGTGATTAACTGTGGTAGAGATGTTGGTAGCATACCGAAGTTTGTTAAGGAAGTTTTGGGTAGTGCAAAGCCACGACATTTCCTCTGCTCTCAACACTTTGAGCAGAGCCAGTTTCACCTTGACTACCAGCAACAGCTACTTCCTGATGATATGAGACCCAAGCGACCAATTCGGAGATTAATAAAAGCGGCAGTACCATCAATTTTCTCACTTTCGAACAGGAAGACACGGACATCTTCAGTACATCGGTTGCAGCAGAAACAGCAGCAGAAGGTGAGTATCAGTGGAGCAATGAAAGGTTTAATGAGTCAACTGAAGTTTGCATAGTGAGATACTGGCACTGCATGTGTTTCAAATTGCAACAGTTAATTGGATGTACTTTTTACATGCAGCTTATTGAAGACCTTCTGAGTACAATGCAGCCTACATTGCAAGACCTTGTGACAGAGCAACGGTCTGTGCAACGCAAGGTGAGTGCAATTGTATTACCTTTTCAGCGCACAAATAATTAGTCACTACTCAGGTGAATGTAATTTTAATGTGCCTTACTTTTTGTATCTGTTGCAGAGGAAGCATGTGCAGCTACAGAATCAAAGGGATGCAGATAATGATGCGTCAAGACACACTGTGGAAGACCGAATGGGAGACTGTCAAGCACATCAAGAATGTGTGGAAGTAAGTTTAGATGAAAACCTACAGTAATATGCGATTCTGGATAAGCATTCAGTCTATGGTTGTCTGAGTAATAGTGTAAATTACAAAATTTTTATGTAGTTCATTGGGACTCCCTTGACTATATTGAGTCAGGATGTCGGCAATCAAAATGCTTATGCTGTTACCGTAGAGTGTCTGTAGTTAACATTGTCATTAGTCAAGCATTGACTGATTAACACTTATGTGATTGTAGGTTCAAGCAACTGATTTGTATGAAGAGGTAGTCAAAAACATGGAAGTATACGCAATGGAGACTGGGATTTGCAGTCAGAGTACAGTCGCATGCCAGACAAAGTTTCACCAAAAGAAAGGTAGCAGCATAGGAATTCAAGTGAAGCTAAAGGACCTTGAAACAGTACCACGCACTATGATTGATGCAGCTGTACAGGTTCCAGAAGTAGGAGTCTCACCACTGTTAGACCACACATATTTTAAAAAATCAAAGGATGTACAAACAGAATTGAGTGCGGACAGACCACAACACAGTTTCAATAATGCCAATCAGCACCTGATTGAGATTAGATGTCCCAATGAAAAGGACAAAAGTTGCACTGAAGAGGCCACATGTAGCTCTAATGCATACATTGCTGCGGAGATGACACATTGCAGTACTCTGGTCAAGCTACGAAAGGACGTCCATAACATGAGCATGCATAGCAGCTCCTCACTTTCTCAGTGGACAGATGATGTGGAAAAGGATCCAGACTGGTTGTACACTTCTGACAACTTGTCTACGTCAGAGATTGAAGACACAGTGCTGGAACAGGACGAAGACGAGAAAATGGTTGGAGAATCAAAGTTCATTGTGTTTAATTCCTGCCTGGATTGCCTGTTGCTGAAACTGACCTGTCCACAATGCCACACCTCGGCTGTGGAACTGAGGAAAGTGAAGTTGGGATCCTATGTCTCGGTGAATGTTTCATGCATTAGTGGCCATGAAGTTCTCCATTGGGAAAGTCAACCATTAATCGGCCGAATGCCAGCTGGCAATCTTCTACTGGCATCATCTGTACTTTTCAGTGGAAGTACATATGCACATATAGCGCGATTCAGTGCTTATCTAGGACTTGAATTTATAAGTGAAGCCACATTCTATTCGATTCAATGGGAGTATTTATTCCCCGTTTTGCAGCATACTTGGACACAGCATCAGTCTCGTCTGCTAGAAGATGCAATGGGTAAGGAAGTAAGGTTAGCTGGAGATGGGCGGTGTGATAGTCCAGGCTATTCTGCAAAGTACTGATGTTACAGCATGATGGACCTGGATTCTGGATTCATTGTAGATTTCTGCCTGGAGCAGGTCAGCCGAGGTGTATCCTCAGTGGCACTGGAGAAGAAAGCTTTTAAGAAGTGCATGAAAAACTTGATGGATAAAAATGTTAATGTCAGCCTTCTGGCGACAGACAGACATCCTGGAATAAGGTTATTGATGCACACAGAATTTCCAAAGGTGGATCATCAGTTTGATGTGTGGCATATGACCAAAAATTTGACTAAGAAAATCACTGAAGCTGGGAAAAGGAGAGGCTTGCAAGACTTGCTGCAGTGGTGCCACAGTATTTCAAATCACCTGTGGTGGTGTGCTGAAACATGTGAAGGGGATGCAGTAGTACTAGAGGAGAAATGGTTGTCGTTGCTCTACCATGTAACCGACCAACACAGTTGGGATGGTGGCAACAAGGTTTCCTGTGGTGGACATGAAATGCCACTCATCGATGGAGACGAGACAAAGTGGCTGGAAGAAGATGATGCCTGTCACAGTGCATTGAAGAGAATTGTTGCTAACAAATTTCTCATTAAAGATTTGAAGCACATCACCAAATTCTGCCATACTGGCGATCTGGAGGTGTTCCATGCATTACTATGCAAATATCGCCCCAAGTTTGAGCACTTTAGTTTTGCAGGAATGAAAGCAAAAATCATACTTGCCATCCTGGATCATAATGAGAACGTTCATCGTGAGCAAGCAGTGGTGAGATTCCCTACAAAGAAGTCAGCAGCAAAGGGAGAGCTAAGGTATTGCGTGGTGTACCCAAAAGCAAAACAGGAGTGGGTAGCCAAACCAATATTTGAGAAAAGAAAGTTTGACTACATATATGACCTGATGTTGGAAGTTATAAAAGCTAAACGAGGGATCTTGGAAACGCAACCCATGTCTATACCTGACATACCAAAGAATATTGCTAAGTGTGAACGTCCTGAGAAGAGTATGGTGATTGCTAGACATATTTCACGATTCGGTGACTGTAGTAAACCTCCAGGTTGAAACAGCACGTTTACTAATGTGGACTGGGTAAGTAAATGGTGGGAATGTTTTTCAATTAACCGAGTATTATCCCCAGCTATTGATGGTACTAGGCGAGACTACACCTATACCATTAATAGCTCACTGCAGTTAAATTAATTTTAACTGTTTTGTGGTTCTAACGACTGCTAGAATATGCAAGATTATCCCTGATTGACCAGTTAAGTGACACCCGTTGGGATGCACCCGGGCATTCTGTACAGCTTCAGAGATCTTACTGGAACTGGACCACATGTGGGGCATACCTCAAATGCCAACAGGCAATTAGGCTGGCATTGCAAAATGACAAAGGAATAAAAGGCAGTGATAAGCGATGCCATCTCCACCTCTTGGCAGGGGAATTGTCTGCATGCTGTACCACCCTTCTAAGTCTTTCCAAATGTGCAGCTGAAACTTAAGCTGGAAAAAGTGTACATCTTTAGGTTGACTCAATACTGGTCAAGAGAGCCCTGGTTCCCTCTATGGTCAATCACACTAAGTTACCACACTCAGTGGACCAACTAAACACTGTAGTGATCACAGATGAACAAGGCAATCTTGCCTATCAAAGAGGAAAATATTTTCCATGAAGTTTCGAATGTTTTTCGAGACACAGAAAAGTAACTTCTACCTAATCCGGTATTGTGTAGTAATGAATACAGAGGGGTGCATAATGAGCTATAAACTGACTTTTTTTAGATATGTCTGCATTTCACAACCTGAATGGACCGTTATACAGACTACCTTCAGAACCTTCAGGAAGGGGGTTCTACGTTTAAGACAACATATGAAATGGACACCTACATGGGTTTAACTAGAAGGAAAAAGTACTGAACAGAACCCCCTGTGAGACATGTCAAAGACTCACCTAAATGTATGTACATGAAGCAATGACATTTGACGGGCAGTAACCTCGGACGGGAGGGTCTCCCGTCAAGTCGATGTAATGTTTTTGCTCAAGACCAAAGCGTCCTTCATGGCAATGGTGATAGACCTATTCAGGAACCTGTTATGCATACTGCGGATGTTCACAGACTAACTGGGTTTTGTGCACATATCCAAGTGTGTAAAACAGTTGATTTTGTCTTTGCACCCCCTGGCTGTGTGGAAAAGTAGTGGTCATACTCCACATTTCAGCCTCTTTTCTGCAAGGTAATTACATTTGGCTACCTGTACCATGGAAACACATTGCATGGAAGTAGTACAGCTCACTACAGAAGATCCATGGCCTCTTCAGGGAACTTAAGGAACGTGGCACCACCACCAATGCTATCATTGAAGTAGCTAGTTGTTCCATCGATGAGACGTTGTGTAAAAATGCAAGCAGGGCAATCACAGTGGGCAGAGCTAGATGGAACGGGCTGTCATCCACCTTTTCCTAGGGAAACATCTAGCAAAGAATAGAGTTCATGGTGAGCTGTGGAAGGCAACCACATGGAATAGTACAACAGTGGAACTGGAGGACATCAAAGTTGTGTGAATTGTTACCCAAAAGATGTCCATGCCTTCCATGTTTCAGTATTACTTCACACACTCCCCATCCTGTGATTGTGCACTGGCTCCTGTGGGTGGCATTGGACAACGTTCATCGTGCATACAGCTGCAGTCATCACAAATGGGTTGTCCTGCCATCAGGCGATCCCCCTCAGTCGGCAGTATTCCAAAGTCCTGGTCCGGCGTCGTTTGTCTTCACTTCTTCCCTGACGTCAGTGCGGCATGGGTATAAAGGAAACAGCCGAGGCAATTTTCTTCAGTATTTCTTGCCGCGCGGTGCCCGAGGCAGAAGCAGTTTGCAAGTGCCGGTCGGCCAGCTCATGAAATAACTAAATATCAGCATTCCAAAGTCATCTAAAAAGCTAAGTACCCCATTGGGGACAATTTTCTTGGCTCAGACCAATGTCACTAAAAGCAGTAAAAGTTAATTGTATTTCTTGTGGGAAGCAAATACCTCATAGGGATTTCCATTCCCTTTGCATACCTTGCTTAGGCCCAGACCACTACGTCTCGGCCTGTCGCTTTTGTGCTTCTTTCAATATGCGCACTATAAAGCATTGGGGCGAGTTCACTGAAAATCTTTTTGGAGAAGATTTGAATTTTACAATGTCATCTGATATACCGACTACACATTTACACAAAAAACACAAGGAAAAGGCCAGACACATGCGGTCCGCGGCCTCTACCGACAACACGCTTAAGCCGACCTCTAGTGTCCCAGTTCGCAGCGAGACTATGACACAGCCTCTGCCTACAGATGACACCTCTTTAGCAGTACCTTCGGTACCCGAGACTGGTGTGTCGGCCAAAATCTTACCTGGCTATACCGAAGCCTCCTTTGCTACTGATGTAGAGACAGTCGAGAAATCTGCCTCTTCTCATGGCGTCTTCAGACCTCCCTCTACCTTCTCTATCAAGGCCTTTACCAAGGCCAAGGTGTCCAAACACCCCAGGAAACCATTTTCTAAGGGCCCCTCACCTGGAACCACAACGAAGAAGCAGATGCTTAAAGGACTTGATTACTCTTATCAGGGGTACTCACCCACCCCCACAGATAAAAGGCCTAGAGTGGAGGAATAATCCCTGTCCTCAGAACAGGCTTCCATCATTTGAGCTTTCTGATTACCATGAAGAATCTGTCTCTCCCTATGAAGACTCTGATGCAGAGGAAGCCACTCCTGTCTCTCCTCCTGAAGATTACTCCTTTGGGGAAACCTGCGAGAACACTTCCATTGGGAAGGTCAAGATTACTCAGACTCTAAGAAGAGACTATAAGGGAATTTCTCTTACTACCACAACATAGGCCTCTGGCTATACCCCCTGTTTTGGATATAGTCAATGGTCTATTCAGAGTCTTGTCTCACTCCGGATTTGTTGCCATGACATTTCATGGGCAGTAACCTGGGACTGTAGGGTCTCCCATCTAGTCGATGTTATGTTTTTGCTCAAGACAAAACCATCCATGGCAATGGTGATAGACCTATTCAGGAACCTCTGTTATCCATACTGTGGATGTTCACAGACTAATTGTGTTTTATGCACATATCCAAGTGTGTAAAGAGTTGAGGATTTTGTCTTTGCACCCCCTGGCTGTGTGGAAAAGTAGTGGTCATACTCCACATTTCAGCCTCTTTTCTGCAAGGTAATTACATTTGGCTACCTGTACGATGGAATCACATTGCATGGAAGTAGTACAGCTCACTACAGAAGACCATCGTGTTGAATGCATGGAAGTAGTACAGCTCACTACAGAAGACCATCGTGTTGAATGCATGGAAGTAGTACAGCTCACTACAGAAGACCATCGTGTTGAATGCATGGAAGTAGTACAGCTCACTACAGAAGACCATCGTGTTGAATGCATGGAAGTAGTACAGCTCACTACAGAAGACCATCGTGTTGAATGCATGGAAGTAGTACAGCTCACTACAGAAGACCATCGTGTTGAATGCATGGAAGTAGTACAGCTCACTACAGAAGACCATAGCGTTGAATACAATGTCTAACATGGTGCTACAATGAATTCATGTGATGTGAAATGGAGTCTACAAATGGGTTATGGATGGTTTGTGATGTGTAATGTTAAGGTTTCCTGACTTGATGAATATAGCTAACTGGATTGGTTCTTAACTTGTTAATGGATGGTAAATTAAATGGTGTGTGTCTGATGGTTAAATGGATGGAATTGATAAGCAATGTAAGGTAGAATTGTATTACTGATGGTGTATGGACTGGCTATTACATGCAGTCACTAAATGTATCTTTTTGGCTTCAACTGTGAATGGTATGATTAGAGTCCTGCACATTACACACTTGGAAAGTGCCATTTTCAATGGAGTATCAATCCAAGCATGAAATAGTGAAGCATTCATAGCATTGAGGGAGCAGGTTGTAAAGTAGGCATAGTAGTTTGTAACAAGTTGGTCCGGGTGAAACTTTTGTCTGCTTGTGGTCATTTGGGAACAAGTAGCTGAGCATGCAAGTTTGCAATTTTGAGGTACATGGTGTTCCTGCTGTTGAGCAGTTGAGGCTCTGGACAAATGATAATATTTTATGGAATGTGTACTGGTATTGTGAAGTGATACTAAAGTTTTCAGAAATAGTGATGTGTATGTGTGCTGCTAGAATTAAATAAAATAACAAAGGTCAATTGATTGGCATAACTTGTGTAAGATCTGTCATGTTGTGCCGATGTAGACCAAGAGACCGCTATTGTGGAATGTCTTGTCTTAGCCTTGATTTGCAGTACTATTGTGTGAATGATGGAGCGGTATGAAGTTGTGTATGATTCCTTTTTATTTGTCAGCAGCTGGAGCTTGTACAGTGTCTAAGGACTGGTCCTTGGTGAATAAATGTAGGCATGTAGATTTTTTGGCTGGGCAAGCGTCGCATGCATCTGGAAGACTGTTGCATGCAACTGGTGATGTGAGTGGATCAGGCTGTAGACGGAAGTATTGTGGTGTGAGTGGACCTCTGTGATGCTGGCTACCTTGACGAGGTACAGAGGCTTTTCACAATAGTGCTGTGGGAATTGCCACTTTTGCACATTGTAAACCAAAACCAGCTAATCTTGTATGTCTGAGGGATCAGTTGACTTCTGGTACATTTTTAAAAATTAAATGGTATATGATTGCTATAGATTTGTAAAGTCCATTAAAATAAACTGTTTCATAGATGATGGATCTTCATTACGCTGCAGTCTTAATGTATACAGGGGTTATATTTATAGAGATAAATGGATAGAGCGCAGACTTTGTAAATTGAGATACTGTAAAGCAAAAAATGTAATAAGACCATGCATACTAAGCGGTGAAATTCTGAGTAAACCAATATATGGTGCAGTATATGTAGTTGACCATTGCTGGAACTGTGAAGTCCAGCCAAATAAGTTGACTAATCTCACTAATAAGAAGAGCCCTACTGATGAAGTACAGTAACAGCTACAAAAAGAGGATAATTTTGCAGTGACCATGCATAGACAGTAACAGCATGTTATTGCATAAGACGATGTCTGGCACAATTAAAGTGCAACAAATTACAACTGTTATGCATTACCATAACTTTTTTTAATATTGACTCAAAGCATGTGGGTGCTGTCATGCAGGTCTGAAATTATTTGTTTATAGTGTATCATCTGTTAGCTATTTAAACAGGAAGGGAAAATAAGTGGCAGACTGATGCTTTGCAAAGCAGGGAAGTATTGCCAGTGCTATGTTGCTTGGTTTTAAATTTGACAGGAGTAGTGCAACAAAAAAAGTCTCCCACTGTAAGGAGGAAAAGGCAGACTAGCAAACAATACATTGGTCTGGTCACCTGCTGTGATGAGCTGTCAATCACATGCAGATAATGGCTCAAATTACTCTTGGCTCTTTGACAGCTAGGGAAGGTAGGTGTGAAGTGGGAGGGGAGATTCCTTGAAGAGCTAGATTCCAGCCTTCACAAAAGAAAGCAATTTAGCATTTCTAAGGTGAAAGAGCTAGAAAATGCACTTTTCAGTTCTGTTCTGTAGCATTTGCACTGCTTGTGTTTCAAGTGGTCATTGAAAAAGGATAACAATTTAACCAAAAGTAGTGGATTTGAAGAGTGCAGTGAATGCCTGTTAAGTCAATGAAGTCACAGCAACTTAAGGGAAAAAGTGGCAGATCTGATGCAATTTTTGGGAGACAAATAATGCATTCTGGGATACTTGAGGCAGAGTAAACAGTCTGCATTTTTTCAATATGCCAGACCCCATGTGGTCAGAGTCAGAAATTGCATCTAAAAATATCTAAAACGCTCAAAATAGTCTCAGAGTGCTGTTAAAATGTAGGAAACATCAAACCATGATGAAATTAATATGTTTTTTTGAGTCTGAGGGCGCGGTTGTCCTTTAAAATCATTGAGGGCTTTTTAATGGTGCAGTAGTGATAAACTAACGCATCTCTTATTTGTGAAACTGCTTAAAACTGCATAATACATAAACAACTGAGAGTGTTTATTTTAGGTAAAAGACCTTGTTTAAAAGTAAAGGAGAAATAGGTTTTAACATACATATACTCTATGTATTTAAATATTTTTCAGTATTTTTTTACTGAAACTGCTGAACAGATATACATTTTGATGATGGCACAGAAAAGTCTTTTTGCAGGTTTGTGGTGAAGTGATGGAATACCTGGTAAACTGGTTCAGCAAGATCGAAAAGCATATACTTATCTGAACAATAGATCATCAAAGGATTGTATATGTATTAAAAGGTGAGGAGATACACTTCATAAGATTTTCATGTGAAGAACATGTGGTCTTTGACCCTGCCTCATTAATTCTGAATTACGCTTGTTTTTTTCACTCTTGATCAATATAAACTGGAATATAAAAGAGCAGTGCATTCTTTTGTCAGTATAGGTACAGTTCAAATCTTACCTCTCCTGCAAATGTGTGGTGTAATAAAGTTTCCTCTGATTGCCTAGAAGATCTTAAGTCTATTTATTTAGGTAAGGTATGGGTAAATTAATGAATTTCTCAACAGATGATGCCATGAATTATGTTTTTTTTTTCTTATACTACAGAGGATATTCTTGACAGCAGAATGGGGGCCTCAAGTAAAAGAAAGATTTTAACTTGTACCTCTCAGGATTTCTTTGTTGAAGAAAATGAGCTGCTGTTTCAGACTATAGACAGAAAATAAAATTGGTAAGGAATAGGTTAAAGTAGAGAAATAAAGACACAAAAAGGAACAGTAACAAGATTTTAAACAAGATAAGAAAGTCTTCAGATAAAGGTAAACTAAGTGTACTCAGTTATTTAAGTGTCAAGGGCCTCACTTAGGAAGAAAACCTATGTTACTGGGCAGACCCCACTTAATTTTATTAAACACTTTTTTTTTGGAATATGTTAGCTAAGCAGACTTATCTAAGTTAACAATATTTTTTGTTTGGAATGTGTTAGCTAGGCAAGACTAGCAAAATAAGTGAGACGTCAATCTTCTCAGTGTGTATGTGTGTACATGTGTAGGTACATGAGGACAAACTTGATGTGCATGAATTAGTAATAAAATAATTGAAAGGTTTTAGGCAAAGGAAATAAAGTAGGCAGGAGTAACATAAATCAAAGGTTTCTGAAGGACTGTACCTTTGATTACACTAAAATAAGTCATCTGAGGGGATATTCTAAAATAATAAAAATCTATCCAGTCTTCTTCTTAATACCTCACCCACATGTAATTAGCAGAGAATTAGAGATACTTTGAATCAAGGGAAAATACTTATCAAAGTCAGATATTTAAGAATATATTAAGTTGACTATATTATTAGGCTCTAGGGATGCAAAAAACATATCTCATAATGTAAACTGTTTACTAACATTATTGGAATGTACAGATCGGTCTTGTAGATAAAAATGCATACTATTTCCACCGCCTCCAAAAGCTTTCAGAAACTGAAATCAATCATCATAAATTAGGATTACTACCTGAAAATGAATTTGCCACTTCAAATATCTAAGTACATATATATTTTTTCTTTTCTTTAATTTTCCTTTCTTTTCTATATGTCTATTTCAGCAAGTTTATTGTTTCATTTTTTTTTTTTTATTTATAGCAAAACTTTTGGAATCACTGATGTCTACAGGCCACTGCAATTTTTGCTATAGGTTCATGGTAAGGAAGTTGGCTAAATGTAACAACCAGAATTGCATAACACCACCTAATGTTGTCAAAGATATGTTACTGCATTTCCTTTGTATGTAATGGCTTTTAACTTGAGATTTCAACAAAAGAATGCATCAAGTAATTGATTGTGTTTATTTTAATTAATGTATTTATTTTTGTGCTTATTTTATTTGTCTTTATATTGTGTTTCTTATTACTTAATTGCAATTGTCAGTACAAAACATTAAATCTTAATCAAATGAGATTCATAATAATAATAATAATAATAATAATAATAATAATAATAATAATAACACATAATGTCTCATAATGTAAACTGTTTACTAACATTATTGGAATGTACAGATCAGTCTTGTAGATAAAAATGCATACTATTTCCACCGCCTCCAAAAGCTGACACAGATATCCTTCAGAAGGGTCTCACAGAAATGGATAACTGGTGCCAGAGCCACGGCCTAAAGTTAAATGCCAAAAAATGCATAGTCATACCCTTCGGTAAAAACAAGGTTACCCCTAGCTACCAAATAGGTGGCAATCCACTGAGCACAGAAGAAGTTATCAGGGACCTGGGGACCCAGGTTGATAGTAGTCTGTCATTCGACACCCATGTAGCTAAAGTAGTTAGGAAAACCTTCTACATTGCCCACCTTATCATGAAGGGATTCTCATCTAGATCAAGGGAGGTCATAGTCTCCCTTTACTCATCACTCATCAGACCAATGATTGAGTACAATGCCCCATTCGGAATGTATCTGACCCGACACTTGCAGCAGCTGGAGAGGCCACAAAAGTTCCTCACCAAAAGGATAAAGGGTCTCAAAAATCTGTCCTATGCTGCCCGACTGAAAGAACTCCAGCTCTATTCAGTCGCTTACCGCTTGCTCAGAGGTGACCTTTGCCTAACATACAAGGCCATGTCAAACCCAGATTTGATGAATATGCTTCACCTTAAAAAATCTAGATCCATCAGAGCTACAAGGGCGGGAGACTTAAACCTCGACACAGCTATTAATAGGACGTGCTGGAGGGATAGATTCATCACCCAAAGACTCCCTATGCTGTGGAACAAAATCCCGGTACATGTGAGGCAGAGCACCTCGCTGGCCTTGTTCAAGAGAAATCTGGACCAATGGATGGGAGATCACAGATATACCCCAGGGATTACCTCAGTGTCACTGCTCGACAGAGGCACAGCAAAATAATGGGTATAGTTCCCCATACTAAAGGGGTGGCGTAAGCCACAAAACGATGGGCTATTCTTGTAAATGCCCTCGGGCAGATAGCCTAGTATGAACCTATGAACCTATGAACAGTAATAATAATGTTTCAGCCTAAAATTCTTTTTTAAAATGTATGATTTTTTACAGCAACTAACAAAACATGACATCATTTTGTGATTGCACAGCAACTAATACAGATGATGGAGATAATGAACATGCATTTTACTCTTTAACTGCTTTTTTTTTATTTCCTAAGGAGTAACGAAGGTCAAACAATTAATGACACCAGTCTTATGAATTACGATTAATGACAACAGTCTTATGAATTACAATTAATGACACCAGTCTTATGAATTATTTAAAAAAGCATTTACTTTACTTTTATTATTTGGTTTCTTAGTTCAAAATAACAAAGAGTTTATGCATTTCTTTAAGACAAATGTCATGAGAATAATAACAGTTTAATGAAGTGTAAATACATGGTTTAAGAAAATTTATTTTTATGCGAGTAAAATTTTATGTACCTGTCAGTGTGAGAATTTCAAATATGCAGACTTATATAGTAACTGATTTTTTATGTTTTAATTACTGGAAATTCGGCACATGAACATTTCACAGTGAACTGATCGAAGGAAGGGCACTGAGGAAACTCGGAGCTATAATATATAACATTAAGTATCCTGTTTTTTGTTTATTTTGTTCTTTATTTCTTTGTTATTTATAGCACTTTGTGTACTGTGTATTTTTCTAGCTAGTTTCACTGTGTGTGAGGTATTAACTGGAAATTGTCCACTTTTATTAAGCATCTGTTGGGTTGTTTATTTCTGATAACTTGTTGTTGTTAAACTCTTTTTTTATAGAGGCTCCTTTAGCTGTTTAAAACTTTCATTTAAAGGCTCACTGCTGCTTTTCAGCTGTGAAACATTTTTGCAGTTTGTTTTTATAGTTGGGGGCTTTGCAGTTGCCCGCCCCTAGTGTAAATTTGATCTGGGAGCCTCCTCCCAGTCTAGTGTCATTACCTCATTCTACCCAGTGCGGGGAGAACATTTGAGAAGGCCAATCAGCTTAGTTTCTGCTACTCCTTTCTCTCTTTCCTTTCTCTCTTTCCACTTAAAAAAAAAAATTGTATCTGCTTTTACTGTATTTGTGTTTCTTCCTACTTTATTTTGCTTTTGTGTCATTTTAAAAGTAGTCAATTGTATTTATTACTGCTTGGTGTAACTCATTCTAAGCCTTTTAGTTTAAGCACTTGGGCTTTAGACCAGGTGTTTTACATTAGGAAGGTTTGTGGGCTGCACTGTGGTGGCAGGGCAGGTAGCTTACATCCTTCTAAGTTGGGAAATGCTGATTGAGGGCTCAGTGTTTGTTATTCTAAAAGTGTATTAGTTCTGGTTTAAGCACCTGTGCTTCAGGCCAGTTATTTTACATTAAGAAGGTTCATGGTCTGCACTCTTGTGGGAGAAGAGGCTGGACTCTGCCCTTCTGAGCTGGGAATTTCTGGTTAAAGGCTTATAGTGCCTGCATATTTGAACTGTTTCTTACTGAAATTGGTACACCTTGTTTGCTGTAGCATAGACTAGATCCAGGCCTGCTGAATCTAGTTTTGTTTGTATGCTTGTTATTTCCCTGAAAAGCTAATTCCACCTAAAACATGGCTTTTCAGCACTTCTGTGGATCCCTAGTGATATCTGCATTGTTTACTGTACTTATTTCCTTGTTTCACTTGAAAGAAAGTTACTGTTTGTCATTTTTGCATTTAAGTTACCTGGCACTTGCTCACTAAAGCAATTATATAAGTCAGCACTAAAAAATTAAAAGCACTACACCCTCACAAACTCCCCCTGGAGTACCTTGCTCCCCATTGGCCATTTTTTTCAATTGTAAAGAAATTCCCAATACTATTCTAGCATGTCCAAAGGTCAGTTGTCAATCTCCTCTCCAGTCCAGCTGGTGAATTTGGGAATCTTGAGGCAATGTTACAACTGCCTCATGTACACAGACAACCCTCTCCTCCTCCCAACAAATTCCAACACATGTGAGAGATGCAACCATATAGCCAAACTGGAGGCTAAGCTCTCTCAACTCAGTACTGGCGTAACCAGTCAGGAGGAGAAGGAAACCACACTCACTACAATTCCAGTCTCACATAGACATACCACGACAGCAAACCAAACACATAAACACACAAAAACATACTTGGAGGCTCTAAATAAAAATCTGCCTAAGCAGCAGAAACCTCCAAAGCAGACACCCAAGCAACTGCTACCCCAAAACAAAACACATGCAACACATAGCTCACAAAGCCAGTGTGCCAAACAGTCACAGCCCTTAAGGCTAAACAACACACCTGATACACTTGTAATAGGTGACTCTATCATCAGGCACACTGACGTCCCACTCACCAGGCTGAACAAGGAGAAGGTCACGGTGAGCTGCCTGTTGGGCGCTAGGATCTGCCACATAACACAAGCACTCAGGTCACTCCAAGGCAAGTACAAATATGACTCAGTCATTGTCCATGCTGGTGTGAATGACCTGAGACGTACCTCCCTGGACTACATGAAAAGAGACATAGAGGAGCTCTCTGAGCATGTAGCCCAGGCCGGTATGACCCTGACCTTGAGTAGCATCTTACCCTCACCAAGAATGATGCCACAGTATGAAGACAAGATTATCAATTTCAACAATTGGCTTAAGTATTGGTGTCATTCAAAGGGGATCCAATGCCTGTCAGCCTGGGATGACATGCTCAACAAGCCACGATGCTTCGCTAGGGACAGCTTGCACCTGTCACCCCTGGACTTTCGGATATTGGTAAAGGCTCTTGCTACCCCCATAGTGCCTTTTTTAGGCAAGGCTCAAAAGGCAAACCCACCTCCATAGGTATCACAAGGGATAAGAAACTAAGAGTAATGCTACTCAATGACAGAAGTCTAAACCACAAAATGCACGCACTCGAAACTCTCCTTAGCATGGAGAACATCGATATCTGTGCAGTAACAGAAACCTGGTTCAAGGCTCTCGAGAGCACCCCAGCACTACCAGGTTATACCTCATACCATGCTTTTCGGCCCCAAAACTTGGACCGAACCACAAAAGGAGGGGGAGTATCAATATTCGTCAAAGATACCCACACCTCCAGGTTGGTGGCACAGCATGAAGCATCAGAGACTATCCATGCGCAACTAACAGTGGGTAAAACTGCCTTCCAGTTTATAGCCTGCTACAGACCACCCTCCCAAACCCAGGAACCCCACTCAGCCTTCCTCAGAACACTGGAAAATATGAAGGTCTCTCCAAACATCATTATATTGGGTGACTTCAACTACCCAACCATAGACTGGGAGCATTACTCTAGCTCCAACACCCTAGCCCAAAGGTTCCTAGAATTTATAAACTCAAATGCTATGGAACAACTTGTTACCACTCCCACAAGAGGGGAAAACATACTGGACCTGATCATCACCAACATGGGGACTCTATGCTCCAGACCAGAAGTGTATCCCTCACTGGTAAGATCAGACCATAAACTAATCTCACTGGATATTCACATCCAGACCCCACCCCATGCCCAAAAACCACAGTGAAAACCTTCTATAAAGCAAATTTCACACTCCTCAAAACTGAGGTGGAATCCTTCAAAGCCCCCAGGCCTGTGGATAATACGGCCCAGACCACAAAATCCTTTATAAACGCATTCTATGAACACCTTCAGGAATGCATGGATCATGCAATCCCAAATAAAACCAAGACCCAATCCTCCAAAGGCAGACGTCCTGTCTGGTGGACCCTAGCCATAAACAAACTATACAATAGAAGGAGGAAGCTACTACATGATAGAGCAAAATCCCAGAAAGGGAAGGCATCTCTGATCAGTATTAGCAAAAAACTATGGGTACTCATAAAATCGTCTAAGGCCAGCTTTGAGAGGAAAATTGCACAGGACACTAAGGATAATCACAAGGCTTTCTTTCGTTATGTTAGGAACCTGGGTGGGAATTCCCAGATACGCTCAGAATTAGTCCAAAATGACAAAAAATACATCAAACCCACAGACATTGCCAACATCCTAGCTGACAGGTTCAGCGCAAACTCCCCCCCCCCTCCCCACCAAAAGGGCTAATATCTATCCCAGCAGAGTGCTGCCCCCTGACATCTCAGATGCTCAGGTAAGAGCTGCCCTCTCCAAAGCAAGAAACACAGCATCAATGGGACCAGATGGTGTCCCGGGTTGCGTCCTACATGAACTTCAAGAAGAGCTAAACCCAAACCTAAAACTACTGTTCAATCTCAGCCTTACTACAGGATATGTACCCAAAGAGTGGTGTACAGCAACAGTGGTCCCTCTCCACAAAGGTGGTGCCTCAACGGATCCTGGAAACTATCGCCCCATAAGTCTCACTAGCTTGGTCTGCAAAGCTATGGAAAGGATCATCATGGACCTTATAAATAAAGATATTGGGGACCTACAGACACTGGATCCTACCCAGTTCGGCTTTGTTAAGGGCAGATCCTGCCTCTTAAACCTGGTCGATTTCTTTGAAACAGTCAACAAGGCCATTGACAAGTGGAAGGTGGTCCACACAGCCTACCTGGACCTCGCAAAAGCCTTCGATACAATACCCCACTCGGGCATTATAGATAAGCTTACCAGCTTAAATATACTAGATGGATTGCAAACTGGCTCAAGGACAGAACCCACACAGTTAGAATAGCTGGAGCCATGTCAGACTCCAAACCAGTTACAAGTGGTGTCCCACAAGGCTCAGTCCTGGGACCTCTCTTGTTCGGTATATATTTCTCGGAGGTACAGGCCAACATGGAAGGACTGTGGCTGACCAAGTTCGCAGATGACTGCAAACTGGGCACCATAACAGACTCTCCAGCCGACACAAGCATCCTCCAAAAGGGCCTCATAGAAACAGACAACTGGTGCCAGAGCCATGGCCTCAAGCTAAACGCCAAAAAGTGTATAGTCATCCCCTTTGGCAAAAACAAAGTGCCCAGAAATTACCACATCGGTGGTAATCCATTAAGTACAGAAGAAGTAATTAGGGACCTGGGGACCCAAGTTGATAGCAATCTCTCATTTGACAACCACGTGGCCAAAGTGGTTAGAAAAACATTTTATATATCCCACCTAATCATGAAGGGATTCACATCTAGATCAGGGGAGGTCATCTTGCCTCTTTACTCATCCCTCATCAGGCCCATAATTGAGTACAATGCCCCTTTTGGGATGTATCTTACCAGACACCTACAGCAACTGGAAAGACCCCAAAAGTACCTCACCAAGAGGATCAAGGGGCTCAAACAGATGCTGTATGCTGCCCGGTTAAAGAAACTCCAGCTCTACTCAGTGGCATACCACCTGCTCAGAGGCGATCTGTGCCTGACGTATAAAGCCATGTCCAACCAGGAATTAATGGACATGCTGCACCTCAGAAAATCCAAATCCCATCGAGCTACGTGCTCGAGGGACTTGAACCTCAGCACTGAAATAAATAGGACGTGCTGGAGGGACAGATTCATAACCCAGAGGCTCCCTTCACTCTGGAATAAAATCCCAGTCCAGGTTAGGCAGAGTCCCTCATTGACTCTCTTCAAGAGGA
Source organism: Protopterus annectens (assembly GCF_019279795.1). NCBI lineage: Eukaryota > Metazoa > Chordata > Ceratodontiformes > Protopteridae > Protopterus > Protopterus annectens. Next base: position 1,356,772,620 of record NC_056739.1, read on the forward strand.
ATCTTGATGAGTGGATGGGAGATCATAGGTTTACCCTGGGTATCACTTCTGTGTCACTGTTAGACAGAGGCACAGTATACTAACCTCGAAAAAGGGCATAGCAAAATTAATTTAAAATGGGTGGTGAAAGCCATACACACTCTGGCTAGGCTTATAAATGCCCTAGGGCAGATAGCCTAGTATGAACCTATGAACCTATGAACCTATGAAAAGGATTTCATAATGCCCGCCTCTTCCAAACATTCAAAGAAAAAAAAATGGGACAGATTCCAAAATAGTTGCCTTGATTCCAAAGACCTGTTCTCAGTATAAGTGACTTACTTTTGTGTAAGATATTTCTCTAAATAGGCTTACAGTGGGGATCAGATTCCATAAATCCTGTTCTCAACCTGCTCTCACTATAAGTGGTCACTTTCACTGACAGGAAGTCTTTTGGGATTGAACCCTAACTCTTTTGAAATTGGGCCCAATATCATGAATGTGAAAATGTTTTTCAGCATGCGCTGTTTCCTTCTGTCTCCATTGTTTCTAGCCACTCTGTATATTTGAGAAAGTCACATAACTAAAGTAAGAGATATAAATTACAGGTTCAAGCTCTGTTTTAGCAACTGTAGAAATTCTCACAAGGAAAAAAAAAGTGTATGCAATGTTAACTCTCCTCCCTTATTTAGCTAAAGCCATCTAAGTTGTTGTGTCTTTCGGCTTTTCCCTGTTAGGGGTAGCCACAGCGGAACTCCGGTCCGCTAATGATTGGCAGTAGCTTTTCACATGCCGAGTTGCCGACCCTGATGCACAACCTTCCATCTAAGTATGAATTCTATATTACAATGCAATTATGTTTGTTTAAAATTAAATGGCAATGTAGTTTAATTTCCTGTACTGATCCTCGTCTTAATAACAGCTTTGCTTATGCATAAATTAAAAGACAGGGGCATACATTTGTATAGCTTAAAACCAAGTAATGATTGTAATGTAATTGTCATATGACTATTTAAGTGTTTAATCTAAGTTCTCCAATTATGTATTTTTATTCAAAAAATCATGCAACATAGTCAGCAGTTGAGAAAATATGTATTGCCTTTTTTATAAATTTTCCTAAGAGTTACAGAGGTTTTTTTTACATTGCTTTATTCTATTGTTTGCATGTTTACTTGGTGGACTAAAGCTTATCCTTGCAGCATAAACATATGTTATGAGATCTGTATTAATTTTGATCAAATATAAATCAAAGTACTCAGTTCTGCAGCCAATATAAAAAAATTAAGAAAGAGAAACTAGAAGAGCATCTTTCCTTTGGAACTTTTGAATTTTACCAGTAACCTAAGCTGACAGGGTCAGATTTGACATAAACTCATATTAATTAGTTTTTGCTTGAGATTTGTTTCTATTTTACAGATTTTTCCAGAACAAAGCAGCTTTTTCTACACTACATAATTCCTATTGTCATGACCTAAATTGTGATGGCTGGATATTTCTTAAATCTTTGTAATAAACCAAATTCTGCTTACCATTCAGACTGTTGCTCATTGTGCTGGCTTGACCGCTTATGTTGATGGAAATATCTTTCGATAGGTGTTTGAAGAAGCTAAGGAGCCACCTCGAAAGATAGTATGAATTTTTCAGAGACTGCATCATAAGGGTCCTAATGTTATTTGTAGCTACTATTACTTCAGCTCATGTACCAGTTTGGCACAGAAGACCAACGGTTTCCTAAAAATAATACAAACAGGCAGTAAATGTGAATGACCTCTCATGTGCTTTTGTCAAGTGCTTGTCGTGGGCCTCCAGTGATTCTAGCACCAGAGTAACACTAGAGAAATTAATTAACCTTATCAACATTAATTAGACTGCCCAGGACTTATCATCTTGTGAGATCAAGAGTTTGTATTTAAATATAATAGCCAGCCAAAACCCTGCACTTGTGTACATTCTTGGACAAAGGCATGGAAACTTTCACTGGGCAAGAGTGACTGCAATTTCATTCTAAATGGTTAAAATGTGAGCAGGAAAATCCTACAGACTTGATACTAGCAGTGAAAGTTATATTCCTTTTGGCCCAAGTGGTAATGCCTAAGCATTCAAGACTGAATGCTAAGATGAAGCTTCAAATGACTGTCTAAAAGAAATTGAAAAAGTTAATGCTGTTCCTTTGGCAGACGTATATCCAGCTACTAGACATTCAACTACATTACCAGAAAAAGAAGTTAAAATCATAAAACTAAAGAGAAGATTTAACATGACTTACATAGACCTTGGCAATAATGCTATTTCAAGATTGGGCATTCTTCTACGGTATGGAACAGCAAAAGCAATGTGATAACTGCAAAATAAAACTGTCAACACTCTTAGAAATTCTGAGACCAATACTATTAAAATAAAAGATGTGAGACTAGCGATGTTGTACTATTACAGGGTTTTAATTGCATACAGGCTAGTAAAACTGAGACATGCCTGTTGATCAGTTTAGAGATTTTTTTTTTAAATTTGCAGATTGATTTATTAATTATCATTTGTTTACTGGGTTAGTCTGATTGGGCTTAAAAAGACCATTTTTCAATGGAGACTGGAGGGAGAAATGCTCCAGTACAAAATGCAATATACAATTAATGATTACACTTGTTAAGAGTTATAAAACAATACTGAGTCAATGTAAGATAACAGTGCAAAAGAAAAAAGAAAATTACGAATTGTAAAGTTCCTTTCTCTAGTGATTCTTGGCTTACTTGAATGAATAATTTATTTTTAGAATGGAGAGGAGGGTATCATAAGGTTTTATATTAATAATATTTGTAATACTTACTGTAATTGCCATATTGATCTGTTTATGAAAATGTACCATAATGAAATACCAGTGTTTCCAAAAACAGTCCTTTAAGTACATTAAATAAACTTGCTCACAAGAAAAATAAATAATCACTAAAGACTAACATGCTGCAGAGGCATATTACATCACCCTGAGTAAAATAAAAATGTAAACTACTATTCAAGATTTCATATATTATTAGCCATGTATATTATCACTGTACTAAGTGCATACAGGTGACACGAAAATGGCATCAAAGGGAAATGTACTGGTAAAGTAAATAATGTATATATTTTATCTTATTTGTATAACCAAATTAAACTGCATAATACAAAGAGAATTGACAGTATTTCTATTAGCTCAAATAACTGTTTAAAATTGAATAAGAAATAGGTTAAAAGGTACATATACTATATACATTTAAATGTTTTTCAGTACTTTTCCACTGACACAGTTGGGCTAATATTATATATTTTGATACTGGCAAAGAAGTAGTTTTGCAAATTCAAGATAAAGTCACATAATGCCTCGCAGGATGGTACAGCAGAATCCAAAGAATATACAAATCTGGAAAGTAGACTACACAAAGGACTCAGCATGTATTAAAAGGTGAGGAGTTAAATTTCATGAGACTTTCATTTGAAAAAAGGTGAGAGACTTTCATGTGAGGAAAGTGTGATCTTTGACTAACAGTTTGCAATTATAAATTATGTTTGCATTTTTCACTCTTGATTGAGATATGTTTGATATAGAAGTGTACTGCATTCCTTTCTTAGTGGAGGTAGAGTTCAAATCCTGCATCCCCTTCATATATGTGATGCAATAAATGTTGTCTGTAAAACCTAAGGAATGTCTTAATCTAATTTTTTAAAGTGTAGTATGGTTAAATTATTGTATTCCTTAACAATGCTAACTCAAGAAATGGACAATATGGGTATGGGTTAATGCTATTGGAATTAGAAAGAACAGAAAAGTAGATTTAGGTAATTTATATATTTCTGTGTAGGCCTATGAATAATTCTACCAGTAATCAGCTGCAAGTAGTACAGTCTGCATCCCTAGGCTAGATATCCAATCAATGTTGCAGCTGATCGGAAATAAATATAATTATTCATTTTTCTCATGTCTAGCATATATAACTTTGGAGAGCATGAATGGCTACAGAATGAACTTCATCTATCTTTAACCATGTCCTTTTTTAAGGCAAAGAATATCATTCCGAAGTAAGCTATTTTATTGCAGATGCCTCTTACATGATCACCCTAACTGCTGGTAGTCATAGGGTGAGGGTCTGTTGTTTGAAGATATAATGGATAAGGGACATGTGTGTAGGAAAGATATGATAGATGTGAAAGTAGGACCATGAATTGATCTCTCTATCCCCAGAATAGGAGAAGGATATTGGCCAAGGCTCTTGCCACCCCCATAGTGCCTTTTTTAGGCAAGGCTCAAATGACAAACCTACCTCCCTAGAAAACACAAGTGGAAAAAAACTAAGGGTAATGCTGCTCAATGCCAGAAGTCTAAACCTCAAGATGCACGCTCTCGAAGCCCTCCTCAGTATGGAGAACATCGATGTCTGTGCAGTGACTGAAACATGGTTCAAGGCTCCTGAGAGCACCCCAGCACTATCAGGTTTTACCTCATATCATGCTTTCCGGCCCCAAAACTTGGGCCGAACCACAAAAGGAGGGGGAGTATCCATATTCATCAAAGATACCCACACCTCCAGTTTAGTGGCAATGCACAAAGCATCGGAGACCATCCAGGTGCAACTAACCATAGGCAAAACTGCTTTACAGTTTGTAGCATGCTACAGACAACCCTCTCAAACTCAGGAACCCCACACAGCCTTCCTGAAGACACTGGAGAGTATGAATGTCTCTCCAAATACCATCATATTGGGAGACTTCAACTACCCAAACATAGACTGGGAACATTACTCAAGCCCCAACACCCTAGCCCAAAGGTTCCTAGAATTCATAAACTCAAATGCAATGGAACAACTAGTCACCATTCCCACAAGAGGAGACAATATACTAGACCTGATCATCACAAACATGGGGACAAAATGCTCCACACCGGAAGTATATCCCTCATTGGTAAGATCAGACCATAAATTAATCTCACTGGAAATCCACATCCAGCCCCGAGCCCCTGCACAAAAGACCACAGTGAAGAACTTCTCAAAAGCCAACTTCACACTTCTTAAGACTGAAGTGGTATCCTTCAAGGCCCCTGGGCCAGTGGAAACCACAACCCACACTGCTGAATCCTTTACAAATGCCTTCTACGGGCACCTTCAAGAATGCATGGATCATGCAATCCCAAATAAAACCAAGACCCATTCCCCCAAAGGCAGGCGCCCAGTCTGGTGGACCCCAGCCATAAACAAACTTTACAACAGGAGGAGGAAGCTACTACATGACAGAGCAGAATCCCTAAAAGGGAAGGCATCTCTGATCAGTACTAGCAAAAAACTATGATCACTCATAAAATCATCCAAGGTCGACTTTGAGAGAAAAATCGCAAAAGATACAAAAGACAATCACAAGGCCTTCTTTAGCTATGTTAGAAACCTGGGTGGAAACTCCCAGATATGCTCAGAGTTAGTCAAAATGACACAAAATACACTGAACCCACTGATATTGCCAACATTCTGGCAGACAGGTTCAGTGCAAATTTCTCCTCCCCCTCCCCCCCAAAAGGAGAAATAACTATCCCAGCAGAGTGTAGCCTCCCTAACATCTCAGATACCCAGGTGAGAGCCGCCCTCTCTAAAGCTAAAAACACAGCATCAATGGGACCGGACGGTGTCCCGGGCTGTGTGCTACATGAACTCCAAGAGGAACTAAACCCACACATAAGGCTGCTGTTTAATCTTAGCCTTACTACAGGATACGTACCCAAAGAGTGGCGTACAGCAACAGTGGTCCCACTTCACAAAGGCGGTGCTTCTACGGACCCTGGAAATTACCGCCCCATAAGCTTGATGAGCCTGGTCTGCAAAGCTATGGAGAGGATCATTATGGAACTCATAAACAAAGACATTGGGGACCTACAGACATTGGATCCTACCCAATTTGGCTTTGTCAAGGGCAGATCCTGCCTTTTGAACTTGGTCAACTTTTTTGAAACAGTCACTAAGGCCATTGATGAGGGTAAGGCAGTTCACACAGCCTACCTTGACCTTGCAAAATCCCTTGACACAATACCCCACTCGGGCATCATAGACAAACTCACCAGCTTAAATATAAACCCATATGTCACAAGATGGGTTGCAAACTGGCTCAAGGACAAAACCCACAGAGTCAGAGTTGCTGGAGCTATGTCAGACTCTAAGCCGGTCACAAGCGGTGTCCCACAGGGCTCAGTCCTGGGACCCCTCTTGTTCGGCATTTATTTTTCCGAGGTACAGGCAAACATAGGAGGATTGTGGCTGACAAAGTTCGCAGATGACTGCAAACTGGGCGCCATAACTGATACTCCAGCGGACACAAACATCCTTCAGAGAGGCCTCATAGAAATGGATAATTGGTGCCAGAGCCATAGCCTTAAGCTGAACGCCAAAAAATGTATAGTCATACCCTTTGGGAAAAACAAGGTACCCACAAATTACCACATAGGTGGTAATCCATTAAGTACGGAAGAGGTAATCAGGGACCTAGGGACCCAGGTTGACAGTAACCTCTCATTTGACACTCACATTGCCTAAGTGGTTAGGAAGACCTTCTATATTGCCCACCTTATCATGAAGGGTTTCACATCTAGATCAAGAGAGGTCATTGTGCCCCTGTACTCTTCTCTTATCAGGCCAATGATTGAGTACAATGCCCCATTTGGGATGTATCTTACCCGACACCTGCAGCAGTTGGAAAGACCCCAAAAGTTCCTCACCAAGAGGATAAAGGGTCTTAAACATATGTCATATGCTGCCCGACTGAAAAAACTCCAGCTCTATTCAGTCGCATACCGCCTACTCAGAGGTGATCTGTGCCTGACGTACAAGGCCATGTCCAATCCGGAATTAATGGACATGCTCCACCTCAGAAAATACAAATCCATCAGAGCCATGAGAGCAAGAGACTTAAACCTCAACACAGAAATAAATGGGACGTGCTGGAGGGACAGATTCATAACCCAGAGGCTCCCTACACTCTGGAACAGAATCCCAATCCATGTTAGGCAGAGCCCCTCACTAACTCTATTCAAAAGAAATCTTGACGAGTGGATGGGAGATCATAGGTTTACCCCAGGGGTCATCTCTGTGTCACTACTAGACAGAGGCACAGTAAACTAAACCCTAAATGGGCATAGTATTCTCATCCTAAGGGGTGGTGAAAGCCACACACACTCTCTGGCTAGGCTTATAAATGCCCTAGGGCAGATAGCCTAGTACGAACCTATAAACCTATGAACCTATGATGCAGAACAGTGCTTCTGTTTATCACTTAGAAAGTAAAAAAATATATACAGTATGGCAGTGCAGAAAACCTTTTTGCCAGCAATGAAAAGCAGAGGAAGGGGAGGGACTACAGTGGCCAATGAGATTGGATGAAGTAAATATGTAAGTGGAAATGTGAAACAGGAGAAGACTGGATACCTCGTTACCTTACAAAGTGGATGATAACAGTGTGTTATGTGACAGAAGATGAGGAATAACAATGAAGAGTAGAGAGAACAGCATTAATCTGTTCCAGCATGAGGTAAGGAGATACATTGTGCTGGGCACTTATGAATTAGCAAGGGTAAGACAACATGGTTAGATGTTAATGGGTTTGAGAGGATGTTGGATGGTATTGGATTGCTGCAGAGAAATGAGGCACAGGTGACTTAGTGTGTGTGTGTTAACTGAGGAAGTTGAGGGAGCTAATAATGTCTAAAGAATCTGAAAGCACCTGACTGAGCAACATGCAGCTCAAATGGTGGGTTTTGTAACTTTCGATTAGGAGAAAAGGCAGTATCAGGTAGAAAAGCTCAAAGAAGAATATGATACACTAAAACAGAAAGGTAACAGCTTACACTTGTGAGAACCAGGAGAAATGAATCACGTTACAGAGAAAGGAAGAAACAAAAGTGGTCTATTTGGGATACATAGCCAGACTTGAAACAATTGGTCTATGTAAATTCTTTGAATACTCACAATTTTGAACGTTACATGGTCAAGACCAAACGTTTGAAATTGCAAGTGTTCGAAGATTGACTTTCAATGGTGCCGTACATTGCAGATAGGGAGAATTTCCTTTTTCTGCACTGAAGTGCAGTCTCAGAGTTGGTATATATAAGTGGGTGTGTGTGTGTGGGGGGGGGGGGTTGCAGACTGTTAAAGTGTGTTTTTCTTTTTTCTTTTTTTGATATTTGAACATCCAAATGTTGAACATTTGGTCTCGACCATGTAATGTTCGACATTTTGGATGTTCGAATATTTAACATAGACCCAAAACAACAACAGAGAAAACCAAACTGTGCCGGAAAGTTGTGAGGTGTGGACAAACACTAAAGATTGAGTGTAGGTGAGAGGAAGAAGAGACAGGAATGAGAAACATTTAAATACAGGTATGCAAGTAATAATTCAAAGTAAATAAAGACCATGTTTAATTTACACCATCTGATTATTTGATTTAATTTTGTTAATCAGGACATATTTTAATAATACCGTTATTGGAATTAACTTTCTAGTTTAAATATCACATTCTAAATAACTGTGGATGTACCCCTAATTCAACAGTTTTCAAGAAAATGTTGATGGAATGACTTGGATGTTTTGCTTACCAGTGAATATTATTGATGTCTTAAGTTTAGGTTACCAGCACATATATTCTTTGCATTTATTTGCTTATTGTTTCTTTGAATGTTTCATATTGCAAAATATCATGATCAATGGCCAGAATTAATACAAAATGGTATGAAGGGGAAAAAAAGCTAGATGGAGCTGAACAACATTGACCTTATAGGGGATCGGATTTTCACAAATTGTTCTTTCAGTCTATTTTTTTTCCTCTACTGTGTCAACGCCTATTTGTTTATATATTTATTAACAATGCCAATTATTGTATGACATGCACTATGAATGGTGATTTTTCACTGTAAACTTTAGAACTATGTTTGGTAAATTTGCCAAACCAGGTGAAGAATAATAAATGTCTATTTCTAATGTTTTATACAAATATATATATATATATATATATATATATATATATATATATATATATATATAAATATATAAATAATTATTTTAACTTTTAACAAATGTAAATTACAGAGCACAACTGGTCATAATAATATTAGAGGAGCTTAGAATTATGTATCCTCACACAGGTATCAATAGTTTCCGTAAACATGCCTAGTGAAGAAAGTATATATTTTTTACAGCTATCCTGCTTGTTTGTATGTACAGTTTAAGAATTTTGTACAGATATCTTCAGCTTTCTTTGAAATTTGAATACAATTTATTTGTCTGTTATGATTTTAGAGAGCAGGGAGTATTCAAAAAAGTTAGCTCAGAGAAGTTCGCACCATATTGTGCAGAAGTAACATAATTTGCATGGAACAAAAGCTCATTAGTGACTCATCTGAATGTCTCAGACTTCCTGTCAACCCACATAATTCTGTTTTTGATGTACCTACACCAACACATATAATGATACAGTAACAACAATTATGCCACTACACACATGCACACCCTTGCAGTACTTACCTGCTGAAGCAGTAACAGACCTCCTGCTGCCCATATAGCAATGGGTGTACATCATACACTACTATGCTCAGTCCTCACTGCTCTGCTCTGAAATAATGGGGTACAGCTCATCTTTTGATCACTGTACCATGCTATTTTGATCCTGGAAGAAGGCTCTGGGTCAGAGTACAAAGCTAATTTATATAATATGTGACTATAGACTGAATTTCCATGCTGTATTATCCAGCGAACAGTTGTAGTACTGATTGTAAGAATGTTCACCTGCTGTAGTGTTAGAGTAGTCTTTGACATACTCCATCGTAATGCATCACGGAATCCAGATAGAAATAAGATTGTTTAGTGTGCCACATGTTCCTTTCCTCCATACCTCCCATTGTGTTTTATTCAAACCCTTATCAATGTATGGAATAAATTGTAATATTAATTTCATACGAAAATGTTGTTCTGTTTAGTTTTACTTTTTCAGAATTTGTAAAAAATACACTATGTTTTCTTCAATTCTAGTTTCAGTCATCTTTCTAAATTGATAATAGAAGTAGAAAATAACCCCACTTTTCTTTCAAATGACTTAGAAATATATAAAGATCAGCAGTTCTTTCTATAATTTTCATTGACTATATACTGCATTTTACCTCCTACAAATGAGTCTTCTCTCTGCTCTTTCATAACCCTAAAGCCTTAATAAATCCCCCATTGCTGATAATCGAGTATTAGGTTTAATGTTGACATTTATTATCTGTACAAATAAAATTAATAATGTCAGATTTTACCTTATTTATTTTTAAATCCTTCTTCCTTATTTTAGTGTTGAGTTTTTCAATAATATCATGAAGAAAAAAAAAGCATAGTAGATCTGATCATAATCACAATTTCATGTATAAACATTTTAATCAGACATCAAATAAAATATTGTTACTTAATAATAAACAACATACATGTACCAACAATTGTTTTAAACAGTCCATACAATATTTTTGCAGATTTTTAATTTTATTTGCTTATGTATTTATTTTTATGTTGGATTTTCATTGCAGAGTATATAGTTTCCAGCAGAAAAGGCAGTATATCCAGATAATCTGCACCAGCTGAAACTTCTGTAACTTCACTGTTGAATGAGTAGAAGTCATAAGTATGGTGGCAGGTCGTATCCAGATGTTCGAAATAATAAAAACTTTTTTATGCATGGACTAATAAAAATCTATAACCGTACTGATGAATTACATGACACAGTAGCTAAGGGGCAGCCAATGCAATAAAAAAAAAAAAAAATATATATATATATATAGATATATATATATATATTAAAAAAAATATATATATATATATATATATATATATATATATATATATGAGAAAAAAGGTGCTTGACAACTTGGGAACTCTATAAGAATCAGTATTACTACATGCAACATCACCTGCAGTTTGTGTACGTCACTTTCTGGCAGAGATAGATACAGATAGCAGTAGCAATTGTCACAAGGACATTAATATATTTCCCATAGTGAAATGTTCATTATTAGGAATGAGATTATCTTATGGTCCTGAGGCAATAAAGGAGTAGCTTAACTGTAGCGGCTGGCTGATTTTCTAGAGTTAGCTCATCATTTAGTATTGAACCACAGTACTAATGACATTGAGCTCAAGTCTTCTTTAGCAAACTAACACCTATAATAAACTTCAGAAACAGTATGGACTTTACTGGATCCTTGCACCAAACAACAATGTCCTTTCATCAGGTTTATATGACTTCATTCAATTTTTGGAAACTCAAAATTCATATGGACAGGAACATGTGATCAAGTGCCTGAAAACTTGAAATAAAAAAAAAATCTATTTCAGGTGGATGAAAGAGAATACGATGAAAGGGGGGTTTATCATATTCTCTTTCATCCATCAGAAATTAAGACATGCCCATGAGCAACAAATACAAAATGAGAAATACAACTGTACATTATCAGCATAGCTGAAATAATAATATGGGTAGAAACTTAAAAAAAAAATAATAAATAAATAAATATATAAATAAATAAATACTTTCATGTTGTTGTGAAGTTCTGCATAGATCAGTCCTGCCAGCTACAGAATAATTAAATATCACTGACTTTATTATTATTTTTAACCCTGAATGTCCTCATGAGGAAGTCGTCCTGATATGATCTTATTTATTTTTGGTTTATAATGCATTGTGAGGACACATCATAGCTGATGTCATTAATTTGCTATAGTCACTACTGTCAGATCACAATTTGATTCACTTACTGCTTGAAAATCCTCAGGAAAAGAGTCAGCAAATTATTTGCAGTGTCTCTTACATATTTATTTCCTACATATGCACCAAATAATGCAAAAGGTGCTTGCAGAAATAGAAATAAATAGCTGAGATAAAGAAGCCATTGTACAAAATGGAATTTTATGTGTTTCAGTGCCTTTTTTCCTTCCACCTGAATTACAAATAGTATCCTTTTCCTTTCTATCATAGCTCTGCTTTGAGTATAGTTGATGTCAGTGATAATTAGGTTATTTCAGTGTCAGACCATAAAAGGCTGATTAGGTATGCAGCCCCAGAGTAAGGATAGAATTAAACTGTATATGATATCATACATTATAAGAGGTGTGAATAAATTTATAATCCTAGTGTGTGCGAAATAACAAAACAGAGTGCAGTTATTTTGCTATATGTGTTTTCTTTTCATAATGCTTCCAAATCTGAAATGATGTGAGAGAGAGCTATTCCTAAAGAAAATAAGAAACTTCTTTCAGCTCCAGAATGAGGAGGCTGACTACAGTAGAAATGCCACTGAAGGAAAAAAATTGGCAAGTTATTTTTTTTATATATGTGCAAATATGGGGATCAGTTTGTAGGAAGAAAATACACTTTAGAGAAAGAAAATCTTGTTTTTTATGAGCATAGTTGTCCCTTAAACCATGGCTCCAAATAACATATTATTGAGAAATCATATCAGTGTTAACAAAGAAATCAGGTTAACACATATGGAACCCCAGCAATAAAAAAAGTGTAAAACACTCTGAGATCTAAAAAGAAAGGATTTAATCAACAAGACCACACCTGTCATAACACACCCAGTCTTTAGGTGGTCAGTTATAAACCCTTGATCTACTAAATTGTGGACAATCAAGACCAGAACTGAAAAACTTCCTGATTTCTAGCTCTTAGAATTCTGTATCTGGACTGTAATTGAACATTGCCATTGTTATTGCACTGCTTAAAACCTGAATAAGTGGTATTGCATACTCCATAGGCTGACAGATACATCTAAGCACTGTTACAACTACTTCCTTCATAAATGTAGTTTGGAATGGAAGGTTGAATTTGAGCTGTAATTTCTTTCATTTTCAAGGTTCACAATTGGACGTCTTGCATAGAAGAGTCATTGCAATCTATTTACATAAACGAGTGATACAAATATATTTGATTGCAAGACAAAGTTGTAGCATTCTCAAAAAGAGTAGGCCTCACTATTCTTGAGACATATATTTATTAGCCTTTGCAGATGTGGTCCAGTTCTCATGTTGTCATAGGCATCCGACATAGACAGCCCTCCAGCACCAACCGCAATCCTGGCACACCCACAAGCTAAGTCAATCATCCTACAAATTGCCAAATGGCGTAGAATGTGCTGTTACCTATATCTATGGTATGGATGTGAGCATGCAAAGGAATTGGGTGGCTGAATGTTATGGCAGCAGAAAGTAGACACCCATAGTAGCACCATGACATCTGTAACACATACAGGAGTCAACATAGTAGCCAGTAATACACAGGTTGACAAAACCCACTGCAGGAAATGTGCTGGGAGACAGGTGTGTCTATATGACTCACATATGCCAATCAGGGAGGTTCACATACCCAACAACAGTCCCAGCCAGCAGGACAGGTGTAGACAAACCCAAACAGACCCTGTGCCATGGCCTCTGAATGATGCCTATGGGTAACCTCTCCCCCAGGCCTACACAGACAGACAGACAGACTGCAGCAGGTCAGGCAGTGGGATGTTATTTCTGAAGGGTAGGGAGACACTAATATGTAGGGCCAACAAAGCTATGATCTGTAGTACACTGGTATGCCTCTAGTCAGCATGATAGGTAAGAATACAGAATGAAATGGAGTACCTGACATACCAGTGCAGTCCTAGAAAATGTGTGCAAGTATCAGGTGTGCCCCCTCATACTACGAACTAATGTAATAACAGTTAGGTGTGCCCCCCCAATCCTGTGTAGAAATGTAGAAATAGTCAGGTGTGCCCCCCATCCTATGTAGTAATGTTATAACAGTCAGGTGTGCCCCCCAGTCCTGTGTAGAAATGTAGAAATAGTCAGGTGTGCCCCCCCCATTCTATGTAGTAATGTAATAACAGTCAGGTGTGCCCCCCCCAATCCTGTGTAGAAATGTAGAAATAGTCAGGTGTGCCCCTCCACCCTAGGTAGAAATGTAGTAACAGTCAGGTGTGCCCCCCCCAATCCTGTATAGAAATGTAGAAATAATCAGGTGTGCCCCCCCATCCTATGCAGAAATGTAGTAACAGTCAATGGCAAATGATCAATGGATACCCTGCAGAAACAGCATGCTACTTGTAGGTGTTCAACACAAACGTCAGCACTGCAGTACAAACTACCTGGACTTGATCCACACATTCAATACAGATGGGCATACTGGGCATGCTCACACACTTAGAGAAATGAAGGCACTGTCAGTCAACAACATACTGAAAGGACATACTGGCCATGCTCACACACAAACACATGAAGACCATGTCGGCAAACACCAGTGGACCAGACATATCTGTCAGTCGAAGATGTTAGTGCAGACACTCCTCAGTATGCAACACTCATGCTTTGCACACACAGTGGATAGGAATACAGACATATATGTAAGGACAATACACTATAATAAGCCAAAGGTAGACATACATAGATGTGTAGAAGAGGGTGACTGTGACAAGGAGCCATGCAGGCTTGTCCCACACAGCACACAGCCAAAGGGCCACAACCACATGAGGTTCAGATGTCACTCACCACAAATACTAGCCACCGGTATCTGTCAGCAGTATAGATTATGTGATGCATGTGCTAACTGTGCCACATGACTGTACAAGGAAGTAGTCATCTAGCAGCTGTATACACATATCTGTGTAATATGACCCTGTTTGTTCCCGCATGTGGTGTGTCAACCTCTAGATGAATGGGTTATGGCCCATGCACACAAACTGCTCTCCCCGTAGCCCTACTATGACAAGCCTGCTGAGGTCATCCACTGTGAAACACACCTTTGGGAGAGCTTTAGCCCAGTAATCTCTGTGGCGCATCCCATAACTGCGTACTACTGTAGTGTGATAAACTAGTTAGGTAGGAGTTCCAATCCCAGACATGGCAACTGTGTGTGTGTGTGTGTGTGTGTGTGTGTGTGTGTGTGTGTGTGTGTGTGTGTGTGTGTGTGTGTGTGTGTGTGTGTGTGTCTTTCTGTGTAGAGAGCAATGCTTTTCAGGGTAATCACAATACCTACAATTCAAATGCTCTACTTTGGCAAGGTTGCTGATGTCATCCACCAAGAAATACACCTCTGGGAAGGTTGCAGCCCAGTAACCTCTGTAACGTGGCCTATAGCTGCATACTGCTGTAATGTGATAAATTAGTTAGGTAGGAGTTCTAATCACAGACTTGGCAAATGTGTGTGTGTGTGTGTGTGTGTGTGTGTGTGTGTGTGTGTGTGTGTGTGTGTGTGTGTGTCTGTTTGTATGTGTGTCTTTCTGACTCTGTCTGTGTACAGTGCAATGCTTTTTAGGATAGTCACACTCTATACAATTTGAATGCTCTACTTTGGTAAGGCTGCTGATGTCATCCACCTAGAGATACACCTCTGGGAAGGATGTAGCCCAGCAATTTCCATAGCCCGTGCCATAACTGCGTACTGCTGTAGTGTGATATAGAACTCTGGTCGGGTTCTATTCCCACCCATGGCAGTTCTAGATGTTTTGTGTGTGTTTCAATGTCTGTATAGGGAGCAATGCATTTTAGGCTAGTCACACTCAGTACATTTCATACGCCCTACTTTGGCAATCCTGCTGATGTCATCCAATGTGAAATATACCTTTGGGGAAGGAGTTCTGCAGTAATTCCCATGGTGCATCCTATAACAGCTTCAAGGTGTAGTGTGATATACACCTCTGTTATGGGTTCTATGCCCACATATGACAGTTGTGGATGTTTTCTGTGTGTGTTTTAATGCCTGTGTAGGGAGCAATGCATTTTAGCCTAGCCACACTCACTACAATTTGAATGTCGTACTTTGGCAATCCTGCTGATGTCATCCAGTGTGAAATACACCTTTGGGGAAGGAGTACTCCAGTAATCTCCATGGTGCATACTATAACTGCGTAGTGCTGTAGTGCAATAAACTAGTTAGGTAGGAGTTCTCATCCCAGAAAGGAAAGTTTTGTGTGTGTGTGTGTGTGTGTGTGTGTGTGTGTGTGTGTGTGTGTGTGTGTGTGTGTGTGCGTGTTTGTAGGTGGTTATGAGTGTGTAACATCTGGGCCCAATGTGGAGCGGGTTTTGCAATTTTCTTATATGGTAGCCCTAGTATATATCACAATGTCCACCATACAGGGATAACAGATGTGAAGTAGCCAAGAGGCTGGGGTGCAAATCCATACCCATACATGTGACATCAAGGCCCGGCAAACAAAGTTAGCAACCCTAGTATTACCCAGAGAACACTCTCAACCCATGTCTCATACACACACACACACAAACACGCACACACACACACACACACACACACACACACACACACACACACACACACACACTTGTCTAGGCAATAGCCACTATGTTGGTAGTACACTGTATATTGCCCACCGGTAGTAACTATGGGGTGATTGCAGTGGGCTACAGAGAGCATGGCACCCTGTCCATCTGTCCAATAGGCACATACATGCAAACAGTGCACCTTCCCCATGTTCCCCACTGGATACCTGCAACACCGGTGGTGCCATCAAATGTGACCCATAAAGAACATACCATGCCTGAAAACATGCTCTGTATGGACAGATGCCTCTGACAGCAGTGAATGCCATTAGCATGCTATCAATGTAAGTGCAGGGTAAACCTGCTGTCCATTACCAATTCCCACCACATGCGCCACAGACACCCTAGGTACAGTTCCACTGTCACTGTACATGCATGTGGAAGGTGTGCACATCACAGACACTGTCCATGTCACGGACTAAGGAACACATACATGGCAAGCAATGCACAGCATTGGCCACATGCAATAGTCACCCAGCTGACTGGATGGTGAATACAATACCCACCTGTGTGGGCAAATCCAGAAACTACACCCCTGAGCCACAATGCAGACCATTGTCATGTGGCCTGATGCCAAGGTATACCCATCACCTAGCCAAGTATAGCCATCTGGCACAGTTGACCACTACTCACCCGTGAATCAATACACCCATGCATGTCAGTACTGGCACCATGTGTGTGTGTGTGTGTGTGTGTGTGTGTGTGTGTGTGTGTGTGTGTTGTATGATGCATATGATCACAATCACACTCACTACAACACCCATTGGCATACTGATGCATGCTGCCAGATGTCAAACACCTCCCCATACCCTTTGTCCATATAACCTCCGTATGACCCCTGTGGTGCATGTGATACCTGCACAGTAATGTGTTGTGGCAATCTCACTAGTGATGAGTTGTATTCCTGGCCCTGCCAAATGTGTCAATGTGTGTGCATCCCAGTGAGAGTGTGGCTGTGTTGTTGCTGGCACCTGTACATGCGGACAGGCATGTGTACTACACCTACTGTAGAGCTACCAAATCCCTGTTGCAGATGTCACTCACCATCACATATATGTTCTGAGGGCTCCTCACCATGTAACCTATGTGGCGCATCCAATAACTGCATGGAAATGCGATAGCACTACATAGTTGTCAGAGGTTTGATACCCTGTGCTGGTAGGTGTGTGACACAAACATGCTTAAGTTTTACTCTCCCACCCCTCCTTGACTTTTTTTACTCTGTCTGCCTCTCTCACTCCCTTTCTGGTGGATGTGGAGACATACACCTGCTTTGCTTATGCAGCAGCATGTGTATTTTAATTGATGCTCATGATCAGCTGATGGCCTCTGCATGAATTGCAGCCCTCCTCTAGCTGATTGCATGTGGAACAGCTGTGGTAACATTCCCATAGCCAACTGCATGGAAACACACTCCAATATATAGGAACATCATGCTGGTGTTGGGCCTTTCCATTCCCTGTGAGCAGGAACTCAATCTGTTGTTTGGCAAACAGCATCTCAGATGGATTAGGGATTTACATCTAGCAACATACACTGTAGAAAGAGGGCAACACACATGAGGGTGATGTGCCTGACCTGACTACAGACTGTAAGTGCTGCTATGCTGGATTTGGAGCAATGTTGGTTTAACAGCGTGTGTGTGGATATGGCTGTCCTACATGTTGAAATACCTGCCATGTCAGTGCTCTGTGTATGAGGAATCCCCATCTGTAGGGTCATCTGCAGACTGGGCAGTGCGTGGTGCCTTTGGTTTCAATTGTTACCCACAGAGCACCTATCTGTGAACTGCAGAAGGTAGTGTGAGGATTGCAGTCTGTAGATGGTGGAACTGTGACAGTTACTGACTTCATATCCCTCACAGGACATATGTTGCAAGAAACCCTGTTACAACAGTAAATGTATGAGGTTATCACAGCAACATGCCAATATTGGCCTGGTGTATGTGCTTCCAGCCACACCTCTGTCAACCTTTGTACATATGTCAAGCATTAAGAGGTGCATATGTGCTGTACAGCATAATTAGTGACATCATATCTGATAACAAGCCAGTGAGATATCAGACTGCTACAAATGTTATGTACAGTAGGGGTTATATTTGATGACATAATTTGGACATTCTGTGGTTATGTGTAAACTACTGAGGTCTGTGTACTTATGGTGAATGTCGACAGTGTGTGTTAATGTTAATATGTACTTTGGCCTGTGTACAGACTGTGGTAGATGTCATTGTTCTTGGTCCCGTCCTATCTGATGTTACATGCTGCTCCACTGTGTGTTACCATATTGACTTACATGTTTGTAGGGCCATACACACACATGTCCCATACCACAGACAGGTATCGGACCACACTGTGTAGTGGCCCAGTATATGTAGGGTTTGTGTGTGAGTGGCACATATGAGTATGATGATAAACAGATTGTCCATATACTCCCAGGAACACCAAACGAAGATCACCACAATGTAATAAACAATGTATTCTTTTATTTATAAAATCACAAGCGCTTTCGCATACTATCCAGTATGCTTCATCAGGTAACAATTCATTATAAAATCTTGAATGCTTATATAGCAATAAAAGCCAAGTTAATGACTTAATTTCCCGCTCTTTTTGACCTCTTAGTTAATAATCAATTTAATTTCATTTATTAACCTCTTCAGTTAAAGAAACATTTTATTGCTACTATAAAAGTCATGTCCTCACTTCAACATTCAACTTAGATTATTATAAATCCAATTAAACTAACCCTAATTCAAAAATCAAAAACAAATATGTTATATTATCTATAAGTTTCAAAATCAAATTATATAAATAAATGAATGATGTATGCTCCATAATGTAGAATCAATCTTATAATAAAAATATATGACTGTATTCTGAAAAATATATGTAAAATATATAATTAGTATATGTATATATATAGAAAAATGTAGTAGACACATCTATATAAGATATGCTTTATATAACTACAATTAAGTGATCAGAATATTGGTGGACATATTACAACTATCCAAGGTAGATAACAATGAAATGTAAAATTTTTCAATAACCATATATATATATATATATATATATAAATAATAACATATAAATACAATTATAAATAAAAACATAATATGAACATAATTAATGCATAGACTCATATCAAAATCAACATATTAATATTATGACATCATGTTCCCAGAATCACTTGTAAAATGTTTACCTGGACACTAATATAGGTTTTATACTAACTGTACTATTGAGTCCAGGGGCTATATGTGCTTTTAACCTCAATATCCATTCTAGTTCGACTTTCTCCAGGTAATTCATATTATTCCCTCCTTTCTTAACTTGTCTTACAATATCTATTACACAAAATTTGAAGCTATGATCATGATGAATATTTATATGTTTGGCTAAAGCATTAGTTAAAATTGACTTCCTAATTTCATAGATGTGATTATATATTCAATTCTTTAATCTCCTTGTAGTCAAACCTATGTAATATGCCTCACATTTAGAACATGTCGCCATGTATATAACATTAATAGTGTCACAAGTAGCTTGCACCTTAAAGTAATAATCTTGATTAAGTCCTGGTACAGGAAAGTGCTCATCTGTTATAATATATTTGCACATGTTGCACTTATTACAAGGTACAGTCCCAAAATGAGGTACTCTATCGTTACTGATACTATCAATAATCTTCTCATTACATAGAAGTCTCTTTAGGTTTTTACTATTCTTATAACAAAAATTCAGAGTAACACCTATCAATTTCTTGATATCTTGATTAGCTATAAGTATATTCCAATTTTTCTTTATGATACTTGTGATATTATAATTATCGTTCGTATACCTAGTCACAAAGGGAATATCAGACCTAGGACTATGGTTACCAGGTATAGATCTCAATTTATTAAAATTACCATTTACTTTTTCTTTCTCCTTACTTGGCCTCTTGTTAAAATATTGACCACTCTGGTTGTAGCAAACATTATTTGTTTGTGTAAAACTATAACTAATCTCTTCTATCAAGTCAAGTGGATACCCTCTCATTAGAAATAAATCCCTCATATTTAACATCTCTTGATTTCTTTGCACTTCATTGCTACAGAGTCTGAAAATCCTCAGAAACTGATTCTTAATAATATTGAGGAAAATATGCCTTGGATGCATGCTATTATATTGCAAAATAGCATTTTTCCAACATGTCTTTCTATATATGGTAGTAGTTAATATAGAATCACAACTAACAGATATACTAACATCCAAAAAATTTATCTCGATGTTCGAAAACTCCAAGGTAAACTTTAAGAAGTGGGTAGTTGACTCAAAAAATGTTTGCAATTCCAACACAGAGTTGGTATCGCCTCTCCATAAGATGAGAATATCGTCAACAAAACGCCTATAAAGTATCATATTGTTAGAATATGTACTATTAAGGACATGTTGACATTCCCAGTTGTACATAACTAGATTTGCATAGGAGTTGGCACAGGGGGTGCCCATTGCAACCCCCCATATCTGCTTAAATAACTTGTTGTTAAAGGAAAAAACATTATTATTAAGCACTAGATCTAACAAGGTGCTAATCAACAATTGTGAATCTTTATCAATAGTACCATCCCTACACATCACCTCTCTTACTGCCACTATACCATAATCATTCGGTATAACCGTAAATAGATTTTTCACATCCATCGTTGCTAGAATCAAATGCGATGACTTAGCTACATCCTCTTTCAAGGATGCTAAATCTCTTATTAGCTGTTGTGTATCTCTAAGTATACTTGGTATATTCTTCACTATAGGTCCTAGCTTAGATTCCAAGTAAACTGAGATATTTCCAGTTAGCCATTTATTACCCGCTACTATGGGGCGTAGGGGTGGTGGAAACTGATTCTTGTGCATTTTAGGGAGTCCCTTAATAAAAGGAACTAGAGGACATTCAATTAAACAATATTCATGTAATTGTTTACTGAACTGTCTACACATAAGTATATCATACAAAGTATCATGCACCATGTATATTAATCTTTCTAACTCTACATCATTGATATTAACATATTTTTGTGTGTCACATAGCATATCCAACATCAAATTATTGTAGAAAAGAGTGTCCATTAACACAAGTCCCCCGCCCTTATCTGCTGGTTTCACAACCAGATCAATGTCCTTAGATAAACTTCTAAGTGCTGTTTGTTCATGAAAATTCAAATTGTGATATATATGACGTTTACTAACAACATTTATAGATTTAGAAAAATAATTATAAAACTCACTCTCACATACTTGAACAAAACAACTGACATTAGTTGGCATATCAGGTATAAATGCACTTTTTTTCTTTAAATTACATTCATTATTGGTATAAACAGTTCTAGTTTTGTCCTTAAACAACAGTTTCAGCGAGATGTTTCTAGCAAACATCTGCAAATCAATCAACAATTCCGTTAAACTACTGGCCTGTGATGGAACAAATGAAAGACCTCTATTTAAGAGGCTATTTTCATGGTTGTTTAATGAATGACTAGACAAATGAAATATTAAGTCATTTAGTTCTTCGGTTTTCTCCTTACCTCCGTATTCTCTTCTGAGTACTTTCTTTTTCTTCTTCCTCTGCTGCTGGACCTTACTCGGTTCTGCATCCGGTATTTCACAGGGAAGGGTAAAAAACCATTAGTTACCGCTGATGAATTGTCTTTGGGTCTCGCACCCTTTTGTTGTTCTGACTGCTTCAGTCCCTCTTGGTTTGGTGGTGGAATATTCATCAAAGACGTTCCTTCTCCTAGGCGCTGACGCTCTACCTGCGTCGCTCCAATCGGAACGATGGTGCTGGCCATGTGTGTAAAGTTTAAAGCGGAACTGTCATTTGTAATGGAGGTAGACTGTGATGTTACATTAACTTGAGGCCCTGATGTTATTGATGCATTCAAATTATCATGGCTAGTTCGTTGAGAATTAAATCTTGGCCATACAAAGATCTGCCCCGTAAGGAAATCATGGTAGTCTCTGACCAACTTTTTATGTTTAGTTTGTTGTAATCTCTCACTAAACGCCATCACTTGTAAATATATGGCGTCAACTTTTTTAATATACATTTCCCCTTTAAAATTGTCACTTATACTATTATGCAGATCTTCCACCTTCGTGGTAAGTTCACATTCTATCGGGGTAAAATAGTCAATGAGTAGATTAATACATTGTTTACTAAATCCAATATTGAGCTCTTGCCACTGTTTTAACAATAACGGATGCGTGTCTCCGTAAGTCGGCATGCATAAAATACGCATGCCTCTTGGAATCGCATTGAAATGAAGACATGCCTCGAGATGGCGTCTTTGCCAGATTAATTTATGCAATTTATACAAGTTGTTTTCTAAATCTCTGAGGCTGTTAATGAAGTCCTTGTGATCAACAACAGTACCTGTATTATTGTTCGCTGGTATAGATCTATCCAGGTCTATACTTAACAACTGCTACAAATGTTATGTACAGTAGGGGTTATATTTGATGACATAATCTGGACATTCTGTGGTTATGTGTAAACTACTGAGGTCTGTATACTTATGGTGAATGTCGACAGTGTGTGTAATGTTAATATGTACTTTGGCCTGTGTACAGACTGTGGTAGATGTCATTGTTCTTGGTCCCATCCTATCTGATGTTACATGCTGCTCCACTGTATGTTACCAAATTGGCTTACATGTTTGTAGGGCCATACACACACATGTCCCATACCACAGACAGGTATCGGACCACACTGTGTAGTGGCCCAGTATATGTAGGGTTTGTGTGTGAGTGGCACATATGAGGATGATGATAAACAGATTGTCCATATACTGTAATAATGTGCTAGAGTACCATATGTGGCTGTGGCTCTGTTCACATTGGATGTAGCTATGCACTGTCACATAGGTGTATCTTACCCTGGGCTGTGACATGCCTGTAGAGCCTGCTATATATACAGGTACATGTGCATTCCCCCATAGGAAATGTAGATCAGTGTTGAGCCAGTCTGCCTGTAGCCTGCACAGTGCTTTGTTACATGCCTAGCAGCTTAGTGTACTTACCCAGTGAGATATCATGTCAAGATACCAGCCAGATGTACTGCTGCCGGGCCTCCCCTAACAGTCATGTATGCCAGACAGAGCAGTGGGATGCTGTACAGATGCATATCAATATCTAGTGGGTAGTATGTGGCCATGGCACCTCTGTACCAGAGGTTAATATGCATCAGGACAGACAGGGGTGTGTGAATGCATAATCTATGGGGGCATATGTATATCAGTCATTACGTGTTACACCCATCTACATGGCTAACATCCACATTGTCAGGCTTGGTCCACATGTTTTGCACTAAGGGGTTCTGTGTATACTTCTGGACTGTCCAGAGTGTGTCAGAATGTCCACATATATTGGCCAATATCTCTGCTATAATCCACAGTAGTATTACGAGCTAGCAGCGGTACTGTACTATGATGTTCATAGGATGTCTGTCAGTAGCCAATGGCACACATGTTGAAAGCAGATGTGACCTCCCACACACACCATGTCTGTGAAGACAATTACTATTACAGTAACAATAGTCTACTGATATACCTGCTAGACATACCTGACATCCCTTTGCACTATGTAATTGGGACTATAGGGGCTGAGGTAGGCCTACACTTCATGTTCATGGCATATGGTGGAAATGCATGTATATATAATTATCCAGATATCTATATAGATATATACACATATACATATCAACATATATATACATATGGGTATGTATATGTACATAGATATACATATACACACTCAGATATATACATATACAGAGCAATATATGTCTACACATATATACAGATATTGATACATATGCACATATATGCATATCATACTGCCATTATTGCCAGCAGTCCACTGCTGTTGTATCCCCACACATGCAGTTTGGCTGGTGCCATATATGTGTGGGTTTGACCTACACCATATATGTGTGTGCCCATATGCACTCCAGAGGCCAGTGTATGTAATAATGGTATATGGGCTTGAAATATTGAGTTTAGGGGGGCAGATGCACCATAAATAACCTAGGCTGCTACAATATGTGGGGGTATCAGGTGTAAACTGCCTTAAGGTATCTGGATGTACAGTACCATACAATTCACCTATATTAACATTACTTACATAAATTGGGTTAATGTAGGCCTACTGCCTCCTGCCATACAGACTGTTCTATTTGTCAGTGTGCTTGTGATGGTGTCAGTTATGCCTTGTTATGTGACAGTTACATCCCATTTGGTCAAATGAAGTCTTTACCACCTAGTGATTGTGTACAGAGTGTAGATAGAGGCTGCTGAACTATACACCTGCATTACATACTGCTGATTGTTTGGTATCCTGTGGCCCAGTCTGTCTTTACTATTGTACTATTTGAAGGGCTTGGCCTGGACAGCAACAGTTGTGAACCTTTCCAGACTACTGTATTAGCATAACTTTCACAGTTGCATTACTCTGTTTATATGGATGTCAGTGTCTGAACAGCTATATGACATGGCATATACATCTGTAATAGTACAGAAATAATGGTTTTCCATTTCTGCAGACCTGCGTGTGGTGTCATATCCTATGACCTCTCTGTGGGTATATGTTGCAGGCAATGAGTTTCATTTGTATGGGTGGCTCATCCAGTGTCCAGTTGTTAAGGTGTTAACTGTAGGCATAGTGGCTGTTCCATATTGTGTGCACCTACTACATAAGTATCTTACTGTACATATTTCTGCGTGTGTATGTGTAGTCACAAGTATATCTATATATATATATATATATATATATATATATATATATATATATATATGTATATATGGGTTCACTTCAGTTCACTGAACTTTCAATTCACTGACTTTCATTTCACTGACACCATTTCACTGAAATTCATTTCACTGAAACTTCATTTCACTGAAAGTTCATTTCACTGACAAGTATTATTACAAAGTAAATGGAATATGCCCCCTTCCCCACTGTAGTGCGACCCTGGAGTTAGAATATATAGTTAGGGGGTGTGGGGGGCGCAGCCCCCCACTTACTTTTCTTTTACTAAGCAAGATTATATCAAAACGTAAGAATATCATATGAAATGAAGTGGGGGGCTGTGCCCCCCACACCCCCCCAGCTATATATTCTAACTCCAGGGTCGCACTACAGTGGGGAAGGGGGCATATTCCATTTTATTGCTAATAATAGTTGTCAGTGAAATGAACTTTCAGTGAAATTAAGTTTCAGTGAAATGAATTTCAGTGAAATGGTGTCAGTGAAATGAAAGTCAGTGAATTGAAAGTTCAGTGAACTGAAGTGAACCCGTATATATATATATATATATATATATATATATATATATATATATATATATATATATATATATACATATATATATATACATATACATATATGTGTCTGTGCATATCAATCCTGGGGATGTTGATAGCTTCCACTATTTACATCTCCTATGGGAGCCAGACTGTACTGCATGATATGTTATCAATACCAGCCTGACATCATACAGGTGGGATGTAGTACTGTTAACATCTTGCACCCATGTCGTGTCAGGTCCTGGTTATGGGATCTGCAACACTTGGTAGTGTATTGCAGGATGGATGTGTTTGGCTGTGGGGGGGTGGGTATACCTATTCGTACAAGACGTATCTGTTTGGGGCCTCTCAACCCCATTAATAGTGTATGTGGACATACATGTTTTAGTTAATCTCACATTGATATCTACACATGTATGCCCATATATACCTATATAGATATATATAGCTGCTTACATATACATAGCTATGTCTGTATATATGTACATAGATATATATCTGCTTACATAGATGTTGCTTGCTGTGTATATATTGACATATAGGTGTAGACATATATATATGTGTTGATGTAGCCATTTGCATGTATATATCTTCAGATATATATATATATATATATATATATATATATATATATATATATATATGTGTGTAGATATATATATATATATATATATATATATATATATATATATATATATATATATAGATATGTTGTATCTGTTTAGATATTAATATATTTACACACACGCATACATCTAAATCTTGGAATGCATTCTCTCTACTGTTTAATGTCTGGACTGGATGATATGTTTTTGAAATCATCAGGGTTATGTATATCTGGCATAGCTTAGTGGTAACTCATTTTGTCTATGGTGTGCAAGGTCCTGGGCTCGAGCCTTGCAGAGGCTGTTTATTTTTTTGCTGGGCAGAACATGGGCCATTGGATGCAGAGTGATTAAGGCACTTTAAAGTAGTTGTTAGCGGGTTTGCACAGGTTTGTACAGAGGTAAGCACTGCTAACTTCCGGTTACAGTTTCTTATACTCAGCTTCTGTATTGCTTACCCTGTGTAGGCATTGCTTACCCCCATGCAAACACGCTTAAACCAGCTTACTGCTGCTTAAAAGTGCTTACTCCTGCTTACCCCCGTGCTAATTTCTTTAAAAGAAAAGAAAAGAAAAAAGGGTAGATAGGAAAGTGGTGACAAAGAGGCACAAAGAGGGAAAGACAGTAGGGAAAATAGCTAGAGATGTACAGGAAGGGTGTAGGGAAGGTTCATAGCTGCCCATTTCTTCTACAGCAACAGTTGTGCATATACACTGAATTTGGAGGTAGGTTTGGACACTCAAACCCCTGGGAGAGGGGTGAGGACAACAATAATAAGTTGTGATGTCAATTAGACCGGATGACATGCATCCAGTGGACATGTGTGCAAAATGGACAGCTATGTAAGGGGCAAGATTTTTTTGTGGGAACAGATTGCCCTTTTTTTCTTTTTTCAGGTGAAAGTGGGATGTTGGGGAGGGGTAGTAGGTATATTTGGGGAGGTAGGTAGGGTAGGTTAACAAACAAGTCAAACAAGATGCATATAGGCGTGGTATATGACACATGTGGGGGGTAAACACCTTGATGAGGAGGGGTGTTGGGATATTGGAAGCCCACAAGCACCCTAGTGGTAACAGTGGGACTGAGCTACACACACACATGGGCGGTCACCACTGCACCTTCACAGCCCCGAAGGTGGGTGTCCTGGGGGCTGAGTCATAGAGCCAGGCTGACTCTCTAATTGCGACATGCAGCCCTTGAGCTGGTGTAGAAGATCCCCAAACTGCTCATTGATCACTCTACGTACCACAACCCCGACCTGGTGATAGGTGACAGGTGCCTGTCCATGTCCACTCCCAGGATGGGGGACAAGCCCCATCCCCTGAGGTGGTTCCACCTGAAGGTGGTGCAGGACCAATGGACAGGGAGGTCCCAGGTTGAGCCCCAGACATGCTGGTGCCCGTTGCCATGGGCAGCTGACATGGGACTGTTGGGTCCGCTGGGACCGGCCTTCCCAAGCATGCTATAGTGTTTACATTTCATCATCATTTGTGGCTTAGCAATAGTCAACACATTCCAGGGTTAGGTATAACAGCATGCATAGATATTCCCATTAATCCAGATACCAGATACGGAACAGTTGCATAGCAAACAGAACGCATGCATATACGGGACCACAGGGGAAATAAGAACAGCATGCAGGAACATTGATGGCACCATGCCACCAATGCTGGAATAATTCAATATAGCACATGCATGGGAACCATTAACATTTTATCAAACAATTGGACATTATCAGAACATAGGTGTCATTACATACCAGTTGGGGTGGGTATGTTGATTATTGTTGGAAATATGGTGGGGTGGAGAGAAAGATGTGAATTAGCAACTAGTATATTCTTGTAGTCCACATTACTTTCCTAGTCAGTGCTGTTATCTGTACCTTACAAGTCTTACTACACTACCCTATAGCCTTAGTTTGGACAGTGATATGGCTGTCATCATCATTACATATGAACCGGTATTACCTAAGTATACACCTCTTACCTGGTATGTCTGTGGAGGGATTGTTTGTTAACACTAACTGTTTGGTACACATTCTCCTAGATTCTGGGTTGATGTTTTGCACTATGCTATCCAACTCTTTCTGCACAGACTCTGGCCATGTGTTGATCACATCCTGGTGTGCCTGGACATATCTAGAATATTGCCCTCTTCCACCTTTAGTGACCTAACACACACATATACATGCTTTCCTACACAGTTATATTATGTAGCACAGTGTGGGTGACAGTGACCAGTGATACTTTATTATTCCGGGAAACTGAAACACTCACAATTCTCTACAATACCAGAGTGAACGGTGCCAGTACAGGTTATAATGGTCTGTATTTCACAGCACAGTGTTCGTATCCAACGTACCTGTGGGAGCAATGTTTGTTAGCACTACCTGACTGTTGCCACACAAAGCTCCAGATTACATATTAGTATCATGCACATACATCTCATTCTGTTACTGTACACACTCTGGTCACAGCTTCACAACATGGGAGTGTAGATAGGACATACTTGACATATTACTCTCCTAACAGTTTTGGGGGTTGCTATAGTGACAGGTGTGTTCTCATAGATGTTTGCCAATCACTTGTATTCCATGTTTACTGGCTAAACATCTGAGATCATCCCACAGACTTACCCTTGGGACAGGGGGACAGGCAGCAGATATGGGCACATATACTGGACATTCTGACCTCATCTGTACAGTTGTGGGGTATGAATCTGTATGCAGCCTAATTCCACTCCCAGGATTCAGACCATGACTGTGTCTGCTACAATGTAAACACTGTCCATCACAGTTTTGTCTGCTACATAGATATTGATGTATATCTCCTATCTGCTTTCTGTTTTATTAATCCCCTGTGATTTTGCATTCTGACCTTGTATTACAACACTCTTATACAGATTTCCTAGACAGTTTTATGTTGTAGGACAGTGTGGGCAACAATGATGTGTAATACCTCATTATTCAGAGCAACTGCATATCATTCTTGTATTTATGGGCACAGTGTTGGTATCTGACAGACCTGTGGGAGGAATGTTCATTAGCACTACCTGAATGTTCCCACACACAGTATCAGATTCCTCATTACTATTATGCACATACATCTCACTCTGTTACTGTACACACTCTGACCACAGCTTGACAAGTTGGGGTGTAAATGGGAAATATGTGGCTTCTTAGTCACATAAGGTATTGAGGAGTTGCTAGTGTGCCAGCTTTGTTCTCATAGTTCTGTGTCAATCAGTTGTATTTACTGTTTACTGCTTATACGTCTGGGATCATCCCATTGATTTTCCAGGGGCAGGTTGATAGACAACATATATGGGCCACTTTAATAGACATTCTGGACATATCTGTATGGTTGTGGGGAATGATTCTGTATGCAGACTACTACCACTGGCTGGATTCGAACCATGGCTGTGTGTGCTAAAAAAACAACAGTTCACAGCCTAGTTGCATGTGAAATTCGTTTTTTGTTGTCTGCATTTTTCCTGTTTACTGTCTATGTGTCTCTCAGTTGTACTAAATGGCCTCTGGGGATTACACCTGTCATATACAGGCATTCCTACACATTCAATTTATGGTGCACAGTGTGGGTAACAGTGCTTAATACTACAGTACTATTACATGATTGCATATCTACATTACCGTATGATACCAGGATATACACATGCAGTCCAGCAGTTAGACCTCTTTTGTCAGGCTATTACACTTTTATTGACTTAACAAACAATATGAGACACTTACTGCCATATTCTGTAGTGTATGCAGTACTTGCCTTGAACAATACAGGTTTTATACTAGCAATTAATTTACTACTACTTTTATTGTTATTTCCTATGACAGTAAATGCATGAGTATTACAGACCTGCCTCATGTCGCAACCTCGCCAGGTGACTGATGTGGGCTTCCTGGATTGCGGCCCACTCGATTGCAGCTGTGGGTGACATAAGAAGAATATTTAGCCATACCTATCCATGATATACCTGAGCTTGCAGTTATTACACACATACTGGGGTGATACTTACATGTCTGGAACATCCCCTGATGCTCTAGCCTCTTGGAGCCACTCCTCCAAGAGGTCCCCCTTACACCGCTTCAGGTCAGCATAGTGGTGCCTGACCTGCGCACCAGTTCGGGGTATGCCAGTGGCACTGGTGAGGTCACAGGCGAGATGGTCCCAGGCCTCCACCTAATATTGGAAGCCCTGGTAGTGGCCCTGCAGCAGTCTCTGAGCATGGTCTTTAACTAGGAGTCCTACCATGACCTTGGACTCCTGGATGCACCATTGCTGCGCCTGGAAGTGCACACCTTCTACCCTTACTGCCATAGTGCCTGCAAAGGGAAGCTACAACCAGTTATGAGATGTATTCCCTCCCTCTTGGTTTTAAGTAGGGTTGATTTCCTGCATTTTTCCGTGATTGGCTTTGATTGGTTTTGAAAAGGCTACGCTATGGGAAAACCTGCTTACCTAGGGCTAGTATTGTTTAAAGAGGTATACCACTGGGCACAATGAGTTAGCTGGTCTACACAGTGCTCACACCTCCTAAGCTGGCCTGTGCAATGCTTAGTGTTGCTTACATTAGACTTTGCATTATAATGCCTTTTTGGCATTGAGTTATCAATCATTACACCTTATATGTATGCCTGGTATCCATGATTATTGTGTACGTACACTCTGTGGGGTCCTTGTGTTTTACTGGGGACTTTAACACTCTATTACAATTACACCTCACTTCTGGGCTTATTTCTGTAGTCCAGTTCACATATTTATGTTATATGGTGGGTTATGGAACATATGACTGTTTACTGATTCCTTTCACAGGTTCACTTTGGTTATACTATGGTGAGGACTTGTTTGCTGCTACCTCATTCTTCTGTACTTCTGTGATGCTTGGTGGTTAAATACTGTGACTATGGTGTATAGGGTCCTGGGTTCGAGTCCTGCATGGCTGTTTATTTTGGTGATGGCCAGAACAAGGGGCATTGGATACAGAGTGATTAAGGCAGTTTTGAGCAGTTGTAAGCAGGTTTGCGTAACGGTAAGTACTGCTAACCTACTGTTACATCTGCTTACAGAGATTTAGCTTCAGAATTGCTTAGCCAGTGTAAGCATTGCTTACCGCCACACAAACGGGTTTAAACCTACTTAATAGTGCTTAAATATGCTTACTACTGCTTATTTGTGCTTAAACCTGCTTATTCATTATGGCACTAACACCTCACATGTGCATTTACTGCAGTACTCCAGTTCATAAATATATGTTGTTCAGTGGGTTATGCAACATAAATATTACTCATAACTTGCATTGGCATGGAAAATGGAATGTGCTGCAGTGAGACTCGAACTGGGACTGCATGCTCGTAATTTGAATGCTCTGCCCACTACACTATTGCTATGCTGCTTCATTTACATATATCTTCCTTGTTATCCTCTTCAACCATTTAAGCTGCATTAACTGTAGCTAAGTGATGGGCACACCCACACACCTACAGTTAGCTTTAATCTAATTTTTAAATAAAAATAAAAGGGTTTATTCATTTTATTTATATATACTGTTGCTGTTATACACAAGGGAGACTGTTGGTGGGATATGCGGACACCTATGAGCGGTCTCACTCATTTTTTACCCCTATCTGCTGTTCTGCATTGCAGGGGCATATATATTGTGAGAGCTCTGCTCTCAGACATGCCTCCTGCACTCTTACATGCTCCGTGTAAGATTAGGAGCTCAGGCAGCGCTCCTCATTAATATGCATGGCACGCTGCCGTCCTGCTCCTAAATGGTCGCTTCCATGTAGGAGTAAGATAGTCCTGCACGGAAGATTTGTAAATCTGGGGGGTGGTTTACAACAGACCTTTCAGTTTTATTGTTTGTGAGTTCTAGCTTGTTTTTTTAGTAAAGACTGGAGGTTTGTTAGGATAGTAGAGCCACAGAGAAGACTGGGAAGAAGGTAGGCATAGGCTAAGGAGAGTCTAAAATCTTTGAGGAGGAATTTTTATTTCTGTATAATAACCCAGTTTCTGGTGAGTCTTTTCTATAGAATAATGGATGTATGGCTCAAATTTGAGTTGGTAATCTATGATTATCCCGAGGAGCTTGGTATGTCTTCCAATGTTAATAATAGTGCTGTCAAGAGAAGAGATGTTAAAAGTAGATTTATGATAGCTTACGAGTTTGGGGAGGAATAGGAAAAGTTTGCTTTGATTTTTTTTTTTTTGTGATTAAGTATCAACTGATTTTCCATTAGCCAATTTTCAATGGAGTTGAAAGAGTTTTGGGTTAGAATTTGAAGGTCAGGGAGGTTATCAGAAATGGATATTATTATGGAGTCATCTGCAGATTGTCTAATGGTAGAGTGAGGGCAGGAGGAGTGGAGCTGATTGGTGAAGATGTCAAACAGTATTCATTATAACTAACTCCAAACTGTTCACAAACTGAACTACATTCACGGACTACTTCACAACCAAAAGTATATCCCCATCTGACAGGAATTTAAAAGTGCTTTGCCCCTACTGACCCAATCTCTAAACGTGTTACATTCAACTAAGAGTTTTAGAGCTACGTCAACCAATGAATGTATTAAGCATAAATATTGTAGCAAATGTGTGGGTAAACTACCATGGGGGCACTTTCAAGTAACCAAGCTTTATCATATGAGGAATGGCTTTGGTTTGTATAAAATAATTTCCATCATTCCAACAGAGATCTATGCAGGGATCTTAAATACATCAATTGGAAGACTAAGAATGAATATGAATTGAAGGTAGCTGATTCTTCAAATGATAATAACAAGGCTTTATTTGGGGGTGTTAGAAGTAATTCCTAATACTCCCTTGAACTTGTAGTTAAAGGCACTGCCTTTTTTATACCAAAGTCACACTAAATGTACTAGCTAATATATTTCATTTAAAATTCTCTCCTCATACCCTAATGCCTCCTCCTTTCAATTTTTAACACTACCCCTCCCATTATCACTACAGAAGAGAATATGAACTGCACCAACTGCTGTTTATTGACAAAGCTCACAACAAGCTTCAAAATACTAAACGCTTTCACCATATGTAAATCAATGGCTTCTTCAGAGTACAAGGAGCATTACATCACAAACACTTATAAATACTTACACATTCAAATGCACCTAACATTAAATGGCCATAGCTCTCTGTTTAAGCATTGGCATGATTGAGATATGGTCACTGAGCCCTGGAAAAGATGTAGCATTAAAAATAACTTGCCATTTGTATTCTAGGGACTCAGTTTTAACATTGTCATCACCCCCTCTTTCACTATCTAATACCCGATCAATCACAAAGAATTGGTCCTATTGTACCCCTGAAATCTGATGAAAAATTTCACCTTCAAAACTCAAGTAGTTGTTCTTTAGGACCAATTCCATAAAGGCAACCATAATGTTCAGCTTCACATCAGACATCACAAGTTATAAAGATCATAAGGAGAGCATGGGATTTGTTCTTTGATACTGAAATAAAAAATGAGTTAGGTCAGATGCCACGTGTAGTATTTTCTAGAGGGAGAAATATTAAAAACGTATTGGAAGAGCAGAAGGCAGAACATACATGCTCGCGTATGTATACATGCGGGGCATGTAGATACTGCAAATTCATTAATGATAGACCCTATGTTACAGTTTGGGGGTACAATAGGACAATCCCCTGCCCAGGTAGATGTTGTTGTAATTCAAAAATGGTGGTCTATTTGGCAACATGCACAACATGCCCAGGCTTTTACGTAGGAAAAAATACTCGTAACTTGAGAGAAAGGATTGCAGAACATCTAAGGGCTATTAAAAATAAAGACACTCATAATGCCTTGTATGTACATTCTATTAAATGTACCAATTTTAAAAAGTTAATCTTCTTTGTGATTGATCGGGTATTAGAGAGTGAAAGAGGAGGTGATGACAATGTTAAAATTGAGTCCCTAGAATACAAATGACAAGTTATTTTTAATGCTACATCTTTTCCGGGGCTCAATGACCATAGCTCAATCATGCCAATGCTTAAACAGAGAGCTATGGTCATTTAATGTTATACAGATAGTGTTTGTATATATAGCTTGAGGTATTTGTTCTAAGCAGGTATTGTATATATATATATATATATATATTTTTGACAACATTATATAAATAATATTTAGTCAAAAGATTAATGTAATGGGTTGGCCTACAATGTGTATTAATTTAACTTGATTGATTCATTTTATATTTATTTTAATTTTATATATCAGATTTAGGTAATATATTTTTATGCATTTTTTTATATTTGAAATGTATTGGCTTAATTAACATATTTAATTAATTAAGGTGTATGATAGGTGCATTTGAATGTGTAAGTATTTATAAGTGTTTGTGATGTAATGCTCCTTGTACTCTGAAGAAGCCACTGATTTACATATGGTGAAAGTGCTTAGTATTTTGAAGCTTGTTGTGAGCTTTGTCAATAAACAGCAGTTGGTGCAGTTCGTATTCTTTTTTGATTTTTACAAGTTTATACCCTTTTGGGTTGTGTGGTGTATCATTACAGAAGAGATTGTGACAGCTATTCCCACAACTTTAAATCACAGCTACATGGGCCTTGAACATATTGCCTTGCTGTTAGCACAAAGTACATTATTGATGAATCCCCCCTTGAGAGTTATGATTGCAGCCTTTCCACAGGGTCTATGCATGACCTCTGCAGAACAGCAGTTGAATTGCAATTAAGTAAAGATGGTGTTGTAAATGATTATGGAAATTATCACTCTATTATTTTTTTTGAACTTTCTTGCCATTGCATTTTTGAACATCTGCTTTGCCTGAAGTTGGCAGAGACCGTTTATGTTGCTTTTAATACATTGTTCCTCAATTAAGGATGAAACCTTTAACAAACTTAAAGAAGGAAGGTTGAAAAATCTGCAGCACCCCTTGAATCAGTTTTCTTCTCTCATCATGTTTTTCAGTACCCCAGCAACAGGTTCTCCAAATACAACTTCCCAGACAATTTGGGGGGTGGGGGGAGTACAATTTCAGCTTTTACGTCTTTAGGCAAATTTTGAGAACATAACCCTGCAAGTCTTCTCAAAAGTGACCCAGTAGCTGCTGCTCTGGAGGAAGCATTACTTGAGTCATAAGAACATTTCAAAAAATGTTTGGTTGCTTGAGAAAAAGAATCAATAAGAACATTTAGAGACAATTTGCCCTCAGAAAGTGGCAGCTGTGTTTCTCATATTCTCAAAAGAAGCAAGCAAAAATGATAACTTGTGAGCTTGACAATTGTGAATTTTGAAAATAAGAGTGGCAGAAGAATATAATATTTTGCCAAACCGATAAAAAAAAACTTTATAATCCATATCAGAGGGATTGCCATTAAATATATAGCTGCAGAAGAATTTGACAGGAAAATCAGTGCAGGTTAAGATCTGACTTAAAAAAAAGTGTTTCTAAGACTGGGTACCTAATACAGTCTATCTGCCTTCTTAGGAGCTTCATGCTGGCTGTCAGACACATTACAGTCACTAATAAAGACATCCTCCAAAGTTAGTATAACAAGAGGAACATCAGTAGGCTGAGGAAATTCCAGTTGTAATAAATTATATATATATTTTTTTACAAAGAAACTAGACTGTCATTTTGTTGCCAATAAAATATTGATTAATTCTAGAAATGGTTTCAGAAAAGGGAAAATCAGAAGGAATACTCTTCTCAGAATCAGAATCTGTAGCCTGAGGATAAATAACTGAATCTGCTCCTTTGAAAGCCCACCCCCTGTTCATCACACTGAGAATCCTCAAAAACAGAATTTATTTTTCCTCTTACCTGTAGAACCAGAATGTGAAAGGTTAAGCACCTGAACTAAGCCCTGAGCTGAGCCCTATAAAGCTTCTCTATCAAGGGTAACAGAGACAAGGGAAGATACATGTTTAGCTTTCTATTCTTTTTAAAAGGAATTTCAACAGAAGCAGTCCAAATCATGTCAGAAACATCACCCCAGGAAAAAGCCAGGCATCTTAGTCTAGCCAAGCAGAGAATCCAAGCAGAGAAGCATTCTCTGCTTCTTCCTCCAAAACTGACAAGAGTGGTTTGCCCATGCCTACAGAGCACACTCGAAAAGAGACAAAGGATGTGTCTAGCTCCAGGTCCATGGTGGCTAAAGTTATCATGCCAGACAATACTGGGGGAAAAGATGAATGGGCTGAGGAACCTGAAATGGCCACTGCAGGGTCACCTATCTGTGAATGAGGTAAGGAAGCAGCCGGCTGAAGCGGCAAAAGCTCTCTAGTAATTTTCTTTTTCTTGTGTCTAGAGGACAAAGGAACCAAAAGATGTTCCATTGTTAAGACAAGAATGAAGCCTGAATGATGCTAAGTGATGTTAGCAATAGTCAATAAAAGACAAGTACCAAAAAAGTAGTGTTATCTCAAAAATTACACAGTGACATGCACTAAACATGCTTACCTCAGCTCCAAAAATAATGTATAGGTTCATAAATGTATCCTAGGCTAATGATCACTAGGGCTTTTATAAGCTGTGCAGTCCAACCTAATTGTGTCCTTATGTATTATGGTCATTTATTAGGAAGGATATGATAGGTATAAAGTGTTAAGAGTTTGTGTGGGGGGAGGAGTACGTTAATTTGGGCATTACTAACTGCCTCTATTACAGATATGGGGATGAAACTCAGGGTGAATTTCTGATTTATCATCCATTGATGAAGGTTACGTTTAGACTGGGTTAGGGATGGGCTCTGCTTCACATGGATGGAGAGCCTGTTCCAGAATATGGGGATCCTCTGAGACATATATCTGTCTCAACAACATGTCTTATTTATGTCACAAGCAAAATTTAAATTCTTGGATCTAATGTTTCTGATGCTGTTCATTTTGCAGATGTAGATTATAAAAATGTAGGATAGAATATAGGATTATAGAATTATTATTAATAAATAGTAAACTTTTGACAAACAAAATTTCAAACTTAAAACAATGAATTAAAACAGAAGTTCAGTTGACAAGAATTCTTATGACAGTCCCCAAAACAGTAACACCTAACAATAATTAAATAGTTCTTTCACAAAAGTACTATTTTAGAAAAAAAAAATGGAAGGTTTTTCCTCAAAGAGAAC
Source organism: Protopterus annectens (assembly GCF_019279795.1). Classification (NCBI taxonomy): domain Eukaryota; kingdom Metazoa; phylum Chordata; order Ceratodontiformes; family Protopteridae; genus Protopterus; species Protopterus annectens. The sequence continues at coordinate 1,356,810,016 of NC_056739.1, forward strand.
TTATCTGCCCAGCAATGGAGAAAAGCTAGATGACCATCAATCCTCAAAAGCCCACAAGAGGAGTGCTGTTTGATAGCAGGAATGCTTTGAAGGCCATGATGCCTCAACCACTGATTTTCTCCCTTGTTTGCATGACCCATCAGCAGTCTGGGCATTTGGATGGTGCCATAAAGCTTAAGAAGCTGCTGGCTGGTATATCCTGTGCATGATATAACCCATATTGTTTAGATTACTGCAGTACTGATCTAATCATGAACATCTGCTGCCTTTTCCTTTCTATTTGACCAGTTGTTTGGATCTGAGAAGCCTCTAACTTTGAAAAAAAAAAGCTGGCTATGGGTTCCTGCAGTATTTCTTTATTTTGTATTATGGACTTCATGATCTCTATTCAAACCTAGAAGCTTAAGAGCAATTTTACAAGAATTGCATTAATATGTGTTTTCCCAGATACAGTAGCTCAAACTTTGATAATCAGTCTGTGTGACTTAGTGATAGTTAAGTTACAGTGTTGTCTAGAGAATGGTAGAAGCAAGACTATTTATATGCAACTAGAATTATTCTGTTATCACTATCTTAAAATGTTTGCTTTAATTCTTCCATGAGAAATCAATTGCTGGCTTGTATATTTAATCAGAAGTTTTTATTCTTTTACCTGAATTTCTCCTAAGTAAAGTACATTCATTTATTCAATTATAAAAGTATGCAGTTGGTGTCTTACTTATTAGTTTATAAGGATAACCTCACAGCACTGGTGTGACTGCTAGCATGTACCCTTATTGAAGAGAAAATGTTTGGCTATAGGGTACTATAATTTAATATATAGATTAGCTCATGAGTGCTCAGTAAATGAGACCTTGGTACCAGATTGGTGTGGATTTTGGCAGTGTATACCATGAGCACAGGAAAGATGAGCTGACTCGAAAAAGTAATCAGTAGCCTAGGAGATGTGTGTGTATGCGGGGTTGTGTGAAATAGTTTTGGTTAAATCTCAATTATTTTTGATAAGATTGACAGAATGTCACTGAGATTAGATTGGCTGAAATCTTGGAGAGTAAATTATTACAACTACTTTTGTAGCAACTTATGTGTGGGTACCAGGTGATGATCATACCTAGATGCAGTAGTAGTATACATTTGCCATAGCATCTTAAGGCCAGTCACTCCTCAATCCAGGTGATGGTCATACCTAGAGGCAGTAGTAGTATACATTTGCCATAGCATCTTAAGGCCAGTCACTCCTCGATCCAGGTGATGGTCATACCTAGAGGCAGTAGTAGTATACATTTGCCATAGCATCTTGAGGCCACTCACTCCTTGTATCTATACTTGGCAGTTAGTAGTACAGGTGGTCAGGCTGTAGCCTTTGATCACCACATAAAAACAACTGCTACAGGTGTGAAATTCAAAGGCTTATAACACCCATACCTGTCAGAACTGGTGGTGGTGATGGGAGATTAAAACCATGTATTCCATGTGCCTGAAATAGTATATGGTAAAAACAATACCAGCAAAGGAAAGTTGTAACAGGTAATGCACACTTATTAGATGATGATAATGATGATGAAGCCAAATTCTGGTATAAGAGGTTATACCGTAGGGGTTACTGACAATGACAAAGAATAACTGGCTGAAGCATATTATAGTTGTTGAAGCTGATAGTAGCTGCTCTTCATGTACAACTAGAGGTAATTAATATTTAGGTTTGGTCACAATGACCATCATATTAGCTACGTAAAAGAAGAGTGATCGGAGAAACAATGATATATTTTGTGAGCTGGCACTGACATTAAGATCTATTCAATGATCAGTCCAGTAGTTATTATTTTTTTTTAAGAAATAAACATCAAAAAGATAGTTTATATATTAAAATTCAAGCACATCAAAAGAAAACATGCTAGAGGTTATATATTAAGTGGTTATTATGAAATCTGAAAAAGAAATAAGGGATCTAGGGACCCAAGTAGATAGTCAGCATTCCTTTGATAACCATGTTGCCAAAGTGGTTAGAAAATCCTTCTATGTGACCCATCTGATCACAAAAGGGTTCGCATCAAGATCTAAGGATGTAATGGTGCCCCTCTACTCTTCCCTCATCAGACCCATTACTGAGTACAATGCACCAATTGGAATGTACCTGGCTAGACATCTCCAGCAGCTGGAGAGACCACAAAGGTACCTAACAAAGAGGATTACTGGCCTCAAACAGTTGCCCTATGCAGCATGATTGAAAAAGCTAAGACTGTTCTCTGTTGCATACTGCTTTCTCAGAGGTGATCTCTGTCTAACATACAGAGCCATGTCCAACCCAGAATTGTTGAACATGCTCCATCTTAGCAAAACCAAATCTACTCGAGCTACATGCTCTAGGGATATAAACCTCAACACAACAATGAATAGAACATGCTGGAGGGATAGATTCCCTTCGCAGAGACTTCCCTTACTATGGAACAGGGTCCCGATCTACATAAGACAGAGCCCCTCACTATCACTCTTCAAGAGGAACCTTGATGAGTGGATGGGTAACAGAAAGTTCACACCGGGGATCACACCAACAGCACTACTAGATAGGGGCCAAGGGTACTAGCTGTTAGTACAAGGGTCTAGGGAACTACTAAAGGGGCGGTGAATACCGCACAAATATATGCCTCTTCGGGCAGATAGCCCAGTACCAACCTATGAACCTATATTATTCAGCTAGATGCATTGCTTGTAATCATGCTAATCAAAGCAAAATCATTGTTTCTTCAAACAGGAAGACAAGATCAATAAGGAGGGGATTGTAACAATGTTGGTGAATGCTGAGTACATGGCAGATACTAAATTCACTCTATTATTTTATATTGGGAAAGACATGCAGGAATGTAGGAATCATAAATAAATTGTTTTACATGCATGGGCAATGGAAATAATATGGCAATAAAAAAGGAAGAATTATGACATGAAAAATGAAAATAATGACCATGCTTTTGGCAAATATTCATATGACAATTCAAATGAAAGACTTGTGGTTAAAATGCAGGCATTATAACAAATGTATTAATTCATTCATTATCTGATTTTCCAGTTTATCCAAATCAGGAGTTGTGGGAGGAGTTAAACAGTCCTTGCATTCAGAAGACATAAAAGAGAAAACAATTCTGGGTATAATGTCAGTTTATTGTAGAATGTACATATATACTAATGCATGGTATACATGTAATTAAGACTTGAACAACAGAGTAAACAACAGAGTAAGAATAAGCAACACTAAAAGTCATTGAAGATTAGAAGCCTAGAGATATTCACGGTTAAAGTTTTTTTTTTGCTGCTTCGGTTATATGATGCATCTTTTTAAACAGGAAACATCTTCATTGAAGTATCACTTATGACATAGGCAATCATACATTTATATCAATAAGAATAAACCGTATTGTTGTATTTTCAGTTGCAAACATTATACATCAAATATAATCTTGTATACAGTCATTGTCATCCGTCAGTCAAATATCACATAGCTCATTCAGTTCCTGCCTGATTTTAATGTTTTACTGAAGTAGGTTTGCCAGCTAATGAGTGGTTATTTTAGGAATCAGGCATTTAGAAAACTGGTATAGATGTAAAATAAACATGAATCTGCCATTGTTTTATAAAATGATTAACTGAATACTTGATTACTGCGACATGTTATTTTTAAGGGTATCTGTATGCAGAAACACCACACATAATCTGGAAGGCTGTATTAATTTCCATCTGCCCGATACAGACATTATGGCCACTGAACGGGTACAACACACAACCATGTATGATGTCACTGCAACAGCACACTCCCTGTCATTTGTATGAGTGGAATCCCTTGTGATTAGCACATAGCATTTTCCTGAGGGTCTGTCAGTAACTTGACAGACATGTAGTTAACAGCAGTAGGAATTAGTATCAGCCTGCAGCTATGTGAGATATCTACATGATCACGTGACATTCTTAGGGCGAAGTCAGAAAATATCATGTATTAATGCACAAAGTGCAATAATCTAAAGAAGACAACATCCAGTTTTTATGATGCTGAGACATGGAATATGCTAACAGTAGCAAAGTTTGGCCTTTGAAATATCCTTTTTGTCAGTCTGTAAAGCGCTATAAATTATGGCTTGAAAATAACTGCACCATCCCTGCAAGGCCAACATAACATTATATCATTAATCTCATGTCTTCCACCTAGTATACCCTTATATCAACCATCATGCCTAAAGAGAAAGCCCATTCATGTGGAAAACCAACACCTGCAATGCAGACATACAAAATACAGAGCTCCAGCCAGTCTTTCCCAAACTGTTGTACTGCCAGTGTGAGTGCAGAACTTCTCTGTCCATGGAGTTTAAGTTTCAAAGTGCTCTGATTGATCTAAGTATTTCTTCTTATTAGTTTTTTATTTGCATTCACTGTATAGTTTGCCTTCTTGTTCACTGTTTATGCCATCTTCGAAACAGATGTGGCGTTACACTGTTCAAATCTATATTCAGTTATGCATTAATTGCAGAGGTTCTAAATATTATAATTATGCAAATTACTTTTCAGTACCGAGATTTTAGCTATGAATTCAAAATCAGTTGAACGGACTTACGTAAATGTTGAAGGCCTTTATGCTTTTTGTAAGTTGCAGATGGATCTTTTCCCACATGCCTTCAATCACTGATCATTATTCTGCGTCATTTAACTCGGTAAAAAGTTGCAGAGTTAAGTATACATAAGTGTCCATACTTTTCTGATTTAAATGTAAAAATAAAAGAAGGAAAAGCTTTAATTTCATTTGCCTTGTTTGGTCTCAGAACTGCTTACACTATACAGAAAGTTTAATTCAGTGTAGCAGATAAAACAATAACGCAGCAGATCTTTCTCAGAAAGATTCCTGTATCATCAGAAGAAGCAATGAAACCTTGTAAAATGATAGATGAGTAAAGACTGCGTATACATCCGATTAGAATACATGCATCTGCTAACAGCATTCATTTTCCACATATTGCATCATTACTTTAAACACAAAATGGAGTTGTGTCTGACTTTTTAGGCCCAAGTGTCACTTTTCAGGGGCAACCTTGCAGCACTTTCTGGTTACATGACTTGTTAGACTCATACAGTAAGAAAATGCAGATACAATAAATGCAATTTAAGGGATGTTATTTCTAGTTGTACACCTGTTTCTCTTTTTTGTGTTGCATTTTAGCACTTCTATGATGCAAGGACTTCTGCCAAGGACAAGATGCACCACAAGGCAACCTGTGCAACTAAATATCCAAAAAAAGGAAGAAAGAAAGAAAGAAAGAAAGAAAGAAAGAAAGAAAGAAAGAAAGAAAGAAAGAAAGAAAAAAAAAGAAAAAAAAAAAGAAATGGTCTCACCCATAGCTCTTGACCCAGTCACATGGGTTCACTTGGCTGCTCTGCTTTGACAAGAGATGTCTCTGATTTCTTCTCTTTCATTGGCTTGAATATAATGCCAAAGAAATAGAGACTTCTTGAAGCCTGTCAAAGTCCAAACAGGCTGATAATCGACATCCCTGCACTAGACCTGTCTTTTTGCAAAAGCTAATGCCACTCTGAAAGCATTTTTGTGTGGCTCTGGTAAGTAATTAGGCAATGTACAATGTATATGTATGTATGTATGTATGTATGTATGTGCGCAATCATGTGGTTTTACAGAATGTCCTTCATATTTGCTCATCTATTAGCTTTCATAAACCTATTTTCTGGTAAGTTACTGGGGACTGCAGTCAGCAAGGAATGATAGTCATTAAAATTTCACAATTCTTATTGTACAGAATCTGCATGTTGATGTTTTAAGTGAATTAGAGTCACCTACCTCTAATGTCATCCTGACTTTGCCTCATGACTACTCCTTGTCACTTTTTGAATTTTTCATTTTCTGGTGAATCACTGAGGATTATGACCAATCAATAATAGTCATTATAGTTCCTTACTTCTTATTGCTCAGAAAATTCATGTCCATGCAAAACCTATTGCTCTGTTAACATTTTAAGTGAACTGAAATTATTTGGTACTTAAGGCACTGAGTTGTTAACAAACTCTTCCTGGAGTTTATTTGCCTGCTGTAGGACTTTGAGCAGGTCATGTAACCATGAGGTGTTCCCAAGTCTCTTCTGAAAATGGACATTTGGTCCAGTGGGTTGACCCAGTTAACAAACAGATAAGATTATAAAAATAATATTGAAAATATGTCCCTTACTGAGCCCTTGCCCCCCTATCAATTAGTTTTGGCTTTGTCCAGAACTATAAAAGATATTGAGAGGTATTTTTATCAGTTCTTCATACAATTTGAGGCTTTCTGGCAATTTTTTGTGGATTGCAGTCACTATATAATGACAGATATGTGAGTGTCAGACTTTGTATCCTTCGGAAAATACTTGCTAATGCAAAGCTTGTTATTATAGCAAATATTTAAGTAAATAAGATAAATATTTAAAACCTGTTCCTGATTTTAGGTTTTTTTCTATGATATGAATAGGTTTGGAAAACTAGTATTGTGTAGAATAAAAGAGAAATGGTAAATATAGTAGTCTCCATTCACATCTTTCTGGGTGATTGTTAAGTTTATATAAGTAACTGTTTTTGTAAATAATCAATTCCACTGTCTGAACAGATTTGTTGTGCTTAAAAATATACTTGTGTATAGACTATACTACATTTCCGATCACCCACACCCATGTGATGTGCAAGCCTTTTTATGGATACAAGCAGCAGGTGTATCCAGCTTTGATGTGTACTTGGAGTTATGGAGCATTTATTGTAGTGTCTTTAAGATAATTCACAACTATCTGGACTGTGGTTCTGTACCTGTGATGATGTAATGGGCATATATCAGTTGTTTCTGAAAGATGTCAAGATAGATATACAGTTTGCACAGCCGTATGTGTTATGGCATTGGTAAATCCTTGTACATAATTTTGCTGGATGTACAATATTGTAGGGTACATCAAAGACAAAGTCATCTCTGACAAAAAAGAACCCTACTTTATCAGCCATCAGGGCCTATATTATTTAATTCCCAAAAAACTTATGGTCAGCTATCATGGGGACCCCACCCAATCTAATTCCCTACCCAATGAAACCAACTGTAACACAACCTATATATTTAATATGCATTTCCTCGATGGAGTCACATCACTTACTAAGCACAGCTGCAATTAAATCCCATAAACCAAATCTCCACCTAACAACTGTAATTTTTTTACTCTTTAGCCTGTTCACTAAATGAAAGGCAACCACTTTAGCCACTAACAATCTGCCTGCAGAATATTTCAAAGTAGCTGCTGATACCACTGCCTACCCTGACTCTATCTAAAAAACAGCGCACATGTGCTGGCTGATGTGGGGTCCCCCTGGCCTGTGCAGGGGGTACACTGCTGGTACTATACAGGATTCACTGTTCCCTATATCATGGAACCAAATCTATATCCTGCCACTATACAAAGGTATCCCTTCTACTGAAATCTCTACTTAAAGCCCATTGCCTCACTCTTCCCCTTGTCTAAGATCCTTGAAAACTGCAACCACTCTCAAGTACTAACCTATCTTTTAAATGGCAACCTCTTCTTCCCATCCCAGCATGGATTTTTCCCATCCTATAGCACTAACACTGCTCTTTTTTCTTTATTTTACACAAGTGACAAACACATAAACGACAACTACTTTGTGTTCTCAGTCATCCTTGATTTACCAAAAGCTTTCAAAACCATATCTCTTTCTAAGCTATTCTTCCAGTTCTCATCTACTGGTCTGTCTCTTTCAGCCCTAAGATTATTTAATGCCTCTCTCAATAATAGGTCCCAATGTGTACAATTTTAACAATCTAAATTTACCTTTCTTCCCATATTAGTTGGCGTGTCTCATGGTTTAATACTTGGCCTCCTTAGATCTCAAAATATGCATTAATAATCATCCTGTTACCTCCACTAACTCAGCCCTCATCCAATATGCTGGAAATTTGACTATTATCTGCATAGCTAAAACAATCCCTGAGCTTCAGAACATCACCCAGCTCTCTTTCAGCTAATCAGAAGTTTGGCTGAAAAAGGACAATCTTGCATTAAAATCAAAATAACCTAAGCTAATAATATTCACCTCCATGTCAATCTACAATATAAAAACTATTTTTTACCCCTCTTTCCTCAAATGGCACTGGCATTGAATCTGTTTCTCATACAAAACTCCTAGGTGTTTTTATTGATGAAAACCTAAAATTTGCCTCTATGTCCAACAGGTACTCAATAAAACAAGTCAAAAACTCGGACTGCTATACAGGGCAAAACCATTCTTAAAAGACTGTATTCACAAATGCACAAGTGCCTACTTACACCTTCATATGCTCCCCCATCTTCACAAATATGCATTCAATGCAGCCTTCAAAGCTTAAGCTGTACTATATCAAAGTAACTATGTTTACTAATAATGTGAACAACAGAAGCAACCACTGCACTGCCAGAAAGCAACTCAGTCGACTTAAATACTCATACAACTTCAACTGCTGCCCACATAGGTTCATAGGTGTGTACTAGGCTAATGACCCTGGAGCCTTTACAAGCCTAGCCCATAGAAGTGCCTTGGCACCGTGCCACCTGACGTTAGTTCCCACTGTCTTTATCAAGTAGAGCCACTGGAGTGATCTCTGTGGTGAACTTTCTATTTCCCATCCACTCATCAAGATTTCTCTTGAAGAGGGCCAGTGAGGTGCTCTGCTTGACATGTATGGGGAGACTATTCCAGAGCATTGGCAGTCTCTGGGTGAAGAACCTGCCCCTCCAGCATGTTCTGTTGATTGTGGTAATGAATTTGATGTCACTGAAGCATGTGGTGTGGAAGGATTGGGATTTCTTTAGATGTAGCATTTCTAACAGAGCTGGATCAGACATGGCTTTGTAAGTCAAGCAAAGATTGCATCTTAGCAGACTATATGAGACAGAGAATAGCTGGATTTTTTTAGTCTGTTCATGGAGGACATGTGTTTAAGGCCTAGGATCCTCTGCATGAGATACTTTTGTGGCCTTTCCAGCTGATGCATGTGCCTAGTGAGGTACATGCCAAATGGGGCATTATACTCAATGATTGGCCTAATAAGGGAAGAGTAGAGAGAGACGATGACCCCTTTCTTCCTGGATGCAAAACCCTTTGTAATAAGATGTGCCAGACAGAAGGACTTTCTGACCACAGTGGCAATGTAGTGGTAGAAAGAGAGGTTGCTGTCAACCGCTGTGTCCCCAGATCTCTTACAATGCCTTCAGTGTTCACTGGGCTCCCATCAATGTGGCAATTAGTAGGAACTGAGTTTTTCCCAAAGGAGATGATGACGCATTTTTTGGCATTAAGCTTAAGGCCATGGTTTTGACACCAGTCATTGGTCTCAGTGAGGCCTTTCTGTAGGATGTCTACATCACTTGGGGAGTTAATAATGGCTTCCAGCTTGCAGTTGTCTGTGAACTTGGTCAGCTGGACTCCCTCTGTGTTGGTCTGGACTTCTGAGAAGTAGATGCCAAACAGGAGAGGACCCAGGACTGATCCCTGTGGGACTCCACTCGTGACTGGTTGGCAATCTTACTTGGAGTCTGCTACTTTCACACTTACAGATTCTATCTGTGAGCCAATTTGCAACCCACCTAGTGATATAGGGGTTGATGTCTAGTTTGGTGAATTTATCAATAATTACTGAGTGGGGAATGGTATCAAAGGCCTTGGCCAGATCAAGATAGGTTATATGAACTGTGAATAAACCAAACAAAAAGGAAAACCAACAGCTTGCAGCAGGAAAGAGTTGTAATCCCAAAGACAACATTTTCACTTTAACGTAAAATCGATTTAATAAGCAATCTTTCACGTTTTCATCACTTTAGATAAAGTAACTTCTTTAGACACACAGACAAACAGTGGTTACATGATTGCTGCTGAATTTAACTTCTTCAACAAGCACTCAGTGCATTCTGTTTTCCTGGCCTGAATGAGAACTGTAACATTTCTTGTTTGCTCAAACTAAGGAACCTTTTGCGATAATGTATTTAAACTTTTGGGGTATATTCTAATGTTCTTTTTGGTGAACACAGTAATCACTAATAGTATTCACTTTTTAGACTATTTATGTTTTTTATGTTCTTCAATTTTAAGTATAGATATTAGTATATCCTATTTTACTTGCATTTTACTTTCATTTTTACATATTTTTTCTTACTTTTTGAAGATTTGTTGAAGAAGTGTGCAGGCTTCTATGCTGACTTTGACAGTACTAGTATTATTATTGTACTCCTGCACCTTTAACTCACCGCTCATGCTTGTCACATGATTTCATGTTACAATGTTTAAATTCAGCAGCAATCATGTAACCGCTGTTTGTGTGTCTGAAGAAGTTACTTTATCTAAAGTGCCGAAAACGTGAAAGATTGTTTATTAAATAGATTTTATGTTAAAGTGAAAACATTGTCTTTGGGATTACTACTCTTTCCTGCTGCAAGCTGTTGGTTTTCCTTTTCGTTTGGTGTGTTCACAGTTTTTTCCTTGCCCAGTTTGTTCGTTTTTGAGGTTATATGAACTGCCTTGCCCTCATCCACAGCTCTGGTGACTGACTCAAAGAAGTCAACCAGGTTGAGTAGGCATGATCTACCTTTCACAAAACCAAATTGCGTGGGATCTAGAGTTTGGAGATTCCCTATATTCTTGTTAATTAGGTCCATCATGATGCGCTCCATAGCCTTACATATCAGACTTGTCAGGCTAATGGGGTGATAATTCCCATAGAATCACAAATAAAATTTGACACGTCCCAGACAGCTGGCCATCACTTAAGCATTTTCTTCAGTAGTGTATTCTACATAGAAAAGTTCACTCCTCCAAAACTTTCCTGGCCTACATCACTCCTTTCATTACTCCCATAGTGACTTCTTTTCCTCTAGTCAAGGAGTGTTGTACTCCTGAGTGTATTGTCCTTCAGATTAGATGTTAAACTGAGGCCCCATCTGTCTGTGTTGCTGGTAGGTGTAGCTTTCACATCTGCCAGAGCTAACAAAAAGAGTAGGGGAAGTTCCCCAATGACCTGGCCATATATCCCCTAGTACTATAAATACCACTAAAGGTCTCCCCTAAAAAAGATGCTACTGGCCTAGTGGAAATAACCTGGTCAACAAAGGATAAATAAATTAAAAGTTTTAAATTAAATCCACATCCCTGTCTTCATTACTAAAGTAAAGAAGAAAATAGTATGCAGTTTTGAACAGTGTTTATGGTAATTAGGGGGAGAGAGGCAAGTAATGGGACACTGGAATGACTGCAGGGGGCCCTGGTCCATTACCCTGCCTAGGGCCCCATTTGGTCATGATCTGGATCTGCTCTTGATTTCTTTATGAATGTTGTTCAAATACTTTGTAAAGCTCTCTTTATGAATTTATGCCATTACTGCTGTTTTTTTTTAATCCCTATTTTCTTATCTCACATTATTAAACCTTCTGAAGTAGGGTTACCACCTGGCCCTCTTTACAAGGGCAAGTCCTTCTTTGGGCAGTTGTGTCCTACAAAAAAACCTACAAAATGGCAAATGTCCTGAGATTTTAGTACAAAAAATATTTCCCAAGTTTTCCTTCATAGTTGCATAAAACAGTTATTTTCTGTTTGAAACACCTAAATGTTATATGAAACAGCATAAGCAACTCAAATGCTATAATAATGAGCTTTTATTTGTGCAAAAAAGTGAAGTTTTGTCCTTTGCACTGGTCATGGGTATGTTTTATCCTGTAAAATCTCACATTTCTACAAAAACTGTCCCACTTTGGGCATTTGAAAAGGCAGCAACCCTAATCTGAAGTCCTTAGCTGACCACAACAGGAAATGGTACAGGATCTTAACAGGACAATAGGTTTACATATTTATAAATATGTAAAATATAATGAACATATTGTCATGATAGACTGTATTTTTGGTTAATGTTTCACATTAGATGATACCAGCACAGTGGCTTTTGTCTTGTGAGTAAATTTATTTTTTCTTTGACAGAAAATCATCATAATTTGACTGCCATTGATCTAGGTACTTAGTGAGCAAATATGTCTGCTAGGGAGTTAGTGGTCTAAATCAGCTCTTCCATCCTGGGGTTGTGGGGAGATGTACATACCACTGCCAGCACCTACCAGTGACAGAGGTGCACAATGCAAAGCACATGATTCAGGGATGTGAACTTGGCTCTTCCGAGTGCATTAATGCAGAAAATTTCAAGGGCTGTAGGTGGGCATATGCATGATTTTATCATTTCAGAATAACTGTATAATTTGCTTCTTCTTTTCTTCTCTTTTATAGCATTAAACTCTTTGTACAATAAATATTTCAGCAGACATAGCTTTAAAATGTTATGGGCCGTTATGCATAATAGTTGCCAAGAGCCTCACCAGCCTTCCTCTAAAACTATGTGTCATTCCCATCCTAACAGTTAATGCATAAGTCATCTGACAGACTCTTGCATATCAGTTCTGTTGACATCTGTGAAAACAGCACCACATGTTAGGGAATATGTTGTTGTCTTGGCTGTCAATGAACATTTGCGGTCCCATTAAGAACAGGGACCCCTAGGCACAAGCTTACTTTACCATGATGCAATTTCAGACTGCATTTTTGTATAAGCTGACAGTTCTTCTTTAATATAAAAAACAAATGATTCCAGCATTCACTGATATTTTATCACTGTAGTAATTGAAAAATGGAATATGATATTTAACTCTGTAATTTAATGTTATTGCAGGTGATTGATATCACATGTGACTATTTGCTATAATGTATATCTAAGCAGTTTAAATAAATAAATTGACCAAATATTTTATTTTATTTTGATGGCGGATCAGATGGCTAACATAGTAACAGTGAATATGATTCATCACATGATGTTTGCAAGTCTCAGGTGTAAGCCACTCAGTTTTCACATCCTAAATCATTCAGTAAATGCCCATATTAAATGTCAGAACACATCCAATCAACTATAATAGCTTATCTTTTTCCCTACTAAAGCAACTCTTTCAACGCATACACAGTTTTACTTAACAGTAATTATTATGAAATGCATGCTCTAGACTGCAAAATATTTTTTTTCTGAAGAAAATAAACTAAAATAAAATGAATGTACCAATTATGACTCTATAAAGGAAGCATACATTTTGCAACAGGCTTAATTATAATTGCAATTTGAATTATAATCATAATAATTTTAAAACAAGTATCATTTATTTATCTGTTAACCGGTGAAGTAAACATTTTCAGCAAAAACTCAGACTGTAGGTGCAAGTAACAATACTATACTTGCAGTGAGAGATGGAGGGTTAAACAGCATAATTATGGTGGGTGTAGTAAGTTGCTTAAATATAGAACTTTGTTCATATAATCCAGAATAAGCAGAGAATACAGGTATAAAGCTTTCAGCTTTAGGCTTAGGCATAGTATTTACACAACTGTCAACGTTTCCTTATTAGTTAAACATATTCTAGTTTATAACAATTCATGAAAACTAATTCATTGCAAGACATACATTTAAAAGTCAAACTATGACCACTAAATTGTCAGATGTGCCTTTTTCTCTACATGCACTAAACATAAACTGATTGGAAAACAAAAAATAATGTCTAGGAAAACAGATTATGCTAGTGCACTCTTCTTTAAGAGCATTTTATTATTGGAATCACAGCATCTAAGTTCCAAAATATAGGTGAGAACTTTCATCCTCAGTCAGAAGTGCTATAATCACTAGCTGTATATTAAAATCATAAACCCTACAAGAAATTCAACATCAATTAATGTAGACAAAAAAATCAGAACCAGTCAATGGAAATCTGAGAAGTATAGGACTTTGTGAGGTTAACAGACTTGAAGGGGGAGAAGGAGGCTTTCTGTTCACCACCCCTGCTGAAGTCAGCACCAGAACATTCCAGCTAGGTATTGACAACAACATAGGAACATTGAAGCAAGGGTCTATATTAAATCACTGAATGCTTAAAAAAGTGAACAGTGATTGATCGACCCTATGTAAGCGAAAGCTTACAATGTTGAAGTGTCAGAACAGCAATTTTTTTCCAAAGGGAAAAAAAATCTCTGTTCCAACAAAAACAAAATAAATAAATAAAAATCAATTTCAAACATTACATTAAGTGGGGACTTCAACTCCCACACCCCCCTACTTATATACACCAACTCTGAGATCGCACTACAGTGCCGAAAATGGCAACATACTGAAGCGGCCAAGCAAATTTTTTCCCTGGGAAAGAATTTGATTAACAGCCGCTTTGATATTTTGTGTTTTCAGCCTTATAAGTTCGACTAAGATGTATTCAAAAGAATGTGTCATCGTTCTTCTAATATAGATCCCAGGAGCAATACTAGGCAAGCCATCACAGGGACCGTAAGAGTTGTAGCCATATAACTTTTAAATAGATAGACTTAAAAGTTCTTGCTGCCCTTCACAAGTACTTATTAGTACCCAACTCTCAAACCAGACAGGCCTGTACATGCTAATCATTGTGTAAATTTATATTGACCCACCCAGTCATGAGAAATAGCCTTACAGGCAGACAAAGTGGCACTTCACTTGACCTGTAAGGATACCCTATTCCATAGCATGGGAGCATACATCACAACATCTTAGCGCAAGAAATCTGGACAAAGCCATAAATAATGGGAGGACAAAGACCCAAAAATAAGGACAATTTTTAAATATTGTAAATATTGGAAGAGCGTTGCACCACAGGTATTAGTATTTCATCGAGTATTCAAAACTTGCTAAACAACCAAAATGGCAGAAAGAAAGCTTCAAAACAATAGCTTCAATAACAGGCTTTTACCATGTTGAATCCACAATATATGAAATATAGAGCTTTGCTGTTGTAAAAGTCAAGTGGTGTTGTAATTCCACAGCTTTAAAACATGTGGATGTCATAAAAACAGAAAAAACGAACATAAAAGTGAAGAACCCTTCTGATGTAAACAATGGACAAGCAAGCACTTTCAGCTTTTTCAAGCCTTCTTCAGATCCAAGTAGGTAAGCTGGGTTCAGTGTTTAAAAGTTGGTATCATCCAATGAAACACCTCAGTGAATGATGAATGTTAACCAATCAAGTTAGTCCATTGATACACACCTCCACAGCTTGAAGTTAAAACTCTTTATTTAAAACTCTTTGTTTAAAACAACATGACAGTTTGATGTTTCTAAGACAGACTCAGACATATTTTCAGAAAGAATATTAGTAAAATGTTTTCAGCAGGTTCTGGTTAAAAGAACAAGCTCTGCATAGAAGTCAAGATTTGAGAAAAAAGGTGAAAAAAAAATTAAAAAATAAAGATAGTCATTTAGGGTGTTTCTTTTCATAGGTTCATACTAAGCTAACTGCCCTTGTGAGCCATTTTAAGCTTAGCCAATTATCCCTTGTCAGACTCAAACCCTGCACCTTGTGTTTGTAAGGCAAACACCTTAAACAGTAGGCCACCCTCTTTATTTAATTTCAACAGTTTCTTTGGAACATCAGAGCCTAAGTCAGTATACCTAAGGTTTCTGTCAATAAAAACAGGTCATAAGTGAGCATAGCTCAATGCTCGTCTATTTTTAAGAAAAGGTTTTAAGGGAACACAGCTATTAAGGCCAGGGGGTTATCTGCCCTCAGCCGCATTATCCATTTGGCTTCCTTTCTCTCAGTCAGACTGGTCAGGTCTCCTTCTCTGGAAGTAAAATGTATCTTTGAAATGACAAAAACAAAGGCAAACCTTTTTATTCCTCTAAGGTCAGAGAAGGTGAAAGTACACCATCCCTAGCTATACCTAAAGAACATCTAACTTAAGGGTCAATTTGACTTACACTATGGACCATGATAACTTATGCCAAGTGATCAGAAAGTTCTGGACGATTCTAACTTCGGATAAAAAGTTAAAAGAGATTGTTGGAGATAACCCAAGTTTCCTTTTCAAAAATAAAAAGAATCTCAAAAGGATTTTATGCTCAAATTATAGGATATGTAACAACTACGTACATAATAATTCATCAGGAATGAAGAAATGTGGCTTCTGCAAGGTCTGCAATGTAATCAATTGTAGCAACACATTTAAGCATCCAGTTACTAAACAGACATTTGTTTTTCATGGATTAGCTAATTGCCTAACCAGCAATATTGTTTACATAGCTACCTGCACTTCCTGCACAGCGTTTTATGTTGGAAAAACTAATATGACGCTAAAGGAAAGAATTATCAAACATCCATCTGATATACGTAACAGAAAGGAAACAAATTCTCTTTGTCTTCATTTACGTGAGCATGAGGGACACAGCTTTGTCTTCATGGTCATTTCAAAGATACATTTTACTTCCAGAGAAGGAGACCTGACCAATCTGACTGAGAGAGAGGAAGCCAAATGGATAATGTGGCTGAGGGCAGATAACCCCCCTGGCCTTAATGGCTGTGTCCCCTTAAAACCTTTTCTTAAAAATAGATGAGCAATGAGCTATGCTCACTTATGACCTGTTTTTATTGACAGAAACCTTAGGTATACTGACTTAGGCTCTGATGTCCCAAAGAAACTGTTGAAATGAAATAAAAAGAAGCACCCTAAATGACCATTTTTATTTATTTTTTCACCTTTTTCTCTCAAATCTTGGCTTTTATGCCGAGCTTGTACTTTTAACCAGAACCTACTGAAAAGATTTTACTAATATTCCTTCTGAAAATATGTCTGAGTTTGTCTTAGAAATGTCAAACTGTCATGTTGTTTTAAACAAAGAGTTTTAAATAAAGAGTTTTAACTTCAAACTATGGAGGTGTGTACCAATGGACTAACTTGATTGGTTAACATTCATCATTCACTGAGGTGTTTCATTGGATGATACCAACTTTTAAATACTGAACCCAGCTTACCTACTTGGATCTGAAGAAGGCTTGAAAAAGCTGAAAGTGCTTGTCCATTGTTTACATCAGAAGGGTTCGTCACTTTTATGTTCATTTTTTTCTGTTTTTATGACATCCACATGTTTTAAAGCTGTGGAATTACAACGCCACTTGACTTTTACAACAGCTGTTGTGTCTTTCGGCTTTTCCCGGTTAGGGGTCGCCACAGCAGAACTCCGGTCCTCTAATGATTGGTAGTTGATTTTTACGTGCCGAGTTACCAGCCCTGACACACAACCTTCAACGAAGGTACGCCCATTCATGCACGTGTCCATGCAGAAGACGCTCTAGCTGAGAATTGAACCGGACAGTGTCTTACTGTGAGGTGACAACGCTACCGCAGCACCATCACCGCGGAGCTCTATATTTCATATATTGTGGATTCAACATGGTAAAAGCCTGTTATTGAAGCTATTGTTTTGAAGCTGTCTTTCTGCCATTTTGGTTGTTTAGCAAGTTTTGAATACTCAGATGAAATACGAATACCTGTGGTGCAACGCTCTTCCAATATTTACATTGTTTTTTGTTCTGCTGAGCATTCTTTAGTGGAATTCACTTCTTTTTCTGGATTTAACTTTTAAATATTGCTCTGTAACAGGTTTTGACTATTATCCTGAGTAATTAGCCAATGATTTGCTAGAAAACTGCAGTTTTATGAGAAACAGACCAAAATATGAGTCAAAAATCTGGACGTTCTGTGAAAATCTGGACAGTTGAGAGGTATGGCTGGGAGTATGTTGAGTTAAGAATCTGTACCACCATTGGGTCTTGTAAATTTGTTTATGATTAGTTTTTAGAGCCACTGGTTTAGTGGAGAAATGCGATGTCAAATAGGAGTGGAACTTTCATGGCTCAAAATGTGAGTCACAGGTCACCATGAAGCAGCTGGTGCAGTGCTACTCTGTTGGAATAGCCGATGGATTTAAGGCCTTACATTTTGGTTAAAATTTACTGGGGCCTTTACATTTGAATAATATGCTTGGATTTATACATACCAAAGGGGCACTGTATTTGATGATGGGTCTCGTGATGTCCCCACTCTGGGCCAGTAACCAAGGAGCCTCAGTCCTCATCACTGACACTGGAAAGGGACGTTCACTTGGAACAAAAATGGATACACCCAGCATTTCTAGATGCAGCTCTCAGCATCAAGCACAATTTCCCTTAAGAGGAAACAGGGAACACATTCAGTCCGGGTCTGGGTTTCTTATTTATTTTATTTATTTATTTATTATCAGTTTGATTACCGGGGAAGTCCACTGGGCCAAGAAGTGCCCATTTTCAGTGGAGGCCCGGGGAGAAAAGCTCCATGAGCAATACAATACAATAAAGGTTGCAAAATACAATTAAAGGTTACAAAGTGAAATACAAGAGTAGGATTCATATATTCAAGAATTGCAAAGTGTTATATACATTATGAGACAGTTTAACAACAGAAATTTTTTTTCTTTTCTTCAGATGATTACAATGTTTACATGTTTGGAGTCAATTAAAGTCTGCTAGTTCTGCTTTGCTAGTTCTCTCTCTGTCTCCCTCTAGGTCCCTAATAAGACTCCCCACTGGCACAGCTATAGAGTTGAGTCCTCAGCAGAGTGTCCAAGCCAAGTTAACCAGCCCTTGCTGTGAAACCAGTGCTTCTTGTCCCTGCTCCAAGCAGCTGACACACACACTCTTTGAGATTTGATTTTCACACATACGTACCTGGGAAATGCAAGCACATATTACCACTCTACCAACTTTGCCCAGACTATAAGGTAGATTCACTGCCACCAGTCAGTTACTATAAGGCTCTTAAAAGGGTATCCAATTATACTGTGTACAATTAATACTAATACAAATAGTAATGTTGAGCAAACAGGCAGACTTTCAGGAGTGGCCACAGTTATCAACAAATAAATATATGCAAATTCTGTCAAAAGTTAAATATTTTATAAAAGGACCAGCCAAGGTGAGAAATGTAATATATTTAATAATAAAATAATGTGAAAATACTAAATATCTATTTACAGTCAATACCTAAGTTTCAGTCACAGGAAATATTAAAAATAACACAAATGGAAAGATTCACACAGTTGCAGAAAAAAAACAATACTTAACTATTCTCAACATATTTTCTTGACAAAACTAAAGAGTTAGTCTTCCCTGATTCACTCACTAGAGCAAGACAAGATGAAGTAGGTGAGGGGTCCTTCTATGTCAGGTTTTCAAAACAGAGTTCTCAGTCTGACTGAGATACTTTTCAATATAATATCTAAATATTATTTCTGGGATAGCTTACAGAATGGCATCACACCTGGTCATCTGACTCTGTTTCCCACACTATCACTAACACTAGACACTGCCAGGATTTAAGCACCTATGTGTTACCATACACACAGACAGAGCTTTGTTCAGATCTGCTACAGCTCCTGGAAGTCATAAAACAAGTTCAAACTCCACCCTTCCAGAGTAGCATTTTCCTCCCAGGTAGAGACAATAATGAAGGCTTCCTAATACTTGGATTTACAGACATTTTGTATCTGGCTGCATCCAGAAATATAAGATACAATCTTTATGGCCTAATTTAATTTCAAATATGTTTCAAGGTTAGCTGGGACTGAGATTAATCTCTTCTCTTCAACTATTCTCTGTTAAAACATACACATTTAATTCAGTTACAATATAGTCAGGACCCACTGTTTGTACACTTTTAAAACAAGCAACTTTACAAATACATTTTCAACACAAGCATCTGTACAAATCAGTTTGATATTCAAATAACATATAATTCTTTACAAAATTTCAGCTAGCTGTGCTGGCATATATTACACATCCACTGCCCTACTTTTCCTGGCATAGCTGGCAGTACTTCCTATTTGGATTTTTAAAACATTCCCTTGGAAATGAACTAGAACAGATAGAATGACTTACTCACTGTGGTAGAAACAAGTTGACATAATGAGAGAATTCTCCTCAAAATTACCCTTTTATCTTATAAGTTCATAGGAAAATACTAGGCTAGCTACCCTTGTGGGCCATTTTAAGACTAGCTATTTTCATTTTTTGTGCTTGAAATTACCTCTCCCATTTGGTTATAGATTGGCCTTACCCATTCCAAGGTCAATAATTATACATTGCCCATAATGAGAATAACTGTATCATACTATAGATAATTTGAGGAGACCCATGCATGGAATAAGGCATTTAGGAGTTGCATCTGTCCATTAGTAGAACAAGGGGCAGTCATGAGGTAAAATTTCTGATTCCCATCCATAGATCTAAGTTGCACTTGAAAATTGACAGGGGTGAACTTTGTTTTATGAAGATGGGGAGTCTTTTCCATAGCAGTAGTATCCTCTGTGAAATATACCTGTCCCTTCAAATAATTTTTGTTGATGTTGCGGAAGAGGTTTAGACCCCTAGAATGAGAAATTCTGATGTAATTTGACTTGCTGATGTGCAGTAAATCCATCAGTAATGGGTTGGAGGATGCCTTTTATACCAGGCATAAGTCACCTCTTAGCTGTCTATAGAGTACTAAATATAGTGACAGGGCTTTGAGTCTGTCCATGCAGGAAATGTTGTTTAGGCCTTTTATCCTTTTAGTGAGGTATCACTGTTGGCATTCCAGTTGTTGCATGTTTCTGAACAATTACATGCCAAAGGGGGCATTATATTCAATATTTAAGCTAATGAGGACTAAGTAAAGGGTGGCAATGACATCCCTAGATCTAGACACAATCACTTTCTTTATAAGCTGTGCAACATAGAAGTACTTTCTTAAAACAATAAACACATGTTGGTCAAAGGTTAAGTCTACTGACCACATAAGTTCCCAAATCCCGAACAACTGGGTCAACTCTTAGGTGTGTATTGTCAATGTTCCCTGGGTAGATGAGCATCCAAAGGAAGGTATTATGATCACATAGTTTTTCCATGTCACCAGGTATGCAGAATGGAACTGCATAAACTAGACCAGTCCACTGGATCCGCTGTTGTAAGCAGTCAAAGGGTCTTAAGCTTGCAACTGTAATAAAACAACAGCAAACAACTGCCACCGATAGTGATAGAGAAGGTATGAAAGGAATATAGCTGGAGAACTGAACTCTGTCATATTTTGTTTCATACTACCATGGTCAATAATGGAAACTAGGCTTGTTGTTAGATTTTAATCTAAGGGCAAGAAAATCACTAAATTCATTAATGATGAAGTAAAAGGGAAAAGAAAATGCTGGGATCTTAAAGGCTGCCAAAGCAAATGAAAGCTCCTGTCGGATATTGAAGTGAATTTGTTTTGACTCCCCTTGCCACTGAACTAAGTGTATGAAGTCTATGTATTTGATTTTTGTACAGCATATTCCAGACACTAAAAAAAATCCACTGCAAATTTCTACCATGAGAAATGTTATCCCTGCAATTATTCCAAGTTAAACAATAACAGATTATCATAGCAGATGTAGGAACAGTGAATATAGTAATCTCTATCAACTAATCTGCACCTATGAAACTATGAAAATACAGTTTAATGACTGTCTGGAATCTGAACAGAGAAAACGTTGTGTTTCTATAGCTATTCCTAAAGAGAAGATCTCTTGGTATCCTCTTGTCATACTTTACATAGGGAAAGAATTGCATGGCTGACTTATCATGGGTTGTCTAAGTTTCTGCTCAACACATGGTGGCATCCTGTACTCTGCATGTGAAATAAGATACAGTTTTTATGGTGTCAAAAATATTCGCACCTTAGAGTGACCTGTGTTCAGGATTTATAGGCTGAAACATTCTAACATGCTTTACAGAAGAAGTTCACCTGCTTTGAAACTGGTGGTAACAGTATTTGCAATTAAAAATGTGTGAATTGGGTTTAAGCTATTTTAGACATCTGACATCCACCCAACAATAAAGTTATGGGCTTCAGTAACATCAAAGAAAACACCCCCTCAATAAAGGTACCCCTAAGCTTTGGAGGCTGTATTAAGTGCAAACCTCTGTTGACTGGAACCGAGCAAGTGGAGGTAAGTGATTGGGTGGAAAGTCACAGAAGGCACTACTCCAAGGTTTGCCCAGCCCTTGCACATTTCACAATTATGAAATTGCTGTACGGGTGGCATTTAACACCTGTCCAGCTATTCAAGAGAAGGTGAAGTAGGATAGAGTCTTGTCAGCATTGCCATCAAAGGGAGGCAAATTATTTTCATATGGTATGGACATGTCCTGAGCTAGCATGGAGTTGGGAAAAAGTGATTATGGGGATAGTGTGGGCTCTATGTAAGACCCTACCCCCTAAACAGGGTTACAGGTTTTGGTTGTTTGGTATCCCTACAATGAGGGCAGTATTGGATGTCACAGAATGGTATTGGATTTATACACTGGTGGCCACTTTTTTATCTTGGCATTTTACTCACTGTAAATGTATGTCAGCCAATTGGTTAACAGAGGTAATACAGAGATCCACTGATCTTAAGACCTGGTGAAACTACACTCTATATTTATATATGGTCTGAATATTTGTGTATTTTTAGATTCAAATTTTGGAGCTTAGAAGGTGTTAAATTGTTAACATGCATATGAAATTGTCTAATAAGTCCTGGTTTTGAGTGTTTTTTTTTTGTTTGTTTACTGAGTTGCAGGATATGAATAGTCCATTAATTGTTGGTTATTGAATAGTTGGAGAAGAGGCAGTACAGTACCAAATTGCATCAAAGTTTAGCCATTAGTTTTGCATTTGTTGCTTTCAGTTTGTGTTGAATATGTTAGCCATGTGTTATGAAATGTTCTTGAACTTTTAAGGAACTCTATGCATTTGATTTTTGTAGAGAATTTTCCACACGCTAAAAAAAAATCCACTGCAGATTTCTACCATGACAAATGTTGAGTCTACAACTGCTGTTTAATAAAGTTCACTGTTTTTTTTAAACTATTTACACTTAAAAAATCAGTGTACAGAATGACATGGGATAAAAGCTACTAGTAATAATCAGAGAATCCGCAAGATGCAACAGTGGCACTTTTGAACCAAACAAGTTGCTGGCTAAGAAAACTAAGGCGAGGCCCCAACAATGGAAAAACAGCCTCCTCAGCCTCAACAGGCAAATAAGACATGTCAAATCCTCTAAGGATAACTGAGAAAAACTTAGCAATCACAGCCAAGGATAACCATAAGCCCTTTTACAGCTACATACGTAGCCTAAAAGCTAGGCCCCAAGCATGTGCCAAACTAGTGACTAACAGTATCACACGCACACTGATCCCACATAGATAGCAAACCTGCTAACAGACAGATTTGTTGAAAATTTCACTCCCATATCCCCTCCAAAGTCATCACAAACCTTGCCCCAACTCCTGCCCCCATCCTACATATTCAAAGAGCAGGTCATTAAAGCCTTGTTTAAGGCAAAAAAACACAGCCTCTATGGGAACAGAAGGCATCCCATGGCATCACCATTAAGTACCCTATTCAATCACAGCCTAACCACAGGCTTTGTTCCTGTGAAATCGAGAACAGCAACAGTTTTCCCCTCCACAAAGGTGGCTTAGCAACAAACCCAGGGAATTATAGATGCATAAGTCTGATCAGCATCATCTTTAAAGCCATGGAATGTATCATCATAGACCTCATAAATAAAGACATAAGTGACCTCCAAACCCTGGATATGACCCAATTCGGATTCGTCAAGGGCAAATCCTACCTGTTAAACTTGGTAGATTTCTTTGAAAATGTGACCAGGAACATTGCTGACAGCAAATCTGAGCACACAGCATATCTCAACTTGTCAAAGGCATTTGACACAATCCCACACTCAGGCATTACCGATAAACTTATCAAACTGAACGTAAATCCCTCTGTTGTAAGATGGGTTGCCAAATGGCTCATAAAACGGTCACATACTATCAAAGTGGGTGACTCCACATCAACCAACAGATGTCACCAATGGGGTGCTACAACTGTCTGTGCTGGGCACCCTACTGTTTGGTAGATAATTCTCAAAAGTTCAGGCCAGGACTAAGGGGTTGTGGCTGACCAAGTTTGTGGAGGACTGCAAACTGGGTGCAATTTCTAAATCCCCAAATGATGTCAGTATACTTCAGGAGGGTCTTATGCAGACCATTGACTAGGGTCTTAGTCACAGTCTCAAACTAAATGCAAAGAAATGCATCATCATTTCCTTCAGTAAAAATAATGTCCCTTCACACTATGAAATTACCAACAATATCCTATTAACCTACAAAGTAGTAAAAGACCTGGGATCACAAGTAGACTGTGACCTTAACTTTGAACACCATGTGTCTACTGTAATAAGGAAGGCTTTCTACGTAGCACACTTGGTTATCAAAGGCATCACGTCTAGAGCAAAGGAGGTTATAACCCCTCTATACTCATCACTAATCAGGCCCATAATTGAGTATAATGCCTTTTCAGCATGTACCATACAAAGCACCTGCAACAATTGGAGAAACATCAGAGGTTTCTAACTGAGAAGATCAAGGGACCCCAGCATGTGCCTTATACAGGCAGACTAAAGCCCCTGTCACTATACTCAGTATCATATAGTCTTCTTATGCCTGGCTTAGAGAGCAGTCTCTGACCCAAATATAATGAATTCGCTGCACATCTGTAAATTGAACGGGACTAGAACTACCCATTCTAGGGTCCTAAATATGGCCTGCGACTTGAATAGGACATACTGGAGGGACATATTTGTCTCACAGCAATTTCCAGATCTTTGGAATAGGCTGTCAATTCATGTGAAGCAGAACACCTCTATGACACTGCTCAAAAGGATCCTAGACGAGTGGATGGGCACTATAAATTCTTACCAGGGATAGTGCCCACAACCCTCCTGGACATGGGCAGTCATTACTAAATACATTCTTCGGTACTGAATACAGTGTCTATGCTATTACATTAGGATAAAATGGCTAGGCTTGAAATGACCTCTGGGTTGATAACCTAGTAACCTCTTAGGATCCTGGCAAAAAGGATAGATTGTTAAAGCAATGGCTGTTGAAGCCAGAGTATTAATTCATCACATGTCTAATCATCAAAAAGAAATGTTAAGCATCCTGTTTACAAAGCTTGGCATCAACAAATGATTCATCACCTTTCTTCTGAAGGTCAGTGAAACCTTCCATGCCACTGTTACTGTTGCATGAGCATGTACCTTTAATGTGGCTGATAATATCGCAAAGTCCTCTATAGTATTCTTATGAAAGGAAATATTATTTTCCTTCTTGGTGCCCGCAATGTTAGCAGCAAGCATAAATCAATACTCTGGAAATCCTGCCTTGGAAAGGAGGGAGAAGAAATGAAAATTAGCCTTCTTATAGGTTCACAGGTTCATAGGTGTGTACTAGGCAAATGGCCCTGGAGCCTTTATAAGCCTAGCCTATAGGACTAGCCTGGCATTGTGCCACCCAACCTTAGTTCCCAGTGTCTCTGTCGAGTAGAGCCACTGTAGTGATCCCCGGGGTGAATTTTCTATTTCCCATGCACTCATCAATATTGCTCTTGCAGAGGGCCAGTGAGGTGCTCTGTTTGACATGTATGAGAAGTCTATTCCATAGCATGTGCAATCTTTGGGTTATGAACCTATCCCTCCATCACATTCTCTTGATTGTGGTAATGAGGTTGAGGTCTCTGGAGTATGTGGTGCAGAGGTATTGGGATTTCTTTAGATGCAGCGTTTCTAACAGAGCTGGGGCAGACATGGCTTTTTAAGTCAAGCAGAGATCGCCTCTAAGTAGGCGATATGAGACAGAGGATAGTTGGAGGTTTTTTTGAGTCTGTCCATATAGGACAAGTGTTTAAGGCCTAGGATCCTCTTTGTGAGGTACTTTTGTGGCCTCTCCAGTTGTTGCAGGTGACTAGTGAGGTACATGCCAAATGGGGCATTGTACTCGATGATTGGCCTAATGAGGGAAGAATAGAGGGAGACAATGACCTCTTTCTTCCTGGATGCGAAAACCCTTAGAAATGAGATGTGCCACATAGAAGGACTTTCTGACCACAGTGGCAATGTGGTGGTCAAAAGAGAGGTTGCTGTCAACCTGTGTTCCCAGATCTCTTATAACGCCTTTTGTGTTCAGTGGACTACCATTGATGTGGTAATTCAAAGGAACTGTTTTTTTCCCCAGAGGGGATGACAACACATTTTTTGGCATTGAGCTTAAGGTCATGGTTCTAACACTAGTCATTGGTCTCAGTGAGACCTTTCTGTAGGATGTTAACATCACTTAGGGAGTTAATAGTGGCATTAAAATGATAAGTACTTATGCAGAACATAGCTTGGCCATCACAAATGCCATTTCATTTAGAATGGCAAATATATTGTAATACGGAGATATCTTCCATCCAATGACTGACTCCTACTACTCTAGCTTGATCATATATCATTAGGGTCATCTTCATCTGGACAGACTCTGCAGCTCATCAGATGAATATTTGACCAATGGATAATGCAAAAACACATCACATTGATTCCAAAAATCAGCATCATCATCATCCTCATCACCCTCCCCCTATTTCTTATTTTCAACATGGGCCGACGGTCAGCATGTCAGTCCAACTGTTGCCACCTCTCTCTGTTTAGTGCTATTCTCCATTCTTTTTTGGCATTCATGACTAACTGTTGCAGGTCCTCTCTCAAAACAATCCATCCACCTTTTTGCTGGATGCCCTTGTTTCCTTTTTCTGTCTTACTATCTGTCCTAAATCTTTTTCAACAGGTTGTCTTCTGCTTATCTGCACGTGCCTGAACCCCCGTAATCCATTTTCTTTTATCTTTTCTGCAATTAACTTCTGCTCTTATATCCTCATTTGTTTTAACCATCCCACAGTGTGCATCCTACCACCTGTCTCAGACCCTCCATCTCCATCATCTCTAGCTTCCTCAACTTCTCTGGCTTTACTGCCCAGTTTTCTGTACCATACAATAGTACTGATCACACCACTGTTTTGTTCACCTTACATTAAAGCTTCTTTGGCATTTTTCATCACACACTACCCCTGACACTCTGTTGGTTGTAGCCCAAGTCTAAGAATGCCCATTTGGAGTCTTTCAGCATCCCTAGCTTCCTCTCAAAGATCTGTCTCACAGCAATCATCAGTTTAGTTGTTCTGCACCCTGACCGGAAACAGAAATGGTCATCTCACATCTTACTTTTTACTACATGTATTCATTTATCAATCACTCTCTCCAAAACCTTCATGCAGTGTGATAGTAGTTTGATACTGCTATACAGCCCACAGTTGTCAATGTCACTTTGTTCTTGAACACTGGCTGTAGGATGCTTGTTCACCAGTCATCTGGGATATGCCTTTCTCCCCACACTGCTATGAGTACCTTCTGATGCCATTTCTCTCCTATCTCACACAGAATCTTTATCACCACTGCTATGCCCTCATCTGAGTCTGCTCCTTTCCCTGACAATGGTTTCTTAGTGCTGTTCTTACTTCTTCTATGATGGGCTCCTCCTCTCTTCTAATCCTCTCATCATGTGACTGGGGCAGTACAGCTTCTGTATGGTTTTCTTCATTCAGAAGCTGCTGGAAGTATTCCTTCCTTCTGCCTTTGACGTCCTGTCAATTGGTGCTCATGTTGTTGTTGGCATCCCCTTATGAAGAGTGTCAAACTATTTTCTTTATCTTTTGGTCTTTGCCTTGCAACCTGATATAGTTTTGTTTTGCCATCTACTGAGTCACTTTCAGAAGCTGGTAGAGTGCTTTTGATGCTCTGTTCTTTGCTATTGCAACTCTTCTCTCATCCTCTTTGTTAGCTGACCAAAATTCCTTCCTAGCCTGTCCTGTCTTTTCTATTTCTCACTTTTTCCTACACTCCTTCTTTCTTTTAATGACTTGTGGACTTTTGCATTCTACCATCAGCTTTCTTTATGTACCTTATTTCCATACCTGTCTCTGTTTCATATCTTTTCTGTAGTCCTCACACGTGCTATTTTAAGTCACTTTCATCCTTCTTTAACTCCACCTATTTCATCTTCTTCTTGAGGTTCTAGAGCCCTGAGTAATTCCTTAAACTGTCATGCTTTCTCTCTAGTCAACGTACAGGTCTCCAGAATGGTGTCTTTTGACCTTAGACCCTGTTCCTTCCATCCTAGGAGGAAGTTTACCTGAGTTGCATGTTAGCTACTCCTGTATGTAGTGTTGTGGCTGTCTCTCTTACTGAACCATGTGTTGACCACTAATTAAGCCATTTTCCAGACAGAAGTCTAGAATGGCCTCTCCTTTATTCTTTTTGCCCCACTCACGCGGATCTAGGCAGTCCTCATATACTGTTCTTTCTTTCCTGATATATGCACCCATATCACCCATTATCAACACCAATTCATG
This sequence comes from Protopterus annectens, assembly GCF_019279795.1. NCBI lineage: Eukaryota > Metazoa > Chordata > Ceratodontiformes > Protopteridae > Protopterus > Protopterus annectens. Next base: position 1,356,838,267 of record NC_056739.1, read on the forward strand.
TTGTCCTTCCTTATCTAGTAGGTCCTGCTACTGCTGTCTGAATGCACTCTTTTCTTCACTATCAAAATCCTGTTGCAGGGCATAGGCAGAGATTATGAATACTGCCTTATCTTTAGGCTGGAATCTAATTGTCAGGAGTCTGTCCCTAATTCTTATGACATCCCTCACTGTCTTCTGAAAGCTCTCCCTTTTTTAGTCTGCCCTCAAGTGAGTTTGCTGCACTGCCCTTCCATCTTGTCTCCTGGATAAATAGGATGTCCAGCCTCCTCCTTACCATCATTTTATCCACTTCCAACGCTGGTAAACCTACACTGATTGCAGCAATTCATAGTTCATGTTAGGCAGGTTGATTGGTTTTGCATCCACTTTCATCAACAGAGCTATCCCAGGTAATGCAAGCTGGGCAACTGGACAGCATCTGGCCAGTAGCTAATGCTCCAGGGCTCTGCTTTAAGGTGAGCACACACTGACCAGTAGAGGCACATGCACCATTCTCATCATTAACATGGGTCACTGGCATAGGTTGTAGTAGACCAGGTCCTCAACCTACTTACCAGCAAATACCAGTATGCCTTTGGCGACATTAGTAAACATGACTCAATCACCTACAGCCATATTTTACACCATCAGGTGGATAGCCCTGTCAAGGCATGTGGTCTATGATCTGACTCTCAGATATTAAGGATTCTGTGCAGCACAGTAGATGCCTGAAGCCCAAAACATTTATAGGGCACCATCTAGAGTCTGTACTGCTGCCTACAACTCCATTCTTGATCGGGTTTGAGATGGAAAAATAAAACATTTTTTTTTTTAAGAGCTGGGATAAAGCCCACAGAGAACATGAAAAACTACATATACATTAGGCAGAAATCAGGCTCAAACCTTGCATCTTGTGCATGTGAAAAGAAGACCTTGACCATTATGCCAATTGGTCTCCTAACTACACACTATTTCCATCTGTACATTCACTGCTACAACCTCATATGAAACATAGCAATCATACCCATACTCGACATAAAACCAATGAAACAAAAAATGGTATCCACCATTAAATACTAAAATATGTTCAAATTCATCACTGTCCATAACCGACAATATTGAATATATATATATGGTTTTGATTCATTTCATCACCAATTCATTTCAGGTACAAAAATAAAAAAAAAACATGACATATTTTAACTAAAATTAATTTAATCCAAACTATATTTCATCCAAACACATTTCATTGAAGATTGTTTAATAATATAGAAAATGACTGCTAATGTGGTTTTGCAGCATAGGATTTGCAATGCAAATTAGTGTTGCTCAATATTTGTACTTTGTCACTGTTCTCTGTTATGCTGTGCCTCATCTCCAGAAATCTATGTATGTGTCCCAGCATTGGTTCAGTGTGAGAAGACCATTCTCTTTTCTCCATAAATGAGTGACTATGAAAATAGCATATTTATATTAGGGGAATGCTGGGGAAAAGCCTCCTACATGGCGGCAGCAGGGGGCTTGCCAACCTGCAAAAATCCTTTTGGAGGTATATTTAGTGTATATAAAATGTTCAGTTAAATATATCTTCAAATAAATTAGTTTTTGATGAAATATACCGCTGTTATTCTTTCTTTTTTGTTTGATTTTGACATTTAATTTAGCTAGTGATGAAATGAAATATATATGTTGATCTACTTTACAAGCTTGAAGTTTCAAAACTACAAAATGCAAATAGTCAAGACCATAAGATTGAAGTTTTGAAACTTTGAAATTGTAATAAAAACAAACAAAATTTTTTTCATGCCCACCCCGCACCCCCTACACCCCCTGCTAAAATAAATATATTAACTCCAAGATCGCACTGCAGTGAGGAAAATGATAAATTTCCTGTTTCGCACTGTACGCGATCTCCATTCAAAATGTTCAAAGTTTCAAAACTTCAATTTTATGGTCTCGACCACTTGCAGTTTTGAAACTTTGAGCTTGTGAAGCAAATCCTTATACATATGTATATGTATATAGATAGATAGATAGATAGATAGATAGATATATGCATATATATATACACCACTATCTCTGAAATTACACAAACTTAGAGAAATGTGAAAGCAAACAATCAAAATGGAACGCTCACTTTATTGGCTTTTGATGAATATTGGAACTGAAAGATGCTGCCATTATACAAACCAAAATCATCATTCCACAGCAAAATTGATAGTTAACCAGTAGTGAACAACTGTCATTTACATACACTTTTAGTCATACTCAGTAATCCCATTAGATCTTCCATGAGCACCTGTTTCACTCAGACACATTGAAACAGCAAAAACACATTGAAAAAAGAATATCTACATTAAATTCCTAAAACAGGAGATCATTGTAAAACATTCTATGAACAGTTCTTCAAAAGTGAAGCAGATAATAAAATTAAGAAACACTAGGTCAAAAACTCATGCAAACAGTGTATGTCAAATACTTGGCTTAGTTACCACTAATCAGAAGAAATGGCTCGATGAAAGGGATATTACGATTGAAGACCAGCTCAAATGAATAAAAAAAGTGTTTTTCATGAGATATCTCAAACCAGCAAAATAAATATGTATACTGGCATCTCAAAGCAGAAGCTCAGGAGCAGATTTGAGGCATCATGAAATAATGGTGATAAAACATGGTTAAGGTTATTTAACTCTGCCGTGGCAAGCATGGCATGTTGATCTTCATTTGAGGTTCATGTTCCATCTGCTGTTTGTATTCTCACTGTTTCACTCTCTCTTATTCTCAAGCTGCCTTTACATTGTTAAAGGCAAATGAGAACATTCATGCCAGGTGGCAGAAGTTTGATTCCTACATTTCATATTAACTGTGACAAATCACACTATCAAATATTTTAACTTCCTGAAAGAAACAATCTCATTAACCTTCGTTCACTAAGAAAGCAATCTGTGCCATCAAGTGTGTGAAAAACAACAAACTGCTGATGCAGACAGCATGCTGGATGATGTTTTTATAGCTCAGGTCATGAAATAAAAATGATGGTTAGCAAAACACTCTACAAATATGGAAAGTAATATAATTACTGTCAAAGATATTGCTGACAGCATATTCTATCAATAGGACAAATGTAACAAATAGGTATAGTAACAGAGGTCCATATAGGTTCATAGGTTCATCGGTGTGTACTAGGCTAATGGTCCTGGAGCCTTTACATGCCTAGCCCATAGGATTACCCTGGCATCGTGCCACCCGACCTTAGTTCCCGGTGCCTCTGTCATGTAGAGCCACTGAAGTCATCCCCGGGGTGAATTTTCTATTTCCCATCCACTCATCAAGATTTCTCTTGAAGAGGGCCAGTGAGGCACTCCGCTTGACATGTATGGGAAGTCCATTCCATAGCATGGGCAGTCCCTGTGTTATGAACCTGTCCCTCCAGCACATTCTGTTGATTGTGGTAATGAGGTTGAGGTCTCTGGAGTGTGTAATGCGGAGGAATTGAGATTTCTTTAGATGCAGCATTTCTAACAGAGCTGGGTCAGACATGGCTTTGTAAGTCAAGCAGAGATCGCTTCTAAGAAGGCGATATGAGACAGAGAATAGCTAGAGTGTTTTTAGTCTGAACATATAGGACAAGCATTTAAAGCCTAAGATCCTCTTTGAGAAGTATTTTTGTGACCTCTCCAGTTGTTGTGGGCGTCCAGTGAGGTACATGCCAAATGGGGCATTGTACTCGATGACTGGCCTAATGAGGGAAGAGTAGATGGAGACAATGACCTCTTTCTTCCTTGATGCAAAACCCTTAGTAATGAGATGTGCCACATAGAAGGACTTTCCGACCACAGTGGCAATGTTGTGGTCAAAAGAGAGGTTGTTGTCAACCTGTGTTCCCAGATCTCTTATAACGCCTTTTGTGTTCAGTGGACTACGATTGATGTGGTAATTCATGGGAACTGGGTTTTTCCCAAAGGGGATGACAACACATTTTTTGGCATTTAGCTTAAGGCCATGGTTCTGACACTAGTCATTGGTCTCAGTGAGGCCTTTCTGTAGGATGTCAACATCACTTGGGGAGTTAATATGGCATTAAAATGATAAGTACTTATGCAGAACATAGCTTGGCCATCACAAATGCCATTTAATGTAGAATGGCAAATACATTGTAATATGGAGATATCTTCCATCCAAAGACTGACTCCTACTGCTCTAGCTTGATCATATATCATTAGGGTCATCTTCATCTGGACAGACTCTGCAGCTCATCAGATGAATATTTGACCAATGGATAATGCAAAAACACATCACATTGATTCCAAAAATCAGCATCATCATCACCCTCCCCCTATTTCTTATTTTCAACATGGGCCGGTGGTTGGCATGTCATTCCAACTGTTGCCACCTCTCTCTGTTTAGTGCTATTCTCCAATCTTCTTTGGCATTCATGCTTGGCTGTTGCAGGTCCTCCCTCAAAACAATCCATCCACTCTTTTGCTGGATGCCCTTGTTTCCTTTTTCTGTCTTACTATCTGTCCTAAATCTTTTTCACCAGGTTTTCTGCTTTTCTGCACATGTGCCTGAACCCCCGTAATCCATTTTCTTTTACCTTTTCTGCAATTGGCTTCTGCTCTTATGTCATCATTTGTTTTAGCCATCCCACAGTGTGCATCCTACCACCTGTCTCAGACCCTCCATCTCCATCATCTCTAGCTTCCTCAGCTTCTCTGCCTTTACTGCCCAGTTTTCTGTACCATACAATAGTACTGATCACACCACTGTTTTGTTCACCTTACTTTTCAGCTTCTTTGGCATTTTTTATCATACACTACCCCTGACACTCTGTTGGTTGTAGCCCAAGTCTAAGAATGCCCATTTGGAGTCTTTCAGCAGACCTAGCTTCCCCTCAAATATCTGTCTCACAGCAATCATCAGTTTAGTTGTTCTGCACCCTGACCGGAAACAGAAATGGTCATCTCACATCTTACTTTTTACTACATGTATTCATTTATCAATCACTCTCTCCAAAGCCTTCATGCAGTGTGATAGTAGTTTGATACTGCTATACAGCCCACAGTTGTCAATGTCACTTTGTTCTTGAACACTGGCTGTAGGATGCTTGTTCACCAGTCATCTGGGATATGCATTTCTCCCCACACTGCTATGAATACCTTCTGATGCCATTTCTCTCCTATCTCACGCAGAATCTTTATCACAACTGCTATGACCTCATCTGAGTCTGCTCCTTTCCCTGACTATGGTTTCTTAGTGCTGTTCTTACTTCTTCTATGATGGGCTCCTCCTCTCTTCTAATCCTCTCATCATGTAACTGGGGCAGTACAGCTTCTGTATGGTTTTCTTCATTCAGAAGCTGCTGGAAGTATTCCTTCCTTCTGCCTTTGACGTCCTGTCAATTGGTGCTCATGTTGTTGCTGGCATCCCCTTATGAAGAGTGTCAAACTATTTTCTTTATCTTTTGGTCTTTGCCTTGCAACCTGATATAGTTTTGTTTTGCCATCTACTGAGTCACTTTCAGAAGCTGGTAGAGTGCTTTTGATGCTCTGTTCTTTGCTATTGCAACTCTTCTCTCATCCTCTTTGTTAGCTGACCAGTATTCCTTCCTAGCTTGTCCTGTGTTTTGTATTCCCCACTTTTTCCTACACTCCTTCTTTCTTTTGATGACTTCCTGGACTTTTGCATTCTACCATCAGCTTTCTTTATGAACCTTATTTCCATACCTGTCTCTGTTGCATATCTTTTTTGTAGTCCTCACACATGCTATTTTAAGTCACATTCATCCTTCTTTAACTCCACCTATTTCATCTTCTTCTTGAGGTCCTAGAGCCCTGAGTAATTCCTTAAACTGTCATGCTTTCTCTCTAGTCAACTTATAGGTCTTCAGCATGGTGTCTTTTGACCTTAGACCCTGTTCCTTCCATCCTAGGAGGAAGTTTACCTGAGTTTCATGTTAGCCACTCCTGTATGTAGTCTTGTGGCGGTCTCTCTTACTGAACCATGTGTTGACCACTAATTAAGCCATTTTCCAGACAGAAGTCTAGAATGGCCTCTCCTTTATTCTTTTTGCCCCACTCATGCGGATCTAGGCAGCCTCATATCCTGTTCTTTCTTTCCTGATATATGCACCCATATCACCCATTATCAACACCAGTTCATGTTGTCCTTCCTTATCTAGTAGGTCCTGCTACTGCTGTCTGAATGCACTCTTTTCTTCACTATCAAAATCCTGTTGCAGGGCATAGGCAGAGATTATGAATACTGCCTTATCTTTAGGCTGAAGTCTAATTGTCATGAGTCTGCCCCTAATTCTTATGACATCCCTCACTGTCTTCTAAAAACTCTCCCTTTTTTAGTCTGTCCTCATTCTGAGTAGAAGATTCTGGATCTTAAGACAAGTGGGTTTGCTGCACTGCCCTTCCATCTTGTCTTCTGGATAAATAGGATGTCCATCCTCCTCCTTACCATCATTTTATCCACTTCCAAGGCTGGTAAACCTACACTGATTGTAGCAATTTGTAGTTCATGTTAGGCAGGTTGATTGGTTTTGCATCCACTTTCATCAACAGAGCTATCCCAGGTAATGCAAGCTGGGCAACTGGACAGCATCTGGCCAGTAGCTAATGCTCCAGGGCTCTGCTTTAAGGTGAGCACACACTGACCAGTAGAGGCACATGCACCATTCTCATCATTAACATGGGTCACTGGCATAGGTTGTAGTAGACCAGGTCCTCAACCTACTTACCAGCAAATACCAGTGTGCCTTTGGCGACATTAGTAAACATGACTCAATCACCTACAGCCATATTTTACACCATCAGGTGGCTAGCCCTGTCAAGGCATGTGGTCTATGATCTGACTCTCAGATATTGAGGATTCTGTGCAGCACAGTAGATGCCTGAAGCCCAAAACATTTATAGGGCACCATCTAGAGTCTGTACTGCTGCCTACAACTCCATTCTTGATCGGGTTTGATTTGGAAAAATAAAACATTTTTTTTTTTTTTTAAGAGCTGGGATAAACCCCACAGGGAACATAAAAAAACTACATATACATTAGGCAGAAATCAGGCTCAAACCTTGCATCTTGTGCATGTGAAAAGAAGACCTTGATCATTATGCAAATTAGTCTCCTAACTACACACTATTTCCATCTGTACATTCACTGCTACAACCTCATATGAAACATAGCAACCAAACCCATACTCAACATAAAACCAATGAAATAAAAAATGGTATCCACCATTAAATACTAAAATATGTTCAAATTCATCACTGTCCATAACCAACAATATTGAATATATATATATGGTTTTGATTCATTTCATTACCAATTCATTTCAGGTACAAAAAAAAAAAACATGACATATTTTAACTAAAATTAATTTAATCTAAACTATATTTCATCCAAACACATTTCATTGAAGATTGTTTAATAATATAGAAAATGACTGCTAATGTGGTTTTGCAGCATAGGATTTGCAATGCAAATTAGTGTTGCTCAATATTTGTAATTTGTCACTGTTCTCTGTTATGCTGTGCCCCATCTCCAGAAATCTATGTATGTGTCCCAGCATTGGTTCAGTGTGAGAAGACCATTCTCTTTTCTCCATAAATGAGTGACTATGAAAATAGCATATTTATGTTAGTGGAATGCTGGGGAAAAGCCTCCTACATGGTGGCAACAGGGGGCTTGCCAACCTGCAAAAATCTTTTGGAGGAATATTTAGTGTATATGAAATTTTCAGTGAAACGTGTCTTCAAAGAAATTAGTTTTTGATGAAATATACCACTGTTATTCTTTCTTTTTTGTTTGATTTTGACATTTAATTTAGCTAGTGATGAAATTAAATATATATGTTGATCTACTTTACAAGCTCGAAGTTTCAAAACTTCGAAATGCAAATAGTCAAGACCATAAGACTCAAGTTTTGAAACTTTGAAATTGTAATAAAAGCAAACAAAATTTTTTTCATGCCCACCCCGCACCCCCTACACCCCCTACTAAAATAAATATATTATCTCCAAGAGCGCACTACAGTGACGAAAATGATAAATTTCCTGTTTCGCACTGTACACGATCTCCATTCAAAATGTTCAAAGTTTTAAAACTTCAACTTTATGGTCTCGACCACTTGCAGTTTGAAGTTTTGAAACTTTGAGCTTGTGAAGCAAATCCTTATACATATGTATATGTATATAGATAGATAGATAGATATATGCATATATATACACCACTATCTCTGAAATTACACAAACTTAGAGAAAAGTGAAAGCAAACAATCAAAATGGAACGCTCACTTTATTGGCTTTTGATGAATATTGGAACTGAAAGATGCTGCCATTATACAAACCAAAATCATCATTCCACAGCAAAATTGATAGATAACCAGCAGTGAACAACTGTCATTTACATACACTTTTAGTCATACTCAGTAATCCCATTAGACCTTCCATGAGCACCTGTTTCACTCAGACACATTGAAACAGCAAAAACACATTGAAAAAAGAATATCTACATTAAATTCCTAAAACAGGAGGTCATTGTAAAACATTCTATGAACAGTTCTTCATAAGTGAAGCAGATAATAAAATTAAGAAACACTAGGTCAAAAACTCATACAGTGTATGTCAAATACTTTGGCTTAGTAACCACTAACCAGAAGAAATGGCTTGATGAAAAGGATATTATGACTGAAGACCAGCTCAAATGAATAAAAAAAGTGTTTTTCATGAGATATCTCAAACCAGCAAAATAAATATGTATACTGGCATATCAAAGCAGAAGCTCAGAAGCAGATTTGAGGCATCATAAAATAATGGCGATAAAACATGGTTAAGGTTATTTAACTCTGCCATGGCAAGCATGGCATGTTGAGCTTCATTTGAGGTTCATGTTCCATCTGCTGTTTGTATTCTCACAGTTTCACTCTCTCTTATTCTCAAGCTGCCTTTACATTGTTAAAGGCAAATGAGAACATTCATGCCAGGTGGCAGAAGTTTGATTCCTACATTTCATATTAACTGTGACAAATCACACTATCAAATATTTTAACTTCCTGAAAGAAACAATCTCATTAACCTTCGTTCACTAAGGAAGCAATCTGTGCCATCAAGTGTGTGATAAACAACAAACTGCTGATGCAGACAGCATGCTGGATGATGTTTTTATAGCTCAGGTCATGAAATATAAATGATGGTTGCCAAAACATTCTACAAATATGGAAAGTAATATAATTACTGTCAAAGATATTGCTGACAGCATATTCTATCAATAGGACAAATGTAATAAATAGGTATAGTAACAGAGGTCCATATAGGTTCATAGGTGTGTACTAGGCTAATGGCCCTGGAGCCTTTACAAGCCTAGCCCATAGTATTACCCTGGCATCATGCCACCCGACCTTAGTTCCCAGTGCATCTGTCAAGTAGAGCCACTGAAGTGATCCCCGGGGTGAATTTTCTATTCCCATCCACTCATCAAGATTTCTCTTGAAGAGGGCCAGTGAGGCGCTCCGCTTGACATGTATGGGAAGTCTATTCCATAGCATGGGCAGTCTCTGTGTTATGAACCTGTCCCTCCAGCACGTTCTGTTGATTGTGGTAATGAGGTTGAGGTCTCTGGAGTGTGTAATGTGGAGGAATTGAGGTTTCTTTAGATGCAGCACTTCTAACAGAGCTGGGTCAGACATGGCTTTGTAAGTCAAGCAGAGATCACTTTTAAGAAGGCGATATGAAACAGAGAATAGCTGGAGTTTTTTTAGTCTGAACATATAGGACAAGCATTTAAAGCCTAAGATCCTCTTTGAGAGGTATTTTTGCGGCCTCTCCAGTTATTGTGGGTGTCCAGTGAGGTACATGCCAAATGGGGCATTGTACTCGATGACTGGCCTAATGAGGGAAGAGTAGATGGAGACAATGACCTCTTTCTTCCTGGATGCAAAACCCTTAGTAATGAGATGTGCCACATAGAAGGACTTTCTGACCACAGTGGCAATGTTGTGGTCAAAAGAGAGGTTGCTGTCAACCTGTGTTCCCAGATCTCTTATAACGCCTTTTGTGTTCAGTGGACTACCATCGATGTGGTAATTCATGGGAACTGGGTTTTTCCCAAAGGGGATGACAACACATTTTTTGGCATTGAGTTTAAGGTCATGGTTCTGACACTAGTCATTTATCTCAGTGAGGCCTTTCTGTAGGATGTCAACATCACTTGGGGAGTTAATATGGCATTAAAATGATAAGTACTTATGCAGAACATAGCTTGGCCATCACAAATGCCATTTAATTTAGACTGGCAAATACATTGTAATACAGAGATATCTTCCATCCAAAAACTGACTCCTACTACTCTAGCTTGATCATATATCATTAGGGTCATCTTTATCTGGACAGACTCTGCAGCTCATCAGATGAATATTTGACCAATGGATAATGCAAAAACACATCACATTGATTCCAAAAATCATCATCATCATCACCCTCCCCCTATTTCTTATTTTCAACATGGGCCGGTGGTTGGCATGTCATTCCAACTGTTGCCACCTCTCTCTGTTTAGTGCTATTCTCCAATCTTCTTTGGCATTCGTGCTTGGCTGTTGCAGGTCCTCCCTCAAAACAATCCATCCACTCTTTTGCTGGATGCCCTTGTTTCCTTTTTCTGTCTTACTATCTGTCCTAAATCTTTTTCACCAGGATTTCTGCTTTTCTGCACGTGCCTGAACCCCCGTAATCCATTTTCTTTTACCTTTTCTGCAATTGGCTTCTGCTCTTATATCCTCATTTGTTTTAACCATCCCACAGTGTGCATCCTACCACCTGTCTCAGACCCTCCATCTCCATCATCTCTAGCTTCCTCAACTTCTCTGCCTTTACTGCCCAGTTTTCTGTACCATACAATAGTACTGATCACACCACTGTTTTGTTCACCTTACTTTTCAGCTTCTTTGGCATTTTTCATCATACACTACCCCTGACACTCTGTTGGTTGTAGCCCAAGTCTAAGAATGCCCATTTGGAGTCTTTCAGCATCCCTAGCTTCCTCTCAAAGATCTGTCTCACAGCAATCATCAGTTTAGTTGTTCTGCACCCTGACCGAAAACAGAAATGGTCATCTCACATCTTACTTTTTACTACATGTATTCATTTATCAATCACTCTCTCCAAAGCCTTCATGCAGTGTGATAGTAGTTTGATACTGCTATACAGCCCACAGTTGTCAATGTCACTTTGTTCTTGAACACTGGCTGTAGGATGCTTGTTCACCAGTCATCTGGGATATGCATTTCTCCCCACACTGCTATGAATACCTTCTGATGCCATTTCTCTCCTATCTCACGCAGAATCTTTATCACAACTGCTATGACCTCATCTGAGTCTGCTCCTTTCCCTGACTATGGTTTCTTAGTGCTGTTCTTACTTCTTCTATGATGGGCTCCTCCTCTCTTCTAATTCTCTCATCATGTGACTGGGGCAGTACAGCTTCTGTATGGTTTTCTTCATTCAGAAGCTGCTGGAAGTATTCCTTCCTTCTGCCTTTGATGTCCTGTCAGTTGGTGCTCATGTTGCTGCTGGCATCCCCTTATGAAGCGTGTCAAACTATTGTCTTTATCTTTTGATTTTTGCCTTGCAACCTGATATAGTTTTGTTTTGCCATCTACTGAGTCACTTTCAGAAGCTGATAGAGTGCTTTTGATGCTCTGTTCTTTGCTATTGCAACTCTTCTCTCATCCTCTTTGTTAGCTGACCAATATTCCTTCCTAGCCTGTCCTGTCTTTTCTATTTCCCACTTTTTCCTACACTCCGTCTTTCTTTTGATGACTTCCTGAACTTCTGCATTCTACCATCAGCTTTCTTTATGTACCTTATTTCCATACCTGTCTCTGTTGCATATCTTTTCTGTAGTCCTCACACGTGCTATTTTAAGTCATGTTCATCCTTCTTTAACTCCACCTATTTCATCTTCTTGAGGTCCTAGAGCCCTGAGTAATTCCTTATACTGTCATGCTTTCTCTCTAGTCAACTTACAGGTCTTCAACATGGTGTCTTTTGACCTTAGACCCTGTTCCTTCCATCCTAGGAGGAAGTTTACCTGAGTTTCATGTTAGCCACTCCTGTATGTAGTCTTGTGGCTGTCTCTCTTACTGAACCATGTGTTGACCACTAATTAAGCCATTTTCCAGACAGAAGTCTAGAATGGCCTCTCCTTTATTCTTTTTGACCCACTCATGCGGATCTAGGCAGTCCTCATATCCTGTTCTTTCTTTCCTGATATATGCACCCATATCACCCATTATCAACACCAGTTCATGTTGTCCTTCCTTATCTAGTAGGTCCTGCAACAGCTGTCTGAATGCACTCTTTTCTTCACTATCAAAATCCTGTTGCAGGGCTTAGGCAGAGATTATGAATACTGCCTTATCTTTAGGCTGAAGTCTAATTGTCAAGAGTCTGCCCCTATTTCTTATAACATCCCTCACTGTCTTCTAAAAGCTCTCCCTTCTTTAGTCTGTCCTCATTCTGAGTAGAAGATTCTGGATCTTAAGACAAGTGGGTTTGCTGCACTGCCCTTCCATCTTGTCTTCTGGATAAATAGGATGCCCAGCCTCCTCCTTACCATCATTTTATCCACTTCCAAGGCTGGTAAACCTACACTGATTGTAGCAATTTGTAGTTCATGTTAGGCAGGTTGATTGGTTTTGCATCCACTTTCTCTCAACAGGTCTTCAGCATTGTGTCTTTTGACCTAAGACCTTCTTCCTTCCATCCTAGGAGGAAGTTTACCTGAGTTTCATGTTAGCCACTCCTGTATGTAGTCTTGTGGCTTTCTTTCTCTTGAAGATGGCCAGTGAGGCGCTCCGCTTGATATGCATGGGAAGTCTATTACATAGCATGGGCAGTCTCTATGTTATGAACCTGTCCCTCCAGCACATTCTGTTGATTGTGGTAATGAGGTTGAGGACATTGGAGCATGTAGTGCGGAGGAATTGGGATTTCTTTAGATGCAGCATTTCCAACAGAGCTGGGTCAGACATGGCTTTGTAAGTCAAGCAGAGATCGCTTCTAAGTAGGTGATATGAGACAGAGAATAGTTGGTGTTTTTTTAGTCTGAATATATAGGACAAGCGTTTAAAGCCTAATATCCTCTTTGAGAAGTATTTTTACGGCCTCTCCAGTTGTTGTAGGTGTCTAGTGAGGTACATGCCAAATGGGGCATTGTACTCGATGACTGGCCTAATGAGGAAAAAGTAGAGGGTGACAATGACCCATTTCTTCCTGGATGCAAAACCCTTAGTAATGAGATGTGCCACATAGAAGGACTTTCTGACCATAGTGGCAATGTGGTGGTCAAAAGGGAGGTTGCTGTCAACCTATGTTCCAAAATCTCTTATGACACCTTCTGTGTTCATTGGACTACCATCGATGTGGTAATTCATGGGAATCAGGTTTTTTTCAAGGGGATGACAACACATTTTTTGGCATTGAGCTTAAGGCCATGGTTCTGACACCAGTTATTGATCTCACTGAGGCCTTTCTGTAGGATGTCAACATCACTTTGGGAGTTAATTATGGCTCCCAACTTGCAATCATCTGCAAACTTTGTCACCCAGAGTCCCTTTGTGTTGGCCTGGACTTCAGAGAAGTAGATACCAAACAATAGAGGACCCAGGACTGAACCCTGTAGGACTCCACTCATGACTGGTCGATAATCTAACTTGCAGTCAGCCACTTTCACACTGTGGGTTCTATCTGTGAGCCAATTTGCAACCCACCTAGTGATATAGGGGTTGATGTCTAACTTAGTGAGTTTTTCTATGATTCCTGAGTGGGGAATGGTTTCAAAAGCCTTGGCAAGATCAAGGTAGGCTGTATGAACCACCTAGAATTCATCCACAGCTCTGGTGACTGACACAAAGAAGTCAACCAGATTGAACAGGCATGATCTACCCTTCACAAAACCAAACTGTGTGGAATCCAGAGATTGGAGGTTCCTTATATCTTTGTTTATTACATCCATGATGATGCATTCCATAGGTTTGCATATCAGACTTGCCAGGCTAATGGGGCAATAGTTCCCTGGGTCTATAGTTACTCCTTCTTTGTGGACAGGGATAACTGTAGCAGTGCACCATTCGGTACGGACAAAGCCTGAGGTGAGGTTGTGATTGAACAGGGCACACAGGTAAGGTGCCAATTCACTCTGTAGTTCATGTAGAGCACAGCCATGGATATTGTCAGGTCCCATGGAAGCTGTATTCTTGGCCTTGAACAGTGTTGTTTTTACCTGTGCAGCAGTAATACTGGGTGTCTGGCAATCTACTGATATTGTGATTGGTTCTTTGGTGGGGGAGGGAGGGGTAAAGTTGGCACTAAATCTGTCGGCCAGCATATTGGCTATATCTTAGTATAGGAGGTGCCATTGTGCTACAGCTCCAAGCAAATCTGGGTATTGCCATGGAGATTCTTTACATAATTATAGAAGGCCTTGTGGTTGTGTTTACTATCTGCTGCAATTCTGTTTTCATAGCTAGCTTTATAGGATTTCATGTGGAATCTCAACTTTTTGTTGAGGTTGTTAAGGGTTTTTTTCCATTCTTGGGACTTCACCTTATTTCTCATCAGATTCCTCCTTCTGTTGTAGAGTTTGTTTATGGCAGGGGACCACCAGATTGGCTTCCTTTTTTTGAGGGAGAGCATCTTGGTTCTATTGAAACACATTCAAAAACTGAGAAAACTAATAACCTTATGCATATCAAAACTAGCCCTAAGTGGAGACATCCACCCCAGCCCTGGCCCTACCATCTCCAACCCCAATCCTCATAATCAGACTAGAAACCACAACTTCTCCCATATTACAGCCAATAGAAAGCCAAGTGACTTCCTTCTACTAAGCCTAAATATTAAAAGTATATCCAACAAAGTCAATGAACTCCATGCCACCATAGACTTGTACTCCCCAGATATAGTCATCCTGACAGAAACCTGGCTAAACTCTCACATTACCAGTGAGCAAATACTCCCTACAGGTTACGGCATACTAAGAGTAGGCCGGCTAAACAAGAAAGGAGGCGGTGTAGCTATAATATTTAAACAGCATCTAAACATCCAGATCTTAAAATCATCAGCTCCACAAATAGGCAATGAAGAAATAATATGTACCAACCTCAAAATAAACCAAAACAAAACCATCAACATAATTGGATGCTACTTCCCACCTGGCCAAAATATCCCTCCACTAGAAAACCTCCTCAGCTGGTCGACCCACCATCTCCCCCAAGAAACTATAATTTTAGGTGATTTCAATATTGACTGGCAATCCTGTTCTGGCAACCATCCAACCCATCATGTAAACCTTCATGGCTTCACCCAACTAGTCCAGTCGCCAACCAGGATAAATAAAAACTCCAGCAAGCACGCTACCCTGGATTGGATACTAGTCAGTAAGAGCCCCAAGTCATATATAACAGGCTGCTTATCAGATAGCCTCAGTGAACACTCCCCAACATTCCTACTCAAAAAATACCTATACCAAGCTAAACCTATCATCTATCATCAAAAACATAAAAAGCTAAACTTTAACCCACTCACATTCATCTCATCCCTCAAAGAACGTAACTGGCATCCTCTAAAGTACCTCAGTCTTGATGACGCAGTTGAATTTTTTAATACTACCTTCCTGAGCATCCTTAATTACCATGCCCCCATAAGACTTTCCAGAACCAAAGCACAACCCTCCCCATGGCTACAGAAAACCACTAAGTCAGAAATGAAAAACAGGGATAAAGCCTGGGAGCACTGTAGCAAAACCAAAACCCCCTCAACTAGACAGAAATTCCTAGAACTACGCAATAGAGTCAAAAAGCTAATAAAACAGGACGAATTCCAATACTACCAGTCTGCCCTAGACTCCTCACAACACAGCCCCAAACAATTCTGGTCCTGCATAAACTCCATCCTCCACCCAGGTAAAGTCAGTACCCCTCCTCCTAACATCCCTCACTCCTCAGAAAATATTGCTATCTCATTCAACACACACTTCACACAAACCATATTATCACTAGCTAAACAACACAACCCCCCTCCCCTCCAACCCACACCTTCAAATAGTAATCTCCCCACTGCCTTCTCTTTTTCTCCTGTACCTACCTCCAACATAAAAAACTCTTAACTAAACTTAAGCCCACCAAATTAGCAGCAGACAACTTCCCAAGTGAATACCTACAAATCACAGCTGATGCTCTGGCCTACCTAGTATCCATCTTGATTAACCGATCTCTGTCAGAAAGTTACATTCCCACACTGTGGAAAGTATCACAAATAATTCCCCTCCACAAAGGTGGACCCTTCACAGAACTAACCAATTACTGCCCCATAGCTATTCTCTCTCCACTCTCCAAAATACTAGAGAGATGGATGCACTCTCAGGTTTCAGACTCCCTCCTTACTAACAACCTCCTTTCCAATACTCAGCATGGTTTCTGACCAAACCATAGCACCATCACTGCCTTACTCTCCTTTACTAACACTATCCTTCAGCATAAAAACAATGGCTATCTCTCCTCTGCTACTTTCCTAGACCTATCTAAAGCATTTGACATGGTCCCACACAAACAACTTATCTCTGTCCTCAATAACCTATCCTTCTCTCAATCAGTCACCAACTGGTTTCAGAGTTACTTGTCTGACAGCCAACAATCCGTTGTATGGCAGAATTACGTATCTCCCCAACTACCTGTCACTATAAGGGTTCCACAAGGATCCATCCTTGGACCCCTACTCTTCTCTGTTTTCACCAATAATCTAGCCTCTGCCACCAAACATGGCACACTCATACAATATGCAGATGACTCAACCATCATCTGCTCAGCCAAGTCCCTACCCAAACTGCAAAAAGTCACACAGGAAGCCTTTTCATCTGTTGAAACTTGGTTATCGGATGCCCAATTAATACTCAACCCAAATAAAACTAAACTACTCATCTTCCAACCCACCAAACATACTCAAAACAACTCTCACTTTAACATCACAGCAAAAGACAACACCACTATATACCCAACTGAACACACCAAATTGCTAGGAGTGGAAATAGACAATAAACTAAAATTTGACATTCACATATTCATGACCATAAAAAAAGTCCACAAAAAACTTGGAGCATTATACAGAAATAAGCAACTTCTCACCAAAGCAGCAAAGATTTCAAAAGCAAATTCCCACCTTATTTCCACCCTGCTTTATGCCTCTCCAATATATACCAACCTAAGGCAATACGATCTAAACAAGCTAGAGACCTGCTACAACAAAATCACCAAATTCGCCACAGGGACTTCCTACCGTAGTCACCACTGTCTCTCACTTGCTGAACTGGGCTGGCTTGAACTCCCTCACCTCCTTCAATGGTATCTACTCTCACTCGCTCACAAACTAGTAAACCATCCACTAAATGTCCCATCCCTCCAGAATCTACTCCAAACCTATCACACCACCAGACCACTAAGATCCAGCAACAAAAATCACTTGCAGATCACTAAAGCCAATAACTCTGCTGGGAAGCACTATTCTCTTGCGCCATAGCCAAATTATGGAACTCCCTCCCACCCACAATTACCTCCATACCATCATGCACCCACTTCAAAACTTCACTAAAAGCGCACCTAAAAACATGCTGGCTATGCCCTTGCAGCTCCCACTCTGAATATCACCCACCCCATCCAACCACTACCCTTCTTTCCACTCCACTAACTACCTTGATTTCAGCAAGCTCAGATGCTCATAAGCCTAGTACTTATTATACGGCATGAACTTCTTATTGTAACATTTGTTAATGTCTGTTATGTACTTCACAGATAAATATTCTAGTTGTCTACTGATGTACTATGTTCTTCATCTGTAAATATGTTGTAAGTAATTGCTATGTTAAATTGTTAATCGCTATGTAATCCAATGTAACTACTGTCTGATTATTTTAACTGTGGAGCTTTTCTTCCCAGGCCTCCGCTGAAAATGGACCTACATCCAGTCGGACACTCCCGGTCAACAAATGTAAATAAATAAAATAAATAAATAAATAATAAATTGGGTATGGCGAGATCCAAGCATTTGTGTACGTGTTCGTACAGGCCATTAGTGTATGATTCAGCGGTCATGCAGCTGTTCTCCAATTGCATGGGTGCTGTGAAGTTAGCCACCTCTGTTTTTAGGAGCCCAAAGTTAGCTGTGGAGAATTTTTTCATGGTGGTTACCTTTGCGGGGGTAGGGTGGGGTGGGGGGTGGGAGGGATGTGGATTTCCGAGGTGATTAGTTTGAGGTCGGATCTAACCAGGGTGGAGTTTATTTTATTTATTTTTATTTATTTTACATTTGTTAACCGGGCTAGTCTAACTGGATATATTTCCATTTTCAGTAGAGGCCCGGGGAGAAAAGCTCCAGTGGAACAAAATAAAAAAATGAAATTAAACATTTAAAAATTAAAAAATAATTAAAAAAACAGTTAAAAATTAAAAATCAATATTAATACATAATAAATGAATGGATTTCAATAGAAGATTATTCAAAAAGCAGGAAGTAATTAGAATACAATAAATTACAGCAGTATTACTAGAGTAATGTAGGTATTTACAATAGTAGAGGTGACAATATGTATAGGATAATTCAATATGCAGTGAGATACATGTAGACTATCAGTATATTAACAGGATAGAGATTTTCAGAGCATTAAGCAGGATAGATTACATCAGTATGTTGAATTCTGTAAAGCAGTTACAGTCCTACTGCAAAGAATGTGAAATAGGTAGAGGTTCAAGAGGAGAAATATTTGTAGTGAAGGAGAAGATTAATCAGGGTTGCTACAGGGGCATAACCAGTTTGTTTTGAGGTGTCTTTTGAGGTTTTGTTTAAAGAGAGGGAGTGAAGAAATTAAAGTTAGGTCATTAGGCAGTAGGTTCCAGTTTTTTCCCCACAGAGTTGGAAAACAGAGAAACTCCAGCCATGTTGTAAGACTTGCTTATGCTAGTAAGAAGCTTGCTGGAAGAGCGAAGAGAATTTAGATTTTTGTAGGGGATTATGAGATTGGAGAGTATAGGGGTGCTGTTAGGTTTATATAATATCTTGTGGGCAATGGTGAGTTGGGAGAGTTTCAATTGGTTTTGAAATTCAAGCCAGCCTAGCTGCGTTAGATTCAGACAATGGTGAGTTCTAAAAGGATTTCCGGTGGCAAATCTGGCGATGTTATTATAGGAATTAGCTAGTTTGACGAGATTATTTTTCTTTAGATTAGTATATATTGGTGAGGCATACAGAAGAGTTGAAATTAAATGGGAGTGTGCAATCTGAGTTCTGGCTATTGGTGTTAGGAAAGGTTTAATTCTATATAAGGAGCCTATTTTTCTATTGACAGTTTTGATGGTGTTATTTATGTGGCTGTCAAATGTAAGGTTATTGTCAATAGTAATTCCTAGCAATTTAGTGGTAGAATCGGGGAATATACTTGTGCCATTATTGAAGATGACAGAGAATTCTATGGGGGAGGATTTGCTGGTGGGTGTGAAGAGAAGGAGTTTAGCTTTTTTGGCATTGAGCAGGAGGCAACGTTTAGTGAACCATGTTTCAACTATGTTGAAAACATCCTGTGTAAGAGAATGTAGATCAGTTGGGGAGTTTGCTGAGCATATCAGTGTAGAATCATCTGCATATTGAATGCAGGTGGCTTGTGGAATGGCTACATGGAGGTCATTGATAAACAGTGAGAAAAGAAGTGGACCTAGAATAGAGCCCTGAGGGACTCCGAGTGTGACAGGCAGAAGGGATGATATATTATTTTCCCAAAGAACTGCCTGTTGCCTATTGGTAAGGTAGGACTAGAGCCATTGAACTGCCAGGCAGTCAAGGGAAAGGGATTCAAGAATGTTGATAAGAAGGCTATGGTTTACCATGTCAAATGCTTTTGACAGGTCAATAAAGAGTGCAGAAGAGAGGTTGTTGTTATTATGATTTCTATTACTGGCTTCTGTAAAAGATAATAGGGCAGTTCTGGTGCTATGGGATGGCCTAAAGCCATGCTGACAGTTTGCTATGATGTTATGTTGAGATAAATGGTTTAAAAGTTTTTGGTGAATGCATTTTTCCATAATTTTTGCTAGGGGTGATAATAGAGCTATTGGCCAGTAGTTGGAATAATCATTAGAGGTACCCCCTTTGTGTAGGTGGATAATATGGGAGATTTTCCAGATGTCTGGAACTATTCATTCTTTAATGGTTCTATTTATGAGGATGGATATGGGATAAGAAATTACTTTGTCTGCTTTTTGCAGGTATTCAGATAGTAGCTGGTCAGCAGAAGGAGTACAAGGTTTAAGTTTTTGGATGTATTTATAGATGAGAGTGGTTGAGATGGGTTTCAGTTGGAATGTTGAGTGCCAGGTATGGTGGAGGGGAAGCTTGAGTTGTCAGGGACTAGTTGACTGGCTAGTGATTGTATGGTCTCTGTGAAGAAGGTATTGAAGGTATTGGCAGTTTGGTGGGGGGTGTTTTGTTCGGCCTGGGATGGGGTAGGTGTACGTGAGTGGCCTGGGTTTAGGAGTTTATTTATACTAGACCAGAACTTTTGGGGATTGTTTTGGTGATTTTGCTGTAACTTATAGTAGTAGTTCTTTTTGTCTGTAAGTATTGCCTTTTTTGTAATATTTCTTAAATGCTTAAATGTTTGTTCATCTGAGATAGTTTTGTTAGCTCTCCATTTAGCCCAAGCCTTGTTCCTAAGTAACATTTTTTGTCTGGTTTCTTTAGAAAGCCAGGGGGCAGGCTTGGAGACCGTTTGGGTGCATGCTTATCTAGGATCGATAAGAATTTAGAGTTTAGGTATTTAACAGCTTCTTCAAGTGGTAGGGTTTTTAAAGGGTTCCAGTCACAGGCTCTAAGTTCATCTTGGAGTAGTACTGGATTAAAGCGTTTGTTGGAATGTGCAATCCTATATGTTGGGGGGTTAGAGATATAATTTTTTTTGCCTTAGGATGTAGGTCAATGAACGATCGCTTACATCGTCTGGCAGAGTTCCTATGTTGTAAGCTTGTTTCTGTTTATTTATAAGTATCCAGTCTAAGGTGCTCTCTTTCTTATTTGGTTTATTGATTCTAGTTGTGGAAGTAATAGTTTGACTAAAGCCGTGAAGGTTGATATGGGAGGTAGGATTAACAGTGTTAATAGCTTTCCAGTCAGTATTAAAATCACCAAGTATTATTGTTTCTTGAATGTAGGTTGAGGACATCCAGCTTAGAATATCCACTATAGTATTGATATTATTACTGGGTGGTAGGTAGATACAAATGATATATAAAGATTTGTTTTGGTTAATTTGAAATCTGGTAATAAGGACTTCTGCCTTACTATGCTGAGGTGGGTCGTATGGTAAAGTGGAGATTTGAAGTCCATCTTTGAATAGGACTGCTACTCCCCCACCATTGCTTTTTATTCGGTCTTGTCTTAATATATTATATCCTTGAGGAATGACTTCATTGTCTATGGTGTCTGGTTTTCACCATGTTTCTGTCAGGCAGAAGATGTCAAAGCCATGAATACCTAGAAGGGCGTGGAGATGGGCTACTTTGTTTTTAATACTGCGGATATTTAGGTGTCCTATTAGGAAAGAGTTTGGTAGTTTAGGGTGGGTTATTAGGGTAGCAAGATTTGTATGGCCAGGGTTAGGGTGGATGTCACCGTCTTTTAAGGAGGGATTGCTTAGTTTGGTTGTAGAAGTATTTGTAAAGTTGATTAGATATTTTACTTTCTTTACTGTGGGTTTATTGTATTTAATGTGGGAGAATCTATGGTATTTAGGTAGTAGATAGGTGGGAACAAAAGTGATGTTAGTTTGAATATTAGGGAGTATGGGAGTATGTATAGCTGTTTGTTTTGGGGAATAACTGAAATGGAAATAGTACAGTTTTTCAAAGGAGGTGATGAGGTAGGTGGAGGTGAGATCAATTGAAATTAAAGCTAAGAGTATTGGTTTGGTCATTTTATTTATTACTACTAAAGGTGTCTTGAAGAGATATGTAAGGAAGTTTTAGGAGTTAAGTCGAAAATTAAAAAAGGTGGTAATTGTATAAGAAGAGTGTATAGAGCAGGGAATTAATACTTGTTTTCTAGAAGGAAAGGGATATGGTAAAATACTCTAAGTATTGGGTTATAGTTTCTGGTAGGAAAAAAAATGTAAGGGTGTGGTAATTTCGTGAAAGGAAGGAGAAAGGGATTGGTTGATTGGGAGAGAGGGTGTGGTTTGAGAAGTATAAGTTTAGGACCACTGGGGTGGTTGGGAAATGGGTGTAGGGTATGGGAGCGGAGTGAGCCCGTAGGGCAAACAGAGCGGGTCACAGCTGAGAGAGGCTGGGGGGCAATCAGTTATACAGTGAGACTGTGTTCTACAAGCTTTGAGTAGGTAAGAGGCACTTTCTTTATCTACTTAACATAAGACATAAGAGGTTGAGAGTTTAATATAGTTGTGTAGGGGAAAAGGGAAAAATAATGAGTTCTATAGCAGGAAAAGTAGGTTATGTAGAGAGTCAATTGAGTAGTTCTATAACTGGGGTAGTAAGTGATAATAGAATAAGTTGTCTGATTTATTTATATTAAGGCTAGCAAGGTTAAATTTTCTTTTACAATCCTTCAAGGAGTGGGGTAGTTACCTGTAGTAAGAATACAAACAGGGGTAACTATGAGAGGCTAGTATGTAGGGCTAGAGGAGTTTGGCTGGCAGCAAGAAACAGCTTTACAAGCCCTGAGTTCTGCTGCCCTCTAGTGGAATATATTGGAAATTACATGAGAATAGCAAATAAAGGAGGTAAAGGGAGGAAAAAAAGTAGTATATTAATAGCTAAATAGATGGCCTATGGGGTAGGTCTAAGGGGAGGAAAAAAGTAGTATATTAATAGCTTAATAGAAGCCTAAGGGGTAGGTCCACGGGTGAGCTGGCCCTTACAAATAGTACAACTTAAAAGCACTCACAATTTAGTTAAATACCTAAAATAACTGTAGGTTGTCACCTAGACTGTGAGGCAGAGCAAGGAGAGACTAGTTAGTTCATGTAGGGTTTTCCGTTTGGATGTTCCCTCATGTTCAGATGGGATTCCTTTGCCTTGCTAGGTTGCTGAAAAAGGGGCAGCCTGTAACTCAAGCACAAGGCTGAAAAGCTGGAAAGAGACAGAAATAAAGTAAGACTATAAGATGACAAATATGTTAAAGTCTATGCAGAGGTAGGAGGTGAAATGGTAAGGAAGGAGTGCAGGTCAGTAATGAGTGCAGGGTAAGACATAGTACAGTGCAAATGCAGATAGGCAGCAATAGATACCAAACAACTAATTGTGTGGCACATAGGGAAGAAGAAGAAACAATTAAAGTCACTTTCGAGTAAATCTTAAATTCTTATGAAAGGATTAGTTAAAGGTAAAAAAAATGAACCCAACAGTTTTACAGTTTGTACAACCTTCCTAAACATGAAATACTGTTATATCGCAATGCAATCTGAGGGTCATGCTGCTTGAATATTTATCTGTGAAGTACATAACAGACGAGTTGACTATTGGTACAGAGCAATGGTCACCCATGCTAGTAATGACCAGGTCAAGGATGTTGCTACCTCTAGTGGGGGTAAGAATGAGCTGGCCCAGGGCATTGGAATTAATGAATTCCAGGAAACGTTGGGTAATAAGTGTATTGGTACATGAGTAGTTTACCCAGTTAATGGAGGGGTAGTTGAAGTTGCTCAGTATGAGAGTGTCAGGTTGGAGACTAATATTCTCCAGGGTGCTTAGGAAAGTGGAGTGTGAGTCTTGGGTCAGGGTTGGGGACCTATAGCAGGCTGCGGCCTGAATTGCTGTCTTACCCAGTGTTAGCTGCACCTGAATTATCTCTGATGCTTCATCCTGGGCTACCAGTCTGGAGGTGTTTGTATCCTTTATGAATATGGAAGCACCACCTCCTTTGGAGCTTCAGTCCAAGTTCTGGGGTTGAAAGGCATGGGATGAGTTATAGCCTAGTAGGGCAGGGGTGCTATCTGCTGCCTTGAACCAGGTCACTGTTACAGCACAAATGTCGATGTTCTCCATTTTAAGGAGTGCTTTCAGTGAATGCATTTTGAGATTTAGTCTTCTAGCATTAAGCAGCATGACCCTCCTTGTTTGTAGCTGTTACGGTGGTAATTTGGTCTTTGGAACACTACCTAAAAAAGATACTGTAGGGGTGGCAAGAGGCTTGGCCAGTATCCGGAAGCCCAGGGGTGACAGATGCAGGCCATCTCTGGCAAAGCATCTAGGTCTGTCAATAATGTCATCCCAGGAAGGCAGATACTGTATCCCCTTAGAATGACACCAGAAACTTAGCCAATTGCTGAAATCAATAATTTTCTGCTTGTACTATGGTATAATTCTGGGTGATGGTAGAAGGCTTCTCAGGGCTAGGGTCATACCTGTCTAAGCTACATAATCCAAGAGCTCCTCCATGTCTCTTTTCATGTAGTCCAGGGAGGTACATCTTAGGTCATTCACACCCACATGTACAATGACAGAGTCATATTTGTACCTATTATTGAGGGATCTGAGTGCGTGCGTTATGTGGTGGATCCTGGCACCTGACAGGCAGCTGACTGTTACTTTCTCCTTATTCAACCTAGGGAGTGGGACATCAGTTTGCCTCACTATCGGGTCACCTATGACTAGTGTGTTGGGCATGCTGTTTTGCCTTAGGGGCTTTGGTTGATTGGCACACTGTTTAGGAGAGTTAAGTGTCTCATGATTAGTGTTGTGTTGTGGTGGTCAAGTGCGTTTCTGCCTTGGATGTCTCTGCTGTTTGTGTAGATTTTTATTGAGAGCCTCCGTGAAGGTGGATGTGTGGTTTTTGTTCACAGAAAATTACTAGCGAAACAGCTCAAGAGCCCTTACAAGGTTAGCTATATTTAAACTGAGTTTCACAATTTTCAGTAGTTAGATTCACGCCAGCTGTTGCAGATGTGTAGTGAGATACAAGCAAAAGTGGGCATTGTGCTCAATTATCATTCTGATGAGGGCTAAATACAAAGGAATTCTAATATAATTTGATCTGCATGCCATGCCATTATTTAAGAGTCGTGGCATGTAGAAGGACTTTCTCATCACTGTGGACACATGGCGGTTGAAGTTTAGATTGCTATCAACCTGAGTATCCAGATCACATACCAGTGGATCTACTCTTAGGGGGGTACTGTCTATATTGTAATTAGCTGGGGTATTTGCTTAATCAAAGGGACTAATTATGAGATTTAGTTTGAGTTCAAAGCTCTGCCATCAATCATTTGTCTCTGTTAATCCTTTCTGCAGTATATCAGTATCATTTGGGGATTTAGTGATTGCCCCTATTTGCAGATATCTGCGAGCTTGGTCAGCCAAAAGTCATCTATTTTTGCCTTGACTTCTGAGAAATAAATAACTAACAGGACATGGCCTAATATGGAATCCTGTGGTACATTGGTGGTGGCTGGCCTCTTGCTAGAGGTGAATTCACCCACTGTGACAGTAAGTGTCCTATCAATGAGCCATTTGGCTACCCACCTGTTGATGTAAGAGTTTATGCCTAGTTGAGAGAATTTATCTTTAATACCCGAGTGGAGAATCATGTCAAATGCATTGACAGGTCAAGGGAGGCAGTATGCAGTCTTTCCTTCATCCATGACCTTGGTGACCTTCTTGAAGAAGTCAACCAGATTTAACAGACATGATCTACCCTTAATGAATATGAACTGGGTTGGGTCCAGAATCTGGAGGTTACCTATATCCTTGTTGACAAGGTCCATGATGATTCTTTCCATGGCCTTGCAGATGAGGCTAGTCAGGCTTATGGGTCTATAATTCCCTGGGTCAGTTGATGGTCTCCCCTTGTGCAGGGGGATGACTGTTACCGTCCTCCATAATGGGGGTGCAGAGTTATACTGCCACTCTAGGTAGAAGGTTTGGAACAAATACTGCTACTGCTCTGGTTATCACTGTTGATGGAATATAAAGTGATACTTCAACAATAAATTCCTAGAGACACTTAACATCCTGGCTCCCAGTAGAAAAATTAGGCTAAAATATAATTATGCACCATAGCTAAACTATGCAACTCGATCCCTTATGAACAGTACAGACAGTGCCTGGAGAGCATAGAAAAAAATAACAACTAAAGTTTCCACCTGAACTTATATAAACAGCTTTGCAACCAAACAAGAAAAGCAGGTCCTACTGAACAAAAACAAATTTATATCAAAAATGTCTGAGCAACCAACATTCCAACCAGAAGAAATTCTGGCACTCAATAAACAAATTACTATCTCCAGAAAATCCCTCTTCACCAAACCACTTCCCTAACAAACCTTCTAGTGAAACTGCAGCTCTACTTAACAACTTTTTTATCAAAACAATAGAAAAGCTGACTAAACCAGACACTCTTGATATTAAGACTCCACCACCCACCTCATCCCTTCCCTCATTCTCCCTAGCACCCATAGCAACTTCCTTCATCAGATCACTTCTTAACAAACTAAAACCATGTTCCCATCAGCCGACAAACTCCTTCCATTATTTCTCAAACATACAGCCAGATCAGTAACATATCCTGTATTTATACTTATCAACTGAGCCATCCAAGAAAGTACAGTACCAGATATCTGGAAAAAAATCTTCAAAATACCCCTCCACAAGGAAAGAAATTCTACAGAACCCTCAAATTACAGACCCATTGTCATATTATCCCCCTTATCCAAGATACTGGGAAATGTATACATAGACAAATACTAAACCACCTCTTACAGGCAAACCTAATTACACCCACACGGCACAGTTTTCGACCCTCGCACAGTACTACCACTGCCCCACAATCTTTCACACACAACATTGCCCTAGCCAGAGATAATAATAAACTCATATCAGCTCTATTGCTTGACCTATCCAAAGCATTTGATACTATTTCCCATCCCATTCTCCTAAACAAACTTTCCAACCAACAACTCTCTACCTCCACTACCTCCTGGTTTAACAGCTACCTCTCAAACAGATATCAGTCCATCAGATGGCAAACATCCTTCTCCCCTTTCCATCTTGTTAAGACTGGGGTTCCCCATGGCTTTATCCTGGGCCCTCTACTTTTTAATATTTTACAAATAACCTCCATGTCTCCTGCCCCCACTCTACCTTAATGCAGTACTCAGATGATTCCACAATTATTAACACCTCCAACAATATACAAAAATCTCTACATTGTCACTCAACAATGTCTGCAGCTAGTAGAACAATGGCTAACTGAAAACAACCTGCTTCTCAACCCCAGAAAGGCCAAGCATCTCCTTTTCCTTCCAAAAAGCCTCAATCCAGTTAAAGAAAACTTCACCATCTCATCCTTAGGTAATACAATTATCACCACCGACTCAAACACCAAATTGCTTGCTGTTACTATAGACGACCAATTAAATTTGACCTATATATCTTGAAATGTATCAAAAAGTCCAATCAAAAACTAGATCTTCTGTACCACAGCAACAAATATATACCTAACAAATCTAAACATATACTATCTCGATCATTTATTCTACCAACCCTGCTATATGCTGTTCATATACTTACTAACCTCCAAAATAATCTCTTAAACAAACTAGAAACTGCCTATAACAAGCAGGGGTGTAGCTAGGATTTTCAAATTTGTACTGACAGCTCTCAAACTGCTACCCCCCTCCCCAGCCAAGCTACGGCCATTCTCGTAATTCACGGTTCGCTCTTTTAGTGTCGATGAAGAGGCATTCGCTGTAATGCCTCTTCAGTAATATAATATAAATTCACTCAAACTCAGATCCTTGAATTGAAAATTAACCTGAAATGTCAGTTCTTTGAAAAATGCAGCATGGTAGTTGGGGTAGAGACTTTATGCTTTTGTTTTCTGTAACTAAGGTACAAGTTTTGAGCTTGAGTAAATTACTAACCACCTGCTACCACTAACTAGGATGTTTCATTCACACACACACCCCTACCTACCTCTTAGTGCAAGAAATATGGACAAAGCCTAAAATAAACAGGGACAGATATTAAATAATGTTCTCGTGAACTTAGAAAGTTGCTAGAATAACAGGATTTGTGCTAGTATGAATTTTTCCAAAGGAAATGAAGTCTGAAGCTCAAATGTCTGTCATTATTTAGCAACTTCAGCCTTCAATGATTTTCTAGAAAATCACAAAATTTATGAGGAACAGACAAAAATATGGGGCAAAAATCTGGACATTCTGCAAAATTTGGACAGTTGAGAGGTATACTACCTACCACACACACACACAACCTCTCAACCTCTTACAGCAACAAACTCATAAATAAAACTGAGGCAAAGGCCCAAAAATAAGGACATTTTTTTTAAATATTGCTCTTATAAACTTAGAAAGATAATAGAATAGTAGTAGGTCTTGCATCAGTACGAATTTTCTGAAAGGTATGAAATCTGAAACTGAAATGTCTGCATTATTTTCTAACTTCAGTCTTTAACAATTTGCCACTAATTTGCCAGAAAACTGCAATTTTATGAAAACGGACCAAAAATGTGATGCAAAAATATAAAATTGCCAGACAATACAGCTGGGAACCTGTCAAAGGAGGGACACCATTTTAATATGAGCACAGTTAACTTAGAGCAGCTGACAAAATTAGAGAATCTACATGCATTTCTGAAATAAAAGTAATGTATAACTCTGATCATTACAGTTATTTATAAAAGTAAAGTAAACCCACTATGTTTTCTTCCAAAATTGCTATTTTGTGGAGGGATCATTAGGGAAGAGCAACATTTTGAGCCAAAATCAGGGACAGTTGAGGTTTGGCTATGCCTAATTCTATAAAGCAATTTATTTGCATGTACCTCTCAACCTGTTAATGCAATAAATCTGGACAAGGCCAAATATATTGAGGGAACATATAAACAGTACTAAAATTGCTATTGTATAAACTGGGACAGTTGATAGAACAGGTCTTATTTTAGCATGCATTTTCTGAAGGTTATAAAGTCTGAAACTAGTGTCATTTAGTGACTTAATTCCTAAATCATTTGCCAGAAAACCACAAACTGAGGAACAAACCAAAAATAAGAAGTAAAAAATCTATTCATTCTTTGAAAATCTGGACAGTTGGGAGGTATAGTTCAGCTGGGGCTGTCTAAGTTTGCCGCCCTTCCCTCACAAAACCATGGTCGAATGGAGCCTCCCCCTGCAGCCATTCCAATGATCCATTACTTTGCTATTTCACTCCATTTACCATAAACACTAATGTGCATACTGATTTACTTCTATGATGATTTGAACTTCATTTGAAAGTTTTATTTTGCATTTTACAGCACAAACACTAAGACATCTGCTAAACAAACTTGGCATTAAAACTTCTCTGCCCTTGAAACTCATTCATTGAAACATTAAAACCCACATTCAAAGAAAAATACATTTTACCCGTGGCAGATAAAAATTAATTCTGGGCTGCTTTTAAATCATAGGCCCCTTGTATATGAAACATACATGTGCTCTTTGATACACCTTCCTATTGCTTTGAACATTTTTCCAGTAAACAATGAAACAAAACTGCCCAATTCAGAACATTTCCATCATAGAAGTCTAGTCAAACTTCTACAGTCCACCATTATCAGTAAATAATATGCACAATCTCTGAAGTAGTAAAAAAAGTCATCTAAATAATTCCACGTTAAATAAATCTAACTAATGAAGAGGTTGTTGCTAGCAATCACCTTTATATTTCATGACTTCACTGAAAAATAAAGTGTCTGATGCCCCTGAGGAATAAATTGCCTAAATTACATTAATAATAAGCTAGTAATATTGCAATAGGAAATGGATGGCAAACTGATAACAGGCTCATAGTTATGTCTTAACTTTCAGTACAGCAGCATTCACCCCTTATGGGAGTAGAACCAACAACCTTCTGCATTAAAAGCAAGTACACAACATTTTGTGCTACTAGCAATGTGAGCCGACTTAGCATAATCAGCACTAAACTTCTCTTCCCCTGCAGCTCTCAGCTCCTTGTAAAATCTACACAATACTCAACTACATCTCAACTTCAGCACAAGAAGTCTGGAAAAGCCAAATTTATTGGGGTGGGTCAAAAGGGCAAAAACAGGAACACATTAAACATTGCTTGTATAATCTTGGAAAGCTGCTAGAATAAAATGCTGTGTTACCATCATACATTTTACTGCCAAGGTCACTGTGCAAAATAGTCAGAACAACATACCACTATGCCAAATCACCTGCTTTGTGAAAGAGAGGAAGACTGAAACTTAAATGGCTATCATT
This sequence comes from Protopterus annectens, assembly GCF_019279795.1. Taxonomy (NCBI): domain Eukaryota; kingdom Metazoa; phylum Chordata; order Ceratodontiformes; family Protopteridae; genus Protopterus; species Protopterus annectens. The sequence goes on from NC_056739.1 coordinate 1,356,868,582, forward strand.
TAATGAATTCAGTTCTCACCATAGCTGTCAACCTCTTAGCACAAAACACCTGGACAAACCCAGTAATGAGGGAATACAGCCCTCAAACATATTCAGTGAATTCAGTTCTTGCCATAGCTGTCAACCTTAACACAAAAAACCTGGACAAAGCCAATAACAGGGTATTACAGTCTCAAAAATAAGGACAAATTTCAAATAGTCATAAACTTAAAAAATTGCTATAAAAAGGTTGTGTTACTATATATTTATTGCTAGAATAAAAAGTTGTTTTACTATGTCACAAACACAGGGATAAGATGCAGACTCCACACAGAAGGCACCCCAGCCAAGAATCAAACCAGAAAACCTATAGCTGTGAGGCAACAATACTGCCACTGCACCATCAAATATGTAAGGAAGTAAACATTCAGAAACCTGAAGTCTGAAATTTAAATGCCTGTCAATTTGTTAATCAGGACAGTCTGACTTGGAACAAAAAAAAAAAACAATTCTCAGCAGAGGCCCAGGAAAAAATAATGCAGACATGTCTTTGTAACATGGGAGGACACAAAAGCAAACCCACACAAACACAGGGAGAAGATACAGACCCCCCCCACAAAGAAGGCACCCCAGCCAAGAATCAAACACAAGAACCTACAGCTGTGAGGCATCAATGCTACGTTGCTACCACTGCACCATCAAATTTCAAGCATTGCAATATTTAAACACCACAGATATGAGGAATAGAATAGATCAGATCAAATATGAGGCAAAAATCTGCAATTTTTTTACAAATGGTGGTGGGTAGGGAATTCAGGTCTTTAACACCTGCTTACAAGGTACAGGGTTCAAGCCTGAGGTATTCCCTACCACACCACCATGAGTAATTACCAGTACATCCCACCTGGGGCATGTTCACACACACACAAACACACACACACCCCTTCTACAGAATGTCCTTGAAGTGAGACCAACATAATGTGTACATCCTTACCACACACACAACATATTACTCACCAAAAGATCCATCTACAGAACGTCCTTGAAGTGAGACCAACATCCTCCCGCTCGACCAACATAACGTGTACATCCTCCCGCTCGAAATGCATTTGAACTGGCGGCCGGAAATACATGCGCGGTGCGTGGTGAGCTCCATTCCGACTGGCTGCCCTGATGAGCTGACGTCATTGTGCAGTAAAGCGCGAAAAAACAAAAAAGTGAACATTTAAAAAGCTACCCCCCTTCTAAATAAGTTGTACTGAATTCAGTACAGTGCGTATGCCTCCCGACGTCCCTGATAACAAGATAGCTAGATTTGCAGCCAGTAATAGCTACAAATCCTATCACTGTATATATCTGAAAAGCTGAAGATGGCCTGAGCTCCTGCACATGCTTCCAGTATCACAACAACAAATTGCACATAGCATCCTGAATAGCCACAACTTCTGCCCTGCCCTTACATCCATACTTAAACCCTGCACACCCAATCATGACCTTAGAAGCACACAAGAAAGGTGACCAATCCAAGCAAAGATATTGGAAAAATACTTTACAGTCATTCAGTTGCATATTCATGGAACAAACTTCCATTGTCCCTTCACTCCACTCCACTACCAAAAGTGGCAAATTCAAAAATCAACTAAAATTAATTCCCAGCATGCATGGATCTGTACTTGTCAGGAAATAACCTAATGAATTTTCTTCTCTCATCATATCTGCCTGGTATTTTCCTATCTAAGCTGCCCACACATATTACTCTCTCTGAAGTTAATACCTATGTTATTAAATGCATCTTTGATGTAGTATGTCATGATGTTACTCTGAATTGTATATTACATATTAGAATTTTTTTTTTTTATTTTAAAGCATTGTTATATTTCCTTGTATATACTTAATGCTAACCAAATTTCTCAAACATATTGCTACTGCATTCTAAAAATACTGTACTTTTGCGTTGTAAATATTCATGTGGTATATTTCTCTTTCTCTGTTTTTGTACTAAGTATCTTACAACATGAATTATTCGTTTTTTTGTTTTCCTTATTTTAACTAATTACTTTCCTGGGGCTTTTCTCCTCGGGTCTCTGCTGAAAAAGGGCTCTCTGGGCCCAGTCAGACTAACCCTGTTAACAAATATAAAAATAAATAAATAAATAATAGTATGGTTATTAGTCTTAGGTAGATGTCAGGGGGCAGTACTGTAGTGCAGTGAGCCACATTGTCGGCTCACAGCAAGAGGTTCTTCAGTTTCTGGTCGGGGTGTCTTCTGTGTGCAGTTTTGCTTGTCATCCCTTTGTTTGCATGATTTTTCTCTCAATGTTTAGGTTTTATTGCACATCCCAAATGTAATGAAGGAAGGTGAATATTTCTTGCAAAACAAAGGAGTAGCGACGAAGTCCCTCTGTGGCTCATTACTGGCCAATATTGTCAAGATACACAACTTATTCAACAATAAGATAATGGAAACATTCAGATTTTATACATTACCCAGATGATTATTATATGGAAAAGTTGGAAAGAAAATATCCCAGAGTTCATGGACTATATTAATAAATCCATGGAATTTTTAAAATTCACTTATGAACCAGGGGAACACACAATTGCATATTTGATCATCCTTATGAATAAGGATATGATTAATGAAATCTAAATCTCTGTCATCTACTGAAAACCCACCTACTCATATACCCTCATCCATTACACCAGTGCACACCCAGCAACACAGAAAAAGGCTATAGTGAAAAGACAGTTAATGAGGGCAGCCAGGATAGTCACAACAGAGGAAGATTTTCTGGAAGAATTTCTTACACTTAAGCAAATGTTTAAATGAAGAGGTTACCCAGAACAGTTTATCAATGACCTCATGATTGAGGTCATTAATAAAAGAGAGAGAAATTTCTTTTTACCTATACTGTGCAAACACAAAACCATGAACACAACAACAGCTATGAATCCTGCCTCAAATATGACCAACAGTACAAAAAAATTCAAGAACTCATTCATTACCACATACACCATGGACAGTGAATTGATAAAATGTATCCTATATAAAATGTAGCCGATAATACAGGAAAATGGGATAGCTAGAAAGAAATTAGGAGAAAAGAAGAGGATAGTATATTGGAAAGGAAGAAATATGAAAGGTATTTTAGAAGCATTTAATAGGGTAAATTCAACTAAGAGCATCTCAAGGATGAACTGGTGTGGACATTGCTTATAATGCAAGCATATTTGCACAAGTGAATCAATCCAAGTGAATTCATATACCTTGAGCCTTAATGGAAAATTAAGGTTGTGACACATCAGGTATAGTGTGTGTAGCCCTGTGCCAATCTAGAAAGAATCTACGGACACATATATGATATTAAGAAGGAAAAGAATACTATCGCCTTCTACAGACATATAAAAGAAAACCCGGGGTACACATTTAAATTCACCATTCTAGAAAAAATAGATGCAAATAAAAGAGGAGGACCCTGGACAGTGAATTTAGAAAGAAGAGAACTATATTGGCAATTAAAACTTAATCCAGGGGCATGGTCAGGTTTAAATGGCTTTATAACAATACTGGCAGTACTTAAACTGAAGGCCCTTAACAGATAAACCTTTTAAATGTGATTTTAAGGGAAGTTAAATAAATTAATATGATATAGAGTCTATGATTTTAACGGAATAAATATATTTATGAATGAACTCCCATTTAAGTTTTCACTTGGCTCTTTAAATGAGCAATGAACAATTTGATTGGCTGCTTGTGGAGGCTTGGCAATCACATGATGTAACTTCCATGCTTAAGCATGTTTGTTTTAAAACATTTTATCTGAAGATGTTATTTACTAAATAACAAAAGCACTCATCTAATAAAGTTCTGCAGCATGGCTGTAATCCCTGAAAAAGAACACATCTAACATGCTCTGTAGAAGATTTTTTGAGCACTTTATGTTCCCTACTTCATTTCATGGTCTTCCTACACGTTGCACCAAATCCATGCTAGTTCTACTAACTCTCCATACTTGCCCTGCACTTATTCCTATGTAGTTGGGGCTGATTGCAGAACCTAAAGGCATCCTGAGGGTCTCAGGCATCATTATAATTAGCTTTTTTTCACTTTTATGGTATACTCCACTATGCTTCCCTCTCCATTGTGGTCACATGGTTTCATCCAAGAGGTGGGCATGCAATAGAGGTGTGCTGAATATCTCCCCTCCTCTGTGGCAGCTCATCCATACCCATTACCTTCTCTCTCCTGGACCATAGCCTGCAGCATGCTATTCCCAAGTCTCCACCAGGGATTGCATAAAGGAATGTTCTGTTAACTCTCTTAACTGCCTACCCATGGGGATGAGTATACCCATCACCCCCTGCCACTCAGTCACCCACCCAAGCTGCTAACTGAATCTAGATCTTCTGGCCTATAGTCATAGCTGTATCCATCAATGCTACCAAAGCAGATTGACATACTCTATAGAAATAAGCTAGGTTAGATGCAGATAAGAATATAGCTCTTCTTTACATTTGGTTATGGTTATCTATGTGCTACTATTTCTGTTACATTGCTATTATACTCCTTCGATTCCACTTTTTCACTTATACCATGAATACCACAACATAAAGTAAAGTTTGTAGACAGTATCTCTTTTGTTTGTGACTTGTTTGTATTACATTTGTGATCCACAATTGGTTGCAACACACATTTGCTGCTAGTCTTTTGAATGTAACCCAGGATAAGCCTGCAAGTGGCCATGTTGTGGTAAGTGTTCTACCCCATTAACCAAAATACAAATAAATAAATAAATTAATTAATAAATAAAAATAATATATTAAACAGTTTCTTTTGGTACATTTTATAAACAAATAAATATGCACAGATATTAACTTTGATAATCAAAATAGTTTGTAAAAGCATAGTACAATATTCTTCCAGATGTGGATAATAATACAGAACAATGAGGAATAAAAATAAAATAAAAAGAAATGAAAATATTGTTGATAACATAATTCAGTTATAAAGAAGTTGCAGGACCTCTCAAACAATTTGAAAAAAAAAATTGAGCACACTTCATACTATTCAAAGACATACGCCAGAATACTATTGAGGCAAGATGAGGCATCCTTTATATAACTATAGATATGATAGCTATTGTTTGCCAATTGAAATCAGGTTACCTAGACTATGGTGTGGTGATTCACCCTGGGATTCAATAAACTCCATACAGGAATAGTGCTATTCCTGCACAGAGTGAACCATGTCCGTGTCCGCAGACCCCTAACAGCAGCGCGACTTGCATATTCATGAAGGCATGCTACTGATAAGGATTGCAAGGAATTGAACAGTGAACGAGTGCAGGGGACATGTTCCAGTAGTACTCGCACACTTAACATGCCCCCTACACTCAGAAAGTGCCATACGGCACTTTCTAAAAGAAGTTTGCATGATATTAGAGAACTTCTCTGATATTATGCCAGCATTTCAGTGTCCGCAGACACTGAAAAGTAATAAATGAGCATTTCAGTGTCCACGGACACTGAAATACATAGCAGAGCAAGAAAGTAATGCAGAGGGTGTGTGACAGGTTCTGTCACATGCCTCCTGCATTGTAAAAGTGCCATATGGCCATAGCCCCATACCTCACAACTTGTTAAAGCAATAAATCTGGACAAAGGCACAAATAATGGGGGGAGAAAGCCCTAAAAATAGGGACACATTTTAAATATACCTCTTGCAAACACAGAAAGTTGATAGAAAACAGGTTATGGATTAGCATGAATTTCCTGAAGGATAGAAGTCTGAAACTCAAATGTATGCCATTATTCCTGACTGCAGTTCTCAATGACTTACCAGAAAACCACAATTCAGTTCACAAATAGGCCATAAATATGAGACAACAATCTGGACATTCTTTGAAAATCTGTACAGTTGAGTGGTATGCATAACCTTCAACTGTACAGGTTTCCGCAGAATGCCCAGATGCCTGCCTCACATACAACTTAACCTCCTAGAGCAAGAACGCTGTGCTAAAACATAAATAATTATGGGACAAAGGCACATAAATAGGGACACTTTTTAAAAAGTGCATTGACAAATCCAAAAGCTGACAGAATAAAAGGTTTGCAGTAGCATGGACTTCCTGCAGGGTATGAAGACTGAAACACAAATGTCTGCTATGTGAAAGCGCCGTATGACAATAGCCGTTAACTGTACCAATGTCTGCAGAATGCCCAGATGCCCTCCATGCATACTTCTCGCCCTCCTAGAGCAATAAAGCAGTACAAAGCCATAAATAATGGGTGGACAAAGGCACATAAACAGGGACACGTTTTAAAAAGTGTACTGACAAACCCAAAAGCTGACAGAATAAAAGGTTTGCAGTAGCACAGATTTCCTGCAGGATATGAAGATTGAAACAGAAATGTCTGCCATCTGAAAGTGCCATATGGGCAAAGCCCTAAACTGTACAGGTGTCTGCAGGATGCCCAGATGTCTGCCTTACATACCCATCAATCTCCTAGAGTAACAAAGCTATACAAGGACATAAATAGTTAAATTTGTTTTTTTCCATACTAAGGCATGTTTAGGCATAGCTGAGTGGGTGTGCACATTATGGCCCTCTGCCCAGCATTGCTTAAACACCCCAGGGGAAATAAATAAAAATATATAGCAAAACTTCTAATGTCGGGATAGTGTAGTGGTTAGAGTCCGGGCTTTATATGCAGGTGTTCACGATTTGAGTATCAAGACAGGCAATTAATTTTTAGATAGGCTAGCAGTGTTAAAATGTTTTTTTTTAATGATGTAGCAATTGATATTTGTCAATCAGAGTAGTGCAGCTCTTATAAAATGTAAGTGTGAGTGTATATAACATGTGAAATCACCTATTTACACACAAGTGTCCCATACAGTATAGTCACACCCCATGGTAATGTAATGAAAGCACACATCGAGACATCATTTAAAGTAAATCATATACACTTACTAATAAGTCAGTAATGATTTCCTGACATTGTAATAAAATGAAAAGTGAGTTATGGTTAGCAGTGCTCAGCTAAGTTTAGCCGGTGTAAGCATTGCTTAAATGTGAATGCTAAGTGGCAGTCAGCTCAGTTAAATGGATTTGCACACTGTTAAGTAATGCTCAGCAATTACCCCTTTAAGGATTGTTCAACCCAGCTTAGCGGGTTTGCAAGTTGCTAAGCTGTGCTCAGCAGTTTTGAAATCACTGAATTATGGCAAAGGGTGGGAATATAGCCTCATTTAAACTGCATAGGTGGGAGCACAGCCAATACCTGTTATACTTCAAACTGTGCAGGAATCATTGCTGGTGTAGGTGAGGATTTGTGCTTTAGGATGCAGTGCTGGGGCATCGTGTAGTCCAGGGTCATGGCTGGACTCCTTGTAAGTAAACATGATGAAAGACTGCTGCAAGGCCAGTACCAGGGTTACCAGTATAAAGAGGAGGCCTGGGACCATCTCACCCATCATCTCACCAGGGACACTGGCTTCCCCCAAACTAGTAAGTTGGTCTGGCATCACTATGCCAACTTAAAGTGGAGAAAGGGGGTACTCTTAGACCAGTGGATCCAAGAGGACAGGGACAATTGTGCTCCAGGAGTTTGTAAGTGTAACAGATATATGTGTACCAAATTTTAGCCCAAGGATGTGATAGACAGGTATGCATAACATTTGTTTTTCTCCCCTACAGCTGCAGCAGAGAGGGCTAGTAACATCAAAGCCAATGTCGACAGACTGCTGAGGCTGCACCATCAGGCTGGTGAGTAAAAATCAATTTTTCAGTATATTGTGCAAATAACTAAGAAGGAGTACATTGTGTAGTGCTAGTAGGTATGCTGTTACTTTGTTAACTGAGTAAAGTATGTCCAACTAAGACATATCTGAAATAAACAACTATAACAGAAACTGTTGTGTTTACTCTGGTATGTTGATGTAGACATATAGAATGTATACAGGTTCTTCACAACAAATATGGCTGTGACAGCATACATTAACTGAGGTAGTTCTGTGAAACAGCTGTTAAGAAAAAAATGTAGATGGTGGAGCTGTAAAACAAGATATAAATGAAATGTGAAATATATACTGCACTAAGCTCTGAACCCTGAATAGTAATGTGTAAGGTATCAAAGTGTGTTCCATGCAGCATTGCCTTGTGTTAACGTTTGCTTTCCAGATTGCAGTAATCCAAAGGATTAATGCACAGTACACTAACTATCCATCATGCATGCATCACAGGATTACAAGTTCAGACTGTGTAACCAAGAGACTATTAGGTAGAAACCAGTGAAACAAGAAGCAGCAGTTCCCAGTAGCTCAGTGTGATGAGAAATAGCTTAGTTGTTAATTTTGCACACCCAGGCAGGGTTCGAATCCAGGGAGTGGTACTAAGATGTGTGCATATCTACACATAAGGAATCAGGAATAAATGTAAAATAACAGTCAGGTAGTGTTAACAAATATTTTCTCCACAGGTTTTACAGGTAAGGAAATATTGGTAGTAGCTGTATGAAGGGTATACTAATAAACTGTGTACAACTGTCCAACTGTCCCACCACATGCTTGCAAATGACAGTAGGATAGGTACATACAATATGCACTCTTCCTGATGTCTCTCAAGTGTCACAATGTCACAGCTAGTGGTCACTACTACCAATAACCCTGGACACAGATAGGAAACCAGTTGAAGTATGCCAGTAGCACACTCACATAACAGCAGTTCAGGGTACCCATCCTGTGCCAGATATGTAACCCTGGCATGTATGAGTTCCTTCTAGTCATGTACCCAGAGTTGTCATGGTTTGTCCCATACCATTCCAGGTTGACAGTTTAATAGATATGTTTGTGCTACAGAAGCTATGGGCTATAAGTAGATGTGAGGGCAGACCCATAGAGTATTGAGCAGTACTGTTGTGGAAAATAGAAGCATAAACAATTGTTAATGGACTTTTTGTCTCTCACCCCACCCCTCATCTGCATAAATAATTATTATTCATATACTACGGTTATGTTGTTATCCAAACCTAATGTTGGGACTTGTGTTCTATTATTGTACATATATTTGATTGATTGCATTTTAACATACCTTGTTCAAATAACATTGTTGGAGACCTGTTGCTGTCAATGTTACTGGCATATTGTTACGATGCATACTGTTGTTCCATTTATGCATGTGTTCTGTTTGCTATGCAACTGTTTCAAATCTGTTTTATGAGGTTAACTGGAACACCCACTCATGTTGTTATAACTAATCTTGAAATGTGTTGTGTATAACTAACCAGCATATTCTGTAAAACCTCAACACCATAGCACGCTTGGGAAGGGAGATCCTGGTGGATCCACCTGTCCCACCTCATCTTTTCAAGGCACTCGGCCCCAGCATGTCTGGGACACAACCTGCGACTTCCTCATCTGTTGGTCCTGCACCACCTTTGGGTGGAACTGCCTCAGGGGACAGGTCCCTCCCGGCAGTGGGTGCGGACAGGAGTCTGTCACCCACAGCCAATTCAGGGGTTTGGTACGCACAGCCATCTGAGCAGAGTTGGGTGGGAAGCTGCTCCAGATTGAGGGCTGGCTGATACACCTCAAGGGCCAGCCTGCCCCTCCTGTCCAGCCCCCAGTACAGCCACCTTCAGGGCCATGAAGTAGCAGTGGTGACTGCCCATGGGTGTGGACCTCAGTCCCACTGTATCCATTTGGGGGCTCACAGGCTTTGGATTCCCAACCACCCTCCCCGTCAAAGGTGTTTACCCCCTCATGTGTCATATACTGATCCTGTCTGCTGTCTTGTCTGTCTGCAAATGCAACCTATCCTACCCAACCTACCTCCCCAAACATACCTGCAGCCCTTCCCCAACATCCCACTCTCACCTTAAAAAAAAGCAAAAGGGCATCTGACCCACAAAAAACATTGCCCCATACATAGCTCTACATTTTGCCTCATGTACAGTGAAACTAATCAATCAACCCACAGATTATTCTGCAAATGTCTGTCTCCAACACCCCTCCCTGTGGTGTGTGAGGCTGTAAATTCCAAATTCTACACATTATTCACAGCTGTTGCTGCAGAAGAAATGTAAAGCTATGGTCTTTCCCTGCACATGTACTGCACATCCCTATCTGGTTTTCCTAATGTTTTACCCCCTGCTTGCCCCCAGTTCACCACTTTCCTATCACCCTTTTTTCTTTTCTTTAATGAAAATTAGTGTGGATGAAAGCTGGAATAAGGGGTGCTAAGTGAGTCTAGCAAGGATTAACCATCTGTTAGCAACACTTAGCTCTGTGCAAAACCATGCAAACCCACTTACAGCTGCTGAAAAGTGCCTTAATCACTCTGTCTCCATCAGCCCTTGTTCTGCCCGGCAACAAAATAATCACCACTGCCAAGTCTTGAACCTGGGATGCTGTGTACTACAATCACAGCCACATACCACTACACCATCTGAACTGTGGGAAATTGTAATGCTTTTCCAAACATATCATTCATTCTGGTCATTAAACATTAATGAAAAAAAGTCATCACTTCCAAATCTGGAACCCAGGACCCTGTGCACTACAATTGCAGAAACATAACTCTACACCTTCTGAGCTGTAGGAATTTGTAATGTTTTTACAAACATATCATGCACAACAGTCATTCAACATTATGGGGAATTATATATCCATCGTACTCTTATATGCACATATATGTATATATAAATACCAATATATATATATATATATATATATATATATATATATATATATATATATATATATATATATATATATATATATATATATATAGATATTGATAACCAACCTCTTACTGCAAGACATCTGCAAAAATCCCGACAAAGTGGGGGGATAAAGGGCAAACAATAGTGACATCTTTGAAATATGGCTGCCATATGGGTAGAAGTCTGCTAGAGTGGCATGGTATGCTTTAACATAAAATTCCAGATAGATTCCAGGTCTGAAACACAAACAAATGTCATTATTCACTGATGTCAATGCTTACATCATCCCAATGATTCCTCAGAGACCCACAACTGTTATGGGCAGAAGACCAAACATATGAGCCACGCATCTGGATAGTGTCTAGACATCTGGACAGTAGAGAGGTATGACCGTAGTCATGTAACAGAATGGAAAAACCCATGACAGCTGCTAACCATGTCAACCAGCACCTTCTGAACCACAATAAGACCAACACGACACTACCCCAAATCAGCTCTCCACAATTACCCATGTATATCCAAATATATCATGCACTACAGGAATGGAACTGTAGGGAAAAGCAGATAGTGGTGCAAAAATGTCCACCCTCAACCATTTGCACCACAGTCACGGCAACATACCAGTACCCCAAATGAACTCTAGAGTAGAATACCTGTTTAAACAAACATATCCTGATGGCCAGTCACACACTACACCAACATATACTGGCCCAACTCACAGTGTACTGGGAATCCTAAGGTGTTATAGGATATTTCTCAGTCTGTCCCCCCAAACATACACACCTGATAGACCACCAGCAGCCATAGCTGCATGCGCAGTCAGATAGAAAAGGGATCTATGACATTCACATCTGCTACTCTCTCTACTCAGCCCAACAGACATCTACATACAACACTGCTACACAATCTTGACAGTCTGTCCACAATGGCCAGACTTACATAACTCTCATATGTAAAGATTTACACAGAATGTCCAGGGTGTGTGACAATATACATTGTTACTGCTGCATACCACTTCCAGGAGTCTGCTAAGTCAAAGGGATGATACCTAGAGTGCAGTCACTAAATAATAATATCACATACCTCTGAACCTCTTACTGCAGTACAACTGGTCAACACCCCTACAACAGGTAGAAATATTCTATACTTGGTCCTGACCAACATAAGTAGCCACTGTAGCACTCCTACAGTATCATCCTTCTTTGTAATATCTGACCACATTGCCATCACTGTTCAGGTCACCATCTCCCCTGCCCCCCTTTACAGTTTGCAGCTGTGACAGTGCAGTGGTGACTGCCTGTGGGTGAGAATGTCAGTCCCACTGTATCCATACGGGGGCTCAAGGGCCTTTGATTCCCAATCATCCTCTCCATCCAAGGTGTTTACCGCCCACATGTGTCATACACCACCCCTGTCTGCTGTCTTATCTGTCTTGTTTGTCTGGCTACCAAAATTACCTCCCCAGATATACCTACAACCCTTGGCCAACATCCCACTCTCAACTTAAAAAAGGGCATCTGTCCCAAAAAACATATTGCTCCATATATAGCAGTCCATTTTGCACGTGTCCACTGAGCACATGTAATCCAGTCCAACTGGCTTGACAACAAATTTCTGTTGTCCTCATTCCTCTCTCTGGGGTTTGAGTGTCCAAATTCACCTCCAAAGTCTGTACAAATGCACAGCTGTTGCTGTATAAGAAATGGACAGCTATGGACCTTCCCTACACCAGTCCTGCACATCCCTAGCTACCTTTCATATTGTTTTCCTCTCTGCATGCCCATTTTTCACACTTTCCTATCACCCATTCTTCTTTTCTTTTAAAGAAATTATAGGGCAGTGTAAGAAGGATTAAGTGGGAGTAAGAGAGTTTGCGTGATGCTAAGTGAAGTCAAAATGGATTAAGCATCTCTATGGCTACCCATATCTTGGCATCGATTAGCATCATGCAAACACACACAAACCAACTTAAATCTGCTTTAATTACTCTGTCTCCATCCGCCACTGTTCTGCCTAGCAACAAAATAATCAGCCCTGCCAAGTCTCGAACCCAGGACCTACACCATTTGAGCTGTAGAAATTCCTGATGATTTTTCAAACATATCATGCAGTAGAGTCATTCAACATTAGGGAAAAACCTCTGTGGAATCACTCAGATTGTGTATATATACATATACATATATCAGCAACCACAAAGAAATAAAGCTTCAATCCACAAAACAACAGCCAGCAAAGGTACAAGGTTTTAATATATCTTAGCACCTCGGCAAAGCCTTCAAAGAGTACATAAAACCATCAGTTAGCCACCATTTAAATACAAAATTATTAAGATCAATTAATCAATTAAAATTCAAACAAGCAGTCTCCAATTACATTCAAGATTAAGCCCTAAATGGGACAGAGTGTTAAATTTTAAGATGTAAATACCTTCTTTATGCATTAGTTTCTTTTTATACAAGCCATCTGACCAAAAACCTCTATGTACTTTTTCTAAAATAGTAACCTTTAAATCACCTGGGTTAGAGTCATGGCATTCTAAAGAGTGTTTAACCACCGGGCTGTCCACTTTTTTATTTTTAACATTCCTAACATGTTCCTGCATTCTGTGTTTAAATTTCTTCTTGGTTTTCCCAATATATACCAGATTACAAGAACATTGTAGGGCATAAATAACACCCTCTGTTTCACAATTAAACATTTCCAATGGAAAAAAATGCATGTCCATTTATAAAGTTAAATGTTCTAACAGCATAAGCACAAACACTGCAGTGACCACAGGGATAAGTACCCATTGGAGCCTTCATATTTTCCATAATATTTAAGACAGGCTTTACAAAGTGATGATGTACCAATATATCTCTAAGATTTCTTCCTCTCTTGTTTGATATACCTAAGAATGGACTTAAAATATTGCCTATATCATTGATATTAAACAAATATTGCCAATAATACTTAACTAAATTTACAAATATGGAACTAAATGTTCCATATGTAGAAACAAAATATATTTTGCATTTATTATTCATTTCCCTCTCTTTATTATACACTGCATTATTATAGTGTTTCACGTCAAATATCATTTTCATCCATACCTTCAATAATTTTCTTAATAGCAGTTTGTACAACTTCTTTATCATAACCCCGCATTACAAACATACAATACATCCTATTAATTTCCCTATAGAAATCAGTTTCATTATTACATAATCTCTTTAATCTAGGATATTCATTGTAAAGTAACGATGAAAGAGTGTGAGGTGGATGGCGACTCGTGCCATATAAAATTCTTCCTCCATCCTCAAATTTTCTGTGTATTGATGTGAGTAATTTATTATTATTAATACTCAATGTAATGTCCAAAAATGTAGCTCTTGTCCTCATTTGCAAACCATTAAAACCAAAACCAAATCTAATTTGCTGTAACCATTCCACAAACATATTGAGATTTGTAGAACCCCCCCTTACACACAAATATGAGATCATCTATGAATCTGTAGTACTTAACTACAGATTCTTTAAAAAACTCACCATGATATAAGTATTCTATTTCATATAATCCCATTACCAGGTTAGCATACATGGGGGGCGAAAGATGCCCGCATGGCAGTACCTTGGAGCTGGTGAAAAATCTTGTTAATAAATGTAAAATAATTATTTTCTAAACAAAAGTTTAATAATTATACATATATTTTAAAATTATATATATATATATATATATATATATATATATATATATATACATGGAAATACATATATAGGAAAAATATATATATACATATATATATATATATATATATATATATATATATATATATATATATATATATATATATATATATATATATATATATATATATATACATATATATATATATATATATATATATATATATATATATATATATACATATATATATGTGTGTGTGTGTGTGTGTGTGCATGTGTGTGTGTGTGTGTGTGTGTGTGTGTGTGTGTGTGTGTGTGTGTGTGTGTGTGTGTGTGTGTGTGTGTGTGTGTGTGTACATAACAGGTAGTGCAGTCATACCTCAGAACCATACCTCTCAACCTTTTAGTGCAAGGCATCTGGGCAAAGGCTGTCATAATGGGGGGACAATGGGTCAAAACTAGGGACATAGGTTTAATATTGCTATTATAAATGTAGAAAGTTGCTAGAGTAACAGGGTTTGTGTCAGCATACATTTTCTGAAAGAAATGAGGTCTTACACTGAAATGTATTTCATCATTTACTGACAGAAATCCTCAGATCATCACAGTGATTTACCAGAGAAATACAAATAATTTGTGGAACAGACCAAAAATATGAGCAATAAACCTGGACATTCTGAAACACTCCAGCCAGTTGACAGGTATGCTCAGAACCACTTAGTGAAACTAATCTGGACCAAGCCTGACAAAGTTGTGGGGGGGGAGAAAGCCATAAAAATAGTGACATGTCTGAAATACTTTAGTAGATAAGCTAAGACAGTTGCTGCAATAACATCTGTTATAACATCTGTTGACTGAAATAGCACACGTGCAAGACTCAGTTGCTTATCAGTAGTTAGTGACCCTTATCCTCACAGCATCCCACTGATTTGTCAGAAATACGCAACACTTATGAGGACCAGACTAAAGATATGAGCCAGACAACTGGACATCATATGCATATCTGGACATAACATTACATTTGGGAAACTACACTGCGCTGCTAAGCATGTCACCAAGCACCATCCAAACTACAGTCAGACTGACACAACACTACCCCAAATCAGCTATGGGGAATTACAGATGTGTTTTCAAGTATATCAGGCACTACAGGGATGTAACAGTAGTGAAAAACAGGCACCGGTGTGACAGTGCATACCCACAACCAATTCCACCACAGTCACAGTGATATATTGTTAAGTTGAATGAACACTGGAGTATAACGACTGTGTGAACAAAAATCTCATGTTTGCCACTCTCACACTACCCCTACATATAGTGCCCCAAGTCACAGTGTAGTAGGAATCCTGAGGTGGTATGGCACTTGTCTTAGTCTGCCCCTACATACATATACAGCTGATAGACCACCAGAACCTGGAGCAGCATGGACAGTTGGATAGAAGAGGAGCCATGACATTTACATCTACCCCCCTCCCTAAACAGCCCAACTAACATTTACACACTACACTGCTACACAATCCTGATAGTCTGTTAACAATTGCCAAACATACACAGACCTCTCAACTGCACAGATTCCCACAGAATGTCCAGGCTATGTCCTCATATATATATGGCCTCTTCCTCATAACATGTCTGGCATTCTGCTATATCACTGGGATGATATCAGGAATGAAGGCACTAAATAATGATATACCATAACTATCAACCTCTGACTTCATGACATCTGGACAAAGCCTGACATACTTGGGGGACAGACGCCCAAAAACAGGGGTATAATTGAAATATTGCTGTTATAAACTGAAAAATATTGCTGTTGTTACATGGTTTGTTGTCACATATCTTTTCTGAGGGATATCAAGCAGAGCATCTCATTAGCCCTCATTAAGACAAATCTTGACGATTGGATGTGAAATAAGAAATTCTCCCCGGTGATCACTTCTGTGGCTCTGCTCGACAGGGGCACAGGAAAATAATTTGTTTGGATGGTGAAAGCCAGGGAATCTTTATGGCTAGGCTTATATAGGCCCTACTGCCGATAGCCTAGTACCTACCTATGAACCTATGATATGAAGTCAGAAACACAATTAGCATTTACAAACTGCAATCTCCAGAGTATGGTACTGATTTGCCAAAGACATAAACTGTCTAAGGAACAGACCAAACATAAGAGTTAAACCTATGGCCATTCTGTGGATAGCCCTACTGTTAAGAGTTATGTCATCCACATAACACTGTCAGACTTAAAATCACGCAGAAAATCCATGTCCACACAAACCCTGTTAAACTATCATTAATCCAACTGTATAACAGCAATACTTACATTCTGTCCGTAAGTCTGGAACCTTCTCCCCATTTTGTTGGGCTGCCTTCACATTTTTTGTTGTAAGAGGTATTTCCAACTACCCTCTGTGATGCTGTTGTCCACATACCTCCATGATGCCCACCTCACTGGCAAGGAAAAGGGGCAATACCCACATGAAGTACTCAATTATGGGATTGTGTTGCCATGCCAATGGCTATAGGCATAACAACACAGCTGTTCTGCATGCATTTAGCAAATGGGGGACACCAACTGGTGCACAGGCCATCACCTGCTCATGAGCATTACCTACAAAAGGCAAGCTGCTGCCTATGCAAAATAGGTGTATACCTCTACATCTGTAGACAGAGAGAGAGAGACAGAGACACAGAGAGAGAGCCAGAAACACAAATCAAAAGCAAAATCAACAATACTTTGAAAAAAAAACGTATGTCAAACAAGTAAGCATGTAATGGAATGTGGTAGGGGGTATGTAATAATGGGAAATAGGAAGCTAAACAAATATGTCTCAACAAGACTTGCTGTACTGATATATTGCTGATCAGCACCTATGGCCATAGCATCTGGGTCTGTCTGCAGTGACACAGATCACAGCTCAGGCCCCTGAGTCACCCCAGGAAAGGACCGCTCACATATGACTACTTCTGGAGTGTCTGTTGAAGAATACTGACTGTGACACTGCTAGGTCAGCTAGTGGGATGTTGTAAATATCCATATGTTACTTGTGAATAAAATATGACACATGTTTGTCTCACAAATCTAAGTGACCTACACAGGTTATGTGCATAGTAAACTACTGTTACAGATGTGTCTGTTGTACTGCATGTGATATACTGAGCTCTTACCATTCAACTGTCCAGTGTTATGCATCCTGACCATATGTGTGCCTCATATTTGTAGTCATTTACTCATAGAGTTGTGTTATGTCTGGCAAATCATTGGCAAATCTGTGAAGACTGACATTAGAACATAGCAGACATGTGAGTGACAGACATCCTCCAGGATATTTCTGTGAATGCAATACCTACTGTGTTATCAACTGACTCAAGTGTGTTACAGCAATATTAATAAGGTGTCTCTAATTTTGGGCTATTGCTCCCCCATCTGTGTGTGTTGTCCTCCAGATGTCCTGCTCTAATAGGTTGAGAGGTATGACTGAGCAGCAAGAGTGTAAATACAGTGTGCCATACTGACATAGAACAGAAATGTATATCAGGTATTACCTGTGCACATGTATATATGAGTAGGTGTAGCTGGAAGCCTCAGAACAACAGACATGATATGCTAAATGTCAGGTAAATAAGCTGTACATGTTGTACACATGTGTAATCTTAGTTTCTGTGCATCCAATAGACATAACTTTCTACAGCTGCTGGTTGCTGCATTGCCGTGACTCAGGCATGGGTACTGCAATAACCATGATTATCAGGTTGAAATTGGAGAGGTATCCAACTGTATTATGACCTTGTGTCCATGCCCACTACAGACAGCTATATGAGCACCTACATAGCTGTATGGACTCAGCAATACCTAACTCATAAAACCTGCCTCCACCAAGGTAGAGTAATCATCTTTGCTGGACAGCAGCAATATACAAACCACATAATCGTTCACTATATTGGCTGTAAAGGACCAAGTAGGAGCAGCCATCAACTTGGAAGCAAGTCAACCTGTGTTTGAACAAGCATATGAGATCACAAGTGAATTACTGTAAGGCTAACTATGAGTACAAATTGGACACATCCACCAAGGCCAATCACAAGGCCATCTTCACACATGTTTTCAATCTCAGAGGCAACAACCCAACCCAACCCACCCTGGACTGGTGGTCAATCACACCACATACACGCAAAGCATAGCTATAGCCAACCTGCTGCAGACAGGTTAAGAGGAAACATCACCCTCCCGTCCCACCGTCAGTATAGATGGATATGCACAGCACCCACACCCCTCCCCTCATCATCAGGGAGCAGGTCCATAATGCCTAATCAAAGGCAACAAATGTATGTCTCCATGGGAGCTGATAACATCCCTGTCTCCATCCTACATGAACTCAGTCATATTCTCCCATTATACACTGTACGCAAGCAAAGCCTGCGCACCATTGACATCTCATCTGCAAGGAAGACAGCCACTGTCATCCCTCTACACAAAGGTGAATGATGAATGGTGGATTATGCAATTTACTGGACCTCATTGGGGGGAACATGACACATCAGGACCAGGAGTGCAATGCAAGCTCATACTGTGCTGATAGATGATAGGGGTATGATGTGATCATAAGTGGTGGCTAATGCTAGTCAATGTTGATGTGCAGGTTATGTAAATAACATTGACCAATGTATGAGGTCCTGTGATGTGTTTCCCTGTTTACGTCTTCCAGGTGAAATGCAACTTGCAAGGCAGCCAGCTGAAACTGCAGCCATCACTGAGATGATAATCAACCACAATGGGGTGATGTTTGGCCATGGCCAACAGAATCTGCGGGAGTGGACTGTCTTGTGAGATGAGCTTGTCCACAGAGTAAACAACTTAGGCCACCATGGGTGGATATACAATCAGGTCAGGCATGGGGCGACTGACCTGATACGCCATGCCCAGCAAAGGGTTGCTGCCATGGCCAGAGACCATTCCACCACAGGTGGGGGTCCTGCAACACTGGCTCCACTTACACCAATGGAGGAGCTCCTTGCCAAACTTGGGGCAGCCACCACATGCCAGCAAAGCAAACACACACAAGTCGTGGAGGTGGGTAGCACCCAGACAACAGGGGAGGAGTGTCCAGGTAAGGCCCCAGTGCACATCAACTGAATACTGTAGCAGTCATAGTGGCTTCCATAGAGTATCTAGATGCATATGTCAGGTCAAACTGCATTTGTGGGTGGGATTTTGTAATGCACACAAGTGCACATCTATGGTGAAGGACAGCAAATTGTGTAGTATCAGAGCTTGTACTGTATATGTGCAGAAAAGTAGCATTTATCGTGCACCAATGCCACATGTGAGTCTGCTGACAATACCTCTCCCCCACAACTACATAGGTACCTCTGATCTGGATGTGGGACAGCAGCCTGAAGCCGATGAGTATGGTATTGTCCTGCTGTGGCTAACCAATACCCCAGGCATGTTAAGGTCATGCATTTTACCATGCATATAACTGTTACTCTTAGACATATGGTGATAGGTGCATGTTCACTTGTGGTGGGGTTAACTGCATTGCATCAGAGTGGTCATCACAGGGGCCTATTTGCAGGAGCTGTAACATATCTATAGCATACCTCACAACATTTCAGTACAAGAAATCTGGACAAAGACTGACAAAATGGGGGGGCAAAGGGACAAAACTAGGGACATATTTGAAAAGTACTGTTATACAGTGCATAAAAAAGTGTGCACACCCCTGTTAAAATGCCAGGTATTTGTGACATACAAAAATGAGACCACAAGAAAACATTTCACAACCCTTCCCACCTTTAATGTGACCTATAACTTGTACAATTCAGTTAATAAACAAATCTGTTAGGGGAACAAATATGAAAAATAAAGCATGTACAATAAGCTAGATGTATAATCATGCACAACCTGAAGCTAATACTTTGTTGACGCAGCTTTTGATTTAATTACAGCATTACGTCTTCTTGGGTACACACTTGCCATCAATTACAGAGACTCTTTGATTAACAATGAATAACGGTCAGCTTTCCTACTAGGCTTTTCCAGACATTTACTCACTTGCCTGTTACAGCAACAGCCATGGTTCACAGAGAGCTTACAAAGCTTCAAAGCGATCTCATTGTGGAAATGTATCAGCCCGGTGAAGGGTACAAAAACATTTCCACAGCATTGCATATATCATGGAACATGATGAAGACAGCCATCAAAAGGTGGAGAACATATGGGACAACAGTGGCATTGCGAAGAAGTGGATGTCCCTCCAAATTTGATGAGAAGACAAGACCAAAACTGGTCAGGGAGGCTGCCAGGAGACCTACAGCAACAGTAAAGGAGTTGCAGGAATCTCTGGCAAGTACTGGTTGTGTACTACATGTGTCAACAATCTCCTGTATTCTCCATATGTCTTGCCTATGGGGTAGGGTTGGAAGATAAAAGCATTTTCTCACACAAAACAACATCCAGACCTGGATAAATTCTGAAAAAACAATACATCAAGTCTCCCAAAAGCATGTGGGAAAATGTGTTATGGTCTATTGAGAACAAGGTTGAACTTTGTAGCCAAAATTCCAAAAAGTTTGTTTGGCACAATAAACAAACCAAAAATGGGAGCTGAGCAGAAATGAAGGCACTAATAAACATAGCAAGTCACTCAGTGACACTTGGTGGGTCCAATAAAGGCAGACAGTTCACCAGTTTACACACTAAAGTCTTCTGGATAAAAATGAAGTAGTTTATTCCAGTACAAACACCTAAATCAAAGGTTCTAAAACACAGATTAAGTGCTTTCATTCCTCACAAGAGAATTTCTTCAGAATAATTACTGTTTAAATGCTCCTCAGTTTTATAGTCTAATAGTTTAATCGACAAAGTCATTCAATAATCACTTCACACAGATTTAAAGGCATAGTCTAAAAAACAGCACCAAGTGTAAAATACACACACTACATTCTAAAACATTTACAGATAAAAAAACTGTACATAGAAATAAAATAAAATAAAATTAAACTGAATTGAATTAACCATGTCACACTAAAAAAGCCCTCCTTTTGAGAGCAGGAACTAGTGATATATATTTCTTCAAACCTTGTGGAGTACCAGGATCTAAATTCAGCTGCCACATCAATTCTTTATACTCAAGGGAAGTCTCCCAGTCCCCACCCCTTTCTGGAAGGCATACTTTTTCCAACACCCAAAACTTGAACTTGGCTTCCTTGCAAGTTAAAGTGTGTCTGTGTAAAGCATTTGTTTATTTTTGCTTATTAATCTCATAGGAATGTTCATATATCCATTGTTTCGACTTTCTCTCTGTCTTCCCAATGTAGTATGATGGACATTGTATGCAATACACTATATATACTACTCCTGTTGTATTACAGTTGCAGTAACCTTTCCCTACCAATGTTCTTAAATTGTTTCCAATGGATATATCTTCCTTATTTTCTATATATGCACACTGGACACACGCCCCACATTTATAAATACCATGTTTGTTTTTGCCCGGTTTTTGATCTATCACCCTTTCAAAAATATTTTTTAAGTTTGGGCCCCTTTTATATCTGAATTTTAAGGTCTTACCAAACATATCCAGGATACTGGACATTCTGGAAAACAGTTCCCAATATTTTATAACAGTTTCTTTGACTTTCTTAGTATCTGAATGGTACTTAGCCATAAATAAATCCCCCTTATTACTAGTATGTTCCATTTGTGGATCGTATTGTGGAACTGCTTGCAGCACATTGTTATGTCCCAAAAGAGGTATATATTTTTTACCCCAATTAGTCAAAAGTTCCTCCTTGGTTACTTTAATTAAATTCAGTGGATTACCCCTATCTATAAATAGTTGTTCAATATAATTCAACTCTTTAATGAAATCCTCCATGTAAGTTGTCATGTGTGCAGCTCTCATCATCTGCCCCTTTATTATGTTCTTTTTTTGCATAAGGGGATGCCCACTCTGGAAATGAAGATATGAGTTGGAAACGTTTTCTTTATGAAACAGCATGGATACGTACTTGTTCATATGTCTATCCTTCTAATTTTTACATCCAAGTAGTGGATCTCCTCTGTATTCACGTTGTGAGTAAAGGAAAGGAAACTAGTGGTGTTAATATAGGTAATAAAATTCACTATATTCTCCACAGGTCACATCCAAACGATAAAAATATCGTGCAGAAAATGAAAATAGGATCTAATGGTGTCTGAATACATGGTTGTATTGAAAACAAAACTTGTTTCCAATACAAGAGAACAATATTGGCATATGCAGGGGCACAGGATGCCCCCATAGCTACCCCATCTATTTGCCTATAGTATTCTCCATGGAAAAAATATAACTGTTTTAGTACTGTTTCCAGGTTTTCTATAATTATTCTGAACTCTTGGTGAGATACTAAATCAAAATCTACCAAAACCTCCTCATACCAATGCATACCAGTATCGTGAGGAATCCCACTAAACAGGTCTTTAATATCCACTGTTATAAATAAATGGCTGTCACTGTATTCTATTTCCCTCATCTTTTTAAAAAAAATTCCATGACTCTATAAGTATGTGCTGATATAATCCATAAAATGGTTTGAGTTTAGTGTCAACATATATAGCTAGAGGTTGAGTTTTTGAACCTGCTGAAGAGAATATCGGACTTAAGGGTGGGTCACTGGGGTCATTGTGGACCTTAGGTATTCTGAAAATACCAGTAATTACTGGTTTGGGTACTCTAAAAAAATCTAATAATTCCTTATCTTGCATTCCCTGTAACTCATTGACCTATAAACATAAATCAATGTTTCTGTATGCTAAGCTTATCTCATTTTTTGACACTCACACACACACACACACACACACACACACACACACACACACACACACACACACACACACACACACAGGTAGGTGGTGTGAAATTCCAACCCCCACCTCAGTACCTTCAGACAATGAATCTCATCTTCATGCTGGCACATGGCAGTGGTTAAAATTGGTATGCAACTGTCTGCAGTAGGACATCACTATATGCCATTCAGGGTATCCCTGTGTATGACTAACTCTGTGTGTGTGTCTCCCTGTGTGTCTCACTCTGTCACTGTTTGCCCCTCCCTTCCCCATGTCTATGTGTGTGTGTATGCTTGACATATTGTAATATGTTGCCTATATATATATATATATATATATATATATATATATATATATATATATATATATATATATGTGTGTGTGTGTGTGTGTGTGTGTGTGTGTGTGTGTGTGTGTGTGTGTGTGTGTCTGTGTGTGTATCATATGCAACAGATGCAGATATACCACATATATGCCACCTACACCTGGTTGTGGGCAGTCCTGTTTGATGGGTGTGTGTGGAGACAGTTGGGTTTACATAGCTGTGTCTATGCAAAGACATTTGTATAATACAGATATATATAGTCCGATGTGGTTTCAAACATGGGCTTCACTTCTCTAAGTATAGGATCATGCTCAGTATGACCTTCTATAGTAAGTGTGGGAATCCATTCCAGGGATAGTTGTACTCTAGTCTGGGGTATTGTGTGCTACAACCATATCTTGCAACCTGTTTGTGCAAGATATCTGGAGATAGGCTGCCAATATGGGGAAACAATGGGCCAAACATAGGGTGGTACTGTAACTATTACTCTTATCAATGTATGAGTTGCTTGAGTTACAGGGTTTGTTTTAGCAGACATTTTCTGACATATGTAATTTTTGACACTGTACTGTATTGTGTCATTACCTGCTGACAGATATAATCAGATCATCACACTTATTTACCAGATAAATACAAGATGGATGATGCACATAGCTATATTATAAAGGAAAGGCTAGGCATTCTTGCACAATCCGGCCAGATGGGAGGTGTGGCTACAGCTGATTGACTGATGAAGCTATGTAAAAGGTCCAGCAACTTGGTGATATACTGGCTGGGGATCTCCTGGTTCTGCTGTATTCTTCTTACCTGAAAGGTCATATCCTGGTGTGGCCATACCTATCAGCTGTACAGATTCTCACAGATTATTCAGATTCATGCCTGATATATCTGGTCGGTTTCCCTTTAACATTGTGGTTTTCTAGCACGTTTGTTGCAAATCACTCAGGGTTGCAGTCAGGGAATAATGACAGAACATTAGAGTTTCAGACATCACACCCTTCATGACATCCATGCTACTACACACCCCATCTGTTATTCTATCAACTTTCTAACATTATGAGAGCAATATTTCAAATGTGCCCCTGTAGTTGGGCCTTTATCCCACCATTATGTATGGATCTGTCCAGATTTCTTCCTTTACAAGGTTGAGAGGTATGATACTAGCATTTAGCGACATGGCCTTACATTTGCATTTTGTTGACTGTGTTATGTTGGTAGTATGGACCCCATGACATTCCCTCCAAAGGCAGTATGGGTGAGACATGGGCCTTTGCCAGATGCCTGTAGGCCATGTGAAACTGATGCAGGCCATCTGTAGCAAGGCAGTGCGTTCTTTCACTCATATGTTCCCTGGCTATCAGGCATGGACCCCCCTGGGGTGACAAAGGTAAGTGACAGAATGCACTGCTGTGCTACTAGGCACCATACCTCTCTACGTATTTGAGCCAGACATCTGGACAAAGCCATGACTAAGTGGGTGACAAAGGCACAAATATAGGGACCATTGTAACTCTTGGCCTTAAAAACTTAGAAGAGTGATACAATAACAGATTTTGCATTAGCATGCATTTTTCTATAGGGTATGAAGCCTGAGATACTACAATCCATCAATATCTTCTGACTTTAGATCTTCATGGCTTGCCAGTGATTTGCCAGGCAACTACCATTTCAGACTAAAGACACCACAACTATGATGCATACCTGTGTACATTCTGCGAAAGGTCTGTAGAGTTGTGAGGTATGGTAGGCATTGTGTAGGTTACTCCAACCTGTGTATTGTTTATATGTGTGGCCTCCTGTACATGACCTGTCCAGCTTCACAGTAGCAATGGATACTGACATCTGGACTCCAACCGTAAGTGTAGCTGACATGCAAAATAGTTGTCACTGCATTTTGTGGAACATGGGCCTGTCTACCACGGTACAGTACCTAGGCCACTAGGACACAACGGCCATGAGAAGTTGTTGGCCATATCCTGAGAGTATTCCCCACACATATACATAGCTCATTGACCCCTGCATATTGTGGACATGCAACAAGTTATCTATGTTCATTGGGACAGCCCTGGAAATGTGTGCTTTGCTGCTATTACCCTACAGACTTACATGTTACTGCATTTCTATGTGAATATGGATGTGGGGGGCCCACCTGTCAATGGTACACATTTGCATAGACTGTGCTGATATTGGCTTGACATTTTGGTTCCATTTAATATAGTATTGTGCCCTCTCTTGGAAAATAGAGGCATATCACTACAGACCACAGGTTAGATTGTAATGCCATACAACTGAGTTTCAGGTTTTTATCCTTCAGAGTCTTACTGCAAATGCAAGGCCTGCTGTGATACCACTGTGTAAGTCTGTAGGGGGGTATTCCATCATTGTCACCATTTGTGTGCCTTTGCCAGACATTCCTTTAAGGTTTTCTACAGCTGACCTGCTGTGTGGGTCTGAGGGTAAGTATGGGATCCCCACAGTGGCATCCATGCATGTGACCTATAACCCCCACTTAGTTGGCCCCCTACATATACTACAGTGGGATTTGTTACCTTAAATTATACTGCATAGTGTGAAGAAGCCAGTATTGTGCAGACATTTTCTATTGTCCCACACAGCTGTCAGTTGTCTGTTGGTATCCCAGTAGGCCACCCCATTCCCTTGCATGCATGCAGCATTGCCATAGATATGCTACCAAAACATAGTAATCCATTCATTTTTTGTTAAGAAGACTGACTTACCTTGTGCCTGCAGCAGTTGTGAGGACAGTGCTTGAGGGCTGCCTATGTTGAATGCACACAGTACACTGCCTATACATGGTAAGCTACAGGTAATGTGATGTATGTGTCATCCATTTTACTGTGTGTGAAGTCAGAGAGAGGTGTTAGTCCCTGGGTCCCTACAGTGTCTGTGAGTGTGCTATGTGCTGCCTCTTTGTCAAGGCCTAGGCATGCTAGGAACTCCTCCTTCTGCCTACGGGAGCAGGTTCAGGGACTTCCTCTTCTAAGTCCCTCTGGGCATGTGGGGACCTTGGCAATGGTAGTGGCCCTTCCCCATGCTGTTCCTGCTGCAGCTGTTTCTGCAGGATCATATTGTGTAGCATGGCACATACTATGAACATGTGTGCACATGTGGCTGGAGAGTACTGCAAGGCTCCACCAGATATGTCAAGGCAGTGGAACCATGACTTGAGCATCCCAAACACATGCTCTATAATGATCCTGGTTTGTGCGTGTGCCTCATTATAGCATTCTTGAGTGGGTGTGTGTGCATTTCTGATGGGTGTCATCATCCATGGCTCCAGTGCATAGCCAGCATCCCCCACCAGATGGCCATATGGGATGTCCCCAATGGCAAATGCCTGGTACAGCTGTGATGAATGCCAGATGTGGCAGTTGTGATAGCTTCCAGGGCTGCCAGCACACACATTCATGATAATGCCCTGGGAATTGCACACAACCTGGCAGTTGATGGAGGTGAAGCCCTTGCAGTTTATGTAAACCCTGCCCTGTTCACTGGGTGGTGCTTTGATGTGGATGTGCGTGCAGTCTATAGCACCCAGTACTTCTGGGTATTCTGTTACATGGTGGAAGAGATGCATATTGCTGGTCCTCTCCTTACAGCTGTTGTGGAAGTAAATGTGCTCACCGGCATGTGGTAGCATGGCATCTAGGAAGTGGTGGAGTACCCTGGATGCAGATGCCTGTGAGACCCTCATCATATCCTCAGTAGGTCTTTGGAAAGTACCTGTAACTAGTATTCTTAAGGCTAAACATACCTTGGTATCCACTGAAATGGGTTCCCCTCTTTTGGGTCTGGGTCTGAGTTGAGGATGACGCAGCTGGATGATTTGCTGCAGTATGTTTCTGCCCACCCTGTAGCACTCTACTATCTCCAGAGCATGTACCCCCTGGTAAGTTACCCTGGGTCTGAACACTCTTCTCCTCCTCTTCAGTCTGTGGTGGTTGTCAGCATTATCCTCCTCACCCCCCTCAGCCTCTAGCACATACTGATGGATCAAAGCAATGGCAGACCCTAACATTTTTTTGGTTAAAATTCCCCTGCATGTGTACACAAATGGTGCAGAGTTTGTGGGAAAAAACAGACTGGCAGGTGTTTGCATTGTTTATACTGTTGTGCTGCAGATGCTGACTGTATGATTGGCTGGCTATAATACATTCCACCTGCTTGCTATTTTATTTGTACTTGATTGTTTTTATTCTGCTATTTTCTTTTTTTTTTTTTTTCCCTTCCCATGTCTGCCCCTTTTAAGCCCAGAGGCACACCATGCAAACCCAGTGCCCAAATGTAAACAGTCCTGCCATTTCCAGGATTTTTTTGTTTTGTTTTAGACCCAGTGCACACCACACAAACCCATTTAGCTAAGGTAAACAATGAAAAATGTCCCTCCCCTGGACATGAACACACTCTTCATTTCATGGAATAAGTCAGTACAGTCTCAGACACACCCCCCTTTGCTTAATTGTGCTTAACTAAGCTCAAATGTGAGCCGTGGAGCTCCCTTGTGCGTACACCAAGCATGGCACACACCCTTTTCATGTCAGCTGCTTCTCCAGCTTACACCACTGCCTTATAGCTTCTACATGGTTAGGTACAGTTTGGCACTTTCCTACTTTTAGTGATTCAATACATTTCCTTCATTAGCATACCCCACTGCCTTAGTCTCTAATTACAGCACTACACCAGAGCCTTTCCCCTTAGCAACTACTGTTTTCATTCTGCATGCCATAGACTATAATGGCAAAATGCAGATTTCACTTAAAATTGCCTTTTCACATTTTTTTTTATTTTTGGCACAATCCCATTTGGACGCCGCTGCCCTATGCTTAAACAGCTGAGATTGGCCAAAAAAATAAACTTGATTTTTATAATTTTGCAACACTTTTCCATGCCAATGGCCATGTATTTGGCCATCGCCATGCCTAAGGATTATAATACATGCCTTACTGCTGTCATGCCGCCATTTTGATTTTTGCAGAAATGTATTCAGCTAGTAGCCAAATACATTTCTGCATGCTACACTATTCTGACACGGATGCCTGCCTGCTTACTGGATCGCTAATTGACCTCATTTGCATGATTTTTACCAGCAAATGAGGTCATTAGCATAATCCAGTTATGTCCGTGGCAGAATAGTGTTAGTAGGCTTGTTCACATCCCCAGGCTTGTTTACTGGATCGTTCGGCGGCCATATTCAGTGAAGGAGCGGCTGCACTATTCCTGCACAGAAAAAAAGCTTTATTGAATCCTGGGGTCAATGTTTAAGACCTCTGCCTTAAAGTTCCAGGGCTCAAAGGTCAATTCTGACCTCTAGTGACAGTGACTGTGTGCTTTCGTATACTCTAGAGATGTCTGGCCAGCTTTATCTGGCTGCTCTGTTATTCTGTCAACTTCCCTAAAACATGCTGGCTGACTGGTCTCTCTACACTGCCCATATACATTATATTTATCCTTTTCTATTGTCTGAGATAGATAATTCTTTTTTAATTAAAAAAATACAAGTTCTCTGCAAGTCCTGTAAGTCATAAGCTTTATAATTAAACCTATACTACGATGAATCCTTTGGTCATGTAGACAGAAGTCTGTCATGATCATAGCCAAGCATACACAATGTAAACAACAGAATACACATTTTAAAAAATATATATTTTATTTATTTATTTTGTAAAATAAGATGTAATAGAATTAACCTTTCAACAAAACTGGCATGGCTACATGGTCCATGGTTAAAGATTGTTTTTCAGAATGATTGGTTGACTTTTTTAATTGAATTTTATTACTGATTTTAAATACAAGACAAGACAGTAAAAACATTGTTCATGAAAACCCTGGTTACATATCACATACCGACCCACTTATTCAACAAATATAATGATAAGTAACAAAAACATTAAGAATTATTATCTAATAAATTAAAGATCTTCAACAAAATTAACCAATCTTCCAGGATAGTTGTAACAGTTCTAGAGACTTTATAAAATAAAAGGACTCTCTTTGCTAATTTAAATAAAAGCAACTCAGTTAATATACAGGGGAACTCCAGAGCTTTCTTCCATTCAGACTCCATCTGTAATTCAATTGACATCCCCCATAGTCTAGAATACTGCCCCCAATGAGTACTGCTGTAATTCCCTTCCCTACCATTAATTATCCAAAATTCCCCAACTCCTTGACAGGATGCAATTATATATTTTTCCCAGCCATTCCTTCAAATTTTGCTAATATACTTTTCACTATCGCATTCCCAAAACATATGCAAAACTCCAGAATCTTCTTCTGCACACCTCCAACATTGACTTGACAAATCTAAATAGTGTCCTAGGAGTTGGTATCAATGATAAAGTAACCTAAACTGCTGATCCTGCAACCTGGACCATTTATTCTATTTGTGAATGTCTTCCCACATGCTAGTCAATTGCTCACTAATTAAATACACAAGTTTTTACATTCCCACCTTCTTAACACCATTCTAGAAAATACTAATCCCTTCTTTTCTCATACATCCCTATAAATAACTCATATTCTCCCTTTCCTCACAATCTCACACTCAACCATTTCTTCCATGGCAAAACATAAGTGCTTCTCACACTTCTAACCTTTTCTTTGTCCCGTGCTCTCTTTAACTGTTATAAAATCAAGCAGTCCCTGAAACTCTAAATGCCTGATATAAATCCTCCATTCTCTTCATCTTCCTTCTGCAGAAGCATATCTCAGCTGCCCCCACTTCCCAACCCCTTATGCTTCCAATTTACTTTGTTTGGCTTTGGAAATGACATTTAAAATTTCTGGCTGTGCCCAAAGTCTACTATCTAGAATGTTTCAAAATTCCTTGTCACAAAGACTTACCACTTCTCTGTTCCATGTTTGAAACCATTTATATGGAAGCCAGCTTGAGTCACCTCCACTGGTATGCCCAGTTATTTTTCCAAAACCTTCCACAAAATATATAAACTGTGAAATATTAAATACTGTAACATATCTAATACTATTGGGCAAGCCTCAGTCTCCTAAACTGACTGGTGCCTGAGCTTGAAAAGAAGATACTTTCCTACTTGCACCGCATAATATGGCCTCATTCAACAAACCCTATTACTGACCTTTCAGGATGGTTACCTAATGCTGGTAAACCTCTCATGATAAACAAAATACTATCATTATTATTATTATTAGTAGTAGTAGTAGTAGCAGTAGTAGTAGTATTACAGTTTGATGACCGGGGAAGTCCATTGGGCCAAGAAGAGCCCGTTTTCAGTGGAGGCCCAGAGAGAAAAGCTCCATAGACACTACAATACATTCTATCAGTTCTTAGACAATTACACAGACATTGTAATCATGAATATCAAGCAACCTATATACAATATTGATAAAGTAGTACAAACTAGTAAAGTATGAAGTACAAAGTATGGAAGTAATTACATTTGAATACAGAGTGGCTGCAGAGACAGTGGGACAAAACAAAATACATGTTCAGGCTGTAGCACTTTAACATTTGGAGAATTAGGACTTTTTTTTTTAACTTTCAGAACTAGATGGAAGTAGAGGAAGATATAGCAGAAGATATGTTGTCTAGTAGAAGTTTAGGAGAGGAGTTAAAGGTTTAGTTGAGTGGAAGGTTGCTAGGTGGAGAGAAGATGTGGAACTCAAGTAGGAGATGAACAGGAACATATCAAATTTGATAATAGGTAGGAGTGTAGTAGGGATTTGAAGTTGGTGGGGTTAGGGGTATTCAACAGGGGGCGGGGTTCCATAGTTTGTCTATGGAGTAAGATAGCAAAAGTTGTCCAGGGGGCTGGGAAAGTTCGTGGATGTGTAAGAGATGCTGATTTTCTGATAGGAAAAAGCGGTTGAGTACGCAGAGGGTTAAGGAGGAAGAGAGAGTGGGGCAGCTGGCTTGAACACATGTTTATGGGCAGTGGTGAGCTGTACAGGTAATTAGGAAGCTCGAGCCACTGTAGAGAATGGAGGGAGTAGCAATGATGGAAGGAGTTTTTGGAGATGTTGGCGAATTTGCAGATTTTATTGTAGCAGGAATCCAGTTTCGACTGTAAGCCAAGTTGAAGGCTGGTGAGTAGGGCGCCACCATAAGTTAAAGATGGGAGAAGGTAGGTGGAGGCTAAGGTCTTCCTGGTGGAGGGAGCCAGGTAGTAGCAGTTGTGTCGGTATAGGAGTCCAAGTTTATGGTGTTTTTTTTTTTTTGATGGCTGTTAGAATATGGATATCAAATTTCAGATATTCATCAATGATGATACCTAAGAGTTTGGTGTGAGGTACAGTCTCAATGGGGGTGTTATTTTGGCTAATTATTGAAAAGGAGGTGTTATCAATTACTGAGCTTCTGAAGGAAGTAAAGATCATTAATTTTGTTTTATCTGCATTCAGGGCAAGATGGTTGTTAGGCATCCAATTTTCAGTTTTAGTGAAAGCAGATTGGGTCTTTAGTTTCAGGTTGAAGGGGGAGTCGGCAGTGCAGATGATGGTATAGTCATCTGCATATTGGATCAAGGAGGACTCAGGGATGGACTGGTGAAAGTTATTAATGAATATGTTGAAAAGTAGGGGGGCAAGGACAGAGCCTTTGGGAATGTTGGTGGTGGTTTGCAGGAAGGGGGATGTAGATGATTTCCATTATACAGCCTGCAGCGTTTCAGATAGGAAGCTAGAGAACCAGGATATTGTAGAAGGGGATAGGTTGAAATGGGAGAGTTGGGACAGGAGAATGGGGTGGGAGATGGTGTCAAAGGCTTTGGATAGGTCTAGGAAAAGGGCAGATATAAGTTTGCCAGAGTCATGAGCAAGACTGATGCATTCTAGGAAGGAGAGAAGGGCAGTGATGGTACTGTAGCCTGGGCAGAAACTGTGTTGGGTGGGGGCAAGGACGTTATTTTGAGTTAGGTAAGGCATGAGTTGTGCATGAATACATTTTTCCAGGAATTTTGAGTGTGGAGAAAGGATGGCAATGGGCCTGAAGTTGGTAAAGTCAATATTTTTACCTCCCTTGTAGAGTGGAATAATGAAAGCATGTTTCCAAATTGAAGGGACATAGGATTCTTGTATGGGTCTGTTTATTAGAATGGAGATTGGTAGGGCTAAGCTGTTGGCTGATAATTTGAGGAAGGATGTGGGTAAATTATCTAGCTCATTACTGCAAGGTTTTAGCTGGAGGAGTAGTTTTTTTATAATGCTAGTAGGGATGGCGTTGAGTGTGAAAGTTGGAGAATTATGTGTGTTGTCTGAAAAGAGGGAGGTGGAGGGAGGGAATGTGCTAGGAGGGGGGTGTGGGAAGCTGGAGGTTAGTTTAGATATACATTCCACAAATAAGGAGTTGAATGATGTCACTGTTTCTAGGTCAGAAATGTTAGGGTTGGGACAAGGGTTGTCTTTTTTACCAGAATGTAGGAGAGAGGACATAGTACTCCAGAACTTTTTGGATTGGAAGAGTGTTCAACTTGAAGCTTTGTGCAATAGGATTTGTGCTCTATTTATTAATTTCTTTACATTGTTGTGGAGTTATTTGTATTCTAGTAGTGTACTGGGTAGTTTATTGTTTTGGTATTTTTTCCATTTTTTATCTCTTAGGTACATGCTTAGCTTGGTTTCTTTTGCTATCTAGGGGAAGATTTTGGATCTGATCTGTTTGGTTCTAGGGAGAGCATGATGGTCAAGTAGGTTGAGAAATGTATTGTTAAGGTGGTTGATGGCATGGTCTAAAGGTAGGGATTTTTAGAGGGTCTAGTCAATTAATTTTAGACAGTCAGAGAAAACATGTGGGTTGAAATTAGAGAGGTTGCAGGTCTGATAGTGGTGTTGTTTTTGGAGTAGAGAGGGGTGCCGGTCAGCAAAGACAGGAAGGTGGTTACTGATAGAATCTGGGAGGATGCCAGAATTTGAGATGAGATTAGGGTGAGACACTAAAATCCAGTCAAGGATGGAGCCAGAAGTGCCATCCTTATTTGGCCTGGTGGGAGAGTTGATTATTTGGGTGTAATTATAGAGGTTTATAGTTTGAGAAGAGGATTGAGAGTTGATATTGGACCAATTAATGTTTACATTGCCTAGGATGACTGATTTGTTTTTGATGTTAGAGGAGAACCAGGAGAGGATATCTTCTAATGTTGAAATGTTGTTGCTGCTAGGAGGGATATATAGGGAGGCTAAGCAGATAGATTTATGATTGTTGACTTTTAGGTGGGCTAGAATTAATTCAGAGTTATTAAATTTAGGAATGTAATTGGCGTGTGGGGTAACTGTGTAGGAGGAGGAGTAGACTATGGCAACACCACCTCTTTTCTTGTAGGGTCTGTCAGTGCAGATCATTTATTAGCCAGGCGGTAGAATTCCATTGTCTTTTATTAATGGCTTTATCCAGATTTCTGTGATAGCAACAATGTCAGGGTGATTGTGTAGGAGCCAGGCATGTTAGGAAGGGAGTTTATTTCGGAGGCTTTGAGCATTAATTGTGGTGAGGCAAATGGAGGTTGCTAGGGTGTGAGGGAGTTGAAAGGTTGGTGAGAAGGGAGTTGCTGGGGCCAGGGTTGGAATGGATGCCGCCGGAGAGAGACCCGATTTGATGAAACACGAGTATAATATAACCTAAAGTGGATGGAACTTTTAAGTATGGGTAGATATTATATTTGCTAAATAAATATAAATAAATATAATTAAATATGCAGTAAGACCATATTATTCGTATTCCAAATCTTAACTTTTACAGTACTTAAAGAACAAATTATATTTAGCCAATCATCTCCCAATTTCCTTTCAAGTAATATAGCATTCTTTAGGCATAGTCATCTCATGTCATCCCAACACAAAGCCATAAATATTTTATAACTAATTCATAATCTTTATTTTTCTCTACTAATCCCTTCCATGTCCTGGTCTAGCCATACCACTGTGGTTTTCTATTGATTACATTGCAATCCAGAAACTAAATTAAACTGTCTAAATATCTTCAAAATCCCCATCTTAACCCATGAAAGAGGTCAGTCATGTTTTCCCTCTATTAATCTACTTCTGAGATGCTTCCTAGCCATAAAAGCCACTTCTTACATTACTAAAATGAACAGCCCAGGTGACATAGGACAGCCAATCCTAGTGTCTCTTCCAATCTCTCCCCTGAACAAAAAACTTCCATTCCCTATCATTCTGAATGAAATATGATCATATAATACTGCTAGCCATTTCCTCAGCTCACCTCCTAAGCCCCAGATTTTCACTCAAACATGAAGTCCCATAATACTGAATCAAAAGCCTTACAAATAGCAAGTACTATATTACCTGCATCCATGACTATCAACAAAGGCTGCTATCCTCTACCAATTCTCAGAAATACAATTCCGAGAAATATTTGTTCCTAGTATAAAACCATTTTGGCCTTCTTCAGTTATGTTATGAAGTATTTTATCTACTTGCCTAGTCAAAATGTTTGCTAAAATGTTCATATCAACAGTCACTAAGGAAATTTAACTAAACTGATTGCCACCCAAAACATCCCACTGGAGCTTAAGTAAGGTGGTAAATAAAGCTAAATTAGTTTCTTTAATCAGTGTCTTTCTCTCCTTTAAAGTACTGAACAAAACTGGCAATCTAACTTCCAATATCTCTATTCCCAATTTATTGATCTCTACTCAATCTTCATCAGTTCCTGTTGTCTTATTAACTTTCATTCCCATTACCACTGTCCTTACCTCCTCAAAACCTATTTCACTATTATTCAATTGTTTTCATTCATCTGCAGTCATCTTTTCCTGCTGTCTGTATTTTAATTGAGTTGAGCAACTTATTTCTCCCTCTGCGTATAAATTGGAATAAAATACAGAAGATGCTGATCTGATATGTCCACATAAAAATTCAGTATACCTTATTTAGCTACCACTTTTAAAGTTTCACATCTTTCTCTTCATTGTCAGTATGAAAAAAATATCCATCTAGTATCCTCTTTCCCACTCCTAAGGAATTCTGCTTCCACCTTTGAAATATCCCCCCAAAAATTAATTTCAGCTCTAAACTTATCGACATCTCTTCTAACAAATCTCCATTAAATCATCCTCACCCTAAATTTCCTTTGAGTTTATATCAGCTAGATCTCCTACTCTAAAATTAAATCCATATATAGGACGGGTAGTAGTGCAGTGATTTCCATTGTCACCTCACAGCAAGAGGTTCTCTAGTTCAATTCTCAGTTGTGATGCCTTCTGTATGGAATCTGCATGTCTTCCCTGTGTTCGTTTGGGTTTTCTCCCACATTACAAAGACAAGCGTCTGGAGTGTTTCTCCCTGGGCCTCTGCTGAAAACTGTTTCAGTCCAAGTCAGACTTTCCCAGTAAACAAATGTTAAATAAATAAATAAATAAATAAATAAATAAATAAATAAATATTTTGTCTCCTATGAAGCCCCCATTTCCATTAAAGTCCCATACAAAGCTATTTATGCCCTTCTCACAAGAAAATATACAACTGCTTTTGGTTTAACTCTTTTCAGTCAGTCATAATTCAGGACTTATCTAACTGCCGTTATTAATTTCAGAATTCCTTTCATAACAAGCCCACCTACATCTCCCTTAACTTACTCCTTGCTCAGAATCCCTCATGCGTTCTCACAGAAACCATAGCATGATCTGAAAATTTTATTTCATTTTGTCTCCACAATATTGACTTACTAATCCATAAAACTGGAAACATAAATAAAATCAGTCATGTTTTTCCTGCCACAACAAATCCCCAGAAAGTCATGATATGCTGCTGTCAATGAAAACACATTCAAATGTCAACCCATCCCCATTTCTCAATCCACTCTAAATATTGCCCCTGCACTCTTGACATTATATTTTGGTTCACGATTCAACCTAGCAAACTGAGCAACCAAAGCAACATTAAAATCCTCTAACAAAACTGCACAAATCCACTTGACAGCCGACTCTCATAATCCTTTAATATTTGCCTAAAACCTTACTTTATTGGCATTAGATATGTATACATTTCCAACTCACCATTCCTGTCCATTTAAACTACTCTGCCATACAATCCATTTCTCAAATAAACACATTTTTGTTTATGTTTTATGCTGGAGAGATAGATATGTATCCCAGACACTGTTTCTCCTATAGAACAGGCTTTCCATCCATGTGAAACTGAGTTTATAAATTACCCAGTTTAATCATAACCTAGACAAGTGGTTGGGGAATAGAAAATTTACACTGGACCTGGCACCCATGTCCCTTATAGACAGAGGCAGCATATAAATGCCTGGCTCTCAATATCCTATTTGGATACAGAACATCATTATGCTTTCAGAAGAAACTTGGCTAGGCTTAGAAAGGTCCTCTGAGTCATTAGCCTAGTAACAATCTATGAATCTATGACTAACCACTATCAATGATATAAGAAATAACAACATCAAGCCTTACTTCCACATCCTGCTTAATAATCTGCTCACAAGTATTTGAAAATTCTTGTTCCTAAATGTATTTGCTTCTCCTATATTTCATTTGTTTTCTTTAATCCTGTCACCTGACAACCTTCTCTCCCTAGTCTCTGCAGATTACATTTCATCTGAAATGGGTGCAAACTATTATCCAACATTCCAAATATTTAAGCTAGTACTGGTCTTTAATTAAACTAAGCTGTGGTGGTGGTGCTGCGGTAGCTTTGTCGCCTCACAGCAAGACATTGTCCTGTTCGATACTCAGCCTAAGCGTCTTCTGTGTGGAGACATGCGTGAATGGGTGTACCTTTGTTGAAGGTTGTGCATCAGGCCTGGCAAGTCGGTACGTAAAAATCTACTGCCAATCATTTAGCGGACCGAAGTTCCGTTGTGGCGACCCCTAACTGGGAAAAGCCGAAAGATACAACAACAACAACACTGGTCTTTAATTAAACCCCCTTTACCCCACTGAACAATTTTCCCCTTCAGACATATTGTTTCTCAACAACCAAAGTTCCAACAGTGGCATGCTCCAAGCAGGAATTCCCTTTTGACAAAAAACAAAAATTAAAAGTAGAGGAAATAAAAAAATATATAAAAATTCATATGTCTACACTTAAAATCAATGGTGGATAAAAAAGAATAGTAAAGTACCTTAACTCTCTATAAATCCGCCATCAGGAGAATTAAAAATTAAACTTATCTCCCACACAAACTACAAATCAAAACCACATAAACATGTACATTATTGTACCTGTTTAACTCATACAAAAGTATTATTAATCTCATTTAGTTTGCCTCCAAGACAATAACGACAGTCCTACTTACAAAGCCCTACCCCAAAGACTCATGGGCCTAAGGATGCAACAAATAAAAAACAGTATAACACTCAGCCATTGGCTAGACTTTTATCCAGTTTATTCAGTCCCTCAGCTGTCCAACAATCCTCATCCACTACATTTGAAGATGATTGAAGAAAAATCTTCAATCAAGTATTATTACTACCTCCACTAGCCATGTCTGGAGAAGTAACCAACTGACTGTTGCAGCACCTTCTGGTACTCCTGCTTAATCCATTTCTCAAACTTTGCTTTTTTCAGAAGTCATATTACTGCTCTACTGCCCCTAGTGCATTTTCGCCTTTTCCTAAATATCCTTCTTATTCCACCTTTCCATCTCTCTTAACAGTAATGCTGTCCCCTTCTCCTTGACCATTAACTGAAACACTTCTTTCACTTTCAGATCATCCTTATAAATCCATCTTCCTGGCAGACAAACCTTTTTTAGGAGTAGACATTCTCTTTTTCCAAGATAACTCCCATTTCATTTCCTTCTCTGACATCACCTCCTCAAACTCTAAGTCCTTACTATACTCTTTCCGGGCCATTGCTTTCTGCAAAAACTTGGATGCTGTCTTCACTTTATGTGAAAAAGCTCTTTCCCTTATTTTCAATTAATAAAATGGCTGGATATATCAAAGAAACAAAATATTCAAGATCCTGTTAAAATGTCAACCCTGTTGAGTGCAGCTGTACAAGCCCTCTAGAATAATCTGCCATGAAGATTAAGGTACATTGCTCCAGTGGCACCTGTGACATCCCCATGCTGGGCCAGTAATCAAGGAGTATGAATCCTCACCACTGACACTGGAGAGGGCCATGCACTTGGAATACAAATAGATACACTCAGTATTTCCAGATGCAGACCTCTCTGCATCAAGCAGAATTTTCCTTTAGAGCACACAGGAAACATACATAGCCTGGGGTCTAGATTTCTCAATATCTGTCTACCTCCAGGTCCCCAATAAGACTCCCCATTGGTTCAGCTGTTGGGTTAGGTTCTTGGCCGGAGTGTCCAAGCCAAGTCCATCAGAACCCTGTCTGTAAGACCAGTGCTTTGTGTCCCTGCCCCAAGTAGCTGACACACATGCACTGTGATATTTGATTTTACACACACACACACACACACACACACACACACACACACACACACACACACACACACACACACACACACACACACACACACACACACACACACACACACACACACACACACACACACACACACACACACACACACACACACACACACACACACACACACACACACACACACACACACACACACACACACACACACACACACACACACACACACACACACACACACAAACACCTGGAAAGGCTGGCACATTTTTACCTGCTGTGCCCCCCTTTGGCCCAGAGTATAATGTAATTATCACAGCCATCAGACATTCCACAACCAGTTACTCTAAGGCCCTTAACAAATGATGCCCAATTATACTGTATAATATTAATACTAATGCAAATGGTAAAAGCTGACCAAGGCAGCTAGGCCTTCTGGAGTGGCCCACACAGTGTCACCAACTGAATATAAGCACTTTCAAAGGTCAAGTACATTCTATAAAGGACCAGCCACAGTGGAAAGTTTAAATATAATTAATAATAAATAATAAAAGAACAGGAAAATACTAAATATGCATTTACAGTAAACCACATAATTCAAATCACAGGAAATATTGAAATAATATTGATGGACAGACTCATACAGATAAAGAAAAACAATCTCTAAACTAAGGATCTAGGAGAACTCTATTCCCTAGTAACTTTCTTGATAGAGCAAGACACAATGAAATACATGAACAGTCTTTCTAGTTAGGTTCCCCATAACAGAATACTCCATACACTGAGATTACTCCCTGTAAAATATAATATCCAAGATGGCTTGCAGAATGACCTGATCTGGTCACCTGACTCTAGGTTCTCACAGCATCCACCTTTGAAGCTGAGACAGGAATTAATCATAGACAGCTACAATACACATCTAAATGTTTATGGTAGTGTCTCGGACTTCCCCTCTTTTTATTGACCTAATGAACAAAGGCTTCTTCCAGATCCACCATCTCCGGTCTTATTCAGCACTGTGGGGTGTCATTTTAATGGTTTAATAGCTCATTTACATTTCCCTTATTTTCTTAAAATAAGCTAGCTGGTTAACCTTTGCTGTCCCAGTGTCCTCTATTAAAAGATATACATTTAATTCAGTTGCAGTAATACATGTACATTTCTTTTCATTCCAGCAATGTGCACTGTTGATTCATTTTTTAAACAAGGAAACCTCACAAATACATGTTCAGCACAAGCATCTGTACAAATCAGTTTGATATGCAAACGACATATAATTATTTACAAAATTCAAAGATTCAAAGATTCAAAAAAAACTTTATTGTCATTTAGGAAACACAAGTGCTACCTAAACAGAATTTTGAATGTCAACTCATCTACAGGAGAAAAACACAAAAAGACAGATGTGATAGGTATTAAAGAATAAACAATAACTATAGTACAAAAGTAAATATTTAGGTAGCTGACACATATGCTTGCACATTATTTATATACACTGGACAACACTGACAACTAGATGACTAACATATGAAAAGAAAAGTACATTAAACACAGAGATAAGATTTGGGTGATATTGCACATAAGGAAGTCATTGGAATTGCACTTTAATGAAAATATATTAATTTTAGTATGTAATAAATAAATAGAATTATTGTACAGGAAAAAAAAAGAAAAAGAATGACAGCGTAACAACCAATTATAGTTTTGATACATCCAAATTTACTTCTGCATTAATGAGTCTTATTGGAGTTTGATAAAAACTATTCATGAATCTGGAGGTTCTGCAGTGGATACTCCATAACCTTCTACAAGATGCATGTTTAGTGAACTAGCCGTACGCTGGATGAGAAGTGTCACTTAGTATTTTGTGGGACCTCTTTTTACATCTCATTTCAAAGAGCTCCTGTAAGGTAGGAAAACTACTGCCAACAATCTTTTCTGCTGTTCTTATTACTATTTTCAGGTTCTTCCTTTCGGCCATTGTGCTGTTAACAAACCATACAGTACAGTTGCTGGTGATAATGCTTTCAATGGCTCCTCTGTAGAAGGTATTTAGAGCATTCATAAAAAGCTTTGCTTTTCTCAGCCTTCTTAGGAACTGTAGTCGCTGGTGGGCTTTTTTAATTAGCTAGTCTGTATTTCTCCTCCAAGACATTATACTCTGATATATGTACCCCGAGCAACTTTGTAGTTTGGACTCTCTCCACTTCTTCACCATTGATCTTGAGGGGCAGATGCATGGCAGAACTCTTTCTGAAGTAAATAATGATTTATTTTGTTTTATTGACATTCAGGTCCAAATTGTTGTTATTGCACCATTTAATCAAGGAGTTGACCTCATTCCTATACCCATTCTCGTCATCAGCACTTATGAGTCCCACTACTGTGGTGTCATCTGAGAATATGATGATGTGGTTATTGCTAGCTTTCACAGAGCAGTCATTGGTAAGGACTGTGAACAGTAGAGGACTCAGCACACAACCCTGGGGTACTCTGGTGTTGATTGTAATACTCACTGAAGTGTTTTTACCAGAATAAATCCTCTGTGGTCTTCCAGTCAGGAAATCGAGGATCCAGTTGCACAGCCCTTTCTTTATGCCAAGGTTGATTAGCTTTTCTATATTGCATTGGAATCACTGTATTGAATGCCAAGCTGAAATCTATGAACAACAGCCAGGTATAGTTGTTCTCTCTTCAAGATGCTCCAATGTGAGGTGAAGTGACACGAAAATGCCATCAGCAGTTGATCTATTTGCCCAGTAGGCAAACTGCAACTGGTCGAAGGATCGGGGTAGTACTGTAGTCAAATGCCTTTTAACCAGTCTTTCAAAGCATTTCATTACATTTGACGTAAGGGCCACTGGCTTGTAATCATTTAGGCAGGTGGGGTTGACTTTTTTCGGGAGAGGGATTATTTTGGCAACTTTGAAGCATGCTGGTACTTTTTCCTGGACAAGTGAGGTATTGAAGATGTCTGTCAGGACTGTGCTGAGTTGGTCTGCACATCCTTTCAATACATTCCCCAGAATGTTATCAGGGCCAGCAACCTTCCTGGGGTTCACTTTCCTCAGTTGGTTCCTTATATCCACAACACTGAAGTTGAGTACTACCTCCTTTTGGTCATTGAGAAGTTTTGCAGCCTCCAGGTTATTTTTCTCTTCAAATCTGCCATAAAATATATTTAGCCTGACCAGAAATTCAGTGCTATCACCGCACTGAGCTTACTTGGTCTTGTAGTCAGTTAACTGTTGAATACCATGCCACAGGCTTCTTGAGTATTTTGTATTCTCTAAGTATCCCTGTATTCTCTTTCCATACTCTGTCTTGGCCTTCCTGATATCCTTTTTAGATTACCCCTTGCCACACTTAGAACCTTCTTATCCTTTGCCCTAAAGTAGTGTTTCTTGCCCTCACCAACTCGTACACCTTGCTGTTTAGCTATGGTTTTTGGTTGGCTCTTACTTTCATATTTTTAATGTTCATTACATCCTCCACGCATTTGGATACATAAGCCATAGTTGTCTTGGGTCTATATTATAAAGTCGAAGCTTTAGGTAATCGAATACCTAAAGCCTGACACCTAACATCGAACGACCACTTCCACAAATACTTTCATAGAGAAAGAATTTGCTTGGCTAGAAAAAAAAAATTCAAACCCTAATTGAGTGGGGGGCTTTGCCCCCCCCCACCCCGTGTAGGGGGCTATGCCTGCCCATCCCCCCTAACTAAATATATGAACTCCAAGACTGCTCTACAGTGGAGAAAAGGGCAGATTCCCGATAATGGCCAAGCAAATTCTTTCCCTATGAAAGAATTTGCAGAAGTGGCCGTTCGATATTAACAGCTTTCATTGTTTAGGTGTCACTCTTTAGGTATTCGATTACCTAAAGTTTTGATCACCTAATATAGACCCATTGTCTCAGTATATTCATCTGTTTGCCAAATTGTTCAACATGGCTGCCTCCCTGAGGACATCCCAGTTTGTGGTATTAAAGCAGTGCCCGAGACACCTGATAGACTTCTTTGAAGCAGTCACAAAAGGCATAGACAAGAGTAAGGTGGTTCACATAGCTTATCTAGATCTTGCCAAGGCTTTTGACACCATCTCCCACTCTGGGATTATAGATAAACTCACTAAACTAGGTATAAATCCCTATGTCACAAGACCGGTTGCCAACTGGCTCACTGACAGAATCCACACTGTGAAAGTAGCAGACTACAAATTAGACTTTAGACCAGTGATAAGTGGAGTACCACAGGGTTTACTCCTGGGTCCTCTCCTGTTTGGTATCTACTTTTCTGAAGTACAGGCTAACACAGAAGGTCTTTCTCAAATGAAGTTTGCAGATGACTGCAAACTAGGAGCCATAATCGAAACTCCTAATGATGTGGACAGCCTACAAAAAGGCCTCACTGAGACAGATGCCTGGTGTCAAAGCCATGGCCTCAAGCTCAATGCCAAAAAGTGCATTGTCATCCCCTTTGATAAAAACTCTGTACCCATGAGCTACCACATAGATGGTAGTCTACTTAACACTGAAAGTGTGATAAGAGACCTTGGGACACAGGTGGATAGTAGTCCCTCCTTTGATAATCACATTACCACAGTAGTC
The DNA here is from genome assembly GCF_019279795.1 of Protopterus annectens. Lineage (NCBI taxonomy): Eukaryota > Metazoa > Chordata > Ceratodontiformes > Protopteridae > Protopterus > Protopterus annectens. Next base: position 1,356,912,086 of record NC_056739.1, read on the forward strand.
AGGAAATCTTTCTACATGGCATACCTCATCACAAAAGGTTTCTCATCCAGGAAAAAAGAGGTCATTGTTCCCCTCTACTCATCACTCATTAGACCCATTATAGAGTACAGCGCGCCTTTTGGTATGTACCTCACAAGACATCTACAGCAACTGGATAGGCCACAGAAATACCTTACAAAGAGGATTACCGGCATCAAACAGATGCCCTACTCAGCCTGTCTCAAAAAACTCCAGCTTTACTCCGTCACATATCACCTACACAGAGGCGATCTCTGCCTAACATACAAAGCTATGTCAAACCCAGAGCTGTTGAATATGCTCCACTTAAAAAAATCCCTATCCCTCCGAGCTATACGCTCTAGGAACCTAAACCTTGTCACCACAATAAACAGAACATGCTGGAGGGATAGATTCCTGTCCCAGAGACTTCCCATACTCTGGAACAAACTACCTATCTATATCAAACAAAGCTCCTCATTAGCACTCTTCAAGAAAAATCTTGAAGATTGGATGGGAGATAGGAAATTCACCCTGGGGATCACTTCTGTGGCTCTGCTTGACAGGGGCACAGGAAAATAATTTTCTTGGGTGGCAAAAGCCAGGGTACTGTTTGGATAGGCTTATATAGGCCCTAGGGCCAATAGCCTAGTACCTACATATGAACCTATGACTTTCCATAGCTGCTTCATGCCAGACCCTGATTTGTTTCATGGTGGGCTTATCTCTGATCAAGAGAGGTTTGTAAGCTGGCATTAGTTTTATGGAGATGGGATCAGAGGCACCCAGATTTGGCTGTTGTTCAGCTCTGTACACTCCTTTTAAGTTAGTGTAAGCCTTGTTCAAAATATTTACTCCCCTTGTGGGAAAATTCACAATTTGGTAGTAATTGGCAGCATCTCCCTGAGATCTGCTTTGTTGAAGTTGCCAGCTATTATAAATGCACAGTCAGAATTCTTGCATTGCAGCTCAGATATAGTATTATGCATTGTATTCAGTGCTACACTGATGTTACCACTCAACTTTCTTGGGACATAGTCATTTGCTGCTACAGAGACACCATTTAGTTCTCTGGGCACATAAAAAGGTCTGCATTTCAGTGTCAGAAATTCCACATTTACAGAGCAATGTTCATTCACAATGTTACATTTTTTTACACTAGCTATCATTCACAAAAATGCACACACCATCTCCCTTAGCTTTTCCACACAGAACTTGCTTCCTATCAGCTCTGAACAAAGTGAAACCATCAAGACATACAGCACTGTCACTAATCCTGTTATTTAACCAAGTTTCTGTGAAGATTAACAGTCAAGAATTTCTCACCTTGTTTGGGGTGTTGAGCTCCAGCCTGAGAAAGTCCATCTTGTTGTCAGTGAGCATACATTTGCTAACAGAATTGAGGGAAGTGCTGGCTTGTGAGGGTTTGTTTTCAATCTGGCAGCAATTCTAGCTCTGCAGCCTCTTTTTCTGGTTCTTTTGGGTTTCATACTGATTGTGGCACAACCTTCCATTTCCTGATTTAGGTACTTTGAAGCTTGTTTGGTTAAGATGTTGAGTTCCAGCAGTTCTGTGAGTGTTGTAGGCCCCAAATGCTCCGTAGTAAGGAGGGAATTCAGCCAGAATGATGGCACAATTGAATACTTGATTTCCAGATGTTTCTTTCTGCTGTAAGTTATTGTAACATCATTTAAATGACTGAAAAACGATTTTCTTATTTTTTTGCTTGAAAACTAAGACAGATTAAGCAATCCTGTATCGGTAGCTAACGCAGCTGCAGCCTCCAGCATTCCAGCTAGCTGTTTTGGCACCAGTCATACATCTACTGCCCTACTTCTCCTGGCATGGTTGGCAGTACCTCCTATCATCACAGAACTCCTCCATGTTTCCAACAGAGGCATGTTGTAACTTGTTTTCTTGCTATCTCCTCTATGTCCCTGTCAGATGAGACATCCAAATATGCTGGCTGGTGCATGGTATCCTCAATCAATGTGTCCACCAATAGATACGAATCCCTGTCTGCGACACTCTCCAACAGTCCCTTAATATGAACATTGTGTCTTCTAGAATAACTTTCTAAATAATCCTAATTCTGCTCACAATTACAGTGATCAGAAACAATCTTATTTAAGCCTGTTCCTATTGTCTTTTGCTCACCAAGCAGTGATTTAGCTTTAGTAAGACATTCTTCAAGTTTGGATTCCACATTAGAAAACATCTCTTGTTGAAGTTGCACAGCACTATATTAGGCCCCTTTTCCACAAAAAGGACTGACATCCTTTCAAATAAGATCACCATCCACTCATCTGGAGTCACAAATTTAATTTTTTGAGCAATTCCTTCTACTCCACAGAACTCAGGACACATAAATGAGAATCTCCCAATGGATGAAGTAGCCAGAGTTGTTATTTCTAAAATACTCATGTAGCCTGAAGTAGGTCTTCCAGCTACAGAGTGTATTAAGCAATCATCATTGTTATCATCATCAACCCCCATTGCAACTGTCTTATCCGTACTCATTTTCAAATCATGTGCTTTCACTTTTGCTTTCCATTCCCCTATCCAAGTTGTTTTTCAGAGTATGCCTGTAATGCTACATTGTCTGCATACTGCAACTCTGCTCGTGTATCTGCTCTGATCTGTTTGCTAATGTACTCCATCACCAGTGTGAACAGCAGTGGGATCAGAGCTGAACCTTGATGCACATCCACTCTCACTAGGAACCCTTCTGTGAGTCCAAACATATTTGTATTTGGGTCATTGGGTCCATGTAAAAAGCCTGCACAAATTTTACCAATGTTTCAAGGACTTTGAACCATTGCAGGACCTTTCAAATCAGCTTTCTTAGTCATGGCTGGTGTTCCATTCTCTTTTTGTTCTTAGTCAACTTTCTTGGGACATTGTCATTTGCTTCTTGGGACATTGTCGTGTGATTTCTCTAAGCCTAGGAATGCCTAGTTGGACTTTTTTCTCAACTAGAGCTTCTTCTCAACTGTCCTATCTCACTGCAAACATTCTGTTGGTTGTGTTGCATCATGATCTGAATTCAAACTGCTAGCCATACTCAGGTAGCTGAATAATTTTGCTTTATAAAGTATGGAGATCTGTATTAATAGACTAATAGCTATGTCTTGTAAACAAAATTGCATTTTAGAGAGTGCTTGGTGCCCATTTATCCTTCTTATGGCTGCAATCTTTTAACAATCATGGCTGATATTTATCTGCTTATTAATTTATTTTTTACTTTGCATTTATTTGTTAACCTGTGAATATATTAGCAGGTCCTCCATTTGCCCATGTAACTTAAAGTAATCCAATAAGCTATTTTGCACAAATAGTGTAATAGTAGTGACAATCTTTCAAAATATATATTTTTTCTCAATTGATGGCTGATACTTTTCTGATATTTAACCTAAATATTTTCTGCCTGTTTAACAGATTGTTACAGGGAAAATGTTATGCAATTAACACAGGAATGTTACCTGAGGGGGACCCATAATCCAAAGATATTAATAAAGATAAATTAGGAAATAATCTGTTAATACAGTGAGGTTACCTAGAAATTACCTTTATAAATTTGCATCTACAGCACTGCTATAGCTAATAATAACCGGACATGAGACAAATATTTTAGTATATGAGAGAGAGAATTTCTAAGCAGCTAGACATACTGTAGTGTAATCATTTCTCTTTCCCAAGTAGAAAAAGTTAATAAGAGATTAGAGATAAATATAAAGAATGGGTCCTTTCAGAAATGACCTTGAGCTCAGTAACTGTGTAGTCTATGGATATTTTAGTTCTCAGAGACTAAAACTTTTCTATGATTGTTTCACACAGTATATTTAATCATTTGAAGTAATGACTAAATTTAGATCACAGAATAGATAAGTGAATGCCATGCCTCACTTTGGGTTAATGAAGTTGCTCTTGTGACTCACAAAATAAGACTAAGCCAAGATCCTCTCAGGTGCAAAAAAGGACTGGACACAGAAGTGAAGCATTAACAGTAATAAGTAATGATTTAATAGTAGAATTATAATTTTGCACAAACTATGTTATCATTGATGTACTTCTCACTAGGGTATAATTTATGACACTAGTAATCGCTTATGTATCGCAATGCTAAGACTTGATTTGTAGTTGATTACTTTATGCTTGGCAACTAAAATTCTAGTGGGAAGCTGGCATAGTGGCTAAGGTGTTTACCTTACAGACACAAGGTACAGGGTTTCATTCTCCCATAAGATAATTAGTTAGGCTTAATTTAGCCCATGAGGACAGTTAAGATATTATTAATCTATGAGTCTAAGATCCGAGTCCATACAATAACAGCTGTACTAACTTACTGCAGTGATTTATATTTTGCAACTATTTTTATTTATTTATTTAGAATAATGCTGTTAGACATCTTTTAAATATGTGATTTTGATATTTTAATCTGCAATAATCTACAACTTGGTGTAAATCCTTGATTTACCTATGGTTAGCATGGTTTTATCATCAGTATGATGCCTGAATGTGCAAACAAACCAGCCATGGGTAAATCCAGCATTACCCACACAACAGTGGTCAGTTGCTATTATACAATATTATTTAAGAAAAAAAATCTTATGTTTTCTAGATAATGTAATTTGATAAATGCATTTTGATGTTCTCCCATATCTCTTCTGTTGTAGGAGGAAAGGAATGTACTGCACATGAATCTGCTTGTCAACACTTGCACAGTGCATTGCAGTTTCTGTTGTTTTTTTCTCACTCTGGAGTCAATCATGAATACTCATTGTACACTCCTAGCACCACAACCTGTGATGTTCTATATATATTTTTTTAAATGCATAGTTCTTCCATTATGTAATATTGCTGTCTGACAGCAACGACACTTAAACAGAATATTTTGTTCCACAGAAAAACAGCAGCTGTGACGTTAACTATCCAGAATCTGGGTCATGGTACTTCAACTTATTTTCATGGCTACCAGCTATGGAACTTTTATCTGTATGTAATTCTGGATTTTGCAGCAGACATGCTGATGGATTTGATAAATCAACATACATGTTTTTATAACACAATCAGCCTTTATTGTAAAACTGAGTATAGAAAACTTACCAGAATATAATTACATTAAAATGTCTGATAATCTGATAATGGGTAGCAAGAAATTAATTTTACTATAACTTTTCAGATGATGTAGTCAGATGCCACACCCTTTTTGGTATGAAATATAATCTGGAGAATCTTAGAATACATTCAACAGTTAAAGGAATTGGAGTAGTGATAGCTACAGAAAGCAACTTCACACTAATGTTAAAAGAGACTGCATTTGAATTTAGGAATCAGACAAACATTTTACAAGGTGGGGTAAATAAACACTTGCCATTGTTGGCTGACTATTATTTACAGCACTAACATTATGCAGATATGTAGCAGACTACACAATCAGCTTTTGTCTACTACAATACTAAATACATGCAGACAATTGCAGGACAAAAATATAAGATGTGATTCAAAGTTTAAGTCAGAATGCAGAGTTAATGGGAATCTCAGATTCCTATCTAAATCAGACGAAGATCAGGAAGACTGAAATGAGAACTCAAAGCAACAAAAAGGTAATATGAATTGTAGACAGATGATTATTTGTTTTTTTTTTTTTTTGTTCTTTTTTTTCTTTTAATGTTGAACTTAGTCTCAGGCAAAGCAGCATACAAAAAAATACCTTTACTGACACCTTTAACAGAATGGTATAAGGAAAGCAGCAGGTTCTGGACAACAGAATGCAAGACAGACTATTGACAGCAATGATGCAGAAATAACATCAGTGGTATGTAATCAAAATGTGTAGACACAAACTACACCACAAATAACATGGGGTGAGTTGCCATTAATGAATTCTATGAAACAACTTCAGGGAAGAATTTGAAGGTCTTTTTCAGAATTTGAAGGTCTTTTTCAGCCTTAAGTAATGTCTTGTTCAACCAATACAGCAAATATGTACAGTACATGGATATTCAGAATTAAATTGCTTTATACCCCATTCCATACTCAAGCATGCAACATTCAAGGGTAGTCAGTGACAACACTAGATAGATCCCAAATAATGATGCATGCATTCCTGTATCATGCTTGTATGGTCAGGGAAAAAATATTTAGTTCCAATAAATATGACTGTAGACTAGGTTATCATCCTTGGCAGTAGTCATTCTGCTTTTGATAGCAACTGAACATTTAATTGCTGCTGTTGAACACTGTCCTACAATAATTAAAGATGCTTTCTTTCAGCCTTAAACAGAATATAAAACAATTTGCATGGAGCATATCATGTTGATGTAAGTTCACCCAAGATAGAAAGGGCTGTGAATCTTGGGCTGGATCTATATATAAATTATCAAAAAAAGAAATTAAATGCCTCAAAAATGCAGCACATTTATGGGACCGCACCTTTTTGGCATCTACTTCTCTGAAGTCAAAGCCAATATCAAGGGATTCTGGCTGATCAAATTAGGAGCAGACAAAGAATCCCTCACCAACATTAATGTTCTCCAGGAAGTCCTGATACAGACAAATAACTGGTGTCAGTGCCATGGAATAAAACGAAATGCCAAGAAATACATAATAGTATCCTTTGGGAAGTCATCCACCCCTGGTAACTATGATATTGACAACATACCTCTAAGAATTGACCCAGTAGTCAGGGACTTAGGGACACATGTAAACAGCAATCTAGCCTCTGACCATCACATGACTATGATAGTGAGGAAATCATTCTAAGTTGTGCAATTTATAAACTAAGATATGGCATCTAGGTCCAAGGAAGTCATTGTTCCACTGTATTCAGCATTCATCAGACCTATCATTGAGTACAATGCCTCCTTTGGTATGTACCTAATCAGGCACATTTAACAAATGGAATATTCACAGAAGTCCTCACTAAAAGAATACAGGGCATAAGTAACATTTCCTGTGCAGACCACTGCAAAGTCATATCCATGTATTCTGTTTACTACAGTCTGTTGAGGGGATATATATGCCTGGCATGCAAGGCATTGTTGGACTCCAGCTGGCTGGACCTCTTGCATATCTGCAAAACAAAGTACAGCAAAATTACACATTCTGAAAACTTTAATCTTGCCTGTGATATAAACACGACTTGCAGGAGAGACAAGTATTTATCCAAGAGACTAACCCTTCTCTGGAACAGGCTCCTAATCCATGTGAATTAGAGGTCTACCCTATGTTGTCAAATTTAAAAATATTCTACTTGAAATGTGCAACTTTTATGAGTACATAGAGGAACTGACTATAAAGATAATTGATTCAAGTCCAGGTGGGAAGAAAAATACATTTGTGACAGTCTGCAAAATTAATTTTTTTTTTTGTATGGTAGATTCCCCTTCATAGGTTCATAGGTTCATACTAAGCTATCTGCCCTGGGGCAATTATAAGCCTAGCCCAATTCTGTATGGCTTACACCACCCCTTGATTTGAGTATACTGTGCCCTTTTTAAGGTTTAGTTTACTGTGCCTCTGTCTAATAGTGACACGAGAGTAATCCCTGGGACAGACCTACGATCCCCCATCCACCTATCGAGATTCTTTTTGAAGTGATTCAGTGAGGTGCTCTGCCCCTTGAAAATATATGTTTTGATTTATTATAGTCATACTCTAATATTTTATACGTTTGTTTTGAATGAGTTCAAAAGGTCATCATCAAGTCAATTGTAAGGCCGTCGGGAAGACAACGCTATGAAAGGGCACTTATGTGACACTGACAGTTGTATATCAGTAAACTAATTTAAACCTCAGGTATCTTACTAAAAGGATACAAGGCCTAAAGAACATGTCCTATATGGACCATCTCAAAGCTCTGTCATTATACTCGGTATCCTACAGACTGCTAAGAGGTGATCTGTGTCTGGCTTAGATAAAGTATATTCCGACCCAGTACTGATGGATTCACTGCACATCTGAAAGTCAAATGGCATCAGAAATACTCGGTCTAGGAATCTAAACCTCTTTTGCAACATCAACGGAATGGCTTGGAGGGGCAGGTATATTTCACAGAGGATATCACTGTTGTGGACCAGATTCCCTCTCCACAAAAAACAAAGTTCATCCCTGTCCATTTTCAAGTGCAACTTAGATCTATGGATGGGAAACAGAACATTTACCCCAGGACTGCCCCATATACTACTAATTGACAAATGCAACTCGTAATTGCTTTATCGCATGGATGGGTCCCATCAAATTATCTATTGTATGGTACCAGTTATTGTCATTAGGGGTGATATATAATTACAGTCATGGGATAGGTAAGGCCAATCTATAACCAAATGGGATAGGTTATCTTGAGCATAAAAAGGGAAATTGGCTAGGCTTAAGATGGCACGTAAGGGCAGGTAGTCTAGTACTTACCTATGAACCTATAAATAGTGAACTGTTGTGGAGAAAACATATTAATGCAAGAAGGTTGATCTGTTAATCTAAGGAGGTTAACAGAGATAAACTATAATACAATGTAGTCTGATTACAGAGAGGGGAAATAGAAATTACCTTTTTTGTCCCAATCATAATCAGGTATTCTTAGATGCAACCAGATGACCCATCTATTCCCTCTGGAATTGGGTGAGAGACAGATCCCCTTGTCCCTCAAGCAGGGCAAAAATCATGTGTCCCTTTCATTGGCTAATCAGAGTGAGAGCATTATTATCCCATTCTTTATCCAGTGCTAGAGAGGCTACCCCATGCATTTGTAAACCCGCCTATCTCATGTTCATTAAGTCCCACTTTCTCATTACTTAAAAGTGCCCTGTGATGGCTAGTAGTTCTCCTAAATACTGTTGCACTAGACAGATCCCCATGTATGGTTCTACCACATAGTCAAGCAGTCCCAAATCTGGTCCTGAAGTTAGAAGTGTAGTGAGTCAATATTATCTAATCAGTCTTACCCTCCTCATCCCATTACTTCCAACACTTGAGCTGGTAATTGAACTCAGGTTGTGTGAATCACAGACATGTGTTTATCCCTCTAAGCCACAAGGCCAGGGTCCAGAATAACATGTTTCAGTTTGCCAGTATAGCAATCTTAGAACTAACCACTGAATATGAAATATTTTGGCATAAGAGAGAGAATTTCCAAAGCTATTTTAGAATGGAAGTAGGAATTTCCATGCAGCTAGCCATGCTTTCATATGAACAATTCTCTTTCCTAGGGGAGCACATCTAATAAGTGATAATAGATCCCGTGAGAGATGGCCTTCAGTTCATCAGATGTAAAATGTGCAAATAATCTACTTTTCAGACTCTTATAATTTTTGAATAACTGTTTCAGAGAATATAAAGCATTTAAAGGACTAACTAGAACTGGACCTCAGCTTGAGCTTGGGCAACTGACAACCATAACCATGACTGGGACTTTGGCATAATGAGTGTTTCCTACAATTCACCAAGAATGATGGAATTGTGATCCCTGCATGGTGAATAAGAGTAGGAGTAATATGTGGAACATTAAGTAATAGTATGTTACAATGTAACAATGGAGCCCAGGGTGCAATTGATACAGTGCAGACTAGATTACTATTTATGCATTGTAGTGCTAAGTAATAGCCAGGTGTGATTAGCAGTTAATTACTTTTAAAATGTACATTAAAATTCTATACTTTGTAAATTAGCTTTTGAATAATGTTTTGGACCTCATGTATCATGTTTGCAGCATACCTATTGGACTATAGAGTGTGCAATAAATTTACCTGCTCCACAGAATAGGCATGGCAGTCTGGCCGGTGAGCATTGAAACATGTTAGCTGGTGAACAGAAGCTAATATTTACATTGTCCAGTTGTTTCTCATACTAGTATGATAATTTGGCTTGAATACTGTGTGTCCAGCATATGCCTACTGCCCTTTGGTCAGGCTATCAGTTCATGCATGATTTCACATGCATAGTGAAAACCTGCAGGTAAAAATCAGAACATAAAAAGCCAGTTTTAGTTCACCAAATCTGCAGACACTTTCTGTGTAGTCAATCTCCACAGAGCAGTCTTTGGAACTTCCGCATCCCCACATTTCTCTAATTCAAACAGAATATATAAGCTACATGAGCATGTTTGAAAAATTCCAGCCCCCGTCCAGTGGAAAGATAAGTTCATCACTATCGATTACATTTTTCTCCATGTTGCAGTGGTGTTTCAGAGAGGAAGGAACAATTCTTATCACTCTGTTCCCTCCACCACAATGCACACACACACACACATACACACACACACACACACACACACACACACACACACACACACACACACACACACACACACACACACTATTCAGACATCATTTTATGTCCTCAAATTCATTAATTTATCTCACAGGTAACTTCTATAATTTTGCTTAGATTCATTTGTTTTTTCTTTCTGGCCGCTGTTTTACCAGATGTCAGCAAGTACCTTCGTAAGTATGCACATACAGGAGAATAGCCTTATCAGGGTGGGTCTTAAGCCATCAGTATATATCTGGGAAGAGAAACGTACAAGTTAAATAGACTACAGCATATCAAGACAAATATTTCAAAATGAATGTCAGTATCTGCAAATAGGGACAGGCTGCAACTGCATTAAAATCATAGACGATACTCCAATGCAGTCATGCATCTGGCCAGCTGGTTGGTGTTTTATTAGAAGGAATGTCCATTTTTTTATTTTTGCTGGAGGGGGTTGTATAGATTAGACTGCAATAAACATATCACTTACACCTACAATGTATTACAGTATAGTGGGGTATTTTTGCTCTTTCTTTGAAGAGCTGAGGCTGTGGGGTGCTGGTTCATAGTGCTGGCACAGGGCACTAATTGAATCAGCTACACTTTTGATCATGGCTGCCAAAAACATGTGTCCTTACATTACACTCAACATCTCTATTGCACCTGATACTTTTATAATACCACAGGAAGAAAGACAAAATAAATCTTGCTGTAAAACAAACATATCTTTGCTCTAGATTTGAGGCAAAACTTGTATTGGAGAAGGAATATAACAAAGTCCTTGGTCATGCATGCCATTATCAAACTCTTAAACTGGCAAAAGAAACAGAATTCAGACACATCATATGCTCAGTCCAGGACCCATTCAGTTAAGTGTAGGAAGATGGCCAATACATGATTCAGGGATATCCATGCAGAACATTTGCAGTTCTAATATATTACAAATCACCAAACAGGCAGCTGGACATCATGTTACATAGCTCAAGCACTTGTACTGTTATGTTGCTATAAGTTGCCATAATTCAGCAGCAGCTGTAATAAATCCCCCCCCCCACACACACACACACATATATATATATATATATATATATATATATATATATATATATATATATATATATATATATATATGGTTTACAATCAAAATCTTGAAAATCAGATGATTGACCTTTTTCTGCTCTTACATGGTAGGAGCGACAGTCGGTATGTCAATAGTCAAGTAAACGTCGGCTCAGAAGATCGTCAGCAGGGCAGAGAAATCCAGCATGCCTTTACATAGCAATCGTCGATATTAAGTTAAGCAACTGACTGTTGCTTGTATGCGTCGATCATCTGACCTCATTAATATGTATGAGGCGATCGCTGTTTTGAATTCCACAATTGTGATAGTAAACCTGTGTATATATGTGTGTGTGTGTATATATATATCTATATATATATATATATATATATATATATATATATATATATATAGATCTAGGACTTTCGATCAAAAGATCAAAAGTCCAAATCCATTCCCACTGAACACACTTTAATGAAAGCGCTTTCATCGAAAAAGCGGTTTCAATAAAGTGTGTTCAACAACAACAAAAAAACACTAAATGTTTTTGCAGGAGGGCAAGCCCCCCTGCACCCCCATGTGGGGGGGCTATGCCCCCCACACACACTCTAATTAAATATTCTCCCGCTGAGATCGCACTACAGTGGGGAAAAGGGAATTTTCCCTTATCCTCACCATAGTACGACCTCCGCAACAGGCATACTTACACAAAAGTGCTTCTTCGGTGAAAAACACTTTCGCATAAGTATGCTTGCCCATAATGGATTCAGACTTATATTTATATATATATATATATATATATATATATATATATATATATATATATACACACACATATGGGTCTACTTTGTTTCATTGAAAACTCATCTCACTGAAGTTCAGATCACCCTCACCAAATTGCTGAAAGTTCAAATTACTGAAAACTCGTTTCAACAAATCTCATTTCACTGAAGTGAAGTACTGGCACTGCATAGAGTACTGTAAGGCAAGTAAAAAGTATATGCCCTTTTTCCCACTGTAGTGCGATCCTGGAGTTATCATATATAGTTAGGGGAGTGTGAGGGACACAGACCTCCACACTGGGGTGTGTGGGGGGCATAGTCCCCCACCTAGTTTGGGTTTATATTGTCTTCTGGAAAGAGTTAGTCATTGGTGTTGTAAGTGTGCATGTCTATGGTTTAAAATGTAGTGTTTTGTAGCTTTTGGTGAACTATAATATAAAACCAAACTAGGTGTGCCCCCCACCTAACTATTTATATTAACTTCATGCTCGCTCTACAGTGTAGAAAAGGGCATACACCTCTTAGCTGACTTACAGTACTCTACAAAGTGCCAGTACTTCACTTCAGTGAAATGAGTTTTCAGTAATTTGAGCTTTCAGCTATTTGGTCAGGGTGAATTGAAATTCAGTGATATGAGCTTTCCATGAAACAAAGTAGACCTATATATGTATATATATATATATATATATATGTATATATGTGTGTGTGTGTGTGTGTGTGTGTGTGTGTGTGTGTGTGTGTGTGTGTGTGTGTGTGTGTAAAGGGAGAGAAAGAAAGAGATAGAACTATAATATAAGCTACACTGGATATAAATGTGTTACAGATATATATATTGTATATAATGTGATACAATGTGCATGTGAATATGTGTGTTTGTATATGTATGCGTGTGTGTGTGTGTGTGTGTGTGTGTGTGTGTGTGTGTGTGTGTGTATGTATGTATATGTATCCAGATGAGTATGTGTTTTACCAAAAGTGATTTTTAAAAGTGCATAATCTAGAATTTTCACCCGTCATAATGTACTATTAATCTGAGCATTTTTCAATATCACAGGTGTAATGTTAGAGATCTTCCTCTTTTGTATCTCCTTCTGCATTGCTCTTTAAAAGAAAAAAATGGCTTCTGTTCTATAATTTTAGCCTTACATATTTAGTAGACTGCTATCTGTAAAGGTAGTTTGCTTATTTTTCAGTAATACAACATCATGGCATGCTACGGAATACAAAACCCTCTGCATGGCAGGCCAGCCAATCTGCAAGTACAGAATATTAGATTACCTTGCAGGTTGATGTTTTTCTTAGGAAAATGTCACACATGCACAGTGAACAACTTCAGTGCCTCATACTATAAGTAGCTCAACAGTAAAGCATTTTATACAGAACTTTATAAAATATTGACCTTTACTGCATATTGCACTTGAGGGCCTTTTAAGTTTACTACCATGCTATCTACAATTTCATTGCTACAGAAACCCTGAAATACAATGTCATATAAACTCATACAACAGATGAACACAGAATAACTGAGGCTCAGTTTAAGTGCCTATTTGTACCATCAGACTCAGCTGCAAAGCTATCAGTTGTGATAGATACCAAAACAAAACTATGGTCATTTTAATATTCCTTCTCAGTATTGTAGATATCCTGCTAAGCAATAAAAATGTTGGGTTTTATACCTTCAGGAGGTACGTTTATGCCATCTGTGGCTTGTCACTTTAGAATGGTTGAAGTAATAGCACAGATCTAGCAGTAAAACAAGGTAATCAGAAATTATATAGAGTTAGCTGACTTTTTGCAGCTAACATAATTATGCTACTACTATAATCTACTGCTCTTATCTTCCATTAATGAACATGCATAATTATTTCAAAAAAGTCAAAAAGGGGTTCTTCCTGAATTATAAAAATCCTTCAGAGAAACATTTCTCCATTCTCAAATACTGATATAATAATAATAATAATAATAATAATAATAATAATAATGTATTACTATTCATTTATTTATTTCACAATATAAAGCAGGTTTGGAAAACATTTCCTGTAGTGGATTTAATTTAATGCAACACAGCTTTGTCATGAATAGTGGATTAGCTTTTTTCCATATTCGTACCAGGCTTTGGATTCCTAGTTCCCCATCCACAGAAAACAGAAGCTTAAGTGTTATTTATAACACAGTTTCAAATCTAAAAGTCGACAAAGGTGTCAGTCATACATTAATTAGTCTGGAATCACCTGTAGTTGAAGTACTACACTATTACAATATATTATGTGTTCAAGGCTTACTGGTGCTGCAGAATAATATGTAGAATTGAAATTCTGATCCAAACTAAACAACATTAAGTTAACTTCTCTAAAGCCTAAATTCTAGGTTACTCAGTTTATAAATGCCCTTTATGGCGATGGAGCTTGTTGAGCTAGGTTCAGGAGCTGGCGGTCATGTCTAGGCTATTTAAGCCTAGATGGAGGGAGGATGTTTGCATTTTGGTGAAGTGCCTAGAGATTGATTAATATTGTTACTGACAGCCACTCACCACTTTGAATGTTTTAAAAAAAGTGGGAAAGGTACTTTTAAAATAAGTGGATAATATTGGTCTTGTTCTCTGTATGTTGTAACCGAATTCAATATAACTTTTCTAAATATCCTAAATAACCCTATACCTACTAGAAGGAAGGGACTGAAAACCAATAATGCAATTTAGCTATCCAAAAAGAGTAGAATGCTAATGCAGGAAAGAAGAAAATGCATGGAAAGAATGGCAAAAATATAAAACACCTCAATATCTTGAAAACTTCAGAATGCTTAGCAATCATAGCTAAAAGCATGATATAATAAATTTCAGACTAATACTAAACACAGCCCTAAAAATTTGTGGACATCCATTAAAGAAATCTTACATCCTAGTCAAAAATTAAACCCAAACTCCTCTTCCAATAATTCACCACTTGAAACTGCAATACAGTTCAACTCTTATTTTATAGATAGTATAACATCTCTAACCTAGGATTCCTCAACATCTAATCCCAACCCTGATCAACAGCTACATAATACCACATCCACTTTCAGCTTCAAACCTGTGCCTATATCCTATATAAAACTACTGTTAAACAAACTGTGCTCCTCTTCAACTGTTGACCTTCCAAATGAGTACCTAAAAACAGCAGCCAATACCATTGCCTATCCTGTCTCAATTCTTATAAATACATAATTTCAGGAATGCAATGTTCCCACTTTTTGGAGAAAGTCACACATTATCTCTCTGCACAAAGGAGGAAATTCAACAGACATTAATAACTTTAGACCTATAGCAATCTTATCTGCCATTGCCAAAATACTTGAAAAACATATTGCTAGACTACCTCCTGCAGGAAGAACTCCTATCTCCTACACAACATGGCTTCCATCCTTCCCATAGTACTAGCACTGCCCTTCTAACATATATATATAGATGCTTTCAATAAAGATAGAGATAATGGCAAACTAGTCTCTTCCTTATTTATAGACTTGTCGAAACTTTCAACACAGTTTGTCAGAGCAAACTTCTACTTCAAATGCCCTCACTAGATCTCTCATAGCCCACCCTTCTGTGGTTCAAAAGCTACCTGTCCAATAGCTATCAGTCAGTAAAATGGAACCTCATGCTCTCTCTTTACCTCCCAGTCACCAGCAGTGTACCAAAAGTCTCTGTCCTTGGTCCCATCGACTTTAACATTTTCACCAACATCCTCTATACTTCTACACAACAGGCTACCCCAGTACAAAATGCAGATGATTCCACATTCACTTGTATATCGGGAAACATGATACACCTCCAAAACATTACTCAGGAAGCTTTAACAGCCATCATAACATGGCTTCCTAACTCACAACTCATGCTCAACTCAAAAAAGACAAACTGCTATTTTTTCCCCAATTCCTCTCTCATGAAAAGAACAAAATTTAACATCCTCTTTCGATAATACAGCTATTGAAGTCACTTCTCACAGCAAACTATTTGGGGTGTTAGTGGATGATAATCTTACATTTGACCTGCATATACAAAATTGCATAAGAAAAAAATCATTTAAAGCTAGGAATGCTTTACTGATGCAACTAAAACTACACTTGCCACTACTTATCTCCTCCCTACTCTTGTTTATAGTGCTCCTATCCTTACAAATAAACACTTGAACAATGCAATAACAAACTTGATAAATTTGTAGAACATATCCCTTCCAGAACCCACCACTGTATAGCACTAAAAAGCCTAAACTGGTTAGAACTGCCATATCAACTAACATATACACAACTTCTTGCCACCTATGAAATTATCCAGCATCCGTCTGCTTGTCCAGCACTAAAAATATTCTACACTGCTATGTTCCCAGTCAGTCATTAAGATCCACTGACCAAAAACTCCTGTCTTTCTATAAACCTAGCAAATCTGCTGGGCACTGCCTGTACTCATACAAGGTTGCAAAGGCATAGAACTCCTTACCTGTATCCATCAGGTCTACCATCCCTCTCATATTTAAAAACCACTCTGAAAGACCTCCTAGCTAAAATCTGTATCTGTTCTTGCTCAAGACTAGGATAAACTATATCCCTAAATGTGAACAAGTACCTTTTCATTCCTTATACCTCCTTATTCTCCCTTCTTTACTTTCTTCCTTACTGCTATCTAATTCTCTTCCCTGACTTTCTCTCTAAATATACCACAAGCCTGTTTTTCTCTTACTTCATATTGCAATTTCCATTTGTATTAGACTAACACCTTTCATTTCCCTACAAACTGTCTAAAAGTTCTGTAAATATTAAATGATTGTCATATACCTTATACCGATTCTTAACCAATGTTTTTATATTATGTCTAAGTTGTTGTAATTATTTAAAATGCAGATGTTTTTGTTTTATTTTTGAAGATTGTAAAATTATTGTTCTTAAAGTGTTTTGTAATAATTTGAAGCTTTTCTCCCCAGGCTTCCACTGAAAATGGGCTTCTACCCAGTCAGACTTTCCCAGTAATCAAAATGTCAATAAATAAATAACTCATTATATAAATAAAATAAGTTTTTGCAATGTGCTTGTATACTGGTTTGACACTATTTTGCAGGTCACGGTTTGGGAATGTGGTGATCTGCGTTTGATCCATGGATTGTCCCTTAATCTTTAAAAGAATGATTTGCATTTTTGTTAGAGGTCAAGGTTGTCATTACTTTACTGCTCTTCATCTCTTTTTTGGCATGTGGTTTATTGCATTTATTTGATGGTGAATAGCAGTTTGGTTCCTTATTATGGTATTTTATAGTTTTGGTTAGTTTACTTGTTAGGATGGATTTATTAATGGCTTTTTCTCCTTGGGTTTTGGTCTTGGATTTGCATTGGAATTGTCACATTCCACTTCAATAAAGACACAGAACTCCAAAAGACCTTTGACAAATTTTATTGAATCAAACATAAGAAAACAAATGCATCGTAACTTTATCATAACTTCTTTTCTTTGCACATCATCAACACATCATATGACCATCCATAAGGGCAGTGTAGCACCACTCACCCCTGCCGAATAAGCAGCATCCTTCACCAGCTCGCTTATTCTTACACTGCAGGCAGCATAAGAATAAGCAAGCTGGTGGAGGATGCTGTTTATTTGGCAAGGGTGAGCAGCATCCTCCACCAGCTCACTTATTCTTACACTGCAGGCAGTGTTCAACCACTCACCTTCATTCCCAAAGCTTAATTTCCATCCAAAGCCACCAGGTGCAAGCAGCATCCAACCACTCACTTCCACCACTCCAGGCTTCCTTCCTCCAAAAGCATACACCAGAGGGAGAAAAGAAAGGGGACAAGCCTGTCCCTCTTCTCTGTCCAATCCCCTCTCCCAAATAAAACCACCATCATGCACAATAAGCAAGGGTGGGTTGGGTGGGCAACAAAATCATGCCAAAATGTACTCTCCCAGGCAATTCCCAGCCTCAAAAACCCTAAGCCCCTCCCCACCCCTACCTCACTTCCTCCCTTCCTCCTTTCACCATTTAACCCTTCCTTGTTCTAACTGAATTTACAGAGCTTCCTTTTCCACCTAGCCTTTCCCCCTTCCCTTACATATTCTGCTATAACCTACCCCCACTAAAGATGTCCTGTGATAAATGTGTCTGTTCCAAATATCATTTGTCACATTCTACTTTAGTAAAGACAGAACTCCAAAAGACCTTTGACAACCTTTTTTAAATAAGACATAGAAAAACAAATGCATCATAACTTTATCATAACTTCTTTTCTTTGCACATCATCAAAACATCATAAGACCATCCATAAGGGCAGTGTAGCACCACTCACCGTTGATGAATAAGCAGCATCCTCCACCCACATGCGGGTGCTTATTTGTACACTTCAGGCAGCATTCATCCGCTCACCTTCATTCCAAAAACTTCATTTCCATCCAAAACTACCAGGTGCAAGCAGCATCCAACCACTCATTTCCACCATTACAGGCTTCCTTCCTCCAAAAACATACACCAGAGGGGGAACAGAAGAGGACAAGCTTGTCCTTTTTCTCCACCCATTAGCCTAACTTAGACTGTTCCTTCTCACTAACTCCAGTCCTTAACCAACCCTTTCAAAAACAAACCCAGGTTCACATTAAATAAGTCCAGACCAGAATCACTAAGATGGTCCCCATCATGCCTGAACCACATAGGGTCCCTGTCCGCAAACTCATTATGCTGTATAGGTTGCACTCCTGTCACCCCAAATGCTTCACCAATCTAAAATTCACAAACTTCCATGCCTGCTCAATTGTGGCAAACTTCTTAGCATTCCTCCACATCAAACAAGGAATAATCTCTGATCATACTACACACAAACCTCGGTAGAACTTCCTTAACACCAACACATCCTCCCTTATCTGATAAAGCAACTAACACTTAGGCATCAAACCCAAATTGTCACCTGCCAAGTGCACCAGTAAGATTCTGGGAAGCCCCAGTTAAGTTCTTATCACCATAAATACCTACAATAGCTGGTTCCAGTTGAGCCATCTAACACCATGCCATGTGACTCTCCAACAGAACCAGTGTAACCCCAAGTCAGAACCATTACTCCTAACAGCAGCCCTCCTTGCTTACCAGTACACATAAGAATGGCCTATGATGAGAATCCTTTTATCTAAAAAAAAACACATTTTAATACCAAAATAAAAAAAAAACATCCCTTATCTAATATAAGTCAAAAAGGCATTGGAAGACCATCTACCCACCCTCTTAATGACTTCAATCAAACTACCTGCTATCGCCAAATCTGACACCCTACCCATCCTAAAGGAATGGGTAGAAAATTTTTCCCCTTCCAAACCCATACTACCCAAAGCCTTTCTTTTGAAAGATATCAACTGTGCCCCTGTTGATGCCCTACCCACTGTCGACCGGAAAACTATGTCCTGTGACCTTCCTTTTTGAACCACTAACAAATTCCTTGCCCATACTACAGGGCACATCTGCTCCTACCTATTCTTCATTAAGACTATTTGCACACCCTTGCCCACCTGATAACTCTTGGATGACCTTAACCTAATGTGAACTGCTCCTGGCAGTAACAAAACATCATTCCACATCAACCCTAACAGCTCCAATACCCTAAAAGCCCCAAAGTGCATCCAAACCCTCATCATTACCCACACAACATGACCCCCTGATCCTCTAATACCCTAAACAAATCCCACAGTAAAACCTTTAAAACCTGCCTCGTCACCAGCCAACACTTGCCCCTGCCCAAACCGTCCTCACTACTCCATTCCTTCAACTGAAAGAATGTCTTCATTTGTCCATGTCTGAAGTCCAGGCCAACATGAAGGGACTCTGGCTGACAAAGTTCACAGACAATTGCAAGTTGGGAGCTATTATTAATGCCCCAAGGGATGTTGACATCCTACAGAAAAGGTCTCACTGAGACCAACGACTGGTGTCAGAACCACAGCCTTAAGCTTTCCCTTTGGGAAAAAAATGCTTCCCATGAATTACAACATCAATGGTAGTCCACTGAACACAGAAGACATTATAAGAGTTCTAGAACACAGGTTGACAGTAACCTCTCTTTTGACCACCACATTGCCACTGTGGTCAGAAAGTCCAATGTGGCACACCTCATTACTAAGGATTTTGCATCCAGGAAGAAAGAGGTCATTGTCTTCCTCTACTCTTCCCTCATTAGGCCAATTATCGAGTACAATGCCCCATTTAGCATGTACCTCATTAGACACCTGCAACAACTGGAGAGGCTTCAAAAGTACCTCACAAAGAGGATCCTAGACCTTAAACACTTGTCCTATATGGACAGACTCAAAAAACTCCAACTATTCTCTGTCTCATATCGCCTACTTAGAAGATCTCTGCTTGACTTACAAAGCCATGTCTGACCCAGCTCTGTTAGAAATGCTACATCTAAATAAATTCCAATCCCTGCACACCACACACTCCAGAGACCTCAACCTCATTACCACAATCAAGAGAACATGCTGGAGGGACAGGTTAATAACCCAGGGACTGCCCATGCTATGGAATAGACTTTACGTACATGTCAAACAGAGCACCTCACTGGCCCTCTTCAAAAGAAATCTTGATGAGTGGATGGGAAATAGAAAATTCTCCTCAGGGATCACTCCAGTGGCTCTACTTGACAGAGGCAGTGGGAACTAAGGTCGGGTGGCACAATGCCAGGGTAATCCTGTGGGCTAGGCTTGTAAATGCTCCAGGGCCATTAGCCTAGTACACACCTATGAACCTATGAACACTTGCCTCACTGTCCAGGATTTAGTGAAGTCCTTCAACCTCGCCACTCCTCTCTCCCTCTCTCCTCATCTATCTCTCTTCCAGAAATCACCCAAGGCCCACCTTATCACCAGTCACCTCAGGTAATCTCAGATGTGATCCGGCTAGTCAACAAAACAGTGCTAAAATGTGCTCTTCCAGGCAATTCCCAGCATCAAAAAGCCCTAAGCCCCTCCCCACCCCTACCCCATTTCCTCCCTTCCTCCTTTCACCATTTAACCCTTCCTTGTCCTAACTGTATTTATAGAGCATCCTTTCCCACCTAGCCTTTCCCCCTTCCCTTACCTATTCCGCTATACTCCCCCACCCCACTAAAGATGTCTCATGACAAATTTGTCTGTTCCAAATATCATTTGTCCATGGTTCCCTCCTTTTTCTTTCATCACTGGAGTTTATCTTTTGGTACCATTTTCCCTGGGTTTAGTAGGGGAAAGTAATACTATGCCAGGCAGTTTTTTTTTTTTTTTAAATCAGCATGGGTCTCCCATCTTATAGGATTCCTGTCAGATGGAATATTTGAGTGATGGTGGTGGTAGTTCCAGCATCCACTGTAACATATTAAAAAAAAAAAAAATTTACAGCTCCATAAAATAAGCTCTGACACATAAGTTACAATGAGGAATCATATCTAATAAATAAGGAATGATTATTGAATCATTTAATTTTAAAAACAGATATTTATATATTCATGAAGTAAGGCGTTTATGTACCAGCTGGGCTCCCTATTTTAAGTTTTAGCAAGTTGTTAGCAGGACTTTCAATTTGTGCCCATTTCCTATATTAAGTTATGGAATTTTCATATTTAGTTCAGGATATAAAAATAGTTCAGTTACTATTGTCATTATAATCGTGACTGGCACTAATTAGAAAAAAAGGAGAAAACAGGGAATGTCAAAGGCATTTTCAGGCATTTAAGATGAAGTATTTGCAACTTGAACTTAATGTATGTATTTAATTAACAGACTGAAATAGATAGTGTTAATGTTAAACTGCAGATTTTAGAAGCATGTTTTTTAGCGGGCCTGTCCTGGTTTTAGGTTTAATTTCCATAACATTCCTACATTTTGTTATGGTGAACTTCTGTTTTTTAGATTCACATTTTGTACTGACACTAAATCACAACTTTATTCAACAGTATGTATTACAGTCTGTTTTTGTTATGTAGTTGGAAATGTATTTTATTTAATTCACTTTTATAAAAAAAAAATGTATAAACAAGACAAGGATTACAGATGAACTTTCTTTGTTAAATTAACTTTCAGTAGTTTTTTTGCTAGTCTTGGCAATATTAGTTTTGGGGCCAGGCTCTATTCAACATTTTATTCCAGGATTTGGGGTCATTGGTGCAGACTTCTATTTCTGGTTTATTCAATTTATCAGCAATTGGTTTCCCTGATATTATGTTAGGAGTATATTTATGATGGGTACAAATTCAATTCAAATGATGTTTAGGAGATTAATTAGATATTTCAATTAATATGTTCACTTTGCATGTAACACTATTAGCTGTGGAACAGATTATATACCAGATC
Organism: Protopterus annectens; assembly: GCF_019279795.1. Classification (NCBI taxonomy): domain Eukaryota; kingdom Metazoa; phylum Chordata; order Ceratodontiformes; family Protopteridae; genus Protopterus; species Protopterus annectens. The sequence goes on from NC_056739.1 coordinate 1,356,934,506, forward strand.
TGGGTTGTCTTATTTTCCTTACTAGATGAGTTTCCTTTGGAGAAATTTGGACTGTGTTTTTTCATGAGGTGTCTTTTTTATTTATATGCTACTTTTCATTTTAGTGTTCATGAGCTTGTGGAACTGAAACTGCAGTGGGTGCAGTAAGGTACACAGGTAAATCCTGGCTTGACTGGTCATTAGGATTTGGGCCTTGTGGTAAGTTCCTGTTCTAACATGTGGTTTAGATGTATTATGGGCTGTAAGCAGGATCAAAAGTAGGTATTGCTATAATAAATTAAGATTTTAATGGATAGTAAAACCAATTTGTTTCTCTCCTTTTATTAGTACCTGAAAACAAAAAAAGGAAAGGTAGGATGATGGATTTTTGGGCAAAATAGGAGGCCCTTGCATCTCAAGCCAAAGTGTTAATTGTGGAGTTGGTAGCAGATCAAAATTGCAATAGGACCCCTGTAGTCATTTGGGGTAAAAAAACTACACTCTAAGCACTCAGCATTGGAATTGTCTGAATCAGTACCGCCTAAGACGAAACTCAGAACCCAGGGACAGAGAAAAGGGAAATAACCAGTTGAGGGGGAACTTTTAGTGCCAGTATTATTATCTGAAGATCCAGCCACTTCATCAGGATTTATTTATTTGGGAGGAAGTAGGTTTGGCACAGACAGGAGAAGAATATTTAGGGAGTTTTCTGGACACCTTTTCAAAAGGAGATAGAGCAAGATTGTTTGATTTATTTATCAAAAAAGATTTTCACTGGGTGGAAGGACAAGGGATGGTGAAGGTATTCATTCTGTAGAAGGTCCTCAGTCTTTTCAGTGAGAACCAGTCCTCACCCAGGTTACTCAATGGATTAACTGCTTAGAAGACCTTGCTGGTGCACTTGTCCCAGGATCTGCCATTATTTTACATATTCTACCGGCTTTTAGGAACAAAGTTTTGAAAGGTGAATTTACAGACATTTTTGATCTGGTGGACAATGAATGCATTCAAAAGCTTCTGGATTCTCAGGTCATGTGGAGTAAAAACTTAACGATGACCCTGGCATTTTTGGGTAAGAGGCAACTAGGTAAGGCTCATGTTCATAACTGGTATAATTGGGTGTTAGGGTTCATTTGTTTTTATGGCCATCATAGTGGAAAAATGCCTCAGTCAACCACTCCCCCTCTTGGCATACTTTAAATTCAGTAAAAAACAAAATGTGGAAAACAAAGGTAGAAAAAAACAAGAAATCTCTTTCTTGCATGTTGGACAAAACCAATGAACCAAACAGTAAATGAGAAAGATGTTCTCAAATACATACTCATAGGATGAAGCTGCCAGGTAACAGGAAAAGAGGAAGGCCTAAGATAAGGTTTATGGATGTGGTGAGAGAGGACATGCAGGTGGTTGGTGTGACAGAGCAAGATGCGGAGGACAGGAAGAAATGGTAACAGATGATCCACTGTGGTGACCCCTAATGGAAGCAGCCGAAAGAAGAAGAAGATAAATCACAAATAACGGTTATATTATCATCACAAACTGTTTTGTTAGCTAAGTGATTTCATCTGTATCAACAAGGACTTCTTCAGAACTTGTTTATATGAGTATATGTTTGAGAACATCTTCCTTTTTCACCAGTTGATTCACTGATCTTATTCATCATGGAGGAAGGATATTTCATACTTTAAATCCATCAAAGATGCACTGCATTTTTAATGGTGGGGCTTGACATAGATGTGGTATTGACAAACGTGCTGAACATTAAAGGAGGTGAGCCTCTCAGTCAGATGGGAAGAAAAGCATGTAGATGCCTGGTTGGGTTTCATGGTAGACAATTACCAGCTTTCTGTAGTTGGACACTTGGAGGAGAACTGCAGTAAATTAGAATCCTGTTGGGACTGTGACAATAGATCTTGTGTTTGGCCACCTTACCACTTCCAGCATTTCTGCTCTCATTGTGGAAAGAACACCCTACCAGTCCTTAGCTGTTGAAGGAAGGGTAAGAAATCTTTAGGATTTTGTGTTTAGGGATTGATGTGTCAGACATTACTTTCAAACCTTTCTCTGCAAAAATATGAAAAATGAAGGCATATATAGATCAAGTCTTAAGTTTTAGAAAAGCAAGTCATGGAACTTTTGGGTTGCTCAACATTGCACATTTGGTGATTGCCCTAGGCAGGCTATTTATCCGAGGACTGGCCAATTTTTTAAAAGGAGGAAAGTTTAAACTCCATTGGGTTCAGAGTGACGGAAAAACTAAAAAAGGATCATTGCATTTGAAGGTTCCTTTTGCTACACTACAATGATATTGTGTCCTGTCAAAGGGATTAGGTTTCTTCATCTGAGTTACCTCTGTTTACAGATGCAGCAGTGGGGGGTTTTGACATAGGTGCTTATTTCAAAAGCAGATGTTTTTCTTTCCCTTAGCCTAGTTCTTGGAGTCCCCAGGTTCAGAAGGATATTACATTCCTTGAGATTAGCCCCATTTGCACAGCATATGCTATTTAGAGTGACCTATGCAATTGTAGTAAGATAGTTTATCATTGTGACAACATTTCCGTTGTTCAGGTTTTAACCAGAAGAACATCCAAGGACAAGAGGGTTCTATCTTTTCTAAGACAGCTGATTTTGCACAATTTGAAGATAAAATTGAGCTTTGCATTTCCCAGGAAAAAGCAACATACTTTCAAACTGCCTTTCTCACTAGCAGATCACAGCATTCAGAGAGGTGGCCCTAGAAGAGAAGGAAAACCCTACAGCAATTCCAGACATTTTCTGGATGATTGGTGAAGAGTAGCAGGTCAGGTGATATCACAGTCCTGGTCAGAAAGTAGTAAAAGGACTTAAGGGTTCTTCCCTGCCTCCTTTCACCAACTTTTAGAAAATATACCACCAAGATGCAAAATCTGGTCTCCCTTTACCATTTGCCAGTTTTTTGTCTCTAGGCATTTTTGTAACAAAGCAGTTAACATGATTCATATTCACATGTTAGCACTTAGTTTCTAGCAAAAATGCTAGGTTTGCCATTTTTACAAAGGAGTGGCTGATATTCAGAATGGTGTTTTAGGTGTGGAGGAAGGCATACAGGCTTGTTGTGGATCGGTCTCGTCCCACTGATAGAAGCTTATTATTAGTTATTATTGGTGGTATTTACAAATTAAAGCCCAGCAACCATCGTTATGCTACATAAGTGAAATTGGTTACCTGGATGCATTGGGGTGGGGGGGTTGAGTAACTGATCTCAGCCTTCATTTTACTTAAGAAGATGTCTATGCCCTTGGAAATACTCTCTGTTTGGCTATTTTGCTCTATGAAATACCAATAATATTGAAGGCACTTATGTAAATTGCTCATATGTTTCTCCTTATTCCAATAAATAATTCAGCAGATGGGGACGCAATAGTTATCATTGTTTCACTTAGAAGGAATGACATTGAACTATTACCTAAGCAGTGTCATTTTTATGAAGTTTGTAAGATATTGTTTTATACTTAGTCTATCTGTCCTGGGTCATTTATTTGTTGGTTAGCCATCATCCAGAGACTTTGTTGGTCCAATTTGACATGGATTCAAATGGCACAGATGACATGAAAATTTATGAACCTTAGAGATGGTCATGCAGCTCCAGCACTAGGATTTCATTTAGTTGACTACTGGGACTTCCAGGATAATGATCCACTTTGGTTCCAGGCTGATGGCATACATTTATCTGATGTTGGCTATGATTTATTGAATTTGAAATTTGATTTGTTTATTCAGAAATCATTGTAGTTTTGTGTCTAATAATTAATTATTATTAGAAAAGAAAAATGGAGTAGGGGTCAATTTAACCATTGCTTTCTTTTATATTACAGGTTTGCCCAGGAAAGGGGGGGGCAGGTGATTAGATGTTTGAAAATACTGTCTTTTAATGGTACACAAATGTGGTTATAGTCAATAGTTAATAAAGAAGGTCACAATGGCATTGTGTTTTTAAGCAGATATGGCACAATATATTCTCTAAAACTAATCTTAGATTTGGTGACTTTACTACCCTAGGACACATCATCACAAGTTGACCTGTGAGTTATGCTCACATCATTTTCTGCTTTGAAAACTCAGCAATATAACTGCCATCAACGTATTACTTGGTGTAGCAAAACAATAAAACCACCTGCCATGTCAGTTGTTGCTTAAGCTTCTCTATGTATTGTCCTCAGACGATTAACAATCTGTCAACAGGTTTCAATAAAGATTGGGCAAGCTTCTCATGAAGCCTACATGGAGCTTATATGTTTTCACGATGAGCAGTAGTGCTAATTACATATTCATGCTGTGCACCGCATTTAAATGTAAACAAGTGCTGTTTCATGGCAAGCTAAAGTGTTGGTGACCAAGAAACCGTGTAGTGCAACACAGATAGTGAACCTGTTTCCCTTACAGCAACCTAGGTTTTGGGGATTGCATGGAATGCCACAATGATTACCAGGGTTTATCATAGTCATGTATATGTTCCAAACACAGTACAGGACAGTGTATACAGTGCAAAGTAGTGTGAAAACCCATTCAAGCCATTCTGTACAAAAGTTGGGTAAATGATCTACAAGGGTACATGGACCACCATTTAAAATAAGCAGTCAGGGGAAGTCTATAGGGACACACAGATGAATTTTAAGAAGGAACATAGGGGAACTAGGACAGGTGAAACATTATAATATACAGCAGAGGAGGGTATGTAAATGGAAGACAGTTGTAGCAGGAACACTATTCACTTATCAACATGGTACAGTACAGACTTCACAGTAAAATGTATAATATGTGACTGTCAGACAAGGTGACATAACAATGGAGAAGATATGTGTTTGTGAGATAAGAATCCTGATGGAGAGGATATCTATCAGGGATGTAATATACATCTGGGGTTGGGTGCATATTGTGAAGACATGTAAACTGATATACACTATGTCTGAATATGAGTGTAATGTCAGCAGAGAAAAGTGTGGCATAGTTACAGGCCCATGGACAACAGTAAAAAAATCATGAACAATCATGGACAATATCAGAATAATACCACCAGTAATACCATATCTCTGACACAACATATGTGATTCTGAGTGATAAGAGGTGGTTCTGCATGAACACACTTGTAGAACTATTATGACATGTCAGCAATCTAGGAGGGTAATGAAGCACATTGTCCTGACAATGTAACATCTGCTAGAGGTGTTAGGAGGGATACTGCTATACCTGTATGTGACATTTTGTTAAATCCAGGTTAGCTGACTGGTGTCCATGGCATATATATGTCACAATCCACATTGACATGAATTTAATCCATGCCATCCATGTTGTCAAACAGCTATGTATGTACTGTGTGCATCATCGGAACAGCTATCACACATGGATCTGGTGTAAAACCTTGATGAGTGTTCTGTACCATGTGACAGTAATGTTTATACAACAAAAAGAATACCTAGGTATGGCCAATAAGATGTGTGGCAGCTCAGTGTAGCAAAGGTGTTACACTTCAGTTATACATCACTGGAAGATGTGTAGTGAGGTACATGAAGAAGGATGCATTGTACTCAATTATTGGTGAGATGAAGGCTGTGCTCCATGGAGGTATTATGGCCTTTGATGTGGATGCCCTGCACATACTCAGCAGTTGTGTTACATACATGGGAGTACTTACCACTGTGGCCACATGCTGGTGGACGTTCTTCATACATACCTCTCAACCGTACCGAATTCCTTGGATTTTCCCAGTTTTGAGTTTAAATAATGGGGTGCCATGAATTCCCGAGTAGCCCCTTTAAATCATGATTTTTTTTCTCTTTATTGCCTGCACGATACCTTTAAAAAAAAAAAAAAAAAAAAGGCTGTTTATAGCTGCAGGCTCAACCACAACTTGCACCAGCTAATGAAAGAGGATGTCGCATCAACAAGATGAATCTGATGAGTCAACGTCACAATGCTCATATCAAGAGTACTATGAGTCTAGGTATGGAGTTGATTATAGGGAAAGCTACAATTCCTTTCCGGCATTACTCAGGCAGTACATTTTTTATTTGAAGACTCAAGGAAGAAAACAATGTGTGACTGAGAGAGACTGACCTACCACCCCATACAGGCCGCCCACGCAAGTATGCATTCTTGGAATTATATGAAATCTTAAAACTATTATTTTTCAGTGTCTTCTTTCTCAATGATTTTTTTCATAAATTCACACATTTTATGAGGAAACAAAAAGTTAAAAATCATCTGGACATTCTGCAAAATTCTGAATATTTTAGAGACATGCCTCCTGCCATTTCTTAATTTGAGAATGGGCTGCCGACATCAAGTGGGAAAATGATAGCTGTCTTCCTGCTCATTGCCTGCTCTGTAGGGAGGAGGAGGAGTTCCATCTGCAGAAGTTAGTAACCTGCTGCCATTGCATTCTTCTTTATGGTAATACAGTGCAGACATTGGATGACAGAGCTTTAGAATCTGCATTGTAACTCGTGTTGCATATATAAGGCATTTAAACTGCAAGTACCTCACCTCAAAAAGACACTTAATGCTATAATTATTTGCATATACATGCATGTTTATATATTTATTTATTTTGTCAGAAGAACATGAAGAAATTATTATTTTCAAAGCATGATTGTTCTTTCTGTATCAGGGAATAGAGCATTCATGGTATGCTTACAAAAACAGTTATCTGCTAAATCTGGAGTGGACTTCCATGTTATTTATTTATTTTATTTTATTTATTTTTATTTTATTTTACATTTGTTTACCAGGAAAGTCCGACTGGAACAAGGTCCATTTACAGTGGAGGCCCGGGGAGAAAAGCTCCATAACATAATGGAACAATTACAACAAATGACAAAAATATTTCTGTACAGAGGCAAATATACAATCAGAGCTACATATCTTGATATGAGAACAGAATCCACGAATGACAGAAAATTTCTATACAGTGGCATATATACAGTCTAGGAGATTTTTTCTACCTTAGTTTGATTTGAGCAAGATTGGTATATATGGAGCAAAACTTTGAATTCCCTATTGGTAGTACAAGCATAAAAATAAAGGAATGGAATCTGGAAAATAATGTTATTTGGGAGATATGTCATAGTGTGAGAAATATTTTGTAGGATAGTAGTTCCTGATAGAGAGTACAGAATAGCTGATTTAAGCAGAGGAGATTAGGTGTGGCAAGTTAAGAGGAGAGCAGAAAAAGATTTTATGTGATACAGGGACAGAGCCATGATTGTAAGAGGTGTGACTTTAGTGATTTCATGAAAAGTGAGATGGATGGTGCAGAGGAGATACTTTGGGGAGGTTATACCATTCCCTAGCAATGGTGTGGGAGAACAGACTTTTCCCTGCAGTATTATTGACTTTAGTTATGCAGAGCAGGGTTTTGTTGGATGAGCGTAGAGGGCGATTTGCAGAATATTGGTTTAGAAGATGGTTTAGGGCTGGAGTTTTCTGATGGTTCCTTATTATGTTGAATGTGAGGACTAACTGGTGATAGCTAATTAGCTGAGGGAGTTCTAACCACTGTAGTTGCTTCAGGGCAAGACAGTGATGACTTTTAAAAGTGGAGTTGTTGGCGAATTTTGCAATTTTTATTGTAACATGACTCTAGTTTGTTTAGGTTGGTTTTCCTGATATGAATTAGGATTGGTGATGCATACATTAGGGTAGACAAGAGATGGGTTTGGCTAAGGAGATTCTAGCTTGGTCCAATAGGAACTGTTTGTGTTTGTATAGGGTTCTTAGTTTTGTATGTACCTTTGTGATGGTTTGTGAGATATGGGAATTAAAGTTTAGATTGTTATCTATTTCAACCCCAAGCAGCTTAGTATGAGGGGAAGGGGAGATTATGGTTCCATTTTTGGAGGTGATATTGAAGATAAGAGGTGTGGATTTGGATTTATTGGGGGTACAAAAGAGTAATTGTGTCTTGCTGGGGTTTAGAATGAGTTGGATATCAGTAATCCATTGTTCCACAGAGCAGAAGGATTCTTGGGTGAGCTTTTGAAGAGTGGTTATGGATGGGGCTGAGAAGATTAGGGTGGAGTCATCTGCGTACTGTATAAGTGATGCATGCAGGGTGGAAGTATGTAGTTTGTTAGTGAAAATGGTGAATAGTAAAGGACCCAGTATTGATCCTTGTGGGATGCCTATAGTAGTTGGTAATAGAGGAGATAGTGTGCTTTACCATTTAACTGATTGTTTTCTGTCTGAGAGATAGCTTCTAAACCACAAAGTAGTAGAGGGGGAGAAGGATGAGGTTGACAGAGTATCTAAGAGTAGGTTGTGGGAGACCATATTACACATTTTTGATAGATCTAGGAATATGGCTGAGATGAATTTGTTGTTTTTTAGACGGTTAATCTGATTGGTAAAGGAGAGTAGAGCAGTGGTTGTGCTATGGTTTGAGTGGAAACCATGCTGTGTGGGAGAGAGGAGGTTTTGTGAGGATAATAAGTGCATTACCTGGGTGTGAATACATTTCTCCAGAAGCTTGGAAAGGGGGGACAAGATAGCAATTGGCCGGTAGTTTGATAGTTCACAGGAGCTTCCACCTTTGTGAAGGGAAATTATATGTGACACTTTCCATAGATGGGGTACGTAGGTTTCTTGTATAGAGTGGTTTATAAGAATTGAAACATGGAAGGCTAGTGATTCTGCAGCTAATTTTAGAAAATTTGTGGGTAAACCATCTGCTGTGAGTGTGGTGGGTTTTAGTTTAGAGAGTAGCTTTTTAACTTAAGAGATTGGTACAGGTGACAGTGTGAAAGAGGGTATGTTAGTTTGTTCTACAGTTGGGGTGGTTTTAGTGTTCTCGTTGGATAGTTAGATTGATAGTTTGAGGATAGATTCTGTTAAGTGATGGTTGAATTCTGAAGCAATGCTATTATTATCAGAATTGTTGATGGGAGATGGGGTGGTGGTTTTGCCCGGTTTTAGAAGAGTATTGATGGCCTGCCAGAACTTTTGGGGGTTTCTAGAGTGCTTGTTTTGGATGTCTAAGAAGTAGTTCTTTTTATCTAGTTTTGTTTGGGTTTTGGACTTATTTCGTAGTTCTTGATATTTTTGTCTGTCTTGGATAGTGTTATTCTTTTTCCAGCTTTTCCAGGCATTGCCCCGGCTTTTATTAAGGCTTTTGTTGTCCTATTTAACCATGGCGCATAGTTAACTTTAGTCCTGAGTTTCCTGATGGGAGCTAGTATACTTAGTACATTCATAAAAGTAGTATTAAAAAAATCAACTGCCTGGTCTAAAGGTAGAGTTTTTAGTGGATTCCAGTCTTGTTGCTGAAGCATACTGTTAAGAGTTTGTGGATTGAATTTATGTTCATCCCTAGTCTTCTTAAATACCATGGGTTTGGGTATTTTTGCCTGTTTACAAAGGAGGAATGTGGGGTAGTGGTCACTCAAGGCATCAGGTAAGCAGCCCACATGATAATTTTCTGTGGGAATATTAACTAGTGTCCAATCTAGAATGGAGGTTCTATTGGATTTTTGTCTACTTTGGTGGGTTCTTGGATTAGTTGTGAGAATCCAAATAAGTTAATATGGTTTAAGGGGTTGTTGGGGTTGAAGGTTAGCCAGTCTAAGTTTAGGTCACCTAGCAGGATGGTTTCTTGGTGTAGGTTGGTTGTGGCCCATTGTAGTATCTCTTCTATTATAGGTGAGTTATTTCCTGGTGAATATAACTACAGAGGATGTTGATAGCAGGATGGTTTATTGGGGTAGGTTGATTGCGGCCCATTATAGTATCTCTTCTATTATAGGTGAGTTAGTTCCTGGTGAATATAACTACAGAGGATGTTGATAGCAGGATGGTTTATTGGGGTAGGTTGATTGCGGCCCATTGTAGTATCTCTTCTATTATAGGTGAGTTATTTCCTGGAGGAATGTAACTACAGAGGATGTTGATAGCAGGATGGTTTCTTGGGGTAGATTGATTGTGGCCCATTGTAGTATCTTTTCTATTATAGGTGAGTTATTTCCTGGTGAATATAACTACAGAGGATGTTGATAGCAGGATGGTTTCTTGGGGTAGGTTGATTGCGGCCCATTGTAGTATCTCTTCTATTATAGGTGAGTTATTTCCTGGAGGAATGTAACTACAGAGGATGTTGATAGCAGGATGGTTTCTTGGGGTAGATTGATTGTGGCCCATTGTAGTATCTCTTCTATTATAGGTGAGTTATTTCCTGGTGAATATAACTACAGAGGATGTTGATAGCAGGATGGTTTCTTGGGGTAGGTTGATTGTGGCCCATTGTAGTATCTCTTCTATTATAGGCGAGTTATTTCCTGGAGGAATGTAACAACAGAGGATGTTGATAGCAGGATGGTTTCTTGGGGTAGGTTGATTGGGGCCCATTGTAGTATCTCTTCTATTATAGGTGAGTTAGTTCCTGGATGAATATAACTAGAGGATGTTGATTCTCTTTTTGTTTTTAAGGGACATAATGGAGCCTAATGTCTCTGCATTCTGGAATTTGGGAAGTGGGGGTTTTAGTGGTTGGAGGTTGAGTGTATTTTTAAATAAGATTGCAACTCCACCTCCCTTTTTGGTACCTCTATCTTTCCTTAGGATGTTATAGACTGGGGGAAGAATTTCTTTGTTTTGTGTGGCAGGTTTTAGACAGGTCTCTGTAACAGGTAGTATGTCTGGGGAGTAGTGGGATATGAATGTGTGAAAGTCATGTAGTTTGTTGGATATGCTACATATGTTTATATTGATAATAAGTAGGTCTGACTTGTGTTTCTGGGATAGGATTGGGTTGCTTGGACATGGGTCGGGGTGTATGTCCCCCAAGATTAGTAGCCATTTGCTGAGGAATAGTGTGAGTTTTATGGCATAGGCTATATCTATGTGTTTTTCTTGGCTACTGTTAACTTTTTATGAGGTAGTATGGTTGCTGTTTTGTGTATCTAGAGTAAAGAGTTGTTGTTAAATAGTGTGGAGCATATTAGTATATTTGTGTGAGGTTGTGTGTGTGGGTGTGTGTGGCTGTGTGTTATGTGGTAGGTAGTGTTTGTTGGTATGTTAGTGTGTATGGATGTGGTGTAAGTGTATGGATGTGGTGTAAGCTAGAGTGCTGAGAGTTAGTACTATTAGTCCTAGTGTGCCTTGCATGGTCTGGGTGGGGTGTACAGAGGAGGTTGTTGTGAGGTGGAGGGTATGGAGTGGAAGTGGGAGTGGGTCTGATGACTAAGGGATGGTAATAGGCTGCTGTGGAGGGGGTGGAGATATATGGGCTATAAGTGTAGGAGTACTGGGGTGGGTGGAATTTGGGGGCAGGGAGGGGAGCAGAGTGAGCCTGAAGGGCGAACAGAGCAGGCTAGAGCAAGAGAACCTAAAGCTGCAGAAATCTATCAGTAACAGCAAGAGATTGACTGAGCAAGAAGGTAGCTTAGCCTAAAGATAAGGTAAGGTAAGATTCAATAATAACTAATCTGTGGTTAGTTTCCCTATGAGAGAGTGGGAAGTTGGAACTATAGAATGGAGAGTATGCTTTAACTAAAAACTCCACCCAGCTATGGCAAGAAGGATGGATTAGTAGAGTATGTTCCTACCTAGTAGGACAGGTAGACTACACAATTCCTTTTAGGTGCAGTGCATATTCCAGTAAGCCACAAAAGAGTACCTAAAATAAAATAGTTCCTAGTACTAGCAGAATTATTTTGGAAAAGCCTAAACAGGAAAAAGTGTACACATATAACTGAACATGTGCATGTTTTTTTACTAGCATTTGATTAAGGAAAAAAGGGGGGGGGGAGTGCAGAAAATGATCCAAAGGTATTTGAACCAATGACCATGGTAGGTAAGGAGTATGAGAGGTAGAGTGATCGTGCTGCCTTTATCGTTATTTATTTTATGTTTGTAGTACAGAAACAAACATGAAACTTATGACTGAAGCTATAGTACTATCAGACAAGATAAGGCAAGTGACTGAAGAAGCAATATAACAAACTCATTAAGGGAAAATATTTATAGTATTTAAACCACATAAGTAATTTAACAAAATAATCTTTCTCGGTCACTCACGTCCCCCGGAATCTCTTTTAAAGTTTTTTTGTCTAGTCCTTCTAGCATGTCGAGGGATCAGTTGCTAGTGTCCTCTCCTGCTCAGCTGGTGAACCTGGGAATATTGAGGCAATGTTACAATTGCCTCATGTACCTGAACAACCCTCTCCTCCTCCCACAAAACACAAATACATGCGAGAGATGCAACTATACGGCCAAATTGGAGGCTGAGCTCTCTCAACATAGGACTGGCAAGACCAGTCAGGAGGAGAAGGTTACCACACACACTATAGACCCAGTCTCACATAGTACCATCACAACCTCAAATCATACACATAAACACACAAAGACATACTCGGCTCTGATCAAAAATCTACCAAAACAGCAGAGGCCACCAAAGCAGACACCCAAACAACCACCACCTCAGAACACAACACCTGCAACACATAGACCTCACAGTCAGAGTGTCAAACAGTCACAGCCCTTAAGGCCAAACACAATGCCAGACACACTAGTCATTGGTGACTCCATAGTCAGACACACTGACATCCCGCTCACCAGACTGAGTAAGGAGAAGGTCACAGTAAGCTGCCTGTCGGGCGCTAGAATCCGCCACATAACGCAAGCACTCAGGTCTCTCAACAGCAGGTACAAATATGACTCAGTCATTGTCCACGCTGGTGTAAACGACCTGAGACATACCTCCTTGTACTACATGAAAAGAGACATTGAGGAGCTCTCTGATTATGTAGCCCAGGCAGGTATGACCCTGACCTTGAGCAGTATCCTACCTTCACCAAGAATGATGCCACAATACAGAGATAAGATGATCAGCTTTAACAATTGGCTTAAACTCTGGTGTCATTCAAAGGGGATCCAATGTCTGTCTGCCTGGGATGACATGCTGGACAAGCCACGCTGCTTCAAGGGACGGCTTGCACCTGTCACCCTGGGATTCGGATATTGGCAAAGGCTCTTGCCACCCCATAGTGCCTTTTTTAGGCAAGGCTCAAATTCTAAACCTACCACCCTAGAACACAAAAAGGAAAAAACTAAGGGTAATGCTGCTCAATGCCAGAAGTCTAAATCTCAAAATGCACGCACTCGAGGCCCTTCTCAGTATGGAGAACATCGATGTCTGTGCAGTGACAGAAACCTGGTTCAAGGCTCCTGAGAGCACCCCAGCACTATCAGGTTTTACCTCTTATCATGCGTTCCGGCCCCAAAATCCGGACAATACCAAGAAAGGAGGGGGTATCCATATTCATCAAAGACACCCACACCTCAAGACTGGTGGCAACGCACGATGCATCGGAGACCATCCAGGTGCAATTAACCATAGGCAAGACTGCTCTGCAAATTGTAGCATGTTACAGGCCACCCTCACAAACTCAGGAACCTCACATGGCCTTCCTGAAAACACTAGAGGGATAAATGTATCACCAAACACCATCATACTAGGTGACTTCAATTACCCTAATATAGACTGGGAACACTACTCAAGCCCAAACACCCTAGCCCAAAAGTTCCTGGAATTCATAAACTCAAATGCCATGGAACAACTAGTCACCATCCCCACAAGAGGAGAAAACATACTTGATCTCATCATCACGAACATGGGAGCACAATGTTCAACACCGGAAGTATACCCCTCACTGGTGAGATCAGATCACAAACTAATCTCGCTGGAGGTCCTCATCCCACCCCCACCTGAAATAAAAAGACCACAGTAAAGAACTTCTCGAAAGCCGACTTCACACTTCTAAAGACTAGTGTGGTCTCCTTTAAGGCCCCGAGCCGACGGAAAACAGTACTCAAGCCGCTGAATCACTTACAAATGCCTTCTACCAGCACCTGCAGGACTGCATGGATAAGGCAATCCCAAGCAAAACAAAGACTCTTTGTACCAAAGGCAAGCGTCCACTCTGGTGGACCCCAGCCATAAACAAACTCTACAACAAAAGGAGGAAGCTACTACAAGATAGAGCAAAATCCTTAAAAGGTAAGACACCCTTGATCACTATAAGTAAAAACTAAGAGCTCTCATAAAATCATCCAAAGCAAATTTTGAGAGAAAAATAGCTAAAGACTCAAAAGACAATCATAAGGCCTTCTTTAGCTATGTTAGAAACCTGGGAGGAAACTCCCAGATATGCTCAGAACTAGTTCAAAATGATGTGAAGATTATTGATCCCACAGACACTGCCAACATACTGGCTGACAGGTTCAGTGCAAACTTCCCCCCTCCCCAAAAGGAGAGATATCTATACCAAGCGATTGCAGCCCCCAAACATCTCCAACGCCCAAGTGAGAACTGCTCTCTCCAAAGCAAAAACACAGCATCCATGGGACCTGATGGTGTCCCCGGCTGTGTGCTCCACGAACTCAACGAGGAATTAAACCCACAGCTAGGACAGCTGTTTAATCATAGTCTTACCTCTGGATATGTACCCAGCGAGTGGCGCACTGCAACTGTGGTCCCACTTCACAAAGGCGGTGCCTCCACCGACCCTGGAAATTACCGTCCCATTAGCTTGACAAGCCTTATCTGCAAAGCCATGGAGAGGATCATAATGGACCTCATAAATAAAGACATAGGGAATTTGCAGACTTTGGATCCATCCCAGTTTGGCTTTGTCAAAGGCAGATCATGCCTTCTAAACTTGGTTGACTTTTTCGAAACAGTCACCAAAGCCATTGATGAGGGAAAGGCAGTCCATACAGCCTACCTCGATCTGGCGAAGGCCTTTGATACAATACCCCACTCGGGTATCATTGAAAAACTCATCAGCTTAAATGTTAACCCATACATCACAAGATGGGTTGCAAACTGGCTGAGTGACAGAACCCACAGGGTCAGAGTTGCTGGCGCCATGTCAGACTCAAAGCCTGTCACAAGTGGTGTACCACAGGGCTCAGTCCTGGGCCCACTCTTGTTTGGCATCTACTTTTCAGTACAAGCAAACACAGGAGGGTTATGGCTGACAAAGTTTGCAGATGACTGCAAACTGGGCGCCATAGTAGAAAACACATCTGACACAGATATCCTTCAGAAGGGTCTCACAGAAATGGATAACTGGTGCCAGAGCCATGGCCTAAAGTTAAATGCCAAAAATGCATAGTCATACCCTTCGGGAAAAACAAGGTTACCCCTAGCTACCAAATAGGTGGCAATCCACTGAGTACAGAAGAAGTTATCAGGGACCTGGGGACCCAGGTTGATAGTAGTCTGTCATTCGACACCCATGTAGCTAAAGTAGTTAGGAAGACCTTCTACATTGCCCACCTTATCATGAAGGGATTCTCATCTAGATCAAGGGAGGTCATAGTCTCCCTATACTCATCACTCATCAGACCAATGATTGAGTACAATGCCCCATTCGAATGTATCTGACCCGACACTTGCAGCAGCTGGAGAGGCCACAAAAGTTCCTCACCAAAAGGATAAAGGGTCTCAAACATCTGTCCTATGCTGCCCGACTGAAAGAACTCCAGCTCTATTCAGTCTTACCGCTTGCTCAGAGGTGACCTTTGCCTAACATACAAGGCCATGTCAAACCCAGATTTGATGAATATGCTTCACCTCAAAAATCTAGATCCGTCAGAGCCACAAGGGCGGAGACTTAAACCTCGACACGGCTATTAATAGGACGTGCTGGAGGGATAGATTCATCACCCAAAGACTCCCTATGCTGTGGAATAAAATCCCGGTATATGTGAGGCAGAGCACCTCGCTGGCCTTGTTCAAGAGAAATCTTGACCAATGGATGGGAGATCGCAGATATACCCCAGGGATTACCTCAGTGTCACTGCTCAACAGAGGCACAGCAAAATAATGGGTATAGTTCCCCATACTAAAGGGGTGGCGTAAGCCACAAAACTATGGGCTAGGCTTGTAAATGCCCTCGGGCAGATAGCCTAGTATGAACCTATGAACCTATGAACCTATAAGACATAATGGTTGGTAATAATGTTTATAAAGGTTCTACAAGACCTGATAATTTACAATAGTGTTTTAAAGCAAATATACACATAATTCATTTCTGGAAGACGTTGTCTTGTTCGATTCTCAGCTAAAGCTTCTTCTGTGTGGAGACATGCATGAATGGGCATACCTTCGTTGAAGGTTGTACATCAGGGCTGGCAACTCGGTACGTAAAAATCTACTGCCTATCATTAGTGGACCGGAGTTCTGGTGTGGCGACCCCTAACCGGGAAAAAGCCGAAAGATACAACAACATTAGTATTACTTAAATGCAAAGAGGCAAATGAAGGAAAATTTGAGTTTTATAGAGTTTATGATATGCATAAGACAACCAATGGAAAAGTAGCTGAGAATTATGAGGATAGAACAATGCAAACATTAGCTGAAAGATGTTAATACAGTGTTTTGGATTAGTCAATAATTTTATTTAGCACTTTTATCCACAAATAAAAAGGACTTCATCAGAATACATACAAAAATAAGGTACATACGTATTATCGCAACCAGATTTTCACAACAGTGGTTGCTTCTGGATCAGTGAATGTGTAAGTTAATGTGCTTGAAATGGAAAACAGTGTGTTTTCTTTAACAAAACAGGTTGTTTTCCAGAGTGCTACCAACACAAAGTACACAACATGCTGTTATTGTTTCTTCGTGCTCTTTACTGGCGGCAGCATGTTGCTGCATTGCAAGGCCGCCCACTGAATGTTCTTTGTCAGCCGATGCTGTGAAATAACGGCCATTCTACGTACATTCATTCCAGTTTGGCTTCAATTGTCAGGGCTGCTGCAGCATCCTTGACCGCTGTAGCTGAATGCAAGAATTGGTTAAGGCATTCAGTAGTGGCTTGCCAGTAACAGCAGGTATTCAGGCTTCTGAGGAATGTGGTTATTTATTTGCATGTGCATTTTTTAAGCGTAGTGGAAAGTTGTCGGATCAGAGATATATGCATCTTTTTTGAATTTGGCACCCTCGCTGCAATGTTTTGGCCCTTTTTTCCCCCCAATTCCAACTTATATGACATGACTGAACTAATTTTATTTGGAAATCAAGCACAATGCCTCTTTGCACTTGAATCCCGATCATGACAAATGTTCGTTAATGTTGATAAAATGTAATATAGAGTGGTTTTCTTTTAACAATACACCTTATTTTCTGGACTGCTATCAGTACAACGTGCAAGACATGCTGTTGTTCTTTCTACTGGCAACCGTGTCGCATCCTGCAAGTCTGCCCGTTGAACGATGTGCCAGTAAACACCATTAAGAAAGAACAACAGCATGTCTTGCACACTGTATCGATAGCAGTCCAGAAAATAAGGTGTACTGTTAAAAGAAAACACACTATATTACATTTTAACAACATTAACGAACATTTGTCATGATCGGGAAGCAAGTGCTATTACAGCGATAATACGTAAGTACCGAAAAAATAAACAGCCTCATTAAATATCCTACCAACCAATCTGATTGAATGATACATGGACCAGTCAACAAAAGCTAAAACATTCCATGCCCTTCTACAGACATTAATTCATTTAATCTATAAAAAATACATACAATGAAGTACCCTACCTAAAAGATCACCATAACAATATAAAAATGTTTTATTTTACAACTTCCTTAGATACTTTACATTATACCGTCATAAATAGGAACCTGGAAACCTTATAGTTCAGACCCTGACTTTAATTTTAAACACATTGAAGATAACAAACAACTTGTTTTCAAGTTTATCATTATTTATCAGCTACAGCAAAGTTTGAGGGGAGGCTCTTACAAAATGAGATTTTTGAATTTAAAGAGCTGCAGTGGCAAATACGAGTTAATGTCACAGAATTTACTGGGCTAAATGATCAATGTTCTATAAGCAGTGTTTTAAAATTAAAGGCAGGGTCTGAACTATAAGGTTTCTAGGTTCCTATTTATGAAGGTATGATGTAATATATCTAAGGGAGTTTTAAAAGAAAAAAACATTTTGTACTGTTATGGTGACCTTTTAGGTAGGCTAATTCACTGTATGTATTTTCTATAGATAAGATGAATTAATGTATGTAAAAGGGCGTGGAATGCTTTAGCTTTTTTTGACTGGTCCATGTATCATCCAAACAGATTGGTTGCTAGGATATTTAATGAGGCTGTTCATTTTTGTATGTATTCTGCTAAAGTCCTTTTTATTTGTGGATGAAAGCGCTAAATAAAATCACTAGCGGTATGATCTTTGGCTCCGGTCTTGTTTGTGGATTATTAAGTTTATTTTTTCATCTTCTTTGTGGTTTAAGTTTGTTTTGGATTAGTAAATGATGGAACACACATGGAAAACATACAAAAAGTTAAGAAATAAATTATTTAGGAAGAACCAGCAATGAAAAGCATGGAGTGACTGGGATAACAGAAGCAGTCTATGGGCTGTATAAATAGTGGAGGATTACTATGGAGAGTAAACGTGGAGGTTACCTGGTCACTGAAGCCTTTACATCCTGGTGATTTTTGATATGGTTGATCCATAAATTTTTAAATGATGAGAGAGAAGAGAGATATAAGAAATAGTTAAGACTGCAAAGGATCACGTGGTGATGGCATGGTGTGCGACTGAAAGAAAGGGAGTCCAGAGCACAGTGGGTAGCTATGATTTGTGTGTTTACTCTTCAGGGTGGGCAGAAGTTGCTATACAGAAGAAGTTTAAAAGGTTTGTCCTTTTATTGTTTTTGAAATGTGTTTTTGTGTCTTGGCTGGAACAATGAGAATGGTTTTCAGTGTCAGCCATGGACAGAAATGTATGTAATTATAACACCTTGAGAAGTGCAAATGGAAATCTCACAACTTTAATGGAACCATAAAGAAAATAAATTGCTGGTAGGACTACACATTTATCAATTCAGACATGAATTGTTAATATATGAACTGAAGCCAAAAGAGGAAATGTTCTCTGACAGCTTTTAACAAAAACTAACCTGCAGAATGTCAATAAAATCATTAAAAATAGTGGGAGACACAAGTGAGTGCCGGTTCTATACAATGGCACAGGAAAAAATGTATATCATATATGAGGCAGTGATATTATTATAAAGGAGATTTGTATACTCAAAATCACATGTGCTGTTTCTTGTGCTGAAACATAGATGGCTCAGATCAGAATAATTGGTGCACCATGTTTCAAAAATGGTGCCTCTTGCCAGATTTTTGTAGAAAGGGGAAAAAGTAAATATTTGACTAAACAAAAGTTGGACCAAGGATACAGAATGTACTTTCTCCTCAAGCTCAAGGTAAGAAGCATACCTCTCAACTATACAGATTTTTGCAGAATGTCCAGATTTTTATCTCATAGTTTTGGTCTGTTTTTCATAAAATTATAGTTTCATTTCCTGGCAAATCAGTAAAGACTGAAGTAAAAAATAATGATAAATATTTGAGTGTCAGACTTCGCACCCTTCAGAAAATTCATGGTAATTGTTATTCTGTCAATGTTCTAAGTTTGTAAGAGCACTGTTTAAAATGTATCCTTATTTTGGGGACTTTGTTCACCCATTATTTATGGCTTTGACCACATTTCTTGTTCTAAGAGGTTGAGAGATATAATGTGTGTTTGTGCATCATGCCTCTCTCATGTATTTATTAACATTTATTTAACCGTAAAAATCTGACTGGGTCAAAGCCCATTTTCAGTGGATTCCCAGGGAGAAAAGCTCCAAAGTATTACAAAACATTTTAAGTACAATCATCTTACAATCTTCTATAAAACAGAAAACATCTGCAGTATATATAATTGTAACACATTGGATATAATATAAAACCATTGGTTAAGAATCAGTACAAGTTATATGACAATCATTTAATATTTAAAGAAATTTTAGAGAGTTTTTAGAGAAATTAAAGTTAAGTTAGTTTAATACGAACAGGAATTGCAATATGAAGTGCAGGAGAAATAGTCTTATGCTTTATTTTGAGAGAAAGTCAGGGAAGAGAATTTGATAGTAGTGAGGAAGTAAGTGAAGAAGGAAGAGTAAGGAGGTATAAGGAATGAAAAGGTACTTGCTCACCTTTAGGGATATAGTTTATCTTGATTTTTAGCTCAAACAAAGCCAGATTTTAGCTAGGAAGTTTTTCAGAGCAGTTTTGAAAGACAAGAAGGTGGGTGTAAACCTGATGGATACAGGTGAGGAGCTGCAGGCCTTAGCAATGAGTGCAGAAGATGCCCAAGAGATTTGCTAGGTTTGTAGACAGAGAAGAGTTTTTTGTCACTGGATCACAATGACTGACTGGAAACATAGTTGTGTAGAATGTGCTTTAATTTTATACAAGTTCAAAGTTAATATATATAAACCCGCATTGTTCTGGCTATATTTTGTTATTAATGTTGCTGTAACAGTTAGAAAAATGCATTTTAGGTTTATATATGTTTAAATGTTAATATAAATAAAACAGTATCAGTCTGGTTATATTTTATGTTTAATATTTTGTCAGTTCTTCTGCTTGTGTTTGAATGTTGGTATCCCACAATTCCATTGGATTGGGTTGGGTTACATAATTATGTATGCACATTTTATGTTAATAAGGGTCAGGAGTTTTGGCTAGTTGTACCTATTTTTTATGGGCCTTTGTCCAGATTTTTGATATCTCCAGGTTGAGAGGTATGTCTACATACCATCTACCCTAGAACACAGGTCACATACCAATTGGTCTGCTTATAGGGTGCAATGTCTACATTATCCTTGGCTTGTGCATTTGTTTTCATAACATAACAAATCCCCCCTCCATGTTTTTGCTTCATCTCATATGTCGTCATGGCTGTGGCAGCAATCTTTGGTGTGTGTTGATTCTGTCTGTATTATACAAATATCACAGTTGGAGTCAATGATTGTTCAAAATCTGTAGTCCTCCAGACAGCTGTTCCGACAGAGAATGCATATGTTAATCTTGATTTCTAAATAATGAACAGGAAAAGGCTTAGCAGACAGCCATGATGTATGTACCTGATCACTAGACCAGAGATATACATCACTTCACACATTTCAACATATTTAGACACCATGTATGTAATCTAGTGGTCTACCCACTTGGGGATATAGGTATTTATGGCCACATCTGACAGTGTTGAGTGAATACCTCAGTGTGGATTTGTGTCAAATGCCTTGACCTGATCAAGTTCTACATGATGATAGTGTTCTCATCATACATTCCCTCAATGATCTTGGGTATCTAACAGATGTAAAAGACATGGATTTAGCATTAACAACTCCCACATGTATGTTGCACATAGCCGGGATATTACTAGTGTCCATATATAAAAGGTTCATGATTTCTCATCAAGAAAATACAGGCCCTACAAACCATGCCATGGTGTATATGGAAAGACTGAAAGGGCTGTCAGTGTAATCTGTATTATATAGGATAAGGTGACTTGTAGCTGGCATACAGGCCAGTCTCTGACGCTGCCCTGATGGGAATACTGCACATCTGCAAATCGGCTATAGCTGATGACATCAGCAGTGTCTGGTGATGAGAAAATTCTAATAGTAGTGTGCCACATGCTGTTGTAAAATGCTCTCTATAATGTCAAGTAACTGAACACACACACAAACACACACACACACACACACACACACACACACACACACACACACACACACACACACACACACACACACACACACACACACCCCAGTTCACTGCAGTAAGAACAGAACTCCTACCTAAGTACACTGACTGGAAAGCTCAGTATTTAAGGAATGTGCCACAGCTCATGCCTGACTTGGAGAGTGTCAGACAACAGTTTATATGTAATGACATCACCAGTGTCTGTTGAAAAGCAAATGCTAATAGCAGTGTCCACATGCTGGTGTTAAATGCTTTTTTTAATGTCAAGCAAGTGCACAAGCCCCCCCCCCCACACACACACACACACATATACACATACATACATACACACACACACACACACACACAGACACACACACACACACACACACACACACACACACACACACACACACACACCCCCAGGTGACTACAGTGAAATAGAACACCTACCTAACTAAGGACACAGACTAGAGAACTCAGTACTTTACGGAAGCGCCACAGCACAAGAGTGAAGATGTTGGAATGCCAGCATGAAATTAATGTGTAGACATGTTCATAGGTACATAGGTTCATAGGTTCATACTAGGTTATCTGCCCTAGGGCATTTATAAGCCTAGCCAGAATGTGTTTGGCTTTCGCCACCCATTTTAAATGTATTTTGCTATGCCCTTTTTCGAGGTTAGTATACTGTGCCTCTGTCTAACAGTGACACAGAAGTGATACCCGGGGTAAACCTACGATCTCCCATCCACTCATCAAGATTCCTCTTGAATAGAGTCAATGAGGGACTCTGCCTAACCTGGACTGGGATTTTATTCCAGAGTGAAGGGAGCCTCTGGGTTATGAATCTGTCCCTCCAGCATGTCCTATTTATTTCAGTGCTGAGGTTCAAGTCTCTCGAGCCCGTAGCTCGATGGGATTTGGATTTTCTGAGGTGCAGCATGTCCATTAATTCCGGGTTGGGCATGGCTTTATATGTCAGGCACAGATCACCTCTGAACAGGCGGTATGCCACTGAGTAGAGCTGGAGTTTCTTTAACCGGGCAGCATATGGCATCTGTTTGAGCCCTTTGATCCTCTTGGTGAGGTACTTTTGGGGTCCTTCCAGTTGCTGCAGGTGTCTGGTAAGGTACATCCCAAAAGGGGCATTGTACTCAATCATGGGCCTAATGAGGGATGAGTAAAGAGGCACGATGACCTCCCCTGATCTAGATGTGAATCCCTTCATGATTAGGTGGGCTATATAAAATGTTTTTCTAACCACTTTGGCCACGTGGTTGTCAAATGAGAGATTGCTATCAACTTGGGTCCCCAGGTCCCTAATTACTTCTTCTGTACTTAATGGATTACCACCTATGTGGTAATTTGTGGGCACTTTGCTTTTGCCAAAGGAGATGACTATACACTTTTTGGCATTTAACTTGAGGCCATGGCTCTGGCACCAGTTGTCTGTTTCTATGAGGCCCTTTTGGAGGATGCTTGTGTCGGCTGGAGAGTTGATTATGGCACCCAGTTTGCAGTCATCTGTGAACTTGGTCAGCCACAGTCCTTCCGTGTTGGCCTGTACCTCCGAGAAATATATACCGAACAAGAGAGGTCCCAGGACTGAGCCTTGTGGGACACCACTTGTAACTGGTTTGGAGTCTGACATGGCTCCAGCAATTCTAACCATGTGGGTTCTGTCTTTGAGCCAGTTTGCAATCCATCTAGTGACATAGGGGTTTATATTTAAGCTGGTGAGCTTATCTATAATGCCCGAGTGGGGTATTGTATCAAAGGCTTTTGCGAGGTCCAGGTAGGCTGTGTGGACCACCTTCCCCTCATCAATGGCCTTGGTGACTGTTTCAAAGAAATCAACCAGGTTTAAGAGGCAGGATCTGCCCTTAACAAAGCCGAACTGGGTAGGATCCAGTGTCTGTAGGTCCCCAATATCTTTATTTATGAGGTCTATGATGATCCTTTCCATAGCTTTGCAGACCAAGCTAGTCAGGCTTATGGGGCAATAGTTTCCAGGATCTGTTGAGGCACCACCTTTATGGAGAGGGACCACTGTTGTTGTACGCCACTCTTTGGGCACATATCCTGTAGTAAGGCTGAGATTGAACAGTAGTTTTATGTTTGGGTTTAGCTCTTCTTGGAGTTCATGAAGGACGCACCCCGGGACACCTTCTGGTCCCATTGATGCTGTGTTTTTTGCTTTGGAGAGGGCGGCTCTTACCTGAGCATCTGAGATGTCATGGGGGCAGCACTCTGCTGGGACAGATATTTGCCCTTTTGGTGGGGAGGGGGGGAGATGTTTGCGCTGAACCTGTCAGCTAGGATGTTGGCAATGTCTGTGGGTTCAGTGTATTTTTTTGTTATTTTGGACTAATTCTGAGCATATCTGGGAATTCCCACCCAGGTTCCTAACATAACTAAAGAAAGCCTTGTGATTATCCTTAGTGTCCTGTGCAATTTTTCTCTCGAAGCTGGCCTTAGACAATTTTATGAGTGCCCGTAGTTTTTTGCTAATACTGATCAGTGATGCCTTTCCTTTTTGGGATTTTCCTCTATCATTTAGTAGCTTCCTCCTTCTATTGTATAGTTTGTTTATGGCTGGGGTCCACCAGACAGGACGTCTGCCTTTGGAGGATTGGGTCTTGGTTTTATTTGGGATTGCATGATCCATGCATTCCTGAAGGTGTTCATAGAATGCATTTATAAAGGATTCGGCGGTCTGGGCAGTATTTTCCACACGCCCGGGGGCTTTGAAGGATTCCACCTCGGTTTTGAGGAGTGTGCAATTTGCTTTAGAGAAGTTTTTCACTGTGGTTTTCTGGGCAGGGGGTGGGGTCGGGATGTGAATATCCAGTGAGATTAGTTTTTGGTCTGATCTTACCAGTGAGGGATACACTTCTTGTCTGGAGCATAGAGTCCCCATGTTGGTGATGATCAGGTCCAGTATGTTTTCCCCTCTTGTGGGAGTGGTAACAAGTTGTTCCATAGCATTTGAGTTTATAAATTCTAGGAACCTTTGGGCTAGGGTGTTGGAGCTAGAGTAATGCTCCCAGTCAATGTTTGGGTAGTTGAAGTCGCCCAATATAATGGTGTTTGGAGAGACCTTCATATTTTCCAGTGTTCTCAGGAAGGCCGAGTGGAGTTCCTGGGTTTGGTAGGGTGGTCTGTAGCAGGCTATAAACTGGAAGGCAGTTTTACCCACTGTTAGTTGCACATGGATAGTCTCTGATGCTTCGTGCTTTGCCACCAACCTGGAGGTGTGGGTATCTTTGATGAATATCGATAATCCCCCTCCTTTTGTGGTTCGGTCCAAGTTTTGTGGCCGAAAAGCATGGTATGAGGTATAACCTGGTAGTGCTGAGGTGCTCTCGGGAGCCCTGAACCAGGTTTCTGTTACTGCACAGATATCGATGTTCTCCATGCTAAGGAGAGTTTCGAGTGCATGCATCTTGAGGTTTAGACTTCTGGTGTTGAGTAGCATTACTCTTAGTTTCTTATCCCTTGTGATACCTATGGAGGTGGGTTTGTCTTTTGAGCCTTGCCTAAAAAAGGCACTATGGGGGTAGCAAGAGCCTTTGCCAATATCCGAAAGCCCAGGGGTGACAGGTGCAAGCCGTCCCTAGCGAAGCATCGTGGCTTGTCGAGCATATCATCCCAAGCTGACAGGCATTGGATCCCCTTTGAATGACACCAGTACTTAAGCCAATTGTAGAAATTGATCATCTTGTCTTCATATTGTGGCATCATTCTTGGTGAGGGTAAGATGCTACTCAAGGTCAGGGTCATACCGGCCTGGGCTACATGCTCAGAGAGCTCCTTTACGTCTCTTTTCATGTAGTCCAGGGAGGTACGTCTCAGGTCATTCACACCAGCATGGACAATGACTGAGTCATATTTGTACTTGCCTTTGAGTGACCTGAGTGCTTGTGTTATGTGGCGGATCCTAGTGCCCGACAGGCTGCTCACCGTGACCCTCTCCTTGTTCAGCCTGGTGAGCGGGACGCGTGACGATAGAGTCACCTATTACAAGTGTATCAGGTGTGTTGTTTAGTCTTAACGGCTGTGACTGTTCGGCACACTGGCTTTGTGAGATATGTGTTGCACGTGTTTTGTTTAGGGGTAGCGGTTGCTTGGGTGTCTGCTTTGGATGTCTCTGCTGCTTAGGCAGATCTTTATTTAGAGCCTCCGAGTATGTTTTTTTGTGATTATGTGTTTGGTTTGCTGTCGTGGTAGGTCTATGTGAGACTGGAATTGTAGTGAGTGTGGTTTCCTTCTCCTCCTGACTGGTTATGCCAGTACTGAGTTGAGAGAGCTTAGCCTCCAGTTTGGCTATATGGTTGCATCTCTCACATGTGTTGGAATTTGTTGGGAAGAGGAGAGGATTGTCTGTGTACATGAGGCAGTTGTAACATTGCCTCAAGATTCCCAGATTCACCAGCTGGACCAGAGAGGAGATTGACTACTGACCTTTGGACATGCTAGAATAATATTGGGAATTCTTTAATAATTGAAAACAAGGGCCAGTGGGGAGTGAGGGTGTAGTGATTTTAATTTTTAGTGCTGAATTATATAATTGCTTTAGTGAGCAAGTGCCAGGTAACTTATGTGTTACAGGTAACTTAAATGCAAAAATGACAAACAGTAACTTTCTTTCAAGTGAAACAAGGAAATAAGTACAGTAAGCAATGCAGATATCACTAGTGATCCACAGAAGCACTGAGAAGCCGCGTATTAGGTGGAATTAGCGTTCCAGGGAAATAACAAGCAAACAAACAACAAGCATATAAACAAAGCTAGATTCAGCAGGCCTGGATCTAGTCTATGCTACTGCAAACAAGATGTACCAATTTCAGTAAGATACAGTTCAGATATTCAGGCACTATAAACCTTTAACCAGAAATTCCCAGCCCAGAAGGGCAGAGTCCAGCCTCTTCTCCCACAAGAGTGCAGACCACGAACCTTCTTAATGTAAAATAACTGGCCTGAAGCCCAAGTGCTTAAACCAGAACTAATACACTTTAAGAATAACAGACACTGGGCTCTCAATCAGCAGTTCCCAACTTAGAAGGATGAAAGCTACCTGTCCTGCCACCACAGTGCATGCCACAAACCTTCCTAATGTAAAACAACTGGTCTGAAGCCCAAGTGCTTAATCCAAAAGACTTAGAATGATAGCTACACTTTAATCAAGTTACTACCAAGCAGTAATAAATACAATTGAATACTTTAGATAATGCCTGGATTAGTGCTCAAGTTACACAAACAAAGCTAGATCCAGCAGGCGCGAATCCAGTCTATGCCACAGCAAACAAGGCGCACCAACTTCAGTAAGAAGCAGTTCAGATATGCATGCACTATAAGCCTTTAACCAGAAATTCCCAGCTCAGAAGGGCAGAGTCCAGCCTCTCCTCCCACAAGAGTGCAGACCATGAACCCTCTTAATGTAAAATAACTGGCCTGAAAGCCCAAGTGCTTAAACCAGAATTAATACACTTTTAGAATAACAGACACTGAGCCCTCAATCAGCAGTTCCCAACCTAGAAGGATGTAAGCTACCTGTTCTGCCACTACAGTGCAGACCACAAACCCTCTCAGTGCAAAACAACTGGTCCGAAGCCCAAGTGTTTAAACCAAAAAGCTTAGAATGAGTTACACCAAGCAGTAATAAACACAATTGAGTACTTTTAAGATGATGCAAAAGTAAAAAAAAAAGTAGGCAGAAACACAAGTACAGTAAAAGCAGATGAATTTATTTATTTATTTTTTTTTCTGAACAAGTGCTGAGATCAAAGAAACATATTTGAATGCTGAAACTAGAAAACTGGCTAGTTATAAGAAAAAAAAACTAAGCTAGAAGGCTTCCCTCCAACACAGAAGGGTTTGGGGGCTCAGAAGCCTACAAATAGTCTATACCACTTAACAGGAAAGGCAGGAAACAAGCTTAATTTTTTTTTCTGTTTCCCAGATGCTCTTTTTGTACACAGTAGGAGTGCTGAGTAGCAGATTTGTGTGATGGTTGGTACACATTTCTACTGCTTTCCATGTTTGCATGTAGTTAAGCACAAATGTGAGGCTCATTGCTAAAACTATGAGAGTTAGTATTGAGTTTATGAAACACACCTGCTGCTTAGCTTACTCTGTGGCAGCAGGTACAAATGCATTGATGCATTCCTTTTTTCATCCC
The DNA here is from genome assembly GCF_019279795.1 of Protopterus annectens. Lineage (NCBI taxonomy): Eukaryota > Metazoa > Chordata > Ceratodontiformes > Protopteridae > Protopterus > Protopterus annectens. The sequence continues at coordinate 1,356,962,254 of NC_056739.1, forward strand.
AGATGATAGAGGGTCGGAATACATGGGCATGTAATAATCTTAAGAATATGATCTCACTGCACTCAGTTGAGTGAGCAAATGAGATGGGCCCAGAAGGAGTATCCAAACACAAATTTACAAGAGGGGCGGGCAGTTGCAAGGCCACTAAGATTAACCCCAAAACAAAAACAGGGAGAGTGGGTGGGACTAACTGAAGAGCAGAGTCAAAACTTCCAGTTCAGTTAATATTCCTTCCACATCGTTAAAATCTATTTAAATACTGTATTTTCTTGAAAAAAAAAAAGTGCAGATAAAGGTACTTAAATTCTCTTATAAGTCCAGTTGAATACAGCAAGATCTTAGCCGGCCAAAGCTGAGGTTTTTAAGCAGAAAATATTTCACACTACCACTTAAATAGGCAAGGAGAGGAAATCAAAGAATGTGGCTACCCCCACACCTGTAATTACTAGCAAATAACAAAATTCAGCAAACACTGACTAACTTCCAGTTCAGTTAATATTCCTTCCACACAGTTAAAATCAATTTAAATACTGTATTTTCTTGAAAAAAAAGTGCAGATAAAGGTATTTAAATTCTCTTATACATCCAGTTGAATACAGCAAGATCTTAGCCGGCCAAAGCTGAGGTTTTTAAGCAGAAAATATTTCACACTGTACCACTTAAATAGGGAGGACAGGAAATCAAAGAATGTGGCTACCCCCACACCTGTAATTACTAGCAAATAACAAAATTCAGCAAACACTGACCAACTTCCAGTTCAGTTAATATTCCTTCCACACAGTTAAAATCAATTTAAATACTGTATTTTCTTGAAAAAAAAAAGTGCAGATAAAGGTGCTTAAATTCTCTTATACGTCCAGTTGAATACAGCAAGTTTTTAGCCGGCCAAAGCTGAGGTTTTTAAGCTGCAAGTATCAAAATACTGGCAATCCATGGGATTGGATTGGTAACTGCAGTATACACTCTTATGCTTTTCTGACTGGATAGATATACACATAACTCCTAGTTGACTGCATCAGAGAAAACAGAGCCACCACCTATCTAAGTACACGGACTGGAGAACTCAGTACTTTATGAAAGTGCCACAGTACAAGTCTGACTTTTACAATGCTGCGGGACAATTTGTAGTGGATAACATCGGCAGTGGATGTTGGAGTGAAGATGTTGGGAGGCCTGCATGAAATGGATGTGTAGGTATGCTCATCTGTCAAGATATTTCAAGTTCTGCATGTTACCAGATTGATGAGTGTACAATGTGTATTATGTGGTGGTTATGTAACAATGTGCAGGTATACTTTAAGAGACAGCTTTAAAAACTATATGCAAGCAGCTGTCCACATTACTACAAGTATTTGAAGATCTGAATTTGTATTGTCATTATAAAGATGTGCATGGTATATCATGCAACATTTCTTATTAATTTATGTAGTGCAGTTGACATATTTGTGAACAAGTACTGGAAGCTGGCATTACAGTGCATGGGAGGAGGTAACACATGACTGCATTGTAAATATGTGACATTCTTAGATAGGCAAAAAAACAGAAAGCCAGCACTCAGTTGTCAGCACAAATAGTTTATTCACTTGAATACCATACCCCAAACAGGGGTGAGATAAGCATATCGGTTTCAGCTACAAAGCCTTCCTCAGCGCAATACCCACATCATTTCATACCCCCCTCTTTAAATAATAACAAAAAGATTCTTATTGGTTAATTACAAGTGCCTATTAAGTCCTGGAGAAAAAAGTGCTCCTAATAAACTAATCTGTTCTTTTCTTTCCTATTTAATATATTATGCCAACCTATCTTATCTACATCTTTAAACATAATTCTGTCTGTAATAATAATTCTGAGCTTAGCTGTGGAATGCTTGGTTTTGTGTTTGTATAAAGCATTTGACTGATGGCCACCTTTAATATCACTAAGGTACTCAGAAATACATAATTTTAATGAACGAGCAGTTTGTCCAACATAAAAAGCAGGGCGTGTACATACAGCCAAATAAATGACCCAATCTGATTGACAATCCCCATAAACATATATATCAAAAACTTGTGAAGTATTTTGGGTACTAAATTGTGTAGATTTGGGTATATATTGACAAAAGCTGCAATGCTTACAAGGGTGACAGTCCTTTATTATCTCTCCTTGTACTGTTTGCTGCAGTCCAATAGTCCTATTATCCACTTTCTTATAATGATTTAATATGTTACCCTATGTCTTGCCTTTCCTGTAAGTAAAACAAAACCTAGAGGGTATAAACTCACTCAAGTATCATCTGACAATAATTTACCCCAATGTCTGTGTATCAATTCCATCAAAAAAGATGTATTATTACCATCATTAGTAATAAATCTATGCATATGTCTGTTGTGACCTATTATTTTACTAGATTTAAGCAGATTTGTCCTGTCCATCTGTCTCACTACATCCCTGGATGAAATTATATCCTCATGTCTATATCACCAGTCAAGAAATCTATTAACAAGTTCTTGTTCCTGAATAGCAAAGATTCATCTGAAGAACAAATTCTACATAGCTGCATAAATTAGGCTTTTGGAATGTTCTTAATAATGTGTCAGGGGTGGCAACTACTAGCCTGTAATAATGTGTTTGTTTGTGGATGTTGCCTAAAAACTTTAGTTGTTAAGGTTTCATTTTACTCCACATGTATATATACATCCACAAATGTATTATTAAAGTCAAAATTGAATGTGAAGTGTAGTCCCCATTTGTTCTCATTAAGATATTCAACAAATTCCATGAGATAATGTGTATCAGAATGCCCGATTAACCAACAGTCATCCAAATAACAGTGCTGGATATCCATGGACTCTAAATAAATGTTATTTGTTGGGTCATAGATGACCTCTTTTTCAACATAAGCCATGAATAGATCTACATAAATTGGTGCAAATGATGCCCCCATAGCAATATCTTTTAGCTGTAAATAGCATTCATCCTTAAAATGAAAGACATTCTTAGTAAGTAGATGCTCTGTTAAGCAGATAAGAAATGTATTAAACTCTGGGCTATATATGCAACTACTATGTAACCAATATTCCAGGGCCACAAGGCCTATCCAGTGGGGAATGTTGGTGTATAATACTTATACATCTAAAGTGCATAGGTACCACCAAGGTTCTAATTGCAGATCTTTAATAATATTCAAAAATTTAGTGGTATCGTGTATACAAGATCTAACATACCCCAGGAATGGTTTTAAATAATATGTGAGGAAGGCTGATAGTGGTTCAGTCAAGGAGCCATTACCTGACACTATTGGTCTGCCAGGTGGTTGACTGAAATGTTTGAGTTTTAGGTAACAAATAAAAATACTATGAGCTTTAGGTAAATAAAAATGCTGTTTATTAGGCTCCTTGACTGTAAGATGAAATGATGTTTCCTTGGATTTAATACCTTCCTCTACAGCCAATTGTAAAAATCCATCTATATCAGATTCAAAGGATGTGGTAGGGTCCAAATACATCCACTGCTAAACACATTGATCATATAGCTGTTGGTGAGCTTCAGCTGCATACATAATCCAATCCAACATCACTACAGCACCCCCCTTATCAGCTGAACTAACCATCAGTTGTTTATTATTACACAAAGTCATTAAAGCATGTCTTTGAGAAAGGGGCAAATTATGAAATTTGAATTGTAAACCTGAAGCATACATATAATGCAAATCCTTCAAAACTTGCTGAAAAACTGTTACATTTTTGTTATAAGGTGTTGTAAATGTGGATGGTTTGAAATGAAAACTAGAGGAATCATATTCCTTATTCCCTTGTTTATTATCGAAACATGACTTCAAATTTAGCAGTCTACAAAAAGAAATAACATCCTGAACAAACACGTCTTCTGGAGCAAAATAACTGAGTATAAAACTCGAGCCTGTATACAATCCATCAGTCTCTGCCAGGGATAGAGGAGTAGAAGAAATATTAAGCATATTAGAACTAACTATTGAGCTATCATTAGTTGTAAACGCATTTCTGGAGATGGTGCGTCACTTATGGTGTTTATGTCTATCCCTTCTGCAACGTATAAAGGGAAACTATCATTCTTCTTTTTAGAGGAGGGGGAACTTGCTGGTGTCCCTGTGTCTGTATCAGTAGTAGAGGAAAAGTCCTCACCTGATGTTTCAGGAACCCCATCTGTTTTTTTAAGAATAGATTTCCTCTTTCGTTTACACTTACTGCCTGTTTGGGGATGCTCTATATTGCCAGAATACTTAACAGTTTTTTATTTAAGAATTGTTTGCCATGTTGATAATCTCTCTAAATCCCTAGAAAACTTAATTGGCATACATTCCTTAAGTCCCTTTTCCAACTCAATTAATTCCTTTGTTAATTTTACAAATTGTTTACAATAAAGAAGATCCTATTCAATGATTTTATTTCTTCCCTAAGGTGATCAGTATGATTCAACAAATCTATGGTTTATAGTCATGAAATGAATGCAAAACTTTGACAAATAGCACAGAGGCCTGTTGTTGGGCCTCCTGCTATTCACGAAAAAGCTGTTCATCTGGCCCTTTAACATATGGCTGAATAAGTATACATATGCCTCTAGGTGCTAAACCCTTCATATTATATGCCTTGAACAATTTTTGGTGTCATAATAGAAGACAATCATGTAAACAAGTCAGTGCAAGACATTGAGGTCACCCTTATTTTCATTATCCATAGTACCAATGCCATGTAGAGTATCACATATACCTACATCTTCTTTATCTGCTGCTAATCCCTGTAGAAGTTTAACTAAATCCATACTAAACAGTTATTTGAACATACAAAGTATTAATGAACACAACTTAACTAAATATAAATCTGTATAAAAAGCTGATACAAGTGCCAACAGTACAAAACAGATGGACAAACCCTAATATCAGTAAACCCAACAGACACAGTTGATATGTCTACCATCAAAAAATAATTTCCAAAAAACTAAGGTAGGAAATCATTGATAAATTATCTTGAAGGAGACCAGCAGTCATTGGGAGATAATCCAAATACAAAAAGCTTTCTGTAATACAACAACAGTACCTGAAAAAATGTCTGTTAGCTGGCCATTGTTAGAATGTCAATAATCCAACAGTCATCCGAAATGTTAAAACAATATATCCCAAAACCAAATGGTGAAAGTCAAAAATTAAAGGCCATTGAGTTTAAAGATGCCACACAAATAAGATAACTGTTCAGAACTTGAAATCATTGGAGGACAAGCAATATCCGCATGTATTCTGAAGGCAAAACAAATTGATCTACAGATGACATGGAATATGTAAAGTCCTTACAACCTAGATACAGTCAAATTATGCACATAAACGGAAAACTGAAGGCTCTCCACAGCAAACAATTACTAAATGGAACACCTGCTCAAAGCTGCTGGGCATACATATAGTCCAGAATGGTGGTTAGCGTAATACAGTCAATATATAGGCATATATGCATAAAGCCAAAACTTTGTTGCTAACAGCAGCTGCCACCTAAAACGCTGTGATTGATGGATACAGCTATGTTCTCACTTATCACTCAGACAGAAAATAAACTATTGCAACTTCACATGGACAGCCGATACTGATAGGTAGGAAAAAGTAATAAAACGGGAGTGAGTGAATTAAATCTCCTACCGTATTATTTTTTCTATTCTTTTCTCCATGTTTCTTCAAGTTGCTGACAATTCCAACAGTAGAACAAAAATCCAAATAATTCCATCCAAGTCCAGCAAGTACGGATGATTCTTCTTAGATTCTTATTGGTTAATAACAAGTGCTCATTAAGTCCTGGAGAAAAAAGTGCTCCCAATAAAATAATCCATTTCTTTTCTTTCCTATTTAATATATTATGCCAGCCTATCTTATCTACATCTTTAAACATAATTCTGTCTATAATGATAAATCAGAACTTAGCTGTGCAATGCTAAGCTCAGAGATAAGAATCTTTTTGTATGAAATGATGTGAGTATTGTACTGAGGAAGGCTTTGTAGCCGAAACCAGTATGCTTATTTCACCCCTATTTGGGGTATGGTACTCAAATGATTAAACTATTTGTGCTGACAAATGAGTGCTGGCTTTTTGTCTTTTTCACTATATTCTTAGATATGGCCTTCATTTTTTATGCTTCCATGTGTAGTTTCATAACATGAAAACTAAATGGACAGTAAACAGAACTAACACAGGCTATTATTTACTTTCCATAGCACACCGCTGAGTAGCAGATTTGTGTGATGGTTGGTACACATTTCTACTGCTTTCCATGTTTGCATGTAGTTAAGCACAAATGTGAGGCTCATTGCTAAAACTATGAGAGTTAGTATTGAGTTTATGAAACACACCTGCTGCTTAGCTTACTCTGTGGCAGCAGGTACAAATGCATTGATGCATTCCTTTTTTCATCCCAGATGATAGAGGGTCGGAATACATGGGCATGTAATAATCTTAAATAAATAATTGATAATGCAGTAAAATTTTACTTTATTCTACCTTCACCATATGTTAGTGCATTTTGACTTAGAGCAAAGTGTTTAAATGGCATTGCACAGAGATAACTGCACCACAGAAGAGTCACTCACCATTGTTTGGCATTGGTGAGTGATACCACACTCCATAGAAACATAGGGGCCAAAAAGTGAAGGACTCCATTTTTTTTGGTACTTATGTGTGTTGTGTGTGATTCTATTTTTTGATCAGATTATAGGTGTTAAAATGGGGTAGATAGGAAGGTGGTGAAATGGGGGTGCAAGCAGAGGGAAGAACAAAGGGAAAGCAATATAGGAATGTGCAGGAGGGAGGTAGGAAAGAACTATAGCTATCTGTTTGTTCAGTAGTGTAAAATGAGAATATGTACAGAATATTAGCCGAATTTGGACTGTCAACTCCACAAAGAGGGGTGACAACAACACAATCATGCTGTATAGCCTATTGGACCAAATCAAGTGTGTCAAGAAAACACGTGTGCAAAATGGAGAGCTATCTATGGGATGATATTTTTTTATGGGGCAGGTGCCCATTTTTTTATTTTATGTTAGTAAGAGAGGGATGTTGGTTAAGGGATGTTGGTATTTCTAGGTCAAGTAAGTTGGGTAGGTGAGAAAGCAAATGCAAACAAACAAGACAATACACAGGAATGGAAAGGGACACAAAATGTTGGGGGACACCATGATTGGGGTGAGGGAGGGAACAACACAACATCCAGCCCATCAAAAATTGAGTCAATAAGAATCTAATCCTCCCCAGCAGGACTGTCAAGATCCCTTTACTCCACTGGCTGCTGACTCCTCCTATGGACCATGAGGGAGAGCAGCCTCTCCATCCGGTATAGTTGTATACCAATAGTGCGATGTACAAACCTACACACTAACTCTGGCATCTCCTTAAGGGGGATGACATCCCCACATCTGCCAATAGTCCAAGAGAGTACCACAGCACCAGCTGCCATGATAGTGCTACCTGAGAGTGCAGGTAGTGCAGGGGCAGCAGAGGCAGTACTGCCAGGTTGGGTCAAAGATGTGCTGGGTGTTGGTGCTAAAGCCGGTGGAGCAGGGCAAGGCTGACCCATGGAGGTTAGCCTACCTTGCTCTGCTGTGAAGCAT